>NC_090939.1:80547340-81172340 GCF_040938575.1 Ambystoma mexicanum | reverse complement strand
GCTTCCAAGGGAGTTGGGAAAACCCTGACCTTTTGGAAGCAGAGATCATGACAGTTTGTTCCGCTAAGATGATTTCTTTTTTGTAGAGGGTGGCTAATTTCTTCAGGTTGTTTTTGTTGGTGTCTGAGGGGTCTGATCGCCAGGTTTTTTCGCTTAAGCGTTTTTTTTGTCTGATGTCTTTCAGTAAGGATGTGAACCAGGTATTTAGGTGTTGGCGGGGTTTGCTCTTCCTAATTTTCAGTGGTGCGACAGTGTCCAGAGAGGCGAGCATCACTTCATTGTATTTTTCTACCATGGAGGCTGGGTCAGACTGATCTGAAATGGAATTTAAGGTGGGGAGAATGAGGGGGATAAGATTTTCAGGGGTAATATTTTTTTTGTTTCTAGTAGGTGCAGTGGGGGCTAGGGTACTGTTGTTCATAGGTGTGGTGGCTTCTAAGGTAAAGGATACCATGAAGTGGTCGGACCATAGCAGAGACATTATAGAGGTGATAGTAGTTGGGAAGTTATGTTCGGCAATCCAGTCGAGGGTCCTTCCTTTGATATGTGTGGGATCTGTGATCTTTTGGGAGAATCCTAGTTCCTCCAGGGTGTTAAATTGTATGGCATTGGGGTCATGTGGGTCATTGAATCCAAGGTTGAAGTCGCCTAGGATGAGGCTTTCAGTGGAGTATTTTAAATTGTCAGATAATAGGTTTGTGAGGTCTTCCTCAAAGGAGCCTATGGGGCCTGGTGGTCAATAAATCAGGTGGATAATGATGGTTTGATTGTTGGCAATGGTGAGTTTAGCTGTGAGGGATTTGCAGGAATTGGTTTTATAGGGTGAGGAGTCTCTTAGGGTTAGGTTGTTTTTGACAATTATAGCCAGGCCGCCACCTCTAGACGTGGTGCGATCCATGCGTATAAGAGTGTAATTGTCTGGGATAGCTAACATAATGGCTGGTCCTGCTGCGGGATGGAGCAAGGATTCCGTGATGGCCAAGAAATCCAAGTTCTCATTTTGGATTGTGCCTGCTATTTCGGTGGCATGGGCTACCATAGAGCGGTCGTTTAATAAGGCGCCTTTTATTCCAGGTAGGGCGTGTGGGGCAGAAGGCGCTTGGGCTTTGTGTTGGCATTTAGGGGAGGAGGAATCTCTAAAGATTCGACTGTTGAGTTGTAGTCGGTGTTGGCCGGTGTTGGTTATGTGTAGTCGATTGTTGGTGGTAAGCAGGATGTGCATTGGCTAAAGGGTCATAAATTCTTGGGAGTCTGGCGCAGAGTCTAAGGTTACGCTGTTGGAGGCTGCATGGTTTAATGGCCATATTGGTTTGCTCCGGGGGTACATTGCCATGATGTAGCTGATTCTGTGGTTGAACTAGGTTCATGTTGTGAAGGGTGGTTATCCAATTGTGGCCAATGGTGGTCAAGTGGAGGATGGTTCTGACTAAAACTGTGTAGAGTAGTGGTAGATACATAATAGTGGACTAGTGTAGGTCAAGGAACCTAAGCGCACATTACTAAAACAGGCACGCTAGATGCAAGTTTGCAGGGTGCAGGAAGCAGGCAAGAATAGGTGGGCTGGAGGCTAGTGGGCAGATACAGGCACTTGAAAGCCAGTTACTAAAATAGGCTGGGGTGAACGTTATAGCAAGTACATATGCGATTGAGCAAAAGGGGTTCGCCTGGATTCAGAGTTTGCGCAATGGTTAGGGATGCATGCGTAAGCAGATACGGTTGAGCAGGGGGGGGTTCACTTAGATGCAGGATTCAGAATTCACGCTATGGGTAAGAATGCATGTGAAAGCAGATACAGTTGAGCAGGGGGTTCACCTAGGTTTAGAGTTTACGCTAAGCTAGAGGCGGCACAGGGTTCACCTAGATTCAGAATTCAAATTAGGGCAAAAATGCATGTGCAAACAGGGTTCACCTAGATTCAGAATTTAGATTCAGAATTCAAATTAGGGCAAAAATGCATGTGCAAACAGGGTTCACCTAGATTCAGAATTCAAATTAGGGCAAAAATGCATGTGCAAACATGGTTCACCTAGATTCAGAATTCAAATTAGGGCAAAAATGCATGTGCAAACAGGGTTCACCTTTTAAACAGTTCCTTGCAGCAATGTGAGTAGCAATCTGACAGAATAAACAGCACAACAATGGCTGCAATGAAGGTTTGACCAAAACACTGGTGAGCTGCTTACCCTAATATACGAGTATGCAAGAACAAGATGTTACAAGTGGGTCCCAGGAGGAGCAGGGTCTCTGGCACTCGGCACTTTCAGGCTCCCGACAGGCTCACGACAGGAGGAAGCCTTAGGCAGTGTGCCTTTGGTGGTGGGCCGGCTTAAGGGCCTGCCGGCTTGCTATTGGCCAGGAAATAGGGACTCCAGGCCAATCAGGATGCGGATCTGAGCCTGGTTTGTACTGGTTCTGTTCACAATTTAAGACTAGTAAAGTCAATGGTGACTTTACATGCCCTGGGAGACAGTAGTCAGTCCCAGGGTGTGGAGTCTATGTTTGGGGGTCACTATGACATCCCTGTGTTACTGCCATGAGGGTGCTGTGTAACACACTTACCAAAAACACATGAAACCCTATGGAGTAAAAGACCCCATAGCCCATAAAACACATTACAAAGTCAAATGATATCTCAAATCATGTCTAAGAGTGGGAGAAAAAAAGAGTCTCACTCTTAGCAGGAGAAAAAAATAAACCCCAAAAATCCAGAAAAGCTGCTGGGGGACTCACTAGGTTTGGGAAATTAGTCTTAACAGAGAATTCTCCCTAACAGCAGTCAGTCTGGCATTTCTATCCGCAAAAGCACTTCCTTTTCCTACATCGTCCGTCACTTTTTGTAGTGCGGCGCATTTCATTATTGCTAACTGTGTAGGAAGCGCTAGTGCTGATAACAATTGTACAATCAAAGTACCATGTTGGATTTTAGTGCCAAGTGATGTCAAAAATCGCCTCTGCGCCCATAACTGCCCAAAATTGTGAACTACCCCCAAGGCATACTGGCTATCGGTATAGATGTTTACACTAAGCCCCTCAGAAAGTTCACATGCTCTGGTCAATGCAATAATCTCTGCAGCAGAATTATGCAGTATTTTTTGCTCTCAACAATGGTGACTATCTAGTGTGGTAATTGCATAGGCGGCAGTGGAGGTACCATCAGGTAGCTTAAAACAAGAACCATCACAGACTAGTTCCCCATCCGGCGACTTGATGTATCGCGCAAATCAATGCTGCCTTTTGCTTCTTCTTCTGTAAAATATAGGCAATCATGGGGCATTTCATTGGTGCGGTCATCCTCTTGTGGAGACGGCAAACGTTCAGCTGGATTTAAAGTACAGCATTTCTTATTTTGGATGTGCGGTGCGAATAGAATCAACTCGTACCTCATCAATCGAGCAGAAGTGAGATGCTGTGTTTGCGTTCTGTTTAAAAGATCATCAACAGAGTAAGGTACCATCACGGTCAAAGATTGACCTAAAACCGTACCCTCACTATGTTCTACTGACGCAGCAGCCACAGCTCGCAAACATTTCGGCAAAGTGCATGCAACAGGGTCTAACGTGGAGGAAAAACTGCTGCACAGTCTACTCTTTCCCCCATGTTCCTGTGTCAACACAGCCAAAGCACACCCCTCTCACTCATGCACATACAAAACAAAATTCTTCTCATAATTTGGTGTGCCCAAAACTGGCACTGAACATACCACATCTTTAAGCAGATCAAAAGCATTCTGGCAATCCATGTCCCATGGCAAAGGCAAACGGAACATCCTTCCTTGTCAATGCCAACATAGGTTTCATCAAATATTAGGGATCCACCGTCTACAGTAAGAAGCCATGCCAATCAGGGCTATGACTTCCTTCTGTGTGTTTGGAACAGACATGTCAGAGATGCTCTGTATACGTTCAGGTGTCAGATGTTTTCCCTCCTTTGACAATAAATAGGAGACCTCCGGTCAACAATATTGAAACTTCTTCAGCAAAGCTTTGTGTCCATGTGTAGCTAAATGAATAAGCAATAAAACAGTACCCTCCTTGCAAGCGAACTCAGAATCTGCAGCAATGAGGTCATCAATGTATTGCAACAATGTGCAGGTTGATGGCAGCTCAAGCATATCAAGCTGTTCTTTCAAAGTCCTACTGCATATGCTTGGACTTTCAGTGTAACCCTGAGGAACGCGTGTGAATGTGAAAGAGCGTCCACCTAAGGTAAACACAAACAAATACCTACTATCTGTGTGTACAGGAATACTAAAGAAAGCATTATGAAAGTATTGTTCAAATCAATAACTGTCACAACCTTAACCCCTGGCCAGGACAATCGGGGCCTCTGGCCCTCGCCACGGTATTTCAACAAAGCCCCAAGGGACCAATCATGCCCCTCTCGGGTGCCCTGGCACCAGGCACATATGGCAGGCACATATGGCAGGTGTAGTTTCCATTGGGCAGTGGCCCAACATGGCTGCCCCCACAAGGATCAACGTGGAATTGCAGCATGCAGTCTAGCATCCAGGGCGTGGCCCACCCCAAAGGCACCTGGGATACCTGCTGCCTATTTAAACCACGCCCAACTGGAGGCACGTGCTTCGCGTTATTCTGCTCTTCCAGCGTGACGTTCACCGGGTCCTGCTCAGCATCTTTGGCCTGCATGGGCGAGAGAAGAAGAAGAACCACGTTATTATCCTTACCTGCTCAGCATCCAGCTCCTCTAATAATCCGGAGTCTTCCCTGGAATTCGTTATCTTCATCCAGCAACATCCTAAGGAAAAGAGACGAGAAGAAGACAATTAGTAAGTGACTATTCATCCGCTCCATCATCGCCAGGTTTCAGTTACTCATCAACCTCTCCTGGACGTTTACCGCAGTACTGATACTGTCCATCCAGTGTTTCGTTGCATCTTCCAGGAGTCTTCGGCGACCTGCAAGGAACAACAGCACAGGTTAGCCCTCTTCAAAGGACGCTCATAGCGCCGCGCCTTGCGCTTACGTACCTCCTCGGGCTTAGCCCTCCACATCAGCTCGATGTCTCCATCATCCGTTCCACATCTGTAAGAGAGTCGTTGAAGGTTATTCAGGGCAATCACCATTACGGACATTCATTCTTAATCATCATACGAGAGACTTACCTAAAGAGTGGAGTGGCAGCCGGTCTGGACTCCAGGGCCACGGCAGTGAAGTAACTCAGCGGATAGGTGCCCAGCGACGACACGCCCTGCTCTACACGGCAGGACGGAGAGCGCACCTTAACGAAAACCAAGGTGAGAAGGGCTCCCAGGGAGGCATCACCAGGGGAGCACGTGGAAGGTGGGCTCCGAGAGAGAGAGAGAGAGGGTTGTAGCTAAACCAAACTCCTGTTTTCCAGAACTGGCTCTCAGCAACGCGAGCCCCGGAGAAGGTGCAGCGGTCCCAGAAGTATTCCAGACCAGTCGGGTGGAGTCCCTGTGGATACAAGGTGAGCTTTACCATAATACTGTGTGGTCGTAGCCGGAATCATAGTTAAGATAGTTGTAACATCAGGAACAATCGGGAACTGTGGCACGACAATCATGTTAATTGCACGCAAATCAATTATAAAAACAGTAGGGCAAGACATTATCCCCTTTCTTATATACAGGAAGAATCGAGTTATTACACACACTCCCAGAAATCTCTTCAATCACACCGCGGTGAATAAAGTCTGAAACAATACTTTCCAAAGCATGCTCACCCTCTACTGATATTTTGTACTGTGGAATACGTGGCAATGTAATACCCGCTTTCAAAATGATTCGTACTGGCTCAACGTTCAAAATCCCAACATCATTATCATTCACCGCCCATAAGTGTGTTGGCACTTCACTAAACTTGCTTGGCAAAGGCATACACAAAAATTGTGAAGCAGAATTTTGTTGGGGAGAAATCGTCAAGTACACCCCATCTGGAGAGCAATAAATCACAGCATTCAATTTCTCCAACGGATTTAATCCCAACAGGTTTTTGCCGCAATTCATTGTCAACAAAAATGGACATGAATCAGTAAATGGCCCTAGTGCAATCCATAGAGAGACCGGGCTAACTACAGGCGTACCAGTGAACCCTATAGAAACATTGCTTTGCCCTGACAGTGGGATATCTGGAACCCGTATATGATCAATGGAACACTTCTGCGCACCCGTATCCACTAGAAACATATGATCCCTATTCCCCACCTTCATCTCTATGTAGGGCCCCTTTTGATGAACGGGAATAAGTATTGGTTCCAGGCTCTGCTTCGGGCTGTCCTAGCGAAACAGTACATCGTCAGATGTGAAATTTTCAGTGAAATATGTGTGAGTAGGATTATCAAAAACATTCCCACTGCCTGCATTTTGTGGCTGTCCCCCTCCCAGACTACCCACTTTTGTATCTTGTGGTTGGCTCTACTGATTCTATGCAAATTGGTATCTACCAGGACCCGCAATCCCAGGGCAACCCCTTGATCACCTGCTCATTGTGACATATGGGTTATTAGCTCACTTTTGGAGGGATGGACACTGTGCCCTCCAATGACCTTCCTGTCTACAATAATCACATTGATTCATGTGTGGGGGACCCAATGGCGCTCTCATTTGTGGCACAAGCTGACCTCTCGGTTGTGTGTTCCCACCCCTTGAACCCTGTGCTATTTGCTGTAAAAGAACTCTTTCCGTGTTTACCATGTTCTCATAATACTGGGCCATGTGTAGAACTTCGGATTGCGATTTTGCTTACCATGCACGTTCAGATGTCATTATCTGAGTTTGAATGTCAGGCAACATTCCTCGTACAAATTTGTCAAATCTTTTTTCCGCTCCGTACTCAAATCCTGCCCACTAAAATCCAAAAATACTTGTTCAAATCTGTTGAAAAATTCAGTTGCACCCTCGGTTTTACCTTGCGTGCATGCTGTCAATTTGTCACATATAGTTATTTTCTCGGGCACTAAAGTTTTCAGTTTGTTTACTATATTATTTGGTAACATCAATATAGTCTGAGGCGGTTTCTCGCCTGCTTTCCTACCCCCATCAGCTTGTGTCAAGGCATCCCAAGTATCACCCATACTCGCTTGCTCATCTGCAGTTCTAATTTGCTTCCATGAATCTGCAGGTAGGATAACGGGAAACAAAAAGTCAATATCCCCTAGAGTGAAAACTGACAAATTCAAAACTGATTCTATCTCTTTGTAGAACCCTGTAGGATTTTTACTAATGTCTGGAATAGACTGCTTAATCGTATTCACTTCCTGTCTTGAAAATGGAACGTGAAATAACTTCAAAATGTAGTGCGCTGGAATAGTGGTAGCAGGTGCCTGTCCTTAGGCTGGAATCTCTACTTTCGGGACTAGTGTTGGAGGAACCTCTCTCATAGGCAATTGTAGAGAAGGAAGTTCTGAACGTTTATTAAGCAATAGAGCCAAATCAAGTGACAAGGAAGCTATTGTGGTGTCGGGTGAAAATGCTCTTTTATAAATCACCATTACGTTTGCAGGACAACAGAAATTACTTTTCATGCATTCATCTTGTGAAAACTCAACCATCACTTGCAACACCTTCCGTTGCATGTCCGGAGTATACTGGCTAAATGTATCATACACTTCAATAGGGGAAATAGAAGCATCTGAAATTCATCTAGGCATATCCTTTGTGCAAATGCGCATTTCTTCACTAACGGGTTTCAATGAATGCAAGAATTGCTTCTGCACGTACGATGTGTGTTGCTTATCCCTATTCAACTAATCTTTGTGTAAGCGATCAAGTTCTCTCTTATATACAAACTGTTTCACAACATGCTCGCAAATTTTAGTCGTGGTTACCCATGAACGAGACAAAAAAGTCAAATCCTGCAGTTCTTGTGGAATAGCTGAACCAGTCAAATCACTCCATACTTCAGCACGATACACTCCCATTTGTTCTATCAACACTTTGTTCAGGAATACCCCCATGGTCCGATATTGCACTTAAGAAAGCAGTTTCATCACCCTCCCTCCATATATGCATCAGACCACCGACGCAATTCGTTCTTTTTCGCTGCAGATATCGTACTACGTATCACTATTCTCGATTCAGTATCAATCACTGGTAAGGAAGTGGAAGTGAAGGCAGCTGGCAAATAAAGAAAAAATAAATCATGCACTCTCTGCGCTGGAGGAAATGTTGGCGCAGTTGGAACAACTGGTGTTGCGGCAGCTGTTACAATTGCACCGGGTACAGATGCTGGGGGAGGTACATAGGGAGGAGGTGCGGTTGAATTGGCTCCTGAATCAGATCTCCGCTCATTCAGTAACTTATTCAACAACTCATCTGATGCATGCAAATCTTGTGACAATATATTTTCTGCACATCTAATTGAAAGGCCCTATCCATTCTCCTAATGGCCATGCTCTGTTTCGGAGATCATGTACTAAAGCCTTCTCGGCATTTGTCATATATCTACGTGTATGCTTTTCTCTACTTCTGAATCGCTTATTCGCTTCCTTCTTCCAATCTCCAATAGCGTCAAACGCAGCTGGTCTAGCTTTTTTTACGCAACAATACAGATTCAAAATATTCTATTCTCGCCAACTCAAAACAACCCAGCACTGGCCACTGAAGGTCCAGAGCATGGCTGGTTTGTCGATGCCAAACATCATTAAATACAATTGCGCCTAGAACATACGAAATATACATGTCATACGCTGCTGACACCGCGGGTGGTACAGGTTGACTGTTTCAAATTCTTAGATGGTCTTCCTCGGCAACAAAACATTGCAAAACAGGATGACAACTTACCTGGCATACTAGAATCACAGTCTTACCTGGTCAACAATAGTTACGGGTAAATATAATACTGCCAATCAAATCAAAGTACCAAGCCGTTTCCTTACTGAAACACGCTCACCTGATTTCCAAACAAGTCCAATGGACAATCGTCATGAGCGGGCAGAACAAGCCTCGATTCCGGAACCCTCACCGCGATGTCCTGTCGGCGCTGCGATCGGCCAGAGATCAGGCATAGCAGTCTGTGAAGATACACCCAAGTGCTCCTATTGACAATTTACTGTCTGGGAGCAGTGCAAAACAGTGCGTGGGGGCATATTGTGTTCCCTGGTACAAGGTAACATTTGCTGTACAGCTTATCTGTATTGCTCCTGGAGCCTAAGGTCAGTCTGCTCTAAAGCCTGGGAATAGGGTTTTTCTCTAGAGGAGTACGTAGAAGCTGCCCATTATTATAATTGATTGTTCAATGGAGAAAACATGGTTGAGACAGACGGGCAGTTAACTTGCTTATTAGAAATGCTTCTGCAGAGACTTCAAGGTTCTACAGTGCAAGACAAACAAAGCGCTCAGCAGAATGTGCATTCCTGTCTGGCAATTAACAGAAGGTTCATGCCGCGGTCTTTGACCACGTTCATAGTTAGAAAGGCAAAATGAGCAAGGAACTGAACATTACACATCCAAGATGGCGGGTAAAACAAAATGGCAGCGTGGCCACCATTACTGTGGCAGTAAAGTCGTAGCGCGATGTGAATGTGCTTAGGCCAATATGCATATCTATAGGACACCAACTAAACATATTTTCACACCCACAGACTCAGGAACATGAGATTCTAATCCTCAACAGGATGGATCTCAAGTCGGTTAAACTGTTTGCTGAGTCAACTAGCAATCTTTTTGTAACCCTTACTGTGATACTTTTTTAAACATTTTTTATTAGTTATCATTTGCAAACTATATGACCTACAAGTAGTGCTGGGCTTTTTAAAAAAAAGTATATATTTGTATTGATTTTACAACATTCAACTTGTAACAATCCCATTCCCCCTCCCCTCTATCACCCCCCTTCCCATCCGGGAAGTTCCTTGTATAAGTCTGTATTTTCCAAGGTATTTACTCTCTTTCGTAATTAAACATGTCCAGTATCTTTATTTTGTGTGGGCACCACTGCTCCATATAGTCGCTTTGGAGGTAGTCAAGGGTCTCGCCCCAATCGTCTTTAAACATTTGATTGCTCCCTTGTATGTTGTACGTTATATGCTCCATAGTTACATGTGACCAGACTCTCCTTATCCAGTCGATTGCCAGGGACGGGTGCTTCCGTTTCCATTGTTGAGCTATTTCCAGCCACGTTCCTATCACTAGACCCATAAAGTTTTGTTTTTGCGTTTTTGTTAGTTGTTTGTCTTTAGGGTCCCATAGCCCACATAACCATACTTCTTCCCCTATGTCCCCCATGCCTGGGAACATTAATTGCATATGTGCCTTCACATCTTCCCAGTACTGCTGTAGGTTTGGACAGTCCCATCAAATGTGCCGCCAGTCCCCTTCCCCTCCAGCATTAATTTGGGGAGTCTCGATACATTGTATGGAGCCCCGCTGGTGTATAATGCCATTGCAAGAGAATTTTCATCCACATTTCTTTGGTCTGTATTGCCTTAGTAAGTTTGGGTATCATTCCTCATATGTATTCCCATCGCTCTTTGGGGATCATTTTACGCAGGATCTTCTCCCATCTTTTAATGTATAGCCATTTTACTTCTTCCAATGAGGTGTTTATGTATTTGTAAGTATTTGATACAAACTTTTTCAATCCAGTGTGTGTCTTTATGTATGTTTCGACATGAGTTAACTCACCTTTTTGCGGCTTTTTTTATGCTGGGCGTGCCCAACCAGTGATGTAGTTGTTCGTATTTGTATCTGTCATTGGTGTTCAGGTTTAGCAGTGCTGTACAGTCCTCAATGTTTGTATCTGTTGCGCCTGGTACATGCCCCCAACCATTTTACATCCTGCCTCCTCCCACTTCTGGAATGACCTTTTCTCTAGTCCTGGCGGAAAGTCAGGATTTTTGAATAATGGCATAAAGGGGGTCGAGTCTTTTGTTAGTGTACTTTTCTGTGTTGACTTATCCCAGATTTCTAATGTTGCTTTCATTATTTCACTGATTTGTACATTGGGGTGGGTGTCTATATTTCCTCCCCAGCCAGGGACGGTGTCTGGTGGGTGTAGTCGTTACCGCTCTATCTTGTGCTGCCCACAACTTCTGTGAGTTGTCTGGTATCAATTCTTCCAATACCATAGTTGGGCAGCCTCGTAATATTTCTTAAAATGCGGAAGGCCGCAGCCGCCGTCCTTACTTGAGGCGGTAAGAACCGCACTTGATACCCTCAGGGTTTTCCCCTGCCATATGTATGCGGAAATAACTTTTGTGAGGGACTTGAAGAAAGCTGGGGGGATTCTAATCGGTATCGCTTGGAACAGGTACAAGAGTTTTGGTAGAATGGTCATCTTGATCGCCGTTATTCGCCCGCCACCACGATATTGATAAGGAGTTCCATCTCAGCAGGTCCCGTTGGATATGTTGTAGCAAATGGGGTAGTTTTGGGAATATAGGTCTTGTATTTTACCTGTCAAGGTGATATCCAAGTATTTGACCCCCTTTTTCGCTACTTTCAGGTGCAGATCGGATGCTACCGATTGAATATGCGTATTATTGCCTGTCAGTATCAGGATTTCTGATTTCTGTCTGTTAATTTTAGGCCTGACAGGGAGCTGAATGTTTTGACCTCCTGCATGAGAGTCAGGAGAGACTTCTCCGGGTCCCCCCAGGTCACCAGCATGTCATCTGCGTATGCTGCAATTTTATGGGTGTGTCCTGTAATATCTATGCCTTTTATTTCCCGTTTGTTCCTTATTCGCACCAATAGTGGTTCCAAAATGATAGCATATAGTAAGGGGGATAAGGGGCACCCTTGTTTTGTCCCTCTCTCGATTTGAACTTTATTGGACAGGCCTCAGTTCACTGCTACTCTTATAGTTGGGGAGTTATTAGTTTGCCTTCACCCTGTTTATGGAGGGTTCTCCTGCCCCCATTTTCCACATTAAATGGAAAAGAGGCGTCCACTCTATTCGATTGAACGTTTTTTCTGCGTCTAAAGCCAAGACTAAATCTGGGGAGTGGGTTATTCCTATTTTTTCCACCAGATGGAGGACCCTCCTGATGTTGTCGTGTGTTTGTCTTTCTGGGACAAACCCGGATTGATACTGGTGGATCAATTTTGGGAGTACCTGCGTAAACCTGGTGGCTAAGATTTTAGTATATAACTTTGCGTCTTGGTTTATCAATGCTATCGGGCGGTATGAACTTGGGAGTTGCAAGTCTTTCCCCCGTTTGTGAATTACCAGCATCTTTGCCTCATTCATAGATTGGGTGATGTTACCTTTATCTTTGAAGGTGTTAAATAATTCTGTTAGGGTCAGGGTAAATATGTGTCTGTATGTCTTATAGAATTGTGCGATATATCCATCCGACCCGGGGCCTTGTTCCTGGGTAGGTCTCCAATTGCTTTGGTAACTTCTTCCTGAGTAATGTCTTCGTCTAGTATTTGCCTTTCTTCTTCCGAAAATACAAGAAGGTTTACCCCCTCTAAGTATGTTTTTTGTTGCCCCTCGTCTGGTTGATCCGATGAGTAAAGGCACTGATAGAATTGCTCAAATATGTTCCCAATCTCTGACGATTGTGTCTTCCTTTGCCCTTTGTCATCCAGCAGAGCCTTCACTGTTTGTTCCTGTTTTTTCCCTTTAAGTTGCCTGGCCAGTAATTTATCAGCCTTATTTGCCTTTACATAGTACCAGTGTTTCAGCCGAATCAAGTGTCTCTCTGCTTTTTTTGTGCGACGAGAGTCCAACTCGCCTTGGACGCATCTCGGCTTTTTGTAATTTAGATGTGGGTTTCTGCATTACTTTGGCTTGGATTTTGCTTATGTTTGCCTCTTTTTCCCATTGGAGGTTCTGTTTCTCCCTTTGAGTCTTTAGTGCAATTAGGTGTCCCCTCATGACAGCCTTTAGCGCATCCCATTGTGGTTCTTTAGATATTTCTGGTAGGTTATTATCCGATAGGTATTCGATAATGCGTACCCAGAGAGTGTTCCCTAACACTGGATTGCAGACTATTTCCTCTGTGAGTTGCCATTTCCACAACCCTGGGACATTTGGGGTCAGCAATATCTCGGCCCACAAAGGGGCATGATCGGAGAGTGAGATGGAGCCTGTCTCTGATTTCCGTATTTTCGCCAGGATACCTGTCGAAGCCCAGAGGTAATCTATCCTTGACATGGTGTTAAGGACGTGTGAGAAGTGTGTGAAGCCTTGTTGTTTAGTGTTCATATGCCTCCAGATATCTTCCAATGCTAGGTTGGACATTTTATGTTTTAAGGCTTTTAACAGGGTTCCCCGACCTTTCTGTCTGGGACCCGATCTGTCGAGAGTGGGGTCCCATGCGATATTCAAGTCCCCTCCCAGCACCATCTACCCTGCGGCGAATCGTTCCAATTTATCTAAGGTGACTTTGAGGAATCCTTCCAGTCCCCTATTGGGGGCGTATAGAGCCGCCAGCGTGAGGGGGTATCATCCTATTTTCGTATTCCCAAATAAATATCTCCCCTGTTTATCCGCCTCTGTTGAAGTATCTGTATGTTTAGGTAATCACGGGCAGCGAGCAGGACGCCTGCTTTTTTTTCTTGTGCGTTTGCCTGTAGTATCTGATTATACCCTTTCAGCCGAACCTTCTTCTTGTCCTGCCCTCTAATGTGTGTTTCCTGGAGCATTATTATATTGTATTTCCCTTGTTTTAGGAAATGCTCCACATTCTTCCTTTTTACTGGTGAGTTTAACACACGGATGTTATATGTCAATATTTTAATCCCCATCGTGTTGCAGGGGTTTGCATCTCTGTGTGCCTCGTTGTGCATTCAAATGCTTATGGTCCTTCCCGGTCCATTTCCCACCCCCCCCAACTGTGCAACCCCACAACTTGCTTGTCCCCCCCCCTGACCTCCCTAAGGTAGGCTCTGGTTCCCATGACCGCTCAGGCGTTGCGCCGTCCACGCCATGCCCATCATTTCTCAGGGCTAACTTGTAGGGTGATCTAAAACCAACTGGATTCCAGTAAGGATCCCAAGTGCCCTCCTCCCCTCCCCCGCACCTGTACTTGTACTTGTGGAAGACTCGATCTCCCACTGGTTGTTGGTTGACCAGGTTGGAGATTCTATCGGACATGAAGACACTCTGCTGCTAACATACGTGACCTTCTCGTTAGTCGTCTTACTCCTTTGTCAGTGGCCCATTCACTTAATTTCTCTTCCATTCCCAGGCTGATTTTCTCTGGGCCTTTCTCTCGTCCTTCCTTGGTTGACTCCTTCTTGATCTTGTATGCCCAGTATTTGCCTCCCTTCTTCACAGGTTGTTACCCTTCTTTGTTTCCCTTTCCAAGTGAACAGTAATCCGAATGGGAATGTCCATTTATATCTAATTTGTTTTGTTGTGAGATCTCTTACCACTGGACCTATTTTCCTGGCATTTCTGCAGCTTGGACTGCGCCAGGTCTTGATATAGCTGAATGCCTTCTCCATTCATTCGGATATGATCCATTGTGCAGGCCTTTCACAAAATCTGTTCTTTTTGGGGGTATGAGGTGTGGGCCACCAGGAACGTCTCGAGGTTGTGATCCAGGTTCTCCTATTCTCTTAGGGCCCACTCGGTATACCCTATCTATTGCGATTTCCTCCTCTTTCTTTGCGTCAAGGATATCCTTGAAGTCTTGCTGGACTGCATCTTTCAGGCCCCTTTCTTCTACTGATTCCGCCATATTTTTTATTCTTATGTTCGACCTCCTTGATCGGTTTTCTAAGTCCTCGCATTGTAGTTTTTACTGGCGAGTTTAACACAACGGTTGTGGGTCCGTCGCAACAGATGTTCCTGGATCTCTGCGTGTTGTTGTGCCTCTTCCTCTAGGTTTTGCGTAATGTTCTCCAAAGTGTCTGTCCTCTTCCCTAGACTTGTCATCTTGTCAGGCTGAGAGGTCCTGTGTCCGCGGAAGCTGCTGAACCCCCGACAATTCCCCTGAAGTGTAATTCTCATAACCAGACATACAACTCAGCTCTGTTAACTACACCCCTAAGGGAAAGGGGGAAGTGGATAACATAAAAACACCAGGCTGACTGCGTCAAGACTAACCGAAACTGAACCGGCAGAGAATACAAGAATACAGATGCAAATCCTCTCATTACTTACTTAACTTCAAGGATTATAATTGACTTTAAATCCATAACTAATAAGTTAAGAATCATACCTGGTTCTTCTCCTAAAATTTCTTAGAGAAGTTTGCAGAAGTAGCTGAGAATCTTTCTTACTTGAGTCTCTTGAAATTTACAGCAACTTCTTATTTATGGCAAACCTGAGAAGTCTTGCTCTTTGCCTTTTCAAAGTTGACAAATTGTTCCAGTAAGATTGTCTTTAGTAAATGCCTTTGTTTTATTCTTTTCTTAAGTTCCAAACTATTTACAATACAATTGAGTAC
The DNA here is from genome assembly GCF_040938575.1 of Ambystoma mexicanum. Taxonomy (NCBI): domain Eukaryota; kingdom Metazoa; phylum Chordata; class Amphibia; order Caudata; family Ambystomatidae; genus Ambystoma; species Ambystoma mexicanum. Next base: position 81,157,016 of record NC_090939.1, on the reverse strand, counting down.
GTACATTCTTGAAGAAACGTGTGCAAAGATGCACACGCGCTGATGAACAAACGCGCTAAAATCGCACGCGCTGAAGAGTCCACGTGTTGAGGCGCACCCGCGCTGAAGAATAACCGCGCTAAAATCACACGCGCTGAAAAGTCCACGTGTTGAGGCGCACCCGCGCTGAAGAATACCCGCGCTAAAATCACACGCGCTGAAAAGTCCACGTGTTGAAGGGCACCCGCGCAGAATAACTCACGCGCTAAAAAACGCACGCACAGCAGAGTTCACGCGCAGAAGAATTCTCACGCTGGAAAACACACGCGCTGGGAAACACACGCGCTGGGAAACACACGCGCTGGGAAACACGCGCGCCGGTAAACACGCGCGCCGGTAAACACTTGCGCGCCGGTAAACACTTGCGCGGACAAGTTCTCGCGCGGACAAGTTCTCGCGCGGACAAGTTCTCGCGCGGACAAGTTCTCGCGCGGACAAGTTCTCGCGCGGACAAGTTCTCGCGCGGACAAGTTCTCGCGCGGACAAGTTCTCGCGCGGACAAGTTCTCGCGCGGACAAGTTCTCGCGCGGACAAGTTCTCGCGCCAAGGAATTCTCGCGATAGGAATCTCACGCGCATAACACACTTGTGCTTTTTATGTTCACGCGCAGACGAATTCTCGCACTAAGGAACACAAGCGCTGGTAACACACGAGCAGCAGAGTTCTCGCGCCGAGAAATTCTCGCGATAGAAAGCGCACGCGCATAACACACATTAAACATCGCGCTTACTTTCAAACGAACACCAAAGTTCACGAACTTAAACAATTCAAAGTTAAAGGCTCCAAGAAAACATTTTACGAATTCTCTCTCAAACGACTTCAAGATGAAGGCAAAGCAGTAGAATTAAAATCTCAAAAGATATAGTCACTTATCTCCACAACTATTTCTAAATATCTTCAGGGTTTCCTGTCTTCAGATCACTTTCCTGGCAAACAAAGATCTTCTCCTGACACCCTCTAGAGAGTAGCCGCTCAACTGCTAGCGCCTGAAGGATAAAATCCACCAGGCCCAGGTGCAGCCACTACACCCGTCCTCTCAACTGGGTGTTAGATGATGAAAGGCATAGAGTGACAGTTTAGAATGTTCATTGTTGTTCTGCAGGGTTCTCTAGCCAATCAGAGCAGTCACTGAGAAACTCCATCTTGCCTTGGGTCAGAATCAGGATTCTGTATTAAGAAGTTAAGGCCAAACCAACTACAATAGAAAACTTCCCACCCACATAAGGCCAATCTAAAAGGGATAATAATAATAATAAAGAGATAAAGGAAAAGAAACCTGGCACATCTCAGTTCTTAGCTCTTGTACAGCCGTTCTCATTTCGCTTTTCATTGCCTCAAATTGGGTCTGCATTGTAGCCATGAACTGGGCCTGAAATTCCCCAAACCCCTCTCGATGCAATTTCAGTGTTCAATATTTCCGTGCCCGCCTTAGCTGCTTGTCCTTCTTGTTTTTTATTTCTCGTAGATGTTGTAGGTATAGCTAAGGCAGTGCCCCAAAGTTGTGGCAGGCACTGGTCCTGCTTCTTCTGGGGTGTCTGCGGGGTGGATTGCGCTGGTCTGCCCTAGTTTTGGACATAAGTGCTGTTGTCCGTCTGTTTTCCCCTGAAGCTGTAGCACTGCCTTCCCCAGAGGAGTCTTCTCTGAACGTATATTTCCACGCCGTAATATGGTATTTTGTACCGCCTTTCCCGGCTCTCACTACGACACTTATCACAGCGTGAGGTTGGGGGGTTGTGATCTCTTCTGTTCTGCTACTCTGATTCCTCGGATCTTCCCTTGGGTTGTGACCGTTGCCAAGTTATTGTGTCTCAGTGTTCATGGGGCTTCCTGGTCATCTCTTCACACCCCAACTGTGTGGAGTGTGTTACTTGGCCTGTGAGCAGTGTTGTGAGGTTGGTCGTGCGCTCTCTTGGGCGGGATGGTTGCAGTGTTCTTTAGTATCTCCTTGTTTGGGGCAGTATATGGGGCCTTTGTGTTGACCCACTGTCTCGTGGATGTTGATGCCAGCTGCTTCGCTTCACCTTAGGCGCCCCATTCCCACAGCCTATGTCAGTTCCTAGGCTGTGATCATCCAGGTTTTCCAAAGTCCACGTGGGCGGGGGGTGTTCTAAAGTCTAACATGGAGGATCCTCGTGCTCCCTGTGGCCTGGGAGAACGTTTCTTGTGGAGGGGGGTCCACGCGTAATCTCTTCTTGGACCCCTCACTTTCTATGTGTTGAGAGGAAGGAGACTATTCCCTCTGAGCACCTCCTGGTTCGGTTCTCTGGGTGGGCCTGGCGTTTCCCCTCCACCGCATTTACCTCCATCTTACGCGGCGTTGCTTCTCCCCTTCTCTGATCCCCCGGGGTGGCGTACCTTGTGGGCACTGAGATCTAGCATAAAACTGCCTCACTGTTCGGTTCCTTCTGCAGCTCCCTTCTGGTGCGTTGTTTCTACGGTTTTCTGCGTACTACACTTCCAGGAGAGGGTCACAGGGCCGCCTATCCCTTGCCTCGGCTTCCCGGGATCAAAAAGCCTATGCTTTGTCCCCGAATGGGCCTCCGGTGTCTGACCGAGCCGTGAACGCGGTCTCTGTCCGTCGATGCTTATCCGCCGGGGCGCTTTCCTGGCTGTGAACACCCCTCTCCGGCTCTCCTTGAAGGGCGCGCCAGACCTCCCAGCTGCCCGCCTTCTGCTTCCGTCAGCTGTGGGCTCCTCCGCCCAGATCGCTCTGTGGTGCTCAGACGACCACAATCTCCTCAATCATAGAGTCTTGCGTCTGGTCTTGATGTTCTCCGACCTGCTTTGTTACTGATGAGCGCTTTTTCTGCTTTATTATTAACCTTTATTGTTGCAGCCTTGGAGGGGGGATGAAGCAACGCTCAGGCACGTCCTCTTTGCATCGCCGCCATCTTGGAATCCACAATAGGCTTTTTAAAGGAGTTCTTATAGAGCTAGAGGGTTCTCCAAAGCAACAAAAGTTTCAGGAAGAAAACAGGCAACAAAGGCTTGTTGAGGTGGAATTCCAACTGTACCTTTGGCATGAAAGAGGGGTGCGTACGCAGTACCAACTTTGATACGTGGAAATTCTGGTATGGTTGCTTGCACGATAGGGCCGGGATCTCACCTACACGCCTGGCAGAGGTGATGGCCACAATGAAAGCCGTCTTCCACGAGAGAAACTTGAGTGGGGCCTGATGCATAGGCTTGAAAGGGGCCCCCCCAGGAGCCTCGTCAGAACCACGTTGAGTTCCCAAGCTGGGGCAGGAGCCTTCACTGGCGGGAAGGATCGGAAGAGGCCTTTGAGAAACTCCTTGACGAGTCTGTGGGACCACAGCGAGGGTCTCCCCGGGGATCTGGTGTGGCAGGAGATAGCTGCCAGATGTACTTTGATGGATGCGTGAGCCAGCCCAGCCTTTGCCAAGGACAGCAAGTATGGAAGGATCTGAGGAGCCGTGACCCTCAGAGGGGTAATCTTCTGGGACCGGCACCACGTAGAAAAACGCTTCCACTTATGGCCGTAGCACTTCATGGGTCGACGATGCCCTGGCCTTGGCGAGGACCTCCCTGCAGTCTGCTTGCAACTCAACCTCCAAACTATAAGGCTGCAGGAGCTAAGCCTTCAGGTTCAGCCATCCTGTGTCATGATGAAGGATTGCGCCTCCCTCTCTGGTAAGAAGATCCGGAACCACCGGCAACTTGACCAGAGGCGCCGCTAACAGGCTGAGAAGGTCCGGATACCAACTCTGCCTCGGCCACGCCAGGGCAATAGGTATCATCTTGCATTGGCACTGTATAAGTGTGTTGATGACTTGTAGCAGGAGAGGGAACGGAGAGAAAGTGTACAGAAACAGTCCTTCCTGCAGGAAGGAGAACATGTCCTCCAAGCTCATCAGCTGGTGGAACCTGCTGACAAACTTCTGGCATTTGGAGTTCGCCACCATCGCAAACAGTTCAATCTGGGGTCTGCCCCATTTGATGAACAGGCGGTCCACCTGATCCCGACAAAGCTCCCACTCATGGCAGGAGCAGAGGTCCCTGCTGAGGGAGTCTGCAATGGTGTTCTTGAATCCCGCCAGGTGAAGGGGGACGAGGACCATTCCTGTCTGACGGCCCAGTGCCACAATTCCTGGGCCTCCTGTAGAGATGGGGGGAGGGGGGGAGGAGTTGAAATCCCATGCCTTGGGTGATGTGGTAGCGGACCCTCCCACCACTCTTATCGCCCATCGTAACTACTTGTTGAGTGAAACATCCGGGCACCTGTATCCAACGGGGATCGAGGAATCGTTGTAGGGCTCGCATCTGCAACCTGCAGAAGCAGACTAGGTAGATGCAGGACGACATCATGCCCAGTAACGACTTGATGGCCCGCACCGTGGCCGTCTTTGCCAATGCCAGTCGTTTCACCTTTCTTTGAATGGCTGCTAGCCTCTCCTCCGAGGGCGACTTCATGCAAGACACTGTGAGGAGTCTGGCAATGAGGATCAGCGCGTTGTGCGATCGCATTAAGCAGAACTTCGGATAGTTGACCGAGAATCCCAGATCCGTCAATAGTCGGGCGGTCGTCTTCGTGTGTTCTTCGGCCAGCTCCCGTGAGACGGCGCATACCAGCCAGTCGCCAAGATACGGCTATATGTGTATACCCTGTAGACGCAGATGGGCCACCACTGGTGCCAGGCATTTTGGGAACACTCTTGGGGCTGACTTCAAGCCAAATGGTAGGGCCTTGAACTGGTAGTGCTGGCCCTGCACCACAAAGCAAGTACATGGAAATAGGCGTCCTCCAGGTCTGACTACATCAAGAAATCCCCTTTCTCCAGTTGGCCGAGCACATGCTGCTATGTGACCATTCTGAATTTCTGGGATTTTAAGTATAAGTATATGTTCAAATGTCAAGGATGGGTCTCTAGCCACCTGTCTTATACAAAACACTCCACATTCACTCAGGCTGAGCCAGGCTCAACCAGCCAATCACACACACAAGTGCATTCATACAGGGAGCACCCACACAGGCATTCAGGCTATCGACCAGAAACCAGACACCCACAACACAGCATGTGGACTGGGGGCTACTCCCCAGCCTTTCAGTGCACCATAATGCATTCATTCTAGTTTCAGTCAGGGCAGGCTTAAGCATTTTGTCACACAACCAAAACCATAAACCCACAACACAGAATGTATATCGACTACTCGCTCCAAGCTTCAAACTAGTCTCCCCCGCCGTCCCCCCTCGCTGGAGCTTTGTGACTGCTTGACTAAGTTCTTTGACGATAAAATAGTTGCGATTACTACTATTCTTCTGACTTCCACCTTGCCCTATCCATCTTTGAGCGACTGTGGAGCTTCAGCTGACTGGTCTACTTTCCCAACTTTTACGGGCCTGGACATTTTAACTGCCATTAAAAAGCTAAAATTGGCATCACCCTCTGACCCCATCCCGTTTTCTATATCGAAAGATGTGTCGAGTGTAATTATCCAGTGATTGGTGAAGGCAGTTAATTAGTTTTCATCAGGGGTCATCCCTGATCTAAAGCACGCGCTTGTAATCCAGCTTCTTAAAAAAAAAGTATTTGGATCCACTGGTCCTTTCTAACTTTCGCCCTATTTCCCTGCGCCCATTTCTTATGAAACCTACTCGAGTCTCTGGTTTCTCGTCTTCTAGGCTATTTTCTTGAACTATCTGCCTTCTTTGACTCCTTTCAATCCGGTTTTCACCTGGGCTGAGGTACTGACTCTGTCTTGGCATCAATAGTTTATGATTTGATGCAGTTAGTGGACCAGGGCGGGGTGGGTGCCCTTATTAGATTAGCTCTTTTGGCGACATTTGACACAGTGGACCACCCCACCTTGGTCTCCAGTCTCTGCTAATTTCCCAAACCTAGTGAGTCCCCCAGCAGTTTTGCTGGATTTTTGGGGTTTATTTTTTTCTCCTGCTAAGAGTGAGACTCTTTTTCTCCCACTCTTAGGCATGATTTGAGTATGTCCTTTGACTGTGAATGTGTTTTATGGGCTATGGGGTCTTTTACCCCATAGGGCTTCATGTGTTTTTGGTATGTGTGTTACACAGCACCCTCAGTGCAGTAACACAGGGGTGTCATAGTGACCCCCAAACATAGACTCCATTCCCTGGGACTGACTATGGTCTCCCAGGGCATGTAAAGTCAGCATTGGCTTTACTAGTCTCTAATTGGGAACAGAAACAGTACAAACCATCATATTGTGGAAGTACTGGTAGGGGTAATTCGATTTCCCAGGGTCGAGTTTCTGGATGCAGCGTTGTATAGTAGCGCTGCAGAACCGGGATTTGCTCCATTGAGACGGCTTGCCGACTCCAAAGAAAACACACGAGTGGTTACCGACACCTTGTGTGTGTGACACTGTCCACATCCAGTGTCTTTTCCTTTGGAAAGAACACAGGGATCACGCGCTATTGGTTTCACACATTCGACCCAACCGGCCTGCAATATATTTGGCGGGGTGAAATACCACTTCTCTGCGGATCAAGATACAACAACATTATAACCAAGAAGAAAACGTAACCTTTGGCCGGAGCCTGTGTACAACACACGAGGAGACCTACCTGAGGTTCTTTACAATCTGGAAGCGACTATGAAGAAAAAATATACTTGGATTACCATTTGTAATACTTTGTGAAGCAAAAGAAACTAGCTCTTGGAAATTGAATGGAATTTGTCAAATAACATCAATCGGAACTTTGTTTTTAGAAATTGTCTTTGTTTGTAATGTATGTGTCCTGATGAGGTGCACCAGACGGATGCTGTATAGACCGTTCTGGCGGCCCGAAACTCGAGTCGACAATACCATAGAGCCTACTCCTCCCAGAGCTGGATTTAACTTGGGTTCATTTAGACAAAGTATGGGGATTAATGTGTGTCCATGAATAATCACCTTGGAATATCCACCCTGTGTTTTATATATTTTTATAAACAAAATAGTGTCAAATAGGCATGTTTTGAATTATCAAAGTGTCAAACCCAATGGATGGGATGTTCTGAGTCACAGAACAAAACTACCAGGATTGCGTTTTTTTGCACAAGTATGAGTGGTTGTTTGTATGTATGGGGATGAAAGAGTATGTAAGGAATATGTGAGATGTGAGGTTCTTTTTGGTTGATGTGATAAAATGTGTATTTTTTGACAATTGTTTTTTTATAGATGGTTTATTAATATTTTTGATATGCTCTTTTGTAAAAGTTTTCTACAATTAAAATACGATGAAATAAATTTGAAAGAAATTAGTTCCGACATGCTGTCTTGTGTCCTAAACATACTCTTTTTAAATAGTGTTTTTTTTGGAGAGGATTAGGTAACGTTTTCTACGTATGAATTTATAGGAATCAATAATAGGAGGATGTGCAGTTTATCTACGGGTAACTGCAACTTGTTTGTTTGAGTTTCTGGCTGGTGGCAGTGGATACCATGCGAAATATTCCACCGGAATATTTCCTATGGGATTTTCCCACTCATTTTAAACGCACCACTTTTTGGTGCAATGTTAAAGATACCGCCGGGTTATTTATTTAATATTTATTCCCCGGTTGGGCCACGTGCCAGGACTCGGTTTTAAAATGGCGTTTGTGTTCGCCTCTGAAACTCTAACCCAAGTCGAGCCCTTTGTTCCACTTTTTGGTGGGCTTTTCCACAGAAGCCCTCCAAATGGTGCCACTCTGTCTGGGGTCAACAGGACGTGTGCGAGGGGGATTAGGCACCCTGGACTGAGTTGCCTTGGCAACTCAAATCGCACTCTTGTGTGTGATTGGCCCAGTGGTGAGCCGCCCGGCTCACCACTTAGCATGTTTGAGTGACAGCCAGGCTGTTGAATGGGGGTTTTTCTGCATAAAAGCAGGGCTTTGGGGACTGGAACTTCAGAAGTCGCCACAGGACCTAAAGAATCTGAAGAGGGGAGAAGCTGAGCCATCTACAACGACGACACCACCGGTGGAGCCCTGCTGTACGAACTCACCCCTTCCCCGACGACAGAGGAGATCTTCTTCCAGGAGAGTCTTCTTCCCTTTGAGCTGGTGGGACCAACCAGTTCACCTTTTTCGCCTTCCTGGACGTCTTGTGGTCGAATCGCCCGTGCCAAGCACCTCGGCGGCCGGATAGCCAAGCTTCACCACTACCGCGAATAAAAGGGTTGTACCTTTTAACTGGGAAACTCTGCGGCTGGTTTCTTCCCTGGCAGTGCAACGACCTCCAGCTTTCTTCCTCGCCGAGATCCTCTCTTCCTCTGGTTGAAGCCATGACTTGCACCCACTGCCAGGAACAACTGCAACCGCTGCAGCTTTCTCACCATTTCAGGTACTGTGTCCCGCCTGGTCTCCCTTGCAACAGGTCTCCCTTGTCCAAGGTGTCCAGTAAATCCTTGACTTTCTAACTGGGTTGACCTCAGACCTGCTAACTGTACCTTTCTGAACTGATCCAACCTCTTTTGACTTTTCTGCAAAGACTTTGAGTGCATTTCCACTGTGTGATCTTGGGCACATTCCGCCTTGCTCTCTCCAAGAGTGGGCCTGGCCTATGAACTTTTTGCTCAACAGTAGACCCTGCCTTCCTTGACTTGCTCTGGCTTCTTAAAAGTGTTGGTACTGTGTTATTTTCCTACTCTGCCTTTTCTCTTCCTTTTTAAACTAATTATTGGAGTGCCATCTACGGTTACGCGCTCACGTCTGTTTTGCTAAATAAGTGGTGTCTTAGCCTAGACTTGTCGAATAATTAACTAGGGAGGTGTACATACTTATAGTGACTGTGTTTGAACTTTGAACTTGCTTGATATATTAGTGCCAGTGTATTTTCATAAGTGTGTTTTTAAATAAATAATTATATACTTTTATACCAAAGCTCTGGTCAGTGTTTGCTTGTTCTACTGTGTCTTAGGCAGTATGTAGAGTATACACAATAGGGCCAAACTCTTCTTGAGAGAAGTCCGACTGCTCAGCCACAACTACCAGGTAAATCTGGGTGGTGCAGACTTCTACCAATTGGGTTTACTGCTTACTCCTGTAGTCTTAAACTTTTTGCAGTGGTCCCTAAGGGAACTGCACAGGTTTCTACCTTACACCCTTATTAGATTAGATCTTTTGGCGGCATTTGACACAGTGGACCACCCCACCTTGGTCTCCAGTCTCTGCCGCTAGCCTATCTCGTCAGGGCTTGGCCTGGTTTGCTTTTTTGGCAGGACGCTCACAGTCTGTTTCTCTGTCACCTTTTCAGTCTCAACCTGTACCTCTGTTATGTGGAGTCCCTCAGAGCTTCTCGTTGTCTACCACTATGTTCAACATTTACATTCAGCCGCTTCTTGGCATCATCCACGTAGGTGGCTTCCTGTGCTACCCCTATGCCGACAATACACAGATTATTCTGCGGCTCCCCCTTTCTCAGCCTGATACGGCTGTTCGGGTGAGGAGTTGCCTGGAGGCTGTGGGTGGATGGATGGCCAGGCACTGGCTTAAGTTGAACGGGGAGAAGACATAGGTGCTGGTAGTTGGTACCGCTAATCCTTTTGAGAGTTCTGGCCCACTAGTTTGGGCCCTTTGCCCACACCAGTTTCATCGGTCAAAGACCTAGGCATCAAGATTGTGTCTTCTTTATCCATGGCGGATCAGGTGTCAGCCACTTGTCAAAATGGTCACTTCAAGCTGCAGACACTACGCAAGGTTTTGCCTTATATTACAATTAAATGTCATGCTCCTGTAGTCTACTCACTAGTAATCAGTGGAATTGATAATTGTAATGTGCTTTATTTGGCTGCACCGCACTATCTGCTCCACCGTCTCCAGCTGCTGCACAACATGGCTGATAGAAACGATTCTTCGCCGCATGGTGCACATATGACTCCCATTCTTCAGCAGCTCCACTGGCTCCCAGTTGAGCAACGTGTGAGCTTTAAGTCTCTGTGCTTGGTACACAGAGCCTTTTACAAAAAATGGGCAGAATATCTTCAGGTGAAGTTTTGCCCTTATGTTCCCCGAGAGCAGTCCTCCCCCAGTCTTCTTTGACTATCTCAGTTCCTAGGTGTAGGCTCTCTCGGGTTGGAGGTTGTGCTTTCTCAGTGGCTGCGGCAAGGGCTTGAAATTCTCTTCCTCTTCACCTGCGTGCTATTGAGGCCTATTTTTCTTTCCGGCGGGCTTTGAATTTCTTTTTTAGTTTCTTGTGGGTACTCAGCCAGTGCGCACATTGCTTAGGGTAAAGACCCATGACGCCTTTGGGCGACAGATGCGCTTTCAAGTGTTGATAACAAAATAAAACATTTAGATAGCTTCCACCCCAAGGGTGAACCCACAACTTTGAAAAACAAATTGGTACAGCAAAGGAAATCATGATGCCACCAGTGGCCATCTTGTCTCTGTGTTGGAATCCATTTATGGCAGGGATGGGTATCCAAAAAGTGGAGGATACCTAGAGCCAGGGTCACATTAGCATATGGCTGCCACCAGCCCATAACCAGTTCTGTGGGCAAAACACATGTGCGTAAAAAAGATACACTAGGGGTACAGGATTGTACCCCTACCCATGGGTGCCTGTGAGGTGGAAGTGGTATATCAAAAGGGGTAAGGGGGAGGGTGGGGGAGACTGTCACTAATGAACTGGGAGGCGAGGCTGCTGGACACTTAAATACCAGAGACAGGGAGCACAGCAAGCTCTGCAGGAGCAGTGTGCTGAATGCTGCTGAAACAGGATGCATGTCAGAATCAGGAGAGGGTGGGGATGAAAGGCAAAGGAGTGGCTAAAGTGGGAACAGGTGGGGAAATCTAGTGGGGTGAACCGGTGGCATGCCGGTATTAATGAAGTTTGCTTTCTCTCTCTGTTCGTCTCTGGGGAAAAGGAGTGGCGCGAACAAGGAGGGGGAGGGAGAGAGAGCAACAAACGCCAGCGAGGAGGCGTTCATATGGGCATACTGAGCGAACTACCGGAGTTCAGGAGCAGGTAGCAGCTAGGAAGAAGGGAGCCAGCCTGTGCTGCAGGTGAAATGCGCACCCGAGAGGAATGGACATTATGCTGAAGAAACAATAAGGAGCCTGAAAACTGGTGAGGAACGAGGAACACCACCGACGAGGGAGAGTGTAACAAGCTGGGACTTTTGTGTACTTTCCAAGCCATCAGCGGCACTGACAAGTAGAGCAAGGTCCAGTCTGTGCTGCTGAGATCTAAGACTTGCGGGCCATGTGAATCAACGCTACCGGGGGACTCCTATGAACAGCTGGAGTTTGTGACAGACGCTCCCGGGCTACATGTTGTTCAGAGGAACTTTCGGTGATAAGATTTGATTGACATTAAGAGACCGCGGATCGCGGAACACGCGGAAACCCCCGAGGACAAAAGTGGAGCAACCCTTGAACTACAAGGGCAAGTGATTAGGGAAGAGGGAGGGGGGTTACCACAGAGGTGTTTGTGCTGTAACAATGCCCAGATCAAGACATGGTACACAGGTTTGTCAGAGGCAAAAAAAAATATATATACCACATGTGAAACCGCACTACTGCATCTGTGTCAGTTGTCGGATCACCAGCTTGTGACAAGTGGCGGCAGCGGTGGGATTTGAAGAGCAATGCCATGGAGGCCATCCTGAAAGCATTGACAGAAGGCCAACAACTGCAGCAGGCGCTACAGAGTCAACAGGCTCAGGCGGATAGACAGACTTTTCAGCAGGCTCTGCAGGTGCAACAGGCACAACTGTTGTATGCAACCAATATGAAGAGACAGGTACCTGCCACAGTGTTGCAAAAATATATATCAGGGACGACCCGGCTAATTTCTTTGTAAATTTTGAGTGGGTGGCAAGGAATGTCAGTGGCCCTAAGAGCGATGGAGCCATTACATTGCCCCCTTGATGACGGGAGAGATGTAGAGAGCCTACAAGGTGGCTAATCCCACTGGGGACACTCATAATGTGAATATGAAGAAAACAGCATTGGAAAGGCTCGGCCACAATGAGGAAACCCACCGATTAAGTTCTGGGAAACAAAATTGTTGCCAAATGAGAACCTTCGACAATTGCTCTACAGGTTAGAGGAACTGGCGGATAAATGGCTGTCAGACTGCAACCATGACAACAAACGAAATGGCAGAGCGAATCGTCTTGGAACAATTTGTCGAGGCTTTGACGATTCCAGTCCAGAGATGGGTGAAGCAACACCATAGGCTTAGCCTGGCGGAAGCAGTCAATATCTCCTTCTGCATATCAAAAGGCTTGCCAGGGCCGAACGACATATGGGCAGACTAGTCGAGTCATGGGAGTGATCTGTGCCGAAGCGGGCTCGGAAGGGGGTCTAACAACATACCCCAAAAACCAGAGGCCGATGGAGGAGTACTGAACTGGTCCAATATGCTGTTACAGAGGAGTCCGCAATGCTATGAGTGTGGAGAATGGGGCCATATTGCCCAAATGTGTCTGAGGAAGACTAAGGCGAAGCCTATGGAGATAGGGATGTTTGACCCGACCCAGGATGGGAATTATTCAGAGTATCTTCGGGCTTCCACCAAGACTGCAGTCTCCCTACTGAGGCAGAAGTAGATGGAATAGCCACAAGAGCCCTGGTGGACTCTGGAAGCTTACAGACAGCCGTCAACTGGTAGGAGCAATGGAAGTGCGGGTGGAAGGATTCCGATCTGGTGTATGCATGGTGATGTAAATACATATCCTACCAAAAATATCAGGGTCAAATTGGCGGGAGAACAATTAAAAATCAAAGCAGACATGCTCCCTGAATCTCTAGCCGTAGGGTAGGATGTGTCTGCAATGCCTAAGATTATACGACATTTGGAAGAGAGTTGGTTGGACAGCGCCCCCTTTCATGGAGAGATTACAGAAGCACGACCGGGATGGGCTAGCAAAAGCTGTGCTGAGAAAAGGAAAATGCAGAGGCTGTGGCATGAGAAAGTCATGATGGCGGTCGCCTTCGATTGGAAGATCGATGAACAGGGGTACAGTTACCGACTAGCACATGAGCTGGACCTGACCCTACGGAATGCACGAGTGGCCACTGAGGAGGAGAGAAAAGGGCACGGGCCCTATTTCACCCAGCATAAAGGCTTGTACTGCCAGGTGGTTCCCCAACCTGATGAAGAGCTTCTTAGGCAATAACTAGTACCACCATATTACGGTCCACTGTTCTAGAAGTGGCCCATGTACAGGTGGGAGAGGGATATTTGGGATCTGAAAAGACACTTCACAAAATCCTGGCCTGTTTTCTTTGGCATGGGGTGTATGTTCAGACCACTCGGTTCTGCCAACAGTGTGGCTCATGCCAGAGGAACAACAAATCTATCATTCTCAAAGCACCTCTACAAACAATGCCATTAATGCGGGAACCATTCCACAGGATTGGGATGTATATTGTGGGACCCTAGGACCCCACTAACTGGGGCCATAGATATTTGCGGGTGATTGTGGATTATGCCCCCAGGTACCCAGAGGCTTTTCCCCTGCGGAGGATCACCACCCAACAAGTCTGAAGTACTGATGCCTTTTCATTGCTTGAGTGGGGATTCCCAAGGAGATCATAATGGATCGAGGGATCAACTTTCTGTTAGCCACCCTCAAGCAGGTGTGCCAAATGTTACACATAGACCATCTAAAAACTCCAGTCTACCATCCCCAGACCGAATGTCTGGTGGAGAGGTGTAACCAGACCATCAAACAGATGCTGAGAAAAACCCTGACGCCTGCAGACAAGGATTGGGATAGGTTAGTTCCCTGGATTCTCATGACCCTTCGGAACACCCTGCAGTCCTCTACTGGATTTGCCCCCTTTGAACTGATGTTCGGCAGACAATTAAGGACCCTACTCGAAAGAGGAATGGGAAGTGCAACCCCAGCAAGAGGTTTCCCTGACAGACCATGCTCACAAATTGAAAGGATTGAGAAACTTCAGGCCATTGCCCACACCCATTTGCATCAAGCCCAATGCCTACAAGACACCCAATATAACAAAGGGACCCGAATTCTGAGATTCCAGGTGGGAGAAAAGGTTTTGGTCCTATTCCCAACTTCCGAAAACACGAAGTTGGTGGACCGTATACGTTAGAACAAGTCCTAGGGCCAGTCACCTATAAAGTCAAACGGGAAGACGGAAGATTCCCAGTACAAACCTACCACGTCAACCTCCTAAAGACGTGGGTGGAACCTACCCCTATGATAGCACTGACCTACCCTCTCCCCCCCTTAGCAACACCCCGGATTACCAGGTCGGACCACGAAAGGTTATCATAAGATAAACACTGTTCCCGGAACCACAGTGAGATTACGACCCTATAGGATCCCGGAAGCCAGGATTCAAGTAGTCAACCAAGAAATACAAGTAATGCTGGATATGGGGGTATTCAAGCACTTTCACAACCAATGGTACTCACCAATTGTGTTGGTGCTGAAGCTGAATGGAAGCATCCGATTCTGCATGGACTTCTGGAAATTGATTGAGGTATCAAAATTCAACGCATATCCAATGCCCCGGATTGAGGATCTACTGGATAAGCTGGGAAAGGCGTTGTACCTCACGAGTTGAATGAGTTGGAGCGACCTATCCTGCTCATCAGTCAGAAACTGTTGCCAAATTAGCAGGTCTATGCCACTATTGAGAAGGAGTGTTTGGCGGTGAAGTGGGCTATTGAATCTCTACAATACCATCTCTTGGGCTGCAAATTCACTCTGGTGACGGACCATGCACCGTTGGTTTGGATGGCCATGAATGAAGAGACAAATCCCCAGATTTTGCGATGGTTTCTGACCTTGCAACCCTTCTCCTTTAAGACAGTACATCGGCCGGGTAAACTGCTGGCGCAGGTGGATTTCCTTGCTCAAGCTCATGCCCTGGCGAACAACAGGGCTTGGTGAAGGGGTGGGGGGGACGGGGCTGTGATGTGAAAGCAGTATATCAAAAGGGGGGAGATGGCGTCACTAATTAACTAGGCTGCAGGGCTGCTAGACGCTTAAAATACTAGAGCCAAAGAGCACAGTGGGAGCAGTGTGCAGAATGCTGGCGAAACGGGATGCATGTCACAATCAGGAGGGGGTGGGTAAAGTGGGAACAGTTGTGGAAATCAGGTGGGGTGGACCGTTGGCGGGCGGGTATTAATAAGGTTTGCTTTCTCTCTAAAGTTTGGCTGCAGGGGAAAGGAGCAGAGCGAGGAAAACCGAGGAAGGGGAATGACGGCAACGAACGCCAGCGAGGAGGCGTTCATATGGGCATACAGGACTACTGGAGCGGGCAGCAGCTAGAAAGAAGGGAGCCAGCCTCTGCTGCAAGTGAAATACACTAACCCGAGAGGAATGGTCATTATGCTGGAGAAACGATATGGAGCCTGAAAGCTGGTGAGGAACACAGAACACTGTCGAGGAAGAGGGTAACCAGCTGGGACATTTGTGTACTTTCCGAGGCATCAGCGGCACAGAGAAGTAGAGCAAGGGTCAGTCTGTGCTGCTGAGACCTAAATATTGCTGGCCAGGTGGATCGCTGCCACCCGGGGACTCCATTGAATAGCTGGAGCTTGTGACAGACGCTCCCGGGCTACAAGTTGTTCAGAAGAACTTTCTGGGAGAAGATTGGATTGGCATTAAGAGACCACAACAGTGGAACACAGCCAACGTGCTAGCCTGAGGACAAAAGTGGAGCAATCCCTGAACTACAAGGGCAAGCGATTGGGGAAGAAGGAGAGGGGTCACCACAGAGGTGATTGTGCTATAACAACACTCAGAACAGGACCCGATACATAGGGCTATCGGAGGCTGTTGAGGTGCTGAAAAATAAAAATAGCACACGTGAAACCACACTACCGCATCAGTGTAATTTGTCAGATGACCAACTTGCCCTAACGGTATCCCATGGGTACTGTTCACCAAGAACAGAATGAAGAGCTGCACTGCCAGGTGTCCAGACTGCACTGGGCAGAAAATAAGCAGAACATTCAGTTTAAGGAGGTAAAGGACAAAGAGGCCTTGTCCCTCCAATGCATTTCCAGCATCACACTATATTTGCTCAGACATGTGAGATGCCTGTAACTTTTTCTTTTCTTTTTTTTTTTTTTTTTTAGAAGACTTTTCCTCTTTGTGCAATATCCCTGCCGGGTGGCCTGTATGGGGATATAATATATATGTATTGCATAAGGTGCATAATATATTTTTTTATTAATACCATCAAAAAGCACCAGTTGATATTGTTAATTATGTCATGGAAGATCACAAACAATTTCTAACCAATACAAAGCTCCTGACTGTACTGTCATTGTTGCTTTTATGTGCCTTTACAGATCACCAAATGATAAACCTTTCCTGATAGATTATGTCATAAGAACACAGACATCTAACCTCACTGCACTCCCCTGTCCCATCAGTTGTACCATTTATACAGTTATGTTGTCCCTCAAGAAGGGTGCATGAATAAAAACGCTTACCTGGGAAAGGCACAAAAGCGTGTCTCATGCTAACAGAAAATGGGATGCCCTTCTCTGCAGGCATCTGTTCCATTAGGAGTTTAGGGCCGTTTGGCAAACCGTTGTATCGCTTTTTACCTCTGGAAGGACAAAACCATTTGTTAAGATCATACTCAAAGATTGAAAAGTCTATTTCAATTTCCAGATTATAATATGGCACACAGGGACTGTCTGCCACTGAGATCTTTTTTTTGTTTAAGTACCTGAATACAATTGGAATACTAATTAAGTCCCCATGTGAGAGATTAATCAATTTACACATTGGCACATCACATAAACTAACAGAAGTTTGTTTCCTTTCAAAAATATTATAGAAGGCTACTCACCACATAATACAGTGTGCCTAGTCCATAGCCTGCTTCTTCCATTCTTGTGGGATTTCCTGGGTGGAGATGGGACTGCAGAGTACTGTGCAGCAGGATTTGAAAAAAATGAAATGGCTGAGGTGCATATGTGGACATGCCAATGCACACGACTTGCCCCTTCTGCCCTTGGGCCAGTCCTTTCTTTGTAGAGGGGATGGAGGCAAGGGTACTGTGTACAGCAAGTCAAAATAAATGGTTACTTATCTGTAAATCTACTTCTCCAGCACTATCTTTTATATAGTCATATGCTTATTTGAATATTCCCTAACATTGAAGTGGCACAGCACCCTCTACCCCAAACTATCACAGCCATGCTGACCTTGTAACACCATCCCTTCTCACTCAAACCTCCGATTCAAAGCACCTGACCACAAGAGACCCACTCAAAGGAGTCTGGGGAGGGATAGGGAGGAATATCGCATTTTAATCTATAAAAGTCACTAAGGCTGAAGAACACTATATTTACAGGTAAGAAACCATACATTCTCCAGCACTGGATTGTTTATAGATTCACATGCTTATTTCAATATAAACAGACTAGTGGACAATATTTACTTGGGCGACGGGCACATTTGAAGATCATTTTCAAGGCCACTTGGTTCAGCATGGTATCCGTTCTTGTGCATTTACCCATGAAACAGTGCTCTCAGAATGCACTCATAGATCTCCAGGCTGCTGATAAAAAGACTTCTCTTACAGAGAGGTGTTACCATGCCTGGTAATTGTTGCTTGGCTGCCACATAGCAGAACTTAATGCAGTCTACAATCCATCTGATTATTGCAACTTTAGAGACCAAGTGTCCCTTCCTGGTTGCACACGAAAAGTTGTGATGGTATGGAGCAATCCTTCCACCACTGTAGAGGGATCTTTCAAGAAAACTCCTAGATTCACTTATTGACAATATGGTCAGAGACCACCTGCGCTAGTAACTAAATGCAATGGAAGAGTACATTTGTCCAAATGAAATTTGATTTACAGTGTAGATGATGAAAATGCCTATTCACTGACCCAGAGTGCGGAAGTTATTGCAACAAGAATATTTTCTTCAACTGGAGATCTGAAACCTGCAGAATGCATGTGTTCAAAGGGCAATGACATGAGGCTTTGGAAAATATTCAACTTCCAAGCCATGCAGGTGTCTTAAATGGATTAACTTTATGGTAATACATCCTTAAAGTACTTAACAAGAGGATTGACAGGGGCAGATCTGCTAGCTCAACTCATATGGAAGAAGTTATAGTCCAACACTCCACCCAATGAAGAAGAAATATGCTAAAGAAAATGACCTTGTTATTAACATGAATAAAACAAAAGCCATGCTTGTCACGGGTCAGTGTAAATCCGGTCACCCTGGTTACTGAAATTGGCAATATTTAATATGTTGGTCCTGAGTGACCTATCATGGCTCGATCTTTTGGAGGGTAACTTCTGGAGGAGGATGCTTAACTTGGCCCAGTCTAACTGTATGGCTTATTTACGACTTGTTGCATTGCGTACCCAATTGCTAATCCGCAGAGGGATCTTGTATATTAAATCACAATGTAACCCCTTATGGCCTCTTCTGGGAATGTTAGTCAGTAATTATGGGTCTGATACTTTGGGCAAGTGTGGCAAGGCTTGGTTTGGGAAATTGAACCTGGAGTGCTTTGCTAGAATTGATTGGTTCCCAGATTTTGATAGGGGCACAGGTTTTCAGGTGCTGAAAAATATTTACATGGATAAAATGCAAAAATGGGATTGGGTAATGAACTATAAACATCTCTACACATTACAGAGTTATAAATATGTGGCCCTGGTTACACACGATTTAAAACCCCAACACTATGTATTGCGGAGCCCTACTCCAGCGATACAGAGTTCTAGACTCAGTTTACGTATAAATCAACTCCCCTTGTTGGCTATACAAGGTGGTTACACCACAATGCCTATGTAAGAGAGAATAAGTTGAATTTGTAAACTTCACGGTAAATAGGAGACAGCACATGTTTTTACGGAGTGTACACAGTGGGCATCCAATTATATGTGTATTTTTGGACAGGTTGTAGGCTTGTTATGACTCAATTAATTCTGAATAGCTTTGGGACTACTGACTAAACACTGATTATGAAACAGTACATATTGCGTTGTTTAGACTGTGGGAAATTATTAGTAAATACTTTAAAATTTGATTGAAAATTTAAATCGGTATTAGCTATGTATGTATGCATATAGATATTTCAGATGTTCGAATATACTGGGATCTTAGGTCATTGTCAGATACTGTAATGTGTTTTAGATATTTGCTGGACGAATCTAAACTTAAATCTGAAATTGTATTTTAGGTGTTTTTTATATTTATATTTGATGTGTTTGTTTTAGGGATTGATATTTATACTTGTAGATGTTATTTGTTTGCTTTACAAATAGTTTTAAAATTGTCATTGTATGTTTAAATATATTTGTAAAAGTTCTTATGAACTAAATACAAATAAAAATAATAACCAGTTAACTCCCTGCCAGTTTGTGGTTCTGGAATGGGATTTGAATTTAGTTTTAACATTTCTTAAAGGCGCTCTGTTTGAGCCCCTTCATTCCTGTTCTATTAGGTAACTCACCCTTAAGGTGATTTTCCTGGTTGCCATCACTTCCACGAGATGGGCAAGTAAGCGCCAGGCATTGTCCTCCATATTAGTTTTTTTCCCCAAAGAGAAGGTGAGGTTGAGAGTGAGACCCTCTTTTCTGCCGAAGGTGGTCTCAGATTTCCATCTCTCTCAGAAGATGCATCTTTCTTTGTATTTTCTTCCGCCTCACACATCCAATGTAGAGGAACGATTCCATCGTCTGGACCCGGTGCGGGCCCTTAAGTTCTAGGTCTCTCATACTAGAGAGACTAGGAAGAATGACTAGCTTTTCATTGGTTACGCTGGCGCTCGTGTTCGCAGGGCTGTGACCAAACAGACACTGCCCAGGTGGATCATTCTCTGCATCTCAGAATGCTACTATCTGGCTGTGAAGGATGGTTCCATGTGATAAAATCGCAGCAAAAATTGCCGTGGTAACAAAGTAACGCAGCAAAAATGCCACCGTCTTTGCGCAGCAATCCATGTAAAACATGTGGGGGACACCCCTGGACCCATTATACCATTTAAGTGGAGCGGGGGACACCCCCACAACCTCCGCTCCCCTTAAATGGTATAAAGGGGCACACTTTTACCGGATCAAATCACAGCATTTTTGCCACAATATTTTTTTACCGCGACATTTTTGCTGCAATATTATTACCCGATACCTGAAGGATGTGTCTGAGGGTCTTTGCACATGTTTGCTAGGCAATACTGCTTGGATTCTGTCATGCTCGTCTTACCTTCTGGAGCCAGTGGGAGTGCCGTGGGTCCACCACCTCCTCTACCAGGTCTCCTGGGATTGGAGTAATGTACAACACCAGAAAGGCCTAGTGAGGGGAATGGGCTTTCAGATGTAGGTTGTCCTTCGTATTGCGACACCCTCCTCCCTGGGGGCTGGTAGTGTAACTCTCCCAGGATGATGTGGACAAGGAGAACAAGTTAGTGTATACGCAAACTATCCCCTCTCATTTCCTGTAACCCTCCCCTACTCTTAGTCACTCCCGGAGTATGCCATTACCGGACGATGGAACGCGAAGATGGTGAGGATCTGCCAACTATTCCCTCCAGTTAGGTAGGCACTGGGGGAGGGGCGGCTGTAGACCAGCTACCCCTGGTTGATGTGGTAGGTGCTGTTGACACCTCTGTTCTTTCCATGCAGCAGCTAGGTGAGCGCGCCAGTCGCTTCACTGGTTGCTATCCCAATATTCTTGTCGAACTTTACTAAACCATACAGTAGCAAGGTTCTCTTGCCTTCTACCAATTATGCGCTATATATACACATGTTAATAAGGTCTCATCTGCCGATAGGTGTCGTGTGTGTCGAAGGAGAAGCTGCGGGCCTCTGCCAACAATTAAGAGTTCTTCCATGCTCAAGTGCGTATATAGTAAGCTGGCGAGACGCGCGTAGTTGTATGGGTGGGCGAAGCTTGGAAAAGCAGTGGGAGTCTTTTCTGCAGCAAGATCCGTGCGAGGGGCCGCCGCGCTGCTGAAAGAGAGATGCGGCGAGGGTCAGCGCAGGAAAGCAGTGCACAGGTAACTTTACTGACTGTGCTCTTGTATCTTGATTGCAAGTCGAGGAAACACGAGTCAGCGGAGCGTGCTAGAGACGGGTAAGATCTCGGAGTTGGAGTCAACGCCAAGCACGGGAAGGGCGTGGCCTAAAATAGCCCTAGGAGTACCCTGGCTTCCAGAGACCTGTGGCAAAGGTAGCTGGGAGTTGTGGTCTTTAGTATGCCTTTGTCTTTGGGCGCTCAGTGACTGTGTCCAAGTAGAGCATGATCTGTATATGTCCCCAGGGTGCTGTGTATGTGGTGGAGGCAAGAGAGAGGCAACTGGACAACCCCTAAAGAGGTGGCCCTGACAGATTCCCTTGCAGGCCACGGTGCCCATTTTGGTAGGGCAGTATTCCAGAGATTTCTGGTTTAGATGGTGTCCTTGCTTCCTCCAGATTGCGTACTGCTTTGGCAGACTACTATAGATGAGGAAACCATGGGAGGAAAGAATCCATTAGAACGACAAACTCTGGAGTGTATTGCACTCCATGGGAATGCCAGGCGAGATGTTAAATATCTTAGTCTATATGCACAGTAACCTGAGGCAAAAGTAAGACGGGGAAATCAGAGCCAAGAAACCCAAGCATTCAAGATCTCCCGTTGAGTGCGACAGGGTTGTGTCCTGACCTCATTAATTTTCAATCTCTATATAAACTCACTGCCAAATATCCTAGCTGACTTGGTGAGCGATGTCCCAAGGATGTGTGCATTTTTGTATGCAGATGAGGCAATCCTAATGGCTAGAACAAAACAAGCCCTTCAAAAATTGATAGACGGATTTGCTAATTATATGAGAGACAGAGGCTTAGTAATTGACGTAGAAGTCGAGGTTTATGTGTGTTGGCAATACTAAACTACGGGGGAACACCATACTGGTAGCACGGAAAAGTCTTGAGTAGGTCACGTAGTTTTGCTATCTTGGGGTAATTGTCTCTAGTGATTTGGGCTGGTCACCACACAAAGCAGTAAACTACAAAGGCATCACAAATAAACAGCTCAATCCAGAGATTTGGGGCAAAACTGGGTGGATTTCCCATGGATCATACAATGCAAATTGTCGCAGCTAAATCAACACATACAGTGCGGCTGAGTGGGGTTACTATAAAATAGATAACTGAAAACAAATTCTTAAGGAACATCATGGGTTTACCTCAGGGCTTCCCAGGGAACCTACTACACAAGGAACTTGAGCTGGCTTAGATAGAAGACCTCATAGCAATACAACCGTTGATTTATTGGCTGCGTCTGTGGGAGAGACAATTATCGAAAACTAGGGCCCTTGTGAAGGATCGCATGGCCACAAATTTGTGGACTGCCTCGTCTTGGTGAAAGTGTATAAAATCTTCTATACTAGAGGTTGGCCTTGATTATTTGTTTAGTGATGAGTCGCAAATAGGTAACACCACCAAAGGAGAGCTAATAGAGGCCTTCTACCCTCAAAAAGCAAGGATAAGGAACAAAAATTACTTGCAGAAACAGCGTCCAATTTTATTATCGTAATGTTGCCTTTAATAAGGCAAGGCCATTATATGTCCAATGGTTTGTCACCGCAAGGGAAAGAGAAGAGCAGTTATTATGGTCCTCAGAGAAAACCTCTTATTAGAGAAAGGGTGCCCTCTTTACTAACAAATCGCACTGTGAGGAGAAACTAACCTAGCTGTGAGTGATAAAAATTATTTCTTTAATTTTCTATTTTTTTATCCCACTGTAACAAAACTAAGAAAGATTTTTACAATCCCAGCACTAAGAACCTCCAACATCATACATTTGCAATTAGCACTTACATTTTTATCATCAGCCCCAGATTTGCCGACGACTCAAAGTGCATTTGAATACTGAACGGGAACTTATGTTACGTAGGCAATGTTTATGTACTGATAAATGATTCTAGTATACTTTCGTGGATTACATGATTTTGACTGGATTTAATGTTTTTTTTATTGTTGCAACATCTTAATTCTCTGTTCTTTGATGGGAATTTATATTTCCGAATAAAGATTTTATCACTCACGCATTCATTAGAACAACAAGTTACTTACCACTCAGTAATGTTCTTTCTTATGGATGCTACTCACAGATTCCTCCTCGCCCTCCCTATCTGCCCCTCAGTGCGGGAAGCTAGTACACTGTACACCATAGGTCCTATGGTCCTTCAGCGTCAGAGTGCTAGGGAAAAAGGGTGAAACTGTGGCCATGGGGCGCAGCACTGCTATATGTACCAACCCCAAATTCATGTCCTGGCACAGGGCACGTAGAGGCATCGGGCAGAGCCGTGCTGAACCCCCCGCAGCAGAAAGGTTTCTGGAGAACAGCTGCGCTGGGATAGAGCTATCATAGATGAGAAATTTGTGGGAGGAACATCCATCAGAAAGCACTTTAGAGAAGTAACTAATGTGTTCTTAGTGGTGTTGAGTGTCCCCTCAGCAAACAAAGCACCATGGATATATTTAGGAGACCCAAAATTCGACAGGCCCACATGGGGGGATGGGTCATCAGCATCATTTTGTAGGTTAAAGTCCCCTCACAGATGCAGTAAATTATGGGTTCTAGGGGTTTGTTGGTGTTTTGCTCCCAGAAATGCCATACATTCTTCGGAACTAGAGTATTTGAGAGTATTTGCGAAAAGGCCCAGGGCTATAAACCTGGTACAACAGCATTCGCCAAGTGTAGTTGCTGTTCACTATTAACCCAGAACAGCCAATTGTGCAGGTAGACGGAAAAATACTTTAGTTGCATAGATGTGCCACCACTGGCGCTAGTAACCTTGGTAAATATTCTTGGTGCTGAGCACAACCTGAAAGGCAGAAGCTTGAATTGCTAATGTCAATCCACCACCAGGAACCTGCGGAAGCGCTGATACATGTGTAAACTTGAACATGCAAAAGATCATCCTGCATGTCTAGGGAGCATATGCAGTGTGTCTGGCTCGCAACTTTGGGATCATCTCCATGTTCTGAGGTGCATGGCATACATCAGGCCCTTGGATGACTTTATTTCAACCAAGCAGTAATGGGAGTAAACTCAATGCGCCGTCTCCTTGCATAATATATTTCTCACTTCTCTTCTGAGCATTTTCAACTGTATTTACTTGGAGGACTCATTCCGGTGGACAAGGGACTGGCTTGTGATGGAATTCCAATATATGAACCCCAACTCAGTATTTGAAGGATTCATTCATCTGTAGTAATCCTTTCTCCATTTCAAATCTTGCTCAACACTGTTGGGTTCTTGGTGTGTGGATGGAGGTGGAAGGTCAAGACTAATTTTGCTACTTTCTGTGTTGCTGACTAACACACCTCCTTTAGAATTCTGTTGACCCATGTGAAGGTCACGCTGCTGATATTGGTAGTGGTGTGACTGATCTGGTCTCTGTTGCTTGTGTCTTCAGCGAGTACTTGCTTGCAAAGTACCATCCTCTTCCAGAATGAATTAAATGGGAAAGGTGTTGCAGGCTTGCCACTATAGCCTTTGACATTTTAGTGGCAGACGTGATACCTTGAAGGGATATCTTTGTAAGACAGTGGCTCTCTAATAAATGTATATTCAGCACCTTAGCATATACCTCTAATCTGAAACCAGTTCATTCCAGCCATATTTGTCACAATTGTCTTCGAGTATCTGCCTGTGATTCATATTGCTGAAACACAGTATCTGCCACAAACAGTGCCCGCCACAAACAGTGCGTGCTGCCTTCATTGAATTTGGCAGAAACCTTCCTGCAAAGGGCTTATCCAGCAGCTTGGCCTATACCTCTTGTTTAAAATCGGTTAATTCCAGCCATATTTATCACAATTGTCTACAGAGTATTGAATGCTTATCCATATTGCTGAAAGACAGTATCCCCCAGAAACCATGCTTTTTTCATTGCATTCATCGCTCCCCCAACTCCCTCAGGGTCAGTCGCTTCTCCAAGCAACAAGTTGATGGTAGATCTCTTTCCTCAGCTGGGGCCTCTCTCTGGAGCAGCCTCCCTGCCTCTCTGAAACTTTAGGAGAATCATCTCCGGTTCCGGAAGCACCTCAAGACCTTCCTCTTTGTTTCTGCCTTCTCACTTCCTCTCCCCTGCTGATTTCCTGTATCATACTGCACTTGTATCAGAAAGGAAATATTTTTTTTTTAAATTTATTTATTGTTTGGCTGTATGAAACAACCTTTCAATAATTACAAAAATGAATAAAAACATATAAACATATTACAATTCAATTCATCAATATATAACACGTTTCAATATTTTACACCTGGCACCCAATGTATAAAAAACCTTAATAGCAGCAGCATTCTTTTTCTTCCTTTTTCCTTTCTTTCCTTCCCTTCCATCACCGTTCCCTCATAAAAGCATTCACAATTACTTTGGGTATAATTCATTTAAAAAACCTATTGTTGCTAATCTAATTGACATTCTCTTTGCACCAAAAATCAGTAGCCATAATTCTTCCATATCAGTTACAATTTGCGCTCTAAAGCAATGGAGATAGTATTTACAACGTATAGCATATAATGCAGGACAGTAGACGACATGTTTCAACATTTCTGCGGTTTCAGGATCCTTACAAAATCGACAGATGTTCTCACTGGCATCTATTAGTTTTCGCCTAAATAAAATATCCTTTGTATGCCACAAATTTAGACGAAAACGAATATAGTCATCTCTAAATTTTGGAGATGGATATTTTAAGATATAAGATTCTACAACTCTAAATTTTTTGTGGCCAAACTGGGCAGTGTTCCAGTCTTTAGAATGGGAACATTTTTCCAAGGTATATATCCAATCTTGCCGATGTAGTTTAATTTTAGCTTGCGTTGGATTATGGATTAAAGTATCTAAAGAGATGTCCGCATCAGAAAGGATATTTATAGCTGTATTTAACCAGCATTTTGGGTATTGATGATCTGAATATAGTAAATATTTACCCAAGATACAGGATATATCTACACATTGTAATGACAGGATGCATTTTCTCAACAAAGCTATCAATTTCCATGCAATAGTACTGTATAACGATAGCAGCCCTAATTCAAAACGAATCATTGCAATGGGGACACAGGTAGGCAAATTAAGAATTGAGCGCCAGTATTTACCCTCTAATCGATCCCACACTAAACGGGGCAGCATCGATACAGCTTCAGAGCCATACGAGATAATGGGTTTTACTTTCATGGAATAAAATGATATTATATGGTTGCACGTAAACTTTCCAAACTTATATAAAATAACCCTAGATTGGGAAATTAAGGTTTGCAGTTTCGATTCAAGTTCTTTTTGAAACACTTTATCATTATTACCCTGGCTGATCATAATACCCAAGTATTTATATATTGAAGTTGAGAAAATGTGCTCCTTTTTTATATACCACTTGAATTGAGAGTGTTTTGTCATTTTACGATTTTGGCACATCATAATTTGAGTTTTCGTTAAGTTTATAGTCATGGCATTTTCTACAGTATACTCCGATAACCCATTAATCAAACGTTGCAAACCTGCCAGAGTTTTTGACAATAGAACAACATCGTCTGCATAAAGGATCCATGGTATCTGTTCTTGGTCTAGTTTGGGAGCATCAGAGTTAACATTCTGAAATTTTTCCCCCATATCAAGGATAAATAGGTTAAATAGTGTAGCTGCCAGGATGCATCCCTGTTTCAGTCCTCGATATGTTGAAATGGAAGGAGTTAGTATCCCATTGCGAGTAAGACGAATATGAACCGATTTATTTTCATGAAAGATAGAAATTAACTTGACCAATGAATAAGGGCAGCCCAATAGCAGCAGTTTATGCAGCATTAGATTGCGGTCTATAGAATCGAATGCTTCCTTGAAGTCTACAAAGGCTATGAATAACGATTGCCTTTGCTGACAGCAGAGAGCCTTGATTGCAGTCAAGGAGACGATATTTATAGCCGTTCCCTTACCAGCCACAAATCCTGTCTGAAACCTATCTCTCATGTTCGATGAGTTGATCCATTGTTGGAGATCTCTTCGAATTAGTGAAGCAAAGATTTTTCCCTGGAACATCTAAAAGGGCGATTGGCCTATAATTTGCGGGGTTTTGTCTATCGCCTTTTTTATAAATGGGTACGATCAATGAAGTACACCACAATTTAGGGATCTTTTGAGTAATTACAACTTGAGAGAACATTTCAAACAGGATGGGAGCCCATAAATCCGGAAATTCTTTTAGCATGGCATTAGAAAGCCCATCAGGGCCTGGAGCACGGGATCTACTAGCTTTGCGGATAAGATAAAGAATATCGCCCATTTTAAAATCTATTGAGAAGGATCCCTCAAGTTTTACAGGAGATACGCAATTAGTAGAAGGGAGAAGAGCATAAAGACCAGCAAAATGGGAGATCCATATGGAAGAAGCAACATCATTAGTCTGCATTTGACATTGACTGGTGTTATATGTGTCTGTTATTAATGACCAACATCCTGCAGAGTTTTTTGTCAACACTTTAACCAACATTGCCTCACCATCTTTCTGATATAATAGCGAACGATAAGTTCTTCACCAATTCCTATGTTTGGTTTTAATTGCTTTAAGAGCAGCCCAGCGCTGATCAACTGGTAGAGATTGGACCGCTTTCTTATTTTTTCAAAATAAAGCTTTCGCTTTCTGCATATCTTGCTTATAGGAATGTGCTGCAACTGAAGATCTTGTTATCTTAGTAGAACCGGCAAATTGATACATTAGTTTTGTGTAATCAATATCAGAATTCCAATAGTTTAGCAAGGTTTTACATGATATTTTAAGACAATCTGTAAAATGCAATAGTTTGGTACTGGTCCATCGTAAGCGGTTTCGACCAGGATTTACATCAATAGTACCTTCCATTGTTATAGAAGACACAAGTGGAGCAATTCCTTGATCAGCAGAGTTCAGTGGCCAGTGGAGATGTAACATATTATGATCAATAACCGAAGATGGCAGAACCTGGAACCCCTTTAGGAGATAGAACAATGAACGGCTAACATAAATGAAGTCAATAGTAGCCAAAGAACTACCCCTTTTCCATGTCGGATGGGGAGGAGAGTCCTCAGGAAATGATCCATTTACCATGAACATATCTTTCGACTGTATAAACGCATTCCAGCTTCATACTCGATCGTCAGATAATGCTTTACTATTATTTAAACAATGGAGATTTAAATCTCCCGCTAAAATTATGTGCATTTGTTTCTTGTATTGGTATATTTTTTCCCATAGGCGCTCAAGAGAGCGCAAGTAGGAATCGGTGGAGAAAGCAGCTGGATTCCAATATGTATTAATCAGAGAATACTGACAATCGTCAATAGATAGTTGAGCTAACTGGATATACGGGGTCAAGATTTCATGTGAGATAACACTCATGGATGGAGTTGTTTTCAACATCATCAACAGACCAGATATTGGTCGACCTTTAATAGCAGAAATAGCAGGATTTAGGATGGGATAATAACCATCCCACGACAGGCAGTTAGTTAGCCATGTTTCCTGTAATAATATAAAATTATACTCTCTTAGTTTAATGGCAGCATCAGAGAGAAGATGTTTGAAGCCTCTAGTATTCCAGCTTAATAATGAAAGTTGCTTACTAGGGGAGACGCTAAGCTTGAGAGGTAGAACACCGACATTTACACTGTTGTTTGCATTGTGAACCACTCAAATCCGCTTTAGTAGAGGCGCCCAATGTTACTTGTGCATCTTTACATGGGACTGAGATAGCAGAGCTTCTTTGATGGTCAATAGCTAGCTCAAAACCCAGATCCCACAAGGCTGCGCGAGCGGCCCAAAGAGTATTTAAAACCACTCTTGAGCGGAGTCGCACTAAAGACAGGTCGTTATTATTTAAGAATTCAACTTGTTCAATATCACCAGAATTAATATCCTCCAATGCATATATATCACCAAAAATGGCTAAAAGGCTAGCACGATTCAAATCATATGAATGATACAGCAAAGGCCTACATTTAATAATTAGTGAATGGAGATTTTTTTTTACATCAGGTTTTTTCTGTCTATTTTGAGTACTTTCCGAATTCGTAGTATCGCATCGCATGGGAGCTTACCTGTTCAGTAAGGGCAAACGGAATTTGCTTTAAATTAGAAGCAGCAAATACAGTTTGGTTTAGATTCGAAGTAGCAATAGATGAAGGTAATTTCTGCCCGCCTTCATCACATGTAACAGTACTATTATCAGAAGTCTGGTGATATTTTAACATGTATTGTTCAATGGCTGAAGCTATGATACAATCTAAGGTTGGAGGCATGGAGGGTAAATTACATTGATCCATTTTATTCGCAACTGCCAAGGAAGGAAAGGAAGGCAGCTGTGGTACGGATTTTATTGTAGAGGGTAATCTAAGTTGAGATGGCTTATTTGCTCCAATTTGAGAAAGAGCACTATCTTTAATTTTAAATCCATCAATGATATTAGATTCAGCTGGAGGAAGTTTAAGGCTTTTAGCATCTAGATAAAGGTCTATTTCTTTGCGCAGCTCTGAACGTTTTAAACACAATTCAGTATCCAATAGATCCTTCACTCTAGGAGCAGTGATTAATATCGGGTGATTATCAATTACAGCAGATTCATTGTCAATCAAGGCCACAATGTTATTTAAGGGCGAGTGTTCAACTGAAGGTTGTACATTTGCAAGCCCTTTTAGGCTTTTCTCGGCAGCGATTTTTGCATATTTATCCCGTACTACTTTAGCAGCTACGGTCATTTTATTTTTGGCAGGTAGCTTTAACCCTTTTAAGAATGATTTGGCGATCGAGGAGGGAATATGCTGCTTTGGTCGATTTTTTGTTTTCTTTCTTAAGGGGCTTGTATGAGTCTGTTTAGCCGGGGTAACACCCAAAAAAATTGTGAATAGTTCTTTAGAAGATTGTAATACATTCACTGATGGTGAAGGCAACACAGTATTAGTTAATAGACATACAGGAGCACACTTCTCAACAGGGGAATGAAGTTCTCGAATAATATGTGGGAATGTGGGAAGGGTAAATTGGGCAGATGTAGCCGTATTTTCCATGGCCAATTTCGGTTTCTCCAATTGATTAAATGGAGAATCCTTGGTTGCTTTCTGCTGTAATAATTTAGCAGGAGATAACTTTGATTTTTTAGGAGAAATGGGAGCAATGTCATTTAATGATTTCAACTGTTGTAGGGGTAACTGTGATTGCCATCTAATTAATTTAGTAAGTTGTTTATCCTGGATTTTAGGTTTTTCATCTAAGGTCTCACATAATTTAAACAATAATGATATAGCCAGATTCATAGCATGCAAGGTGGTTTCAATTAGTATTGTGGAAGACAAACATGCAGTAGATGGAGGGGGCAAAGAAGGCAAGGGCATGGAAGGAGAAAGGATGGGTTTCGGTATGATATGAGACCGTCTGGGAGTAGGGGCTATATATGAGGATACTGACATATGTTTCTCGTCATCAGAATAAATGTGGGAGATTTCTGGTAATTGGTAGTTTGCCTCAGGCACCACATTATTATCAATAAAGGATGAATTAGAACAGTGATCAAGTTCGTCTTGATCCTTTATAAACTCGTCAGCCAATACTATAACCGTAGGATTAAAAGATGTACCACACATAGAAGGAATACACGAAGCAGCAGGAGTTAATAAACAATTTGACCCAGGTGTAACTAAAGGCTTGCTAGTGGGCATAAAATTATCACTCCGCGGCAACTGTGCTCACTTCTTTTGTAGCCTGTGTATCTTTGTCACATGGTAATTTTCTCAGATCAGTATTGGAATCCGGCAAAAGGGCCGGTTGTATTGGAATTTCGCTATCCTTCAACATAGTTATATCTGAAATAGAGCACTTGGGTTTAGGCTGCATTATGGAAGATGAAATATCAGGCGTAGCACAATTACCGGGCAAATCACTGCTACATACCTTTTTGTCTTTGCCCATAGTGGCGAGCATCTCCTGTATATCGCGCGACGCTACTGTTACTTTAGATCTTGCAATTTTAGGAACTCGGGAAGCTGAAGCCACTTGTGGACGCGGTGTAATGCCCATTACTTTCCTTTTCTGAGGAGCAAGAGGTGGGGAAGAAGATGTAGCTGCCGCCCGTTTGTTTGATCTAAGATAGTAAAAGCGTCAGCGCATTTAATACGCCACCCAGAAAAGCACTTGGATTAATATTTCAGTTAGAAAGGGTGGATTTGTTAATAATTTTTTTTTTCCTCTTTTTCCTCCTTCCCTTCTTTCTCTCTCCTCCTTCTCTCCCTTTCCTCTCTCCCTTAAAAGAAGGTAGAAAAATAAATAAATAAATAAAAAAAAGAGCAAACTTTGGCGCCACACGCAAGGTGCTACACAGACTAATACCAGATGTATTGGAAGCTTAAATTAATAATATTCTTAGTCAATACGCAGTTATGTAAATTCCCCTCTTTTTTTTTTTGTAAGAAGTGGTGTCATTCATCCGAATAGTCTAAGGTAGCTGTTCAGTTTTCAGGGAAGGGAACGCCCGACAGTTTGTGGAGCTGCCAGAGTCCGACTCTCCACCCCAAACCCTGAGAGCGAATGGAATACGTGTAAGTAAAGTTAGCAGCTGAAGGCTTCAATCCAGATCACTCACAGATCACAGCCGAACAGCATAACAGCGGCTCCAGCCCTTACTTCCTCCAGGGCTTAACGCCGCAAGGGTGGATATACCGGCAATTTATGCGGGGATAGAGTCACGTGACCACTCACGTGTGCTCGATAGGCCCCGCCTCCTCCAGGAAGCAGGGAAGGCAGCAAGAGCTCGGCTCGCAGTGCTGCTAGGCTCAGAGTCAATGGCAGGCAAATTCCAACACTCGGTACATAAAGCGCACCTTCCAGTTAAACAAAGACGCCGCTCGGGCGGATATACCGGCAATTTATGCGGGGATAGAGTCACGTGACCACTCACGTGTGCTCGATAGGCCCCGCCTCCTCCAGGAAGCAGGGAAGGCAGCAAGAGCTCGGCTCGCAGTGCTGCTAGGCTCAGAGTCAATGGCAGGCAAATTCCAACGCTCGGTACATAAAGCGCACCTTCCAGTTAAACAAAGACGCTGCTCGGGCGGATATACCGGCAATTTATGCGGGGATAGAGTCACGTGACCACTCACGTGTGCTCGATAGGCCCCGCCTCCTCCAGGAAGCAGGGAAGGCAGCAAGAGCTCGGCTCGCAGTGCTGCTAGGCTCAGAGTCAATGGCAGGCAAATTCCAACGCTCGGTACATAAAGCGCACCTTCCAGTTAAACAAACACCGACAGGAAATATGCACCTGGCTACCCTCTGATTTTGGGCCAAGGTCCCTGCCTGCCCAGTTGCACACCCTCACTGCCTCCCGGCAACCCTTGGACTTGGGTCTGTATCTGTAACCCTACAGTCCCCTACCTGCACTTTTGGACCCCTGCTGTCTGCACTTACCCTTGCACCTGCTGGCCGCACTTCTTGTTATTGTTTTGATCGCATGTACAGAACTGCCCCATCCCCTTTTCCCTGGCACTTTTCCCAACCCCCTGCACTTGCGCAACCTCAATGTGACTTGGCATAGTAAGATCGTTGTCTCTGTCCTCCCTCTGTTCCCCCTTCCTTGCCTCATCGCGCCTTGAAACAATTGTGTATAGGCGCGTTACAAATGCCATATCATATCATTTGGCAGCAGCCTTCTTACAAAAGGTCAATTGCTGAGCTATCCTTTCAGAGGTAGGGAATCAGTTTAGACATCTTCTCCCACATATCTCCATCACATCTGGTGAGCATCACCACTGCAACAGAGGCTCTGATTGTGAACTTTGTGGAATGCCTCTTAGCTTATGGTCTCCAATTTTCTCGCTTACTTATATAGCGGCAAGGATATAACCAATTTACACTGGATTGGTGGATTTCCTCCTAGCCACAGTTGACACTACAGAATTGGCCAACACATCAATCATGTATTTTGCATTTAACTGGAATGGCACTGAGTGTGCAGCAAGAGGTGTCTTTGCGATTTTCCTATTCCTAAGTACAGATTTTTGACTAAGTTTAAGAATTCTCATATTATCCTTTGAATCAGAGATATTTAAGCCACCGAGATTTAGAAATAAGAAACCCTGTGTGTAGCAGGTATTTGGACATTAGGGATTCTCTTGAGGGACAGATGGCTCATACACGGTGCTTTCTGCTGGTTTACTCGGTAAATCAGTTCTGTCAAACTCCTCATCTTTTTGAGGGATCCGTTATGTTCCCTCAATGTGCATGTGTACTAAATAGTGACAACACCATATTCTGACCAACACTGTGTTGAAAGCAATAGCAGAGGGCTATAACGCTGCATCTACAATATTGTACAGTAAATGGTAGTGTTAAATCTGTTATAAAATGCAATGAAGTGAAATACATTCTAAATTAATCTACTTCTGGGTAAGCAATAATCCATGGATCCCTGCTAAGGAATACCTCACTCAAAGCAATCAGGAGCAACGGGTTAACATTCAGGAATCAATCTCCCTTTTTTCCATATACAAACATTTGGACCTTGGGGTTTCTGTAATCACTTACTGCTACTGGCCCCAACCCATTGAACTCAACTTTTCTCACTCCTCTTAGCCTTCCCTTTCCTTCATCTCATATTGATATTCTTTGCTTCCTCTTTTTTCAGGATCATAAGGGGGTGATCTGTTTTTATTTAAGTTCTTCTTAATTACTGTTTTAAAGCACCAGATAAATTATCAAAATAACAATGTACAGTGCCCCAACATGAAGCCTCCCCAAAACAATTTGACTAAAATTGACATATGTAACAACTTGGAGGACTGTCTCAACGGAGGTCTTAATAGCTTTAAAGCAGTCAAAGAACATCCCTATAAAAAACAATGGGAAATAATTGGTTTGTCAAGGAATCAGCATTATCCCATTTCTTGTTTAATAGTTATATTATCCCCTTAAACCATTTGGTGTTGCATCATATAGTGATAAAGAGGACAACCAGTGGTATTGAAACTCACCACCAGTGAGACGAAGAACCCTACTTATTCTCTTTGTGGGGTGTCTTTTGGCTGTATATGGATGGGTGCAAGGAACATTTTTCCGATTTCCCTATCAACACCCAAATTATGGCAGTGGGTAACCCATGTAGGATTATGACCTTTCCAGCTTTGGCCCGTCGAACTGGGAACATGAACTCAACCAACACTGATGATGAAACACCTGGGAGCTCTGCTGAATGCAAAACTCAACATGGGAACTCAGCGCACCCTGCACCTCTAGCCTGAAGACATTTGCATGTTCTCTGACAGGCAAATGGCTTTTTTCCTGCGTTTCATTTTCCCATATCCACAGCTATAACCTCGAATATCTCTCCCATGGAAAGAAAATTAAGATGGCAGCTGTTTCATTTCTAAATACACCCAGTTTGGAGTAAATCCCCAAGATAAAGCTATCTATTTTTGAGAAGGGGGCACCCCCTTCTCCGTCAAATATTTAAATAACTACTGCACAGAGCAATCCCAAACCAAGCATGGATCGCAAGTTAACGCTTCATGCCAAATTTGTTTTGGACCGGGTCCAAATCTGTCCAGCGGTTTGGGCTGTGCCCTTTGTCAAAAATGTACTTTGGCTATGGAAAAATGAATGGGAAGTATGCTGCAACTTTGGAAAACATTTATGTTTGTCTTGTTAATAACTTTCTTATTTTTTAACATATCTTTATGAAACTTGGCAGTCTGAGAGGGAGTGGGGGGTCGTGGACCCTAATAACCTTCATAATTTCAGTCAACTCTGTCACTCGAATCAAATGTTATTAACAATAGAATTTTAAGGGGTTCCCATGGGAGTCTGACTCACCTTAACTCAGGGAGGCTTTCGCCGGCCTATATATATATATATATATATATATATATTATATATATATAAATAACACGGCCCACGGTAAGTTGCTAAACTCATATGAAGAGCACTTTTTATGGCTTATAACTTTGCTCCCGCTGGAGGAATCCTCACCAAACTTTGCAAAAAAAGTATATGGCCGGCACTGAATTATTTGCCAAGTTGGTTGAGGTTTCGTGTGGGGGGAGCGGGGTGTGCAAAGTTATAGGGGGGGAGGGGTCCCACCATTCTTTCCCCCATAGACTGAATGGGGAAAAACTTTGCGCATGGCTACAGGCCGAACGGCTGGACAGATTTTCACCAAATTTGCGGCAGCAGCGGGGGCTTGGTCCAGAAAGCGTGCTCATGTGTGTTTGGTAGAAATCAGACCAGTACCTTTGTTACAAAGTACTGAAATGTACGTCCGAAAAAATGTGTGATATCTAGGTCCGCTCTGCTGACCCATTTCCCTGTTCAGTGTCATTGATGCCCGGTATGGCGTGATGTTGCCGAAGAGTGGACGCGGACGGTGGTTGGCTGGAGGGAAGCGGGCTGTGCGTCAAATTTGTTGGGAAACGCTGCCATGGTGTGTCAGAGGGTAGTGTTGTGCTGTGTGTGGCAAGGTTGTAAGAGGAAGTGTGCGCAGCTGGGCCTCTTTAACGTAGAATTGTGCCCACTGAAATTAGAAGGATGTTGTTGTCAGGGCCCGGCAGGGGCCCAGTGTAGCAGCTACTAGTGTGGGAACGTTTTTATCCAGCAGATGCCATCTCTGTCCTACTTGTAGAACTCTCAGATGGGGAAGAGTGGCATCTGCTGGACCAATGCAGCATCAGGAGCAGGAAAAGGCTCCTAAAACTACGATCCCCAGCAGCCTCCGGAAGCGGCACACCCAGAATCGAGCATACGGGGCCGGGAACCCCA
This sequence comes from Ambystoma mexicanum, assembly GCF_040938575.1. Lineage (NCBI taxonomy): Eukaryota > Metazoa > Chordata > Amphibia > Caudata > Ambystomatidae > Ambystoma > Ambystoma mexicanum. Next base: position 81,121,286 of record NC_090939.1, on the reverse strand, counting down.
CGCGGACAATGCCCCAGCAACCGCGCATGCGCGAAAAAGGATTGCGCATGCGCAAAAGGCGAAACCTTGTTCGCGCTTGACTTTTCTCACTTCCCTGAGCTCCGAGGAAGCGAAACTCTTACGCGGGGCCATCCTTCGCTTTAATCTCTTCACCGCGGCCCCGCGGCTCAAAAGCTAAATACAATTTGACCCTCGCATGAAGCGCTAAAGTCCTTGTAAACCCCTGCACTACTAACTGCATGACAGCACAGGGGAACTGATATTCTGGAGGCACCCGACTAACGAAGGGCCAAAGGCGCATAACTGGCATCGGGCGCATGTTTGGAATTCAGACGCATGTTTGGCACCAGGCACACGTTACTAATCGCATGAAAGATAGTGTGCGAGGACTAATTATCAGTGAACTTAGCAAATAGGCAGCCATAAACTAATACTGTTTCATTTGGCAGACGCAGCGCTCAGTTTCAAAGGCATCGCCAGGGCCGCCGACGAATCAGACCTCAGACAAGCACCGAAGCCAAGTCATTTACCATTTTACTTGGGGGGGGGGGGGAGAAAATCGGTGTTGTGTAAACCTACAGCCTGGTATTGGGTCCAGTACAAAACCAACGTTGGGGGGCACGTGTGTTAGTGTTTGCATTCACATGTTGTGCAGTTAGATTTGTGTTCAGTGTCAAGGGGTTCAGCCTGTGATAAAAACAGGGAAGCACTGTAAATTGAATCCACGTACCACTGTTCGATACTGTGATATGCTGATAGCCGAGGTAGGCTATGAGGGAGCCAGCTTCTGAATTTGTGTCAAGAGGCTGAGTACCCAGGTATGCTCAGTGCAGTTAACTGAGTGTGCCCCTTGAGAGAATCTGGAGTGTATACCAAAGTGCCTGCAAGAGATCAGGAGCATGTTTGTCCTCAAACCCCCGACCCATCCATAACCTCTACCTTACCCTCTACCCGGTGATCCTACAATCCCCGTAGCCATCCAATCCAAGGACCCTAACCCTCTTTCCCTGTGGTGGTTGCGGCGTCCTGTGTGCTTTAAGTCCCAGGTGCCAAAACCACTGAGGGGAGGAAGGAGTTCATGCTACTTCTGCGCTGGATCCAGGGACCCTGAAAGCTGTGCGTTAGTTTTTGGGAAACGGCGCCATGGTGTATCGGAGGATAGTGTTGCTGTGTGTGTGTGTGTCAAGGTTGTAAGAGATAGTGTGCGCGGCTGGCCCTCTTGCACGTAGGATTGTGCGCCCTGAAATTAGTAGTTATATTAGGCTCAGGTCCGGCGTCCCATTTTGCTGGTTGCTGTGCGGGCGAAAATGTGATTGTACTGCAGTGGCCGGTGACGGCATGTGTCAGAAAAGATAGGTATGAAGGCTCCAACGCTGAGCTACTCACGGCTAAACTAGCCCTCTCACCTAACTGCACCATAAACTTCTTTTTCACCTACAGACCACCAGGATCACCCTTAGACTTCCAAAAACAACTCCTCCAAAACATAGGCAACAACCTCAAAAGCACCACCAAAAGCATCCTTCTAGGGGACTTTAACCTTGGTCTAGCTGACCCAAAGGACAAAGCAGCCACAAATCTAGCCAAAGAACTATCAAACATGGGGGTCGAACACAAAATTACTGCCCCCACTCATAACAAAGGCAGATCCATTGACTGGCTAGCGGATCACAACTGCTCATCTGCAATTACCTCCATCTCGGCCCTCCCATGGACGGACCATTACCTCATTCAATTCTCCATTCCTACCACGCCTACTCATAAAACCTTAACTCTTGCCCCACCCCCTAAAGTAAGAAGCTCCAAAAAACTCACTGCTTCCAACCTCGCCCCTCTCCTCGACATCCCTGAACTCAAGCCTCCTTTCATCCATGACCCTACCTCTCTAGCCAACATCTACTCCAGCACACTCACTCAAGCCATCGATCTCATTGCCCCTCTAGAAGAAAAAAAGGGAAAAAAATCAATGCACTGCAATCCATGGTTCACTGAAGAACTATCTGACCTTCGCACCAAGAAACGCAAAGCCCTATCCAGATGGCAAGCAGCATCTAATCAATCCTCACTTAAAGATTTTAAAGAGATCTCCTTGACCTACAAAAAAGCCATATTCCATGCTAAATCCGAATCCTACAATCAGAGAATTACTAATGCCAGCTCCAAATCAAGAGAAATATTCTCCATATTCAAAGAACTCTCCACACCTGCCTCCGTCCCAGATGAAATCATCAAGGATGAAGCCTGGTGCACAGGCATCCAGGCTGCCCTCCTCAATAAAGTTAAAACTCTCCAAGACAAAATAGCCTCACAACGTAAAGCCCTCAACACCCCCACCTGCTCACCCACACCCTCCACCAATAACTCTCTCTCACAAACACCCCTTTTTGCCTTTAGAGAAGTCTCAGAAACGGAAGTTAAGGACCTCCTCAAAATAATTAAACCTTCCACCTGCAAAGGGGATATCTGCCCACCTTCATTAATCAAAGAGTGCTCAGAATCCCTCACCCCCATCATTACAGCCTTCATCAATGCCTCCTTCGCATCTGGAACTGTACCACATTGCCTAAAAGAAGCCTGGGTCCGCCCGCTCCTGAAAAAACCCTCCCTCGATCCTTCCTCCCCTAACAACTATCGCCCCATCACCACCGTCGCCTTTCTCCTCAAAATCCTAGACAAAGCCGCACACAATCAAATCCAACACTACCTGGAAATCAACTCCATCCTAGGCAAAAGACAATCAGGCTTCCGCAAAGGCCATGGGACTGAAACTGCCCTTCTAGTTTTAAAAAATCAAATTACCAAAATAATGGACACAGGCAAACCTGCTCTCCTCCTTCTGCTCGACCTCTCTGCAGCATTCGACTTGGTCGACCACAGCATTCTCACATCTCACCTCTTCAATGCTGCACACTTCTCTCACAAGGCTACCACTTGGATCACATCCTTCCTTGAAGGTAGGACCATGAAAGTGTACTCTGACCAGGACAGCACCCCCCCACCACTATAAACTGTGGTGTCCCACAAGGATCTTGCACTGCTCCGACCCTCTACAACCTATTCACCAAACCCCTCTTTGACTTACTGGACTCCCTCAACATAGCGTACACAAACTACGCAGATGACACGCAAGTTCTCCTCCCCCTCTCTGGAGACTACGACCTAGACTCAGAAGCCCTCCTCAAAATCTACTCGACCATCCAAACTTGGATGGCTATCAATGGTCTCTGCCTAAACGGAGACAAAACTGAACTCATCATCCTAGCCCCCAACGAAACACTAACCAAACTTAGCCCCAACTATTCTCACATGATCATCGACAGTATTAGCATACCTGTCTCCTCCGCCGTCAAGACCCTAGGAGTCTACATTGACGCCACACTCTCAATGACAAGACAAACCAGCGCCATCGCCTCAGCTTCTGCTCTAACCACCAAACTCATCTACGCCATAAAACCCTACCTCACCACGCCTAACTGCCTCTCCATAGCCAGAGCTACTATAGGAGCCTGATTGGACTACTGCAACGCCCTCCTGGCAGGCACATCGTCAAAAAACCTAAGCAGACTCCAAATAGTGCAAAACAATGCCCTCCGCGCTGCACTACACATCCCCAAAACTGAACATATTTCACAGGCCAGAAGACTTGTCCACTGGCTCCCAGTCAAGGAAAGAATCAACTTTAAAATCCTCACTCTCACACACAAGTGCATCAATCATACAGCACCCCCCTACCTATCTGAAACTATAACTAAGAACTCTTCCACCCGTCCCAGAAGAAGCCACCACGCCAACCAACTCCGAGTACCCACTGTAAAAAGAGCCAAAGCCGGCGGCATTGGCTTCCCACACATAGCTCCTAAGCTCTGGAATGCCCTCCCTAACGCAGTCAGAGCAGAACCTTCTCTGTACTCCTTTCGCAAATCTCTCAAAACCACTCTATTCAACTAACTCCATCCTTCCTTCACCCACACCAGCTCGCATATGTCTGTTTCGAAATATGTCTGATACGAAACGTGCCTTGTAATGAAAACTGCTTTGTTGTAACCACCTTCCTTCCACGGTAACCAGATTATGTATGTCCTCATGTAACAGCGCCACGATGCCCCCGGGCTGATGTGCGCTTTAAATAAATCCGAATAAATAAATGAATAAATGTTGTGTGGGAGGACAATGTGGCGGCGAAAGGGCCTGAAGAACATAGTGCACGGCATGAGTTGGGTGCAAGAAGGGATGAAAAGGGGGCACAAGTGAGCAGCGCTTTGTGTGAGAAATGTTACGAGAAGAGGAAGGTGGTGTGCCAGCGGTATTGGCGCACAGGATGGAAATGGGCGGGCGGTTACCTGTGTAGCCAGGAGACTTGTGTGGAGATTGCGGGGAACCTTATGTATGGCATGGGAGCTGCAGGGGCGGTATGTTTATGTGAAGAGTGGTGGAAGGCAAATTCGTAAAAAAGGGGAGTGCATTGCACAAGACAATAAAACTTAAAGAGAGGGTGTCCTATGCTGTGAGAGGTAAGTCAGTAGTGCCTTTCATGGGTGCAGGCGTAGGAGAGGAAAGTATGTCCAGTGCCTGAAAAGTTATGTGCAGTGGTTCAAAGTAGGTGGCGCATTGTTGGTTTGTGTGTGGTTATTTGATTGTGGTGATTGGTGGAAAAATGTACAGTTGTACATGTGTGTGGATGGGTGGAGATGTTCCAGTGAGCACTCCCCCTGTCTACGTACTGCATGTTGCAATGGGATACTGTACATATGGATGCTGTTATGGTGGTACTGGTTCTTATCTGTGGTTCACTACTGTGCATTGGCCAGATTAGTAAGTGCTGGAGTTCGCAACACAGCATTGCTTTTGATATATGATAGGTTATTTATAATGCGCTTAATACCTATAGGTTTCTAAGCGCGGTCCCGGGGATCGAACCTGTATTGCTCCGTGTCGTCTTGCTTCCAAGGCGAGCACGTAGCCCCTGAGCTATCCTTCCAGGACTTTTTTGTGCATGTAGTACAGTGTTCAGAGCAGGCTGAATGTTGTGCGGAATGTGCTGCTAGGGTGCCATACTTGCAATGCTTTGTGATCGCAAGTGGGTAGCGGTGCAAAGCACAGCCATAGGTGTGTGTGTGCTACGGTAAGTGAAATACGTGTCCTTGTATCCCTGCATTGAGGTGCAGTGGTTAGTTCGAAGTGCTGAAGGCTATGTTGTTTTTGTTATTTGGGTGCATGAATACAGGGTGGCCTGTATGGCTCTGTCAAGGTGTGGTAGGTGTGGGTAAGGCATAGACTGTTGTGTGCATGGCCGAAGGCCGTAGGCCTTAGGCCATGTACTCAGCAGGCTAGGCCTTTATGAGAGGCAGCAGAACAAAATGTAGCCATGCAGTTGTAAGTCTGCATGCATTTGCAGTAAGTAAAGTGCACAGAATGGCACAAGGGACGTAGTACACTTGGGTGACCAGCACAAGTGAGGTGGTATACGTATATTTCCATATGGTGCTCACCATAGCCCTCATTGAACACTAGGGCGGCCGAGCGCTGCAATTGTGTTTGCTATGAGTAGGCCCTTCTAACAGGCTTGCTTGACAGATGTGTTTGAACACATTGTCCCTTAAAAGGAAGTTATCAGCATGAGAAAGGTGCATGTGGAGGTGATCAGCAGCAGAAAGATGCAATATGGACAATGTACATAGCTACTCATGTACCGTTTCGCACAGGCAGCACTACGTCATGGAGCGATGCATGTGACAATGGGGTCAGGGTGAAAGTTGCCAGGACTCATTGCACATGGGGAGTGCATTACACATGATAGGAGTGCAACATGGGTTGCGCTAGCGTGTGTGGTGCTGGGTTAGCGGGCAGAGAGGGTACAGCAATGGCAGAGGCAGAAGGGACCTCGTAGGCACTGGGAGCTATGTGTGATATTTCAGTGCAGGAGACATAGTATCGGAAGTCGCACCCTACCGTTGTAGATGCATGATAGAGAGAGGAGAGTAGAAGGTGGTAGATTTGAAAAGAGACTGTTGCAAAAATGCAGCCTACACATAAGAATAGTTGCGTCGATAATGATCTTGTGTAGTTGAAGTTGCTTGGAACCATAAATTGCATGGTGCTGTTGCTGGGATACTTTGGACAATGTGTGTGCGCAATGGGGTAGTGGGGAAAACATTTTGTCGCATTGTGGACAGGAAAGCAGAGAGATCCTGTTTTGCTATTACAAGGTATGACATGGAAGAAAAAAAAAGAAGGTTCAACGCACATGGCACTGAAGTGCCACTTTAGGGTAGGGGATGGACAACTAAGAGGCCTGCTTGTAAAGAACGCAACGGTGGGTGTGTGTCACATATTATGCCCACAGGCGCTTGTAGCACAGTAGTAGGCATGCTCTAGAAAAGGTGTTTTTACTCACTTTGGTGGAGGTGGGTGCTCATGTGTAGGAAAGTGGATGCAGTAAGCTTGCAATTTTGCAGCAACCTTTGTACTGCAGATGGTGTGCACTGACAGTACAGTAGCAGGGTGATTTTGTAATGATTCCAACGAAGTGTTGTGCACAGCAAACATTGTCATGAGGAAAAGGAGGAGGGCACCACTTGATAAAATGAAATTTAAATAGTTCTATTGAAAGAGGATTTATCAAAATGCTTTAACCTGGAGCTGCCAGTCCATAAAAGGTCCCTTAGCACCGGGATCTATTCGAACCAATAATCTTCAAAAAACAAAGTGGATCCACTTCGTTAGGAAAGGCGCTTCTCAGTTAGCCCCAATAAATGGTTGCTGTTTGTTGAATAAATACTCATAGTATCAGAAATCTCAGTTAAATGAGTTGAGACAGAAAATGTTTAATGCACATTTCTGAACTGTTGGATGAAAATCTTCTTAGTAAATAACACATCGAAAATTGCCCCTAATACTTTAGTGCCAATGCATTTCGGTGAGAACCTTCATCAGGGCAGTATTATAGCACAACATGATATATTTCTTATCTGTTCTATTAACAATGATTAAAACAATTATAATGACAATGATCGCAAAATGCATTTAAATGTGATAAATGGAAAACACGTACCCATTCGTGAAAACACATCCGTATGGAAATTTAGAAGAAAAAAGAGAGGCAATTCAATTAGTATTCTACGTTACGAAAAGATGCGTGAGTTGTTCATCAAGCTTGCAAGTACTGCATACCTTAATTGAGTTACTGAATGCCCGGTTGGCCTCGTCACATGATAGCGAAACGTACAAATCTGAAACAAATCATAGTTTAAGAACCAGGGAGATTCCCTCCACGATTCAGACTAACATATAGATACTGGGGAGTATCAGAACTTACCTAATGACTTGTTGGACAATACGACCGCAAGTGCAGCGTTCAGCGCACTGGCGGTGTGGGTAATTGTGTATTTAAGGGTAACCATGGAGACGGAGCGAGGCGTCGTGGTCACGGTGGACATCCCCGCCCCAGGGCTTCTGCCAGGGGGTGGGGCGCGAGGCGTACGTGCTCCACCGTGACCACGACGCCTCGCTCCGTCTCCATGGTTACCCTTAAATACACAATTACCCACACCGCCAGTGCGCTGAACGCTGCACTTGCGGTCGTATTGTCCAACAAGTCGTTAGGTAAGTTCTGATACTCCCCAGTATCTATATGTTAGTCTGAATCGTGGAGGGAATCTCCCTGGTTCTTAAACTATGATTTGTTTCAGATTTGTACGTTTCGCTATCATGTGACGAGGCCAACCGGGCGTTCAGTAACTCAATTAAGGTATGCAGTACTTGCAAGCTTGATGAACAACTCACGCATCTTTTCGTAACGTAGAATACTAATTGAATTGCCTCTCTTTTTTCTTCTAAATTTCCATACGGATGTGTTTTCACGAATGGGTACGTGTTTTCCATTTATCACATTTAAATGCATTTTGCGATCATTGTCATTATAATTGTTTTAATCATTGTTAATAGAACAGATAAGAAATATATTATGTTGTGCTATAATACTGCCCTGATGAAGGTTCTCACCGAAATGCATTGGCACTAAAGTATTAGGGGCAATTTTCGATGTGTTATTTACTAAGAAGATTTTTATCCAACAGTTCAGAAATGTGCATTAAACATTTTCTGTCTCAACTCATTTAACTGAGATTTCTGATACTATGAGTATTTATTCAACAAACAGCAACCATTTATTGGGGCTAACTGAGAAGCGCCTTTCCTAACGAAGTGGATCCACTTTGTTTTTTGAAGATCACAGCAAACATTGTACCATGTTAACATCTTGGATGCCATTTGTAAAATCGTGTGTGCCTATTAACATGTATCAATGAGGTAGCAGCGGAGAAAAGGTAGTGGAAAGGGAAGATGGACTGGTTGCACTTTACCGGGGTGCGGCCTTTGAGGTGTTTTGAGCACCGCACGTGCCACCATCTGCCCTTCTTACTATGCTGGCCAATGGCCATGAGACTGTTGAGATTATCCAATCCGGTACAGTAAGAGCTTCACAGGAAGGGGCTATGATAATGTTGTACATTATACAGTGCGTAGTGAGGATGGCTGACATGGCAACAGGCATTGTTTGGACTTTCGGTGATGCCTTCGTAATAGATCAGCGCAAGTATGCCCTGGAAAGAAACCTTGCTGCCAATTTTGCATTGCAAGGAGTGGACGCATTGTGGAACGCTGTGTAGGAGCACAGTTTTGCAGATATGAACGCACTTTGCAAAGACTTGCCCACTTTTGGTACAGCAGATGTTGGTGGCACCCACTATGGCGGCATGCATAGCCGTTACGTGGGTTGTGAAGGTTTCTTTAGTCGACTGAGGAGCTTTGCAAATCCACTTAAGTGGCTTCCTCTCACTGCGAAGCTGCTTTACACATCCATGAAACTACGAACAGTATGGGACACTGCTCCTGGATGTTGGTCGGAGCCCGAAACAGGAAGGGGTCTTATTAACAGAAGCATGTACACTTTTGCGTCAGGTGCTGCAATGTTGTTCTGGAACGATGACCTCATTAGTTATGGAAAACCGCAGTTCTCAAAAGAAAATGGCATTTCTCTGTCGCCCATTGGTAATGCTGTGTTGCTGGTCTGTCTACAAGATGCACTTAAGAAAGTACTGTACAAATGTACGCACAAGGAAACAAACAAGTAAATAGTATCCGAAAGACAAGGTGTTTGTCTACAAGCACTTTGAAATAAAAAAAGGGAAAGCTTTCTTCAAAGGAGCCTCCTAGAATAGCCTTGCCCTACCCTGCTTGCAAGTTATTTCGCCGCGGACACACACAGTTTGAAAGCCACATCCAGGGACATTGAGGATGGCGCCCATGCAAATGGAACTGTACAGGCACAGAGACTGCGCAACAGCATTGTGGCAGTGGTATGTACACAGATGCCTGTTGCGCAGAAGTAATACTGTTAAATGGGCAACTCTTCATCGTCATTGATGGAAGCATGTACAACTTTTTACCAGTACGCAAAGGAATGTGTGTGTTTCATTCAGACGAGGGTGCCACCGTCCTTGGGTACACGCACGTGCGTCTACTCCCTTTCTGTGCAAGCGACGAATGAAATTGGGACAAAGGGGACTACCGCTGCTGCGGGTGTGGGTGCCATCAAGGGCCGTTTATAAATTTCTCCACTAGTGCGCGTAGCCAGGCACAGTGATATGGTTGTAGTGAATACAGTGCACAATAAGGTTTCAAACCACCTTTTTGTGGTGGTGGTGGATCATGTGGATGCACTCCTGTTGCAATTTTTTACTAACTTTTACACTGCACGTGCTTTGCACTGACAGCACAGTAGCAGGTTCATTTTGTAATGGTATCTGGGAAGTGTTACCTACAAACTGTGTTACATGCTATCTGCCTACAAACTGTTACATGCTATCGTCTTCCATGGCATTGGTGGAATCGCGTGTGTGAATCTACAGGTATGGAATGTGGTAGCAGTGGAGAAAAGGTAGTGGAAAGGGAAGATGGACTGCTGTTGGTTCACTCAGGTGCAGCTTTCGCCGTGTTCGGAGCACCGCACGTGCCACAATGTGCCCTTCATCCTGTGCTGGCCACTAGCATGGGACTGTAAGGATTACGCAATAAGGTGGTGTGGTTCATAGGAAGGGTCGTGAAAATGTTCTACATTGCACAGTGCGTAGTGAGGATGGCTAACATAGCGAAACGCATAGTGTGGACTTTAGGTGATGCCTGCGTGATACATCTGCACAAGTATGCCCTGGAAAGAAACTTTAGTGCCAATTTCGGCTTTGAAGGAGTGGACGCATTGTGGAACGCTGTGTACGAGCGCATTTTTTCCGACATGCATGCACTTTGCAAAGACTTGGACACTTTTGGTACAGTAGATGTCATCTACCAAGGCGGAATGCATATGGGTTACATGTGTTGTGAAGGTTTATTTCGTCAACTGAAGTCGCGTTTAGCCACTGCGAAGATGCTTTTCTCTTCTATAACTTCACGAAGAGTATGGGGCACTGCTCCTGGATGTTGTTTGGAGGCCGAGGCAGGATGGTGTCTCACTCTCAGAAGCATGCACACTTTTGCGTGTGGTGCCGGAATGTTCTTCTCCAACAATGACGTCATTAGTTGTGGAAATGCTACATTTTTTTAAGACAATGGCATTTCTTTGTCGCTCACTAGTAATGCGATGTTGTTTGCCCGTCTACAAGAAGCAGCGAAGAAGCTACTATAGGACTGTCCGCACAATAAAAGAGAAAAGCAAATAGTATCTGAAGGAGAAGGTGTTTTGCTGCAAGCTTGCAAAATCACAAAAAAAATGGTTTCTTGAGAGCCGCCTCTTGCAACGAACTTCCCAAACACTGGTTGGAAGTTCTTCCCCCACGGCCACACGCAGCTCGAAAGCAACATCCGGGGACTTTGAGGAGGAGGGTGGGGTTCATGGAAATGGGACTGTACAGCCACAGGGATTGCGCAACAGCGTTTGTGGTTGTTGTATGTATGCAGAGGCCTGTTATACACAACTAATACTGTTAACTGGAGAGCTCTTCATTGTCATTGGTGGAAGCAACTGCAACTTTTCACCACTACGTAATGACGCAGTTTTTTTTTTGCCTTCATTATGGAAAGACAATTGTTTAATGCAGTGTTTCTTTTATGTGAAAAAAATGTCTTGTAATAAACTATAGCACAACCAAAAAATAAAAGAAATTAAAAAAAATGTTATGCTACACTTTGTTCTGCACTGCTTTTTGCAAGGCACTGTTATTGCAGTGCAGGTATTACCTCTCTGTCCTCCATAAGTATTATTAATGCACTATTATCCTTCTGCACTAAATCCCCCCCTTTTTTAGGCACTTCTGTTGCATCACTGCTCTGTTCTGCAGATCTTGTATGCTGCGCTAATTACCTATTTGCCATGCACTGCTTTTTGCAAGGTACGGTTGTTGCAGTGCTTTTATCACCTCTGTCCTGCTCTTTACTATTTATATGTCGTGCTCCACTTATAACCTCCCTGTTTTTTTTAAAACTTTATTTAACTTTACACAGACAGAACACTTTCATATACAATTAGGTATGACAATGCCACATTATGCTTATCAACATAATGCAGCGCTTCCATCACTGCTTACATGGTTTGTTTCTCCACATTTGTCTGCTAGGTATTGTCTATACCTTCCGCAAATGTCTTTTGGTCTGCTGCTCATTGACAACAGGCCTGCATAAACCCCCTCACAGTCATTAGTCCAAGACACATAATTTTCCCAATCAATCACTGTCAGCGGGTCCTTCCTCTTCCAGCGGATCAGTATCGCTCTTTTAGCCACCACCAACCCCAGATTTAGCAACTTCCGCCATGTTGTATTCATCTTCTCAATTGTGCCCAGCATACACACACCCAGATCCCATACAATCGGCTTGTCTGCCATGTTATCTAATGCCATACATACATCATTCCAATATTTCGACAACCGAGCACATGACCACAGCATATGGAACAAGCACGCCTCGTCGCTTCCACATCTGGTACATTTACCATCTGACATAGGGTACATAGCTTGGATACTAGCTGGAGTGTAGTAGGCTCTATGCAATACTTTATAATGTATTAGGCGATATCTCGAGTTTTGCAAAATGTTTCTGGTCAGAGAGCATAGTTTAGTCCAATGTTGGTCAGTGATAGCCATACCCAGGTCAATTTCCCATGTTTCCCTATCTCCCATAGGTGGGGGGTCTCTAAGGGTCTGCACTATTTTATATAATGTTGAAGCTGAAGTTTTCGTCCCCTTTGCCGTTAACAGGTAACCCAGACCCGGGTGTATCGGCGGTTCTGCGGGAAAGGAAGACCATACCCCAGCCATGGCCGAGCGTAGCCGTAAATATTGCAATCTCTGTGCAGGATTATTACCCGTCATGATTCCTGCCCCTCATGTCCCCAGCCCTCCAAGATGTCAGGCTGGAGCCAGGCCACGATCACCTACATGGCCCTCAAGGGCCTCTCCATCCCTCCAAAGACCCACTTGGAGTCAGACCTGGCGCTTGTGGCACCAGACTCACTCGCTTCCATAGGATAACATTAGGGATTGGACTTGTAGTGCATTGATGGGGACAAGATGGATGCCCCCACATATTTCGGTTCCCACAACTGCATGTGCAGACTAGTCTTTTGGGTGTGGTTCAGCCCAGAGACACCTGGGATACCCAGAAACTATTTAAGCCACGCCCAGGCTGAGAAACATGCTTTGCGTTTTCGGCACCTGCAGCGTGACACTCACCGTGTTCGGATCGGTCTTCAGTAGGCCTGCATCTTTCTTCGGCGCTCAGCTCCTGCAAGAACAAGAACACCGTTAGGAACAGCCTTACCTTGCGGCGCTTCTGCCCATCATTCATCACTCCTTCTGTTCTGCGGGCATCTTCGGCGGTGTCATTCCTATCCCGGCACGCCGCCTCCTAAGGAAAAGGGAAAAGAACAGAAAAAAGGCATTAGTAAGCATTCAGCAAATCTTAGCTTATTTTAAAGACTGTACGAGCTTCAGATGCTTACCTGAATCCCAGCCGCTCTGGGGGAACTCTGTCTCTGGAACTTCTCATCCATCTGCAAGAGGGAAAAGACACTCCAGGTTAGCGTGGAAACATCTAGAGGTGCCGCATCCCGCGCTTACTCACTGCATTTCTTCCTCATAACCGGCATCCACGATGAAAACGTCGTGGCACCTAAAATACACAGAAAAAGAACTCAGTTCAATACAAAAACGAAAGGGTTGCATCGCGCTCTCACTCACCTTCAGCGCTACTCATCTCAGCAGCACGTCGCCATCCCCGGACGCCGGCCATCATCTAAGGAAGGAAAGTAACAAAGTTAGAGAACTGTTCAAAAGACTCATTATACTTACCTGTCGGACTCTTGCCAGTGAAGTAACCAGGCAGCAACGAGCCTGCATCAATCAACGCGCCCCTGAGCTGAAAGCAGGACGGAGAGCACACTTTCCAACAAAACAAGGTGAGCTGGGGGTCAAAGGGAAGGGTTGGACACTGGGGAAGAAGGGGTTCAAGCACACAGAGACAACAGGGAGTTAAACTCTACCAATACTGTGTTTCAGGCCCAGCCTCCAGTCGAGTAGACTCCAGGGAAGGGTTCGAGGTCGTAAGAGGTCAGAACAGGCTAAGAACAGGCTAAGTGACGTGCCCGTGGATATCAGGTGAGCGTTACATTACCAATAATTAGAGCAATCATTTCCCAACTAATCAAGCGTTTATCTATGAAGAGGTTACCAAACCACAATATACCCTTACTCTGCCAGTGTGCTGCAAGTGTTTTGTCCAATGTTGGAGGAATGTAGTGCGCTCCCCACAACGGCATGCTTCGATGATATAAAGCCTCCCGTACTGGGGGTCCTGGCATTCTAGCCCAAGCGTTGCATGTCGTCAGCGTAGGGTCAACAGTGTTGTCATATTTAGTTTTAGCAACAGCAAGCTTATGTAGAAGTTTCTGTGATGTATGGGTTTGCGTGTGAACCTGTGAACCATTGTCCATCCAATATATAGCATAGTATGCCTGCGCTAAGATATAATGGAGCTCAAAATCCAGAGTGTAAAGTCCTCCCTGAGAATACGAACGAGTGAGTTTTTCCCAGCTGAGCCTAGGATGGCCATCCCATATAAATGCTGTGCATGCCCCCCGAATCCTATTGAAAAATGCCTTGCCTGGCCAGACCAGTATCGTAGTGAATAAGTAATAAGTAAAACAGTTAAGGCAGAATTATCATTTTAACCAAAGCCAATCTACCCATCAGTGAAATGGGGAGCGATTTCCATCTCTCGAGTTTAATACATAGGGCCTCAGCAGGTGACGCATAATTGAGGGAACGCACCTGCTGCGCAGTACGTGCAATCTCTACCCCCAGATACCTAACCGGGGGCGGTGCCCAAACAAGCCCAAATAGTTCAGCGGGCTCAGGAGTGGCGTCAGTAAGAGGAAAAATCTCTGACTTCGTAGCGTTTAGTTTGAGTCCCGAATAGTCCCCAAACTCTCAGACCAATTGGAGGGCCTTACCTAAATTGGCTGATGGGTCGCGTATATAAAGCATAATGTCATCCGCAAAAAGGGTAATGACCTCTATCCCACCCGTCCAAGGGATGCCTAATGTTCTACCATGTGCTCGCATGAGATCCGCTAAGGGTTCTATCACTAGCGCAAACAAAGGAGATAGCGGGCAGCCCTGTCGGGTACCACCAGCTAATTCTAGAACCTCCGATAGGATGCTGTTGATGCATATCCTAGCACAGGGCTTAGTGTAAAGTATCTTGATCCAGTTCATAAAATTCAGACCAAAGCCATAATTGTTTAACACTCTAAATAAGAAATGCCAATAAACTGTGTCAAATGCCTTCTGCATATCGAGAGCCAGTGTCACTCCTTTTGTATCATGTGGAATTGTTGCAATTACATTGAAGCAACGGCGAACATTCATCGCCGTAGATCTTCCCAAAACAAAACCGGCTTGGTCCCGGTGTACCATGTAAGGCATAGGGGCTTCAATCATGTGGCAAGGATCTTAGCAAAGATCTTTGCATCCGTATTTAAAGAAAGTGGTCTATACGACCCGCATTCTTCTGGACACTTCCCGGGTTTTAGGAGCAATGTAATAATTGCCTCGCGAGTCGTTTCCGGAAGCATCCCGGTATCAAGAGCCTCTATCCAGACTTTCATAAGCCGGGGCACTAGGACCGTGGAGAATTCCTTATAAAATTCTGCTCCCAGCCCATCAGAGCCAGGTGCCTTGCCGTTAGGCAATGATGCAATAGCTGCAGAGATCTCCTCATAAGTAAAAGGCCTCTCCAGAATGTCTCGAGACCGGAGAGTGGTAGGTATCTGTGCTAGATATTTATCAATGTCCTCAACTGTGTCCGTTCTTTGCGGGGAATATAAGGCTGCATAAAAACTATAGAAGACCTGGCTCATACCCTTCTGACTATTGACGACCTTAAAATCTGGCCTTGCGACGCATGGTATGCTAGTGGGACCGCGCTCCCCCTCACCATTCTCGCCAGTAACCTGCCCGGTTGCTCCTGCTTCCCATATCGCCTAGTCGCTTACGGCCGGTCGAAGTATCGGAGCTCACGCTCCGCTGCTTCTTTATACTTCTCAAGTTGTGTCTTAATGTCTAGCCTTATCCGCGGGTCTGGGTCTATCGCATATTGGGCTTGCAACCTCGCTATCTCTTGTTCCAAAGTCTTTATCTCTCTACGGATAACCTTGAGTACCCCAAATTCTGTGGCCATAGCAATCCCTCTGATATATACCTTAAAGGCTTGCCACAGTATTGCATCGGTGTTCACTGTCCCCTCATTTCTCAAAAAATATTCATCTATGTGTTCAGTTAAGGTGCTACTATAAACCTGATCCATTAGAGCCACAGCCTTAAATCTCCAAGGGGGTCGGCGCAGGGATGCTTCAGGGATATGTATGGTAAGCACCACTGGGGAATGATCTGTTAGGGTTCTTGGTAGTATGTCTGACTCAGATACCCCTCCCATTATGTCTTGTGTTACCAACGACATGTCAATCCTTGAGTGCATGTCGTGCACCGAGGAATAGAATGTGTATGCACGTTTTTCACCATACAAGGAGCGCCAGACATCCCTCATCCCAAATTCAGTCATGTGCGCCTGCATTGTTTGAGCAGCCTGAGTGACTGTTCTAGTTTTTTCGGAAGTGCAGTCTAGCTGGGTATTTAATATGGTGTTAAAGTCCCCTCCCATAATTATATGCGCATTAGGGAACCTGGCACATTTTTGGAAGACCATATTATTAATCTGGGTCGTCTACATTTGGACCATATAAGTTAACTAGGAGAACCTCAATCCCGGCGAGTCTACCATGTACTATCACGTACCTCCCTTCCGGATCACCATCAGCATCTAAATGTGTATAGGGCAATGACTTATGAATTAAAGTGAGAACACCTCGCGCTCTGGAGGAATATGTCGTGTAGAAGCGGTGTCCGCCCCATCCAGGTGCCACCCTATCCACCTGATGATGTAATAAATGTGTCTCCTGTAGAAAAGCAATCTTTGCGCTCGTTCTGTTAATCGGTGCCATTATTTTCCCGCTTTCGCTGGGATTCCCAGACCCCTAACATTCCAGCGGATTAATTTAATCCCCTCTAATTTTGCCTCGGCCATAGAACATACCTCGTTTTATGTGTGCCACTGTAAAACTGCGAGTCAGTCCATTAACGCGTGACATTACAGCATCTGCCTGTGCAGTTTTAAACTTTAACTCCCAGCAACCATAATCAACCCCCGCCCCCTACCTCATAGTCCCCCTAACTTCGACTATTTCTCCCCTTCCCCAACTCCTATTCCCCCCCATACTACAACCAGCAACCGCTTTCAGGGGCCCTTCTGCATAGGGCTAGTCTAGGTTCAATAAGTAATCATTCACTTGTTCCTCTTACGTTACTAACGCACATTGTAACTGATATGTACACCATAATGGATTAATGCAACATGGTACAGCACAATTCAAATGTACGATGCACTCCATGCAAACGAATGTATACATTTAGGTATCAGATCCGGGCTCTGTCCGTAAGGCTTCCATAATTGCTCCTCCACTCCTGTATCCATATCATTACTTTCCTTATTTATCAGGCCTCATTTGCTGCCCCCGTATGCTTCTGGGGGCGCCCGAAGGGATAGGACTATTAGACTCTACAAAGGTAACAGGTTCCTCCGGGAACGTGAAAAAATAAGTCGCGTTGTTATGTTGTAGCCGAAGCCTGGTGGGATAAAGCATAGCATATGGGACACCTCTGTCTCGCAGCATCTTATTAACTCCAGTAAAAGTTCCTGCTGTACCGCCAAGGTATAGTCTGGAAAAATTCGGACAGTGGCGGAACCCAGTCTTAGATCCTGCTTGACCCTGGCCGTCCGAAGTATTAAATCCCCATCTCTGTAGTTAATCAACCTGGCAATAATAGGCCTCAGGTATGCTCCAGGCTTGGGACGGGGAGCAAAGGTTCTGTGGGCCCTTTCAACTAGAAACATGGGTGACCAACCAGGATCACCCAGCAGTTCTCGGAGAAGATTTTCTACGGCGGCCTCTATGGGGCCCTTCATGGCACCCCAATAATGCAGATATTATTCCGGCAGGATCTCGCCTCCAAATCCTCGCATTTGAGCTTTACAGCGCCCAGGTCCTTCGCCATTTCAGTTACAGTATTTTTCAGGCCCTCAATCCGGTTTTCCGCCTCTGTAATATGGCTGATAGCCTTTTCCAGCTGACCTTTAATCAAGGATACAGTGGTGTTTATTCCATCAAGCTTATCATTCAGGCCAGTGAAGCCCTGCTGCATAGAGCCGAAGACCGCATGAGGGTCCATAGAAGTCGGCGCTGCTGTTGGTGTAACCGAAGAGGCTGCTTCAGTATTGGTCCCAGAGGCGTCGCCTGCCTTCGGGGACAGGGTCGTACATTTTTCCATGGTGCCTTTCACTTTCTTAGATATAGGGCCTCTGGGCATAGTGCGGTGTGCGGCCGTCCAGAAGAATATCTAAGGAAGCAACTAGATAGGATAGCAGAAAAGGGTACTATTGTATTTAAAGTGCACCAGAGCCAATATGTCCCACCTGCAAATATTTTCAGCACTGCCGCCACAGCAAATGATGTGTGCCTCAGTCGCTGCTCTGTTACTCTTGCCCCCGAGGCTCCCGCCTCTATCGGGATGAGTTGAATCCAGGCGTCCCAGCAGCGTCAAGGCTCCCCGGGAGGATCAGCTGCCCCCTCCCCGATTCCCCTCCGCAGAACTGACAGCAGCTACGCCGTGCCGGGCCACAGGAGAGGCCAAAACCCCCGAGGGGCACCACCCGAAGCCAACTCAGGGCTACACCGCCGCCCGGCACCTCCACCAAGTGTCCAGTGGTACCCGCTCTTCCCAGCGGGCTCAGATGAAGGCGGCGCTAATCCGATGCTGCAGCATTGTCCCCAGTTCCCAAAGCCCCAGGCACTGAGCCCCAGTCAGAGGCCAGAGATGGATCAAAATGCAATGGCCGGCAATAATGGGGCATATGCAGACAGTGGAGTTCCACCCTCTCTGGTCCGCCAGGTCCACCCGCTGTCAGGAAAGTCACAGGGCAGCTGATATCCCGCACCTGCAGGGGAGAGGGACCCTACCTCCAATCCGCCTGGCCATATGGTTTCCAGCAATCCTAACTCCGACTCCCGCCAGGCCCGCCCAGAAGAGCAGGTGCTCAACGGTTACCACCAGAGCGCCCGCGGGCTTATGACGCCGCTGCAGGCTGTCTCTTGTATAAGATGAATGTCCGAGTGCAGAGTAATGTAAAGGCAGGGTGGGCAATCACAGATAGCCGCCGCGCGGCAGACGGGCTCCTCCTCCTGAACTCGCTCCGGACATCACTGTCACATCGGCAGTCCCCCTCGACCTCACAGGGCGCTCGCCGAACCGCCGGTTCTCCTCAACAAAAAAGAAAACTCAGCATATGAGTGCCCGGAGTTGTCACACACCCTTCCGAAATATTTAATGCAGGAACATACTGATATCACTGCGTAATAACTCCCAGACTACAGTACCCCTGCAGAGCTCACACAGAGATCGCCATCTTGTTCCGTGCACAACAGCGCCCCCCGCCCCATGACGGCGTTGATAGGGAGAATTCTCATTTATGGCTAATTTCCCTTACCTAGTGAGTCCCCCAGCAGCTTTGCTGGACTTCTGGAGTTTATTTTTTTTTCCACTTGGTAAGAGTGAGAGCTTTTCCCCCACTCTTACCTGTGTTTTGCTATGTGTTTCTACCTGTTTTTGTGATTGTGGACTCTGAAGTACACCACTTCAGTAGCCCCCTTCTTTTTGTGCGTCACACAGCACCTTCAGTGCCGTGGCACAGGGTGGTCTCCGAGACTTCCCTCGACTCCATTTGTGAGGCGACTACCCCAGAAAAGGGTAAAGTTACCATTACATTTACTTAGTCAATCTACCACAGATCCAGCACACCCCATCTTCCATGGAGCACTGGAAAGGGTTAATTCATATCCCTTTTTATCTGTACCTCCTAGAGCATTGTTTTGCTCTTTTAACATTTAGACTTGGCTGGTGGCAGTGGTATCTACCTGTAACGCTCACCTGATTCTCGCAGAGGCGCTGGTCTTGACTGGGCGACTACCGTATCTTCAAAGGTGATGTGCAGCACCCGGTTGGCTCTTTGGGCTGGACCTCTGTGCACTGTATGCCTGACGTGTAGAGTAAGATGTCTGCAGATAGAAAATATGGGGGTTAATGAACTGGGGTTATTGGGGTGTCCCTATCTCTTTCCTCTTCTCCTCTCCTGTAGACCCCCAAAGGTTAACGCTCTCACCTTAGGTAAGTGAATGCCAAGCTCTCCATCTGCCTCGGGGCAGGGTGCTGTAACCAGTTTCCTCACTGGATAGGTAGCGCAGGCCTCTTGACTTCAGAGGACTGCTGTCCGTCGTTTACTGCACGAACGGTAAGTTTCGAGTAACTCAAATGTCTTTAAAGTCTTTAATAATGATGTCTCTTGTTTTGCAGGGTTCCGGCGATGGGGGATGACGGGCTGAAGTGAGTTGAAGATGGAGCCCGTGTGAGGAATAGAAGCGCCTGGAAGCACGCAAGTAAGCGCTTGTTGCCAGCTTCACGATGCGCTCTAACTGTCTTTTTATTTTGCAGGTACAAGTTTGGTGCGGCTGCAGGGTGCCGGAATACCCACTGGGTTAGATGTGGAAAGGAGTACTGGCACGTGAGTATTAAAGTTCCCCAATGTATTTAAACGCACCTTGTTTTGTCTTTCAGATGCGGGATGCAGCGCCGACGGCCTCCGGAGCGTGCGAAGAGTTGGTAAGCTTGTGCCTTTCAGATGCCGGAATGCTAACCTGTTCTTTCTTGTCTTTATAGGTGTTGCTGAAGACTGGATTCAGGATGGTAAGCCTTTTCCTTTCAGATGCCGGAATGCTAACCTGTTCTTTCTTGTCTTTATAGGTGTTGCTGAAGACTGGAGTCAGGATGGTAAGCCTTTTTCCTTAGGCCCAGGACCGGATGCAGAAGACACGATGAGCGTTCTGCTGCAGAGGATGCAGAATAACGCAAAGCAAGATTCATCCACCGGGTGTGGTTTAAATAGCCTCCTGTAGTGCTTAGGGTGTCTCCTTTCACAGCCACGCCTAGGTAAGAAAAGAGTTCCTGGTAAGAAAAGAGTTCCTGCCTTCCAGAAGAGTTCCAGTGTTCTGAATCTAGGGAGTGGCTCCAGCCCCACCCAACAGGAAAAGTAGTTCCAAACAGAAGAGGATCAGAGGCTCAACTGGCAGGCAAGTAAGCAGCATGGTCTGCTGCAGGTAAGTCCACCCAAGCATTATGAGCCCGGCGCTTCCTGCTCTGGGACTGGGCATATTTATGAGCCTGGTGCCACTGGCGCCAGGACTGGGTCCAAAAGGTCCCAATTGGGACTGGTTGGCACTCGGAACCTGAGTTATGGATCTGCTTCCAAGGGAGTTGGGAAAACCCTGACCTTTTGGAAGCAGAGATCATGACACTACCCTAACGTTTCTACCTCGATTATATTAGATAAACGTGGTACTGTTCTTGGCTATTATATTAGCCTCGAACATAAACCTGCTTGACCAAATCGTCTTTCCTTTGGCTCCGGGAGGGTTTGCCATTTCTTTTTGTTAAAGTCCTTCTTGTGTTTTACTTTGCGCAGCAAACTAGGTTCGCCTTCTTTGTTCACTGTCTTTTGGAGGGCTTCTGCTCAGAAGCCCTCCTCAAGGTGCCTGGGTGTCTAGGTGGGCTGAATGTGAGGGAGGGGTGTAGTCACCCCCTGCACAGGGTGTCCGGGCTGGACAACCAACCTGCTGTGTGATTGACAGCCAGGCTGTGTGAATGGGTTTTTTTTCGCATAAAAGGCAGGTCTCTTGGGCTAGAAGTCAGAGAGTCGCCACTGGAACTACAAGGAACCGAAGAGAAGCGGAGAGAACGACGGCTGCTGCAACTACCCCGTCCCGGTGAAGCCCTGCTGCAGTCCTGAGCTATCTTCCCTTCAACGATTTAGAGAAGATCCAGTCCGGAGTCTTCTACCCTTGAGCTTGGTGGGGATAACCAGCTCATCTTCTACAGCCAGAGGAACCTCTTCAATGGTCGAAATCGTTGCACGCTGCTGTAGTGGTCCGGATAGCCATCTGAAGAGCCTCTCCTGTTTTTAAGGAGCACACCTTTTATTCCTCGTCGCTGCTGCCGGCTTCATCCCTGTGTGGTGCAGACCCCCTTCAGACGTCCTCCTTCAAAACGAAGCTCCAGGAATCGTGAGTCTGCGGGAAACCAACAGGAACAACTCCCAGGGCACCAGCTGCACCATTGGAAAAAGGTACTGTGTTCTATTTGAGGAAACTGGGTGAACCCCTTGTCTTCATTTCCAAGGCTTGCGCTTGTCTTCCCTCCTTCTTATAACTTTTGCTTCCGAACAATAACAATATCGAAGTACATTTTGGCTATGCTGAATCGTGAACTGTCTGACTGTGTGATCTTCGGCAACAGGGCCTGGTGTCTTTCGACCCTGGCTCCGGCCCTTTGACTTTTGAACTCTCTTCTCTGAGTGTTTCTTGATTCTGCCTGCCTAACCAAAATATTGCCTGTGATTTTTGCCTCCAACTCCCTCTGGGTATCTCAGGTGCTAAGTGTGTTTTGCCCCGGTAGCATTTCATGTCACGGATACGCGTCTATTTAGTAGACCGAACTGTCAAAAAGTGATCGCAAATCGTATTTGTGGTAACGTGTTTTGTTCGTAACTCCGGTTCATTCAAACACAGGGTACTTACCTTGAAACTTACTGTACAAAGTAAATTGGTTAGTTGTATATTTAACGTGTGGTTTTTATTTAAGTTTAATAGAAGTGTTGTGTTTATAACAAATGGTTTAAAAATAAATGTACTTCTATTTTTGTACCTCAAACCTTGAGTCAGTGTTTGCTTGAGTCACAGTAATTGTGGCCCCTTTGTGTAATCTCTGCTACTGCTCATATACTCTTGAGATAAGCTTGGCTGCTCCGTCACTGCTACCACTCTGACATAGTAGTACAGGCTTGTACCAATGGTAAAAAATTGTATTGCCACCTGTAGTCTTAATTGTGTGTAGTGGTCCCTAAGGGCACTGCACAGGATTCTGCCTAACAGCCGTGCTGTAAAGAACACAATGGAAAAGGAAGGAGGAATGTGTGTACTTCATTTGGACGACGCTGTGCCGTCCTTGGGTACATGCACGCGAGTATATTCCCTTTTTCTGGAAGTTACCAATGACAATGCGACAATGGGAACTATGGCTGCTTTGGGTGTGGTGCCACCAAGGCCCGTCCATAATTTTCCACACTAGTGTGCGCACGTAGGCACAGTGACATGGCTGGTACTACTTGCAGATACCCTGTAGAAGAGCAGATGTGGTGCAGATTTATTTGCAGGGCAAACCTATGTGCCATACTCTGCTGCTGAAAAAAGACATTATGTGAGGAATCACCCAAGTAGACCTGGTGAAGAGACCAGTAGTCAGTTGAGCGCGTCGTGTAGCCGTTGAATTCTTCCTGACAATGCAACTTCCAAAAGTACAAATGGACTGTTTGGAAGGGGAATTGCCCGGAAGAGGAAAAGTGACTCGGAACACAGCTGCCTAGACAGAGAACACAGTGTCAGGAGTTGGGTTCGTTGAATTAAGCAAGAATAAACAATGTCAGAAAATAATCCTAAAAAACTCACGTAGTGGAAACACCTCTGGGCAAGGATTGCAGGTAAGGACAAGGCGGAAACCCAGAATATCCCGGAAACCAGTCTTGGTGTGTAGTCCGTGAGAAAATGTTCCAGCAGTGAAAGTCCCAGGCGGAAATCCCAGAAGATGTAGGACAGTTCGTCCGAGGAGCGAAGTTCCAGAAGAAAAAGGACAATCCAACCTAAACCTGTACCTGCCGGCACGCGGACCCCTAAAAGTATAAGGAAGTACGTGAAAAGTTCCTTAGGTGAAATCCCAGCAAGGTGTAGAAGAGTTCCTTAGAAGAGTTGAAGTGGGGAATTACGTGCTTGCCAAAAGAACCGGGGAAACAGCTGGGTAGTTCCGTGAAAAGCAAAGGATCAGGACGTGCAGGCTGTGAAGTTCCAAAGCGACAAAGCAGAAAAATGTTAGGCTGAAAGGGGTGGTTGTTCGTTCCGTAGTCAAGAGTTCCTGGAATATCAATTAAAGAGCCAAGAGTAATCCAAAAGCAATCCGTTAAGCAAAACAAAGTCGAAAAAACCAGGGCATTAGTAACAGCAAGATGAAAGCTCCAAACGAAATTCAGAAGCAGAGTTCTGCAGTTAGGGCGGAGCTTTATACCAAGTCACATGGCCGTTAGGAAAAACATTGTACACGCCGTAGCCGTGCACGTAGGTGATCTGGCAACCAACGTTTCCAGGGCAACCCCCAGTGTTGTTGGAGGGATCGGGAACGAGAGGTAATGAAACGCTTGGAACCTATCTTGGTCAAACATGGTTTCACGAAGTAACGGGGCTCCGAAGTTGTCAGAGATTTGGGGCACGCCTGTTTGGCAAAACAAAGTCTTGGGAGCGGGACCCCTAATTACAGATTTCCTGACACATTAACAAATTACACAGCACTTCAACAGTGTGCCTTTTGGCTGGATTGTTGTGGACATTTTTCACCAGGCAAGCAGCCGTACGTTGTTCGCAAACATGCATGCCTGTGCAATGGCACATAGCGATGTGTTGTAAGGCAGCCCTTTTCAAGAAATACTGCGTACATTGCTCTACCCTATGATTTGCCGCTGTCAGATGGTCCGGCTCATGTCCCCGAAATGGGGGTCCACGCGCACTGTAGGTGTGGTCGGCTGGTCACGTTGGCACTGCGGTTGTTATGCAGCACGAAAGCCACATACGGGAACATTCAAGATATCGGCTATGGAAATGGGACTGTACAGGCAGTGGCATTGCACAACTACGTTTGTGGCCGTAGTGTGTACGGAGAGGTCTGTTGTAAAGAACTATTAGTGTGATATAGAGAGCTCTTCAATGTTATTGGTCGAAGTGTGTGCATCTTTTTACGAGTAGGCAATGTCACTATGCTGCAAAGAGGACGCTGCAAAGGGAAGAAGTACTGTTTCACCTTCATCTGGACAAGGCAGTGGCCGTCCTTGGGTAAATGCTGGTGCGTACACTCCCTGCATCTGCAAGCTACCTCTGACATTGGGACAATGGGGAGTGCCGCTGCTGCGGGTGAAAGGAAGGGCGGTTCATCATTTTCTCCTCTACTGCGCATACTCAGCCGGAGTGAAATTGTTGCTGGTAGTTGCAGACGCACTGTACGATACCACATTTAGCCATTCCAGCAATGCCACAAGTGAAATACACCCTATTTCTTTTACAAATGGTTTGAAGAGACACCCTCTTACCCCAGCCTAGCCAGGCCTGCAACATTGTCACACACCGCTGATGAACATTCAGAGACCTCCTGCACTGTTTGTGTACCGTGTGCAGTCTGACAGATTGTGTAGGACACAGATGTCTTATGAAAGTCGCTAATGCACTTTGCACAGATCCCCACCAGTGTATGTGTATCTTGTGACATCTTAGTGAGTGTGTAGGGAAGTTAGTGCTGTGTTCTTTGAGCCTCTATGCACCTTTCACACACCCCTAATACTGTATAATGGAGCGTATATTATGTTTATTTATGTATTTGGATTTGTAAAGTGCCCTGCCAGCCCAAGGCACTCTTGCATGACATTGTCTTAGTGACATGAACTTGTCTTAGTTACATAGGGATACTTGGGTCATGGTTACAGTGATATAATCTTATAAAGACCTTATACACAATCCAATCCTTTAACCACTCGGAAGACACAAGAATACAATCAATTTAAAAATTAAAAGCAAATTTACAGCATAACCTGTCCTCAGAAAGAAACTCCTGCTCATGGCCACCAAGGAAAGAAGTATCCCCTTATTCCTCTCCATGAAAGAAAGATTATATTATGAAACCCATTCGATTCAACCTGTAGAAAATGTTTTGCTTTGTGTGGCGAAATTATAAAAAAAAACTTCCACATCCTAAATAGGATAAATCAACATAAGAGGACTTTTCACCTCCTGAAGCTCCACACTTTGTGGTAAAACGCGTGTTAAGGACTATTGGTTGAATAAGGAATCTTTTGTGGAATGATTGTGATGCAGATGTCTTTTACTGTTTCACTACAGATTGTTCCACATTCAAATTGTTGTGCTTGTTTGCCAGTGGCTGGTGTGGGCGTCTAATGTCGCTCCTAATAACTGTTGGGTGTTAAGGTAGGCTCTGCTGCAAGTAGCATCTACACTAATGCAGAGCCTACCTTACTACCTAATGCATCTATACGTTTGCGTATACTTTGGGCATATTTTTGTGATGCTTACTTAATAAAATGTAACATTACGGTTTGTACCACCAAGTATACGTGTTTTTCTTTTTTAAATCTAGGCTTTCTTAGGTCTCTAGATAACAAAATGTACAAGGTACACTTTGCTATTTTAAAAAGTTACTGCCTTTACCTACTTGGTTCACTATATTAACTTTCTTTACTTGCTCGTCTTTACTCACTGACATGTTGTTTGTTTTACCAAGACCTATTGTAATGGTTCATTTGTCCAGAAGTAGTCCTCTCATACATTGTTCAGTAGGGTTCATCCAGTTCTACAAATCCAAAGTCACTGGTGAATTACATTGTTGTTCTGATATGCTTAACAAGGCAATTGCATTGTGGTGAGGAAGAAAGTGGTGACAGTATGCACACGTCACTCATTCGCTACATGTCTTCATTATGATGGGTGACTGTATATGGGATGTAGCACATCAGGCAGTACGCCCCTGTGATGTTTTGAAGGCCATATGCCAACTGAGGTTATTTCCTGTGATGTGTTTAGGTGAGACTTCATGTGACAAGGTCATGTGATACCATGTCCTGTCGTTTCATCGGGTGCAGTTCATGTGGCTTCATTTTCTGTTACGTCACCAATACGGTAGATACGATTTTTGAAACTTTACCATTGCTACACATTTTCAGGCACACAATGTTGCCATGTCTGCTATTGGACGAATGTCTGCTAGACGCTTTTTGCCCGGACATCCTTGTGCGCGTGTGCATGTGCATGGGTGTACTACGCACACCGTTGCAATTTTCTATGGAGTAATAGTGCACCACACATGCGCCAACCATTTTCGGAAGATGATGGCTACTTGTAGGGTACTCCAGATGGGATGCTTTTATGCATAGCTATCTGTAGGACTTGGGTGGACGTGCTGCCCACATTAACGTTCTTCGCATATGCTCCACATTGCTCATGTTACCAGGACACAGAAGAAGACATACACATGCCTTTACTTGCACTATGCACAAACGTCTATTCTCGCACGCATTGGTAGGTGGTGGGCAACATGCTGCAGCTGTACGGATGCGTCCGTTGTCATTGTGGGTAGTGTGTAGGACACCAATCTTTTGGTTACTGGCAAGCATTGCAAGGACGACTGTGCCGCAGAGTGCACGCCATTTGACGAAAAAAAAAAACATTTGCTCCATTACCATTATTAACATTCTCTTTTCCACATTCCAATAACCAGATAGGGAAGGGAAGGGGTAGCACAAGTGCATACTTACTGTGGGGAAATGTGGATTTGCAGACCTTGGTTGTTAGGGCAAGAAGACATTGATGTGTCACTGTCATGTCTCCCTTGACACAATTTTTCAGGAGATGGTGGACTGCGACATGGGGAAGGATTACAGATGCAGATGTGCCACTGCCATTTCATTGTGTCCAAAACATTTCTTTGTACGCAACTTGTAAGGCCCCGAAATTGTTGGCTACTGTTTTCACTTTGCGTTCCAGCCTCTCCATTTTCATACTTAGACAGTTTATTTCTTTTGCTATGTGCGCATCTTGTTGTGCAAGGGTTGCGCTTTCTACTGCCTTGCTTTCCTTTCCAATATGTTTTCTTAACAAACACAGAATCTGTTTGCTATAAATGCAGGAATATATAGTCCATAATGTACGATTCAGACTACCGTGCGTAGCAATGGGGTTACTGTAGAAAGTAATTCTGTTATGAGGGACTTTTTTTTCCTGCCACGCGAAGGTGTTTGCCATTGCTGCGTTACAAAAAGACCTTATACACATGTACTGTTGCAAAATGCAACATCAGTGCGATCATTAGACAAAGTTCTGCTTCATTACTACACTGTACGGAGGTTGTCCTCTTACGTCTTGCCATTCGTGACTCTGCCCGTTACTTCTTTGCTTCCATGTACAGTAGCAGTGCGGTACGATTGGTCAAGGCCGACTTTAATTATGCTGTTGATGCATTCCCTTAAGGTGTCCTCCCAATAACTTCCTCCTATTTGTTTGCACGTACACAATTTGTAAACCTACTCTGTTTTTCCTTGCCATTGCTCGCCACGGTGCTCTTTGCATATATATTTTGTGTTTGGTCCTTATTACCACTATGTAAGAGAGTAGCTGCCTTCAGGTTGGAGGCCACCCAATGTTCACAAACAGACGTACAGTCTGCGAGTGCTGTCTGCATTAACATTCTGCCAGCACTTTCCCTATGTTGCACAGTTGTATTTTTTATTTTTTTTTTACAAACTAAGGGTATGCTGCTAAAAACCAATGAAATTCACTGGCAAAAAACGTTGTTAAAGGAACGTTATGGTTAAGTTGCACAGGAAGAAACCTATGCAAATCAATGGACAACCGTTGCTATAGGGACATTATGGGTACAGGTAAAACCGAAGAAAAAAATAAACGTAAACTAAGCAACCATAACTCGTGCCACTAGTGTGCACTACAAGGACATATATATATATATATATATATATGTATATGTGTTCTCCAAGATAAAGGAGGACTGCTATAAGGAACGGTTTTCTTTCAAATAAGTTTGCTGTTTCGATGGTTTAACTTCGTCAAGTTATCTTTTATTTTTTTAAGGTTTTGCCTTCTCCTAGGATCACTTCCTTACATGATCGTTTTTTTTGGGATCAATATGAGTGGGACCCCAGCCACTAGAGATAGATTGTCCATAGTTTGATGGAATGTGAAAGGGGTCAATAATCCTATAAAGAGCAAAAAAATGTTGTCCAACTTAATGTATTTAGATGCGACTATTGCGCTTTTACAGGAAACACCTGTTTGACTCAGAAGCTGAAAAAAAGGTTTGGGTGGGTCAGGTAGTACACTCTGCTTACACTTCGAATTCGAGGGGGTGATGATTTTGAACAAGAACATTTTACCAGGTTTGGGCAAGTCTTCACATAAAGATGGAGGAAGGTTGGTATCAATAGTCATTAAATTCAGAGAATTTACTCTAATGCTGTGCAGCATGTATGACCCCACAAGTGGGAATATAAAGTTCTTTGGGGAAGTTGGTCAACACTTAAAAAATATTGGTGTTCAAAACATATCAGAAAAGACAAACTTTGTTTCAACTGTGCATGAGGTAGAAAAGGCGTTAAAACCTCAACAAAGTGGAAATGCAGCAGGTTCTGACTTAGTCCCAGCAGATCTGTATAACAAAGTGGGCTTGTGGGCCCCTAGTTTAGTTTAGTTTGTTTATTTATAAAGCGCAGCCGAACCCTTAGGTAGCTGGGCGCATAATCATGTGGACAACTTAGTTACATAGCGTTTCGCAAGACAAAAAGGGTACATACAATGTATCAAATCGGTATGCAGTAAGTGGAACAGATACAATGGAGCATGCAGACCAGGTTACATGTTGGTCCGTTACAAGACATAACGGAGGGTGTTCCAACTTTGAGCTGCAAGAACTGGGAAGCTGGAGCCTCCTGCTGTTTTTAGGTTGAATTTGGGAATCTTTAGTTGGTGTAGATAGGGAGTTCTGGTAGGTCTGGTAGTGCTGTGTCTAGAGAATTTGTCAGATAGCTAGCGTGGGGCAGTCAATGACAGGCATTTATGAGTAATGACCAACCAGGGTTCTTAACTTAATTCTGTCACGGATCGGGAGCCAGTGAACTTCTTCGCTGACCGTGGAGATGTGCGCCTTGCGTGGGAGGTTAAGAGCGCATTTTAGGGCGTTATTTTGTAGAATCTGGAGTTTGTTCAGATTTTTAGTTGTGGTGCCCAGGAAGAGTGCATTACAATAGTCTAGTTTAGACAATATCAATGATCTAGCTAAAGTGAGGCAGCTGGAGGGGGATAAAAATGGTCTGCAGGCATTTATAAGTTTATTGGTATAGGTGGTAGATGAGATGGTGGCATTTATTTGTTTTTTTAAAGATAGGGTGGAGTCGAGATACACACCTAGTGTTTTGACCTCTTCCGATACTTTTATTATGTTGCCGTCAATGGAGAAGGATTGGTACCTAGAGTCCAGTTTATTGAGGCGAGCTTGGGATCCTACGATAAGCAGTTCCGTCTTATCGTCATTTAGGCAGAGATTATGTGTGGCCATCCAAGCTTGAATTTCTAGGTAGATTTCATTTAGCTTTGCAACATCTTCTTCGTAGCAACCAGTGAGTGTGATGAGGACTTGGGTGTCGTCAGCGTAAATGGTGTAGCTGACACCCAGATCGTCAAGACGGTCGAAGAGAAGCTTAGTGAAGATGTTGTAAAGTGTGGGAGAAATGCAGGACCCTTGGGGACTCCACATTGGATTGGGATAGGGTCAGCAGCCGCTTAAGGGGGCGAAGACCCTAGTCGTCCTGTCAGAGAGAAATGACTGAATCCAACTGGTGGCATTCTGGGAGAATGCGGCAGCTGAGAGAGGTGTTGAGTGAGGGTCTGGCGGTCGACTAGATCAAAGGCAGCGGAGAGATCCAACAAGAGCAGAATGGCCAGATTGCCCTTGTCTTTGGCTTCATCCATTTGGATTTTTAGATCCAGGAGGGCGGTTTCTGTCCCGTGCCTAGGTCTAAAGCCGGATTGTAGCAGGCCTAGAAGGTTATTTTCTTCCAAATGTTGTTGTATTTGGAGGTAGGCTACTACGTCTAATATTTTGAGGAGAAAAGGGACCGTTGTGATGGGTCTGTAGTTGGTGGGGATGTTAGGGTCTAGGTTAGGTTTTTTGAGGAGGGGGAGGTCCCATGCTTCTTTGAGGTTATTGGGGACCACAAAATTCTTGAATGAAGAGTTGATCAGTGAGGTGATGAGAGGAGCTAAGTCTTTGGCTCCGTCCTTGATGACAGAACCGGGGCACAAATCACCTTTGCAATTGGATGGTTTAAGGCTAGCGATTATCTTAACTACTTCCTCCTCAGTGACAGGGGAGATGTGGAAAGGGGGGCAGTTGGGATAGGTGAGGTCTTTTTACTATTGAGGTTGTCTTTAGCGGCAAGGTAGGCTTTTTTAGTTTCTATCTTTGCTTGTAGAAGGGCGATTTTGTTGGGCTAGCTGGATATTGTTACACCAGGCTTTGTCTTTAATACAGTCCTCTGAGGGTGGTAATGGTGATTCAAGTTATCTTAGTATAGAGAATAATTCTTTAGTACCAGATTTAGCGTTGAGTATTGTGTTATAGATCTCTTTTTTGGCATCTAGGATAGCAGATTTGTAGGTGGAGGCAGCTGTAGAGAAATTGTCTTTTGGAGGAGGGAGAGGGTGCTTTTCTCCAGCTAGATTCTGCAACTCTTTTAATGTTGCGAAGAGCCTTTAGTTCTGCTGAGAACCCTTTGCTGGTATGGGCCATGGGTTTGGCTTTACGTTGCTTGAGCGGAGCTATCTGGTTGAGGGCTAGTTCCATCGTATTGTTGTAGAGGTCTACCCAGTTGGTGGGGTTGACGTTCTGGATGGGGAGGTTCGCTTTGGTGATGGGTATGAGGAGTGGTCTAAGGTTTTCTATGGTGATGTTGTGGTTGTTTCTGGATATTATTTGTGGTGTCCTGGTGGGTGGTGTTGTTTTAGGAGTAGTTCTGGGTAATGAGAAGGTGATAAGGTGATGATCGGTCCAAGCACACGGTGTGATGTGTGTTAGTGAGAGATGGCAGTTAGCATCTGCTAGCCAGTCTAGCGATCTTCCTT
Organism: Ambystoma mexicanum; assembly: GCF_040938575.1. NCBI lineage: Eukaryota > Metazoa > Chordata > Amphibia > Caudata > Ambystomatidae > Ambystoma > Ambystoma mexicanum. The sequence goes on along the minus strand of NC_090939.1, from coordinate 81,089,782 downwards.
TTGTATGTGTTGGTTTGTTGATGTGTTGTGTGAGGCCTAGGTGAGTAATGGTGTCATTGAGAGAGTTAGCGTGATTATCGTTGGGGTCGTTGAGTCCCAAATTGAAGTCACCCATGATGATAATATGTGAATTGGGTGTAGTGTTAGTGGTGAGCAAGAGAGATATCCTCTTCAAAAGGTGGATAGGGGGCCTGGTGGTCTGTATATAATGTGAAGGAGAATGGTCTGGGTGTTAGATAATGGGAGTTTGAAGGATAGGAATTCGGCTGAAGGCAGGGTTGTGTTAAAGGCTTCTCTAATATTTAAGTTAGATTTAGCGATGATTGCCACTCCTCCTCCTGTGCCATTTTTCCTGTCAGCACGGATGATGTTATAGTTATCAGGGATGGCTAATGCTAAGGTAGGTCCAGCTGCTAGGTGGAGCCATGTCTCCGTGATGGCGATGAAGTCGAGGGGGTTTGAGGAGATAATGTCAGCCACATCCGTGGCGTGTGCTACCAAGGAGCAGGCATTGATGAGAGCACCCTTAATGGGAGTGGGGGCAGGGTTAGGTTTCGGTAGTGGTGGAGTGTAGGGTGTAGTGCAATTTTGCCTTATATTAGAGTCGATAAGTGGTGTCTGTTGCATGTGCAACGTAGTCTGACTGGTGATGGTTCTAACAGAGTTGTATCTCAAGCTGGTACGGTGGCTCAGTCTGTCGTTTTTGAACTTGATGGGTGTGACTGCACTTGGGTTAGTGGTAGTGCGGGGCGGGAGCCTAGTCGTGAGTTTCTTAGAGTGGTGGGGCATGGTATGAGAGGTGTGGGTGGGAGAGCGAATCTGTTTATCCATTCCGTCGTTTTACCCTATTTTGTGTAAAATGTTTAATGCCATTATTAGCTTGGGGATTGTACCCACCTGTTGGCAAAAAGCTGTAATAGTTCAGATTTATAAAAAGGGCGGAAAAGATTACCCAGCTAACTACCGACCAAATTCTTTATTAGATTGTGGAGGGAAAACATTTGGAAAGGCACTTTTAAACAATTTACAAGAATGTGCAGACTTCAACAATATAATTAGCGACCCACAGGCCGGTTTTTGGAAGAACAGGGAGACAGCAGACCAGTGCTTTAGGCTTTTCCGGTGATCCAGAAATACACTGTTGTAGAAAATGAAGCTTTATGCAGTGTTTCTGGATCTCAAGATGACCATCGATGCAGTCCCCTGGAAAGTAATGCCCAAAAAGATCGAGGTAGAAAAGACTATCACAAAAGACCGAATTTGGGATGGCCAATTTGACTGCATATGAATGTGGGGGCTGGGGGGGTAAAGTTCATAATAAATGTGGAGGGAGGGGTACAGGGGCGGTGAACTAAAACACCCTTTTGATGTCAACAAGGGCATGAGGCAAGGTTGCGTGTTGCCTCCCTTGCTATTTAGTTTGTATGTACAGGAGATTATTGAAGCACTGTTGAGGGAGGTCCAGAACTGTCAGACGATGGCCTCAGAGAAATATCCGGCATTATTTTATGCCGACGATGCAGTTATTTTGGCGACCACACCCCGAGGCCTGAAAACTACCTTGAATGTCTTTGAGTAAGAGTAAAAGTAAAGAATTACAGCAAAATCTTTCTTAACACATATAACAAAGGTAATAGTTTTTAGGCAGCAATCAACTAAACACGGTCCTTTACAAATTAAAGTAAATGAAACGAAACTAGAACATGTTAAGCAGTTTGACTACCTAGGCATTAGGTTACGAGAGAATGGGGGGCCCAGATTGAAAAATCAAGTAGAATGCAAAATATTGCAGGGCCATAAAATCATTCTTTAATAGGCATGGTAGTGGCGCCGTCTCTCCTGCCCTTTATCTGTACAAAAAACAGACACTGCCCGCGTCTACTTATGGCGGTGCGATCTGGGGATGTGGTAACAGTGGCGCTTAAGACTACCTGTAACACAAATTCCTGAAACAGTGGTCATTACTACTCCAGAGCGCCCCATCTGCATTAGTTCATCTGGAGCTTGATGTCCCCCGTGTGGGAGAACAGGTCGCCCTCAAACCAGCTGCTTCTTGGATCGGACTATGGCAAACAGAGGGCCTTGAGAAATATCTAGCTCATCAGCTTGGTGGTGGCAAAAGCATTAGATGAGTGTCGCACATAAAGAACACTGTTTACCTTGGAAGAGAGGTCTATGGGAAAACCCTTTAATTCAAGATGGCTTGGCTCCGCCCAGGCTGAAGAAAGCCGCTTCTACTCGATCGAAGGAGAATTTGGCAGAGAAAGACACTAGACTAAAATCGAGACCAGATGACCTCCTATATAAAACTGGATATATGGCATGGCATTTATAATGCACCTGTACACAAGTGTTTCTAGGATGCGGGTTTGAATCTTACCTCATCTAAATACCCCCCTCCCCCCTCCATTTGAAAGGTCACTTTACGTTCGCTTTAGGCTGGGGATCTTGCCCTTTGTATCCTTTACAAGAACATGGAGTGAAGCTGGGAAAGGGGCGTGTCTACTGTGTGGGGCAGAGAACGAAACAGTGACTCACTTGCTACTGAAATATGTTGCGTTGCTGAATTTAAGACGTACATATTTAAGACCAGTCTTAAGGGCTGTTGGGATTCCCTCTACATGTGATGCCCTCAATTTGTTCAGACATTCTCTGATGCCACATGATGTCTTTGCAACTGCGCATTACATTCATAGAGCCTCGATGCAAAGATCGAGGGCCCTGAAACAGGCGGCCCATGAGAGTGCTACAGGAAGGCCCCAGTACCTCTTGATTTTTGTGCCCATTTTTGGGTAATCATAACAGTGTGAGATAACTCTCCTCACTTTTATGTTTGGTATAATTGTAAACTCTGAATTTTAGGGCTCCTGTCTGTAATGAGAGGATGTTTTTTTCCACTAGGAAGATGAGTACGTTTTATTCCCTTCTTTGATAAAGTGGGAAAGGAGTTTTACAACCTGTTGAAAAACATTTTAGTTTTGGTCTATTTAGGTACCTTTTATGATGCTGGTATTAATCGGCTACATTTTTCCTTCGGTTTGTTGTGTGGAAATGGATATTTGTGTTCATATATGCGTTTGTACTTAAATGTTTTTATGCCGAATACAAGTTATTTGACTGACTGATTAGTAGGTCGGGATTTCAATGATATCGTAGATCCATATTTAGACCGAAGCAAAGGGAGAATCTGAGGGGAAAGGAATAGGAACAGGGAACCTGACGTCATTGATGATGGAGTTTCATCGCATGGATATTTGGAGATTGGAACATCCTACTGAGAGAGAATACAGTTTCCATTCTGTAGCACACAATATGTACTCTCGGATTGATAATATTTTGACTTCTGGTGCCGCCACTTGGAACTTCCTTTCAATTGAGATGAAAAGTATCCTCATTTCTGACCATGCTCCAATCAGGATGGAGATATCCCTAGACTGCGCGTTTGGGAGATCTCACTCCTGGTACTGAGCTACGTGGGAGCCTCCATGTTGGACCCAGCCCATTATGAAGTCCAGGCCCCCATATTACCTTCACATTAAGCATGAACCTGGCACCAGAGGCGCCAGGACTGACTCCAGGAGAGTCTATGGCAAGGCAGCAAGGCCTTTGAGGCCATAATAGGAGACCCTAACTTGGCTCCAAGGGGAAGACTGACTTGCCTATGAGGGTTGGGGGTAGGGATCTTGACAGTGATCGAGCAAGACCGATCAAATTGTTGAATACAATATACTGGACTCATGAGAGGATGTGCAGTGAGGATCGAGCAAATCCAATGCATGATGGGGATGCAAACATAAGATTGCGTCATTGGAACATATGATATGGGACTAACAACTTCTGGGGTGAAACTGCTGATGCACTGAAAGACAACACAGATGGTACGCAATTAGGAATTCTACCGCAGTGATCAGCGTGAAATAAATCCGAAATGGACGTTCAATCGCAAGTGCAGGACATAATGGCCGAAAATTAAACTAATCTGCCAACAAACTCATTAAACAAATACAATGGTCCAGGACATTAAAAAAGACCTTCATGACGTACAGAGCCAACTATCAACCCAAGCAGAGAGGACTACAGATAACGAACAGCACATAAGCGCAGTAGAGGACAATCAGTCAACCATGGAAACAGACCTAGACAGTCATACGAGACGTACAACGACTGGGGGAAAAGATCGAAGACCAACAAAACAAAACAGATCCCGTAGGAACAACCTTAGGGTGGTTTGGATATCGGAAAACATCAAAGGGTCGGACCTAGAAAAATACATATACGACCTCCTGCACAACAATCTAAATCTGCCAAATGCCAGAGACCTGATCATTCTCATCATCATAGAAAGAGTACACAGGGCACCGATACCAAAGCCAGCGCCAAACGAACGCCCGAGGGTTATAACTATGAGAATGCTGAACTTTCAACATAAAGTCACCATATTGAAAGCCTACAGAGCGGCAACCCCAGTGCGCATAGGCGGCTCAGAAGATATTCAATGACTATTCAATGGAAGTATCAAGATGAAGGAAGAGCTTCAACCCCATATTTGAGGCACTAAAGGCGACAGAACATAGACATTATCTAAAATTTCCAGCGACATGGTGCATCCAAATAGACAGATAATGGCACTAATGTGAGGACCCGGAATAGACATAGCGGTTCCTACAGCAACAGAACAAAGTAACAACGGAACTGGGAAAATCGACCGGAAGGAATGGGACCACCCGACAACGCTTCACCTCAAGAAGATCAACCGTGGCCAAAAGGGAGATGGCAAAAGACAGGCAGAGGGCCCCGAGGATGGAATCCCGACCACAGGAAACACACTGGCAGGCCCTCAGGGTGACCCGGCAAAGAACTCTGCAAACAACAGCACAACAACACATGACAACCACGGAAAGAAATGAAAAGAATCAAGAAATGATGCTTCGCAAAGACCATACTCAGACTCAAAGCACAAGAGACAGATTTCCAAAGAACCAAGTGGTAGAAGGCAAAAAAAAGGATGCAGAATGGAGCAGCATTTGCCACAAACATGCCATCTACCACCGCACGGATACCAACCAGACAATATATGGGAACAGGAAGCGAACCCACGGCTTGCATCCACCAACCCCATTTATGGGCGTCTAAGCCATGTATTGGGCCAGGACCGGATGGTTGGCCCACCCATTGTTACTGTTGATGGTTATGTATGGGGCTACAATTAGACCACAGATTTGTTATGAAGTGGGAGTTAGCCCACAAGTTGAATAGTATGGAGCATGAAACAAGAGACGCGCTTGGACCAAGTAGACACACGGACAGACCCTAGCAACCGATACCCCACGAGATTCCACGCTAGAAAGCCCCATATACCCACCCAATGGCTAAGCTCACCTTGGTGACTCAGCATACAAGGACTAGGTCACCCTATCAAGCGCAGGCGAATGATTACATGAGACATATCCAGGGTGACAATATTTATACAAGAGAGCCACCTCAAAGTAGATGCAGAGAAACGGACACGAGGCTGGGTGGGAGCTACCGCGCACTCACCTCACCAAGGGAAACGGGGGTATCCATTTTGATCCACAAGCGGGTTCCCCTACAGATACTACACACGCACAGAGACATATAAGGTCGATTCATACTAATACAACAACGGATCCCACAGCGCACAATCACCTTACTAAATATACACGCCCCTACAAATGACACCCCACCATATTTCACCAGCACTTTTTCAAAATGGGATCAATACAAGGGCACCCTCACCATAATTGGTGGCGACTTGAACATAACGCTGAATCCGGACATGGATCGCAATGGATCAAAACCCGTTGACGTATCCAATATAAAGAAGAGATTGGCTCTCAAAACCCTAATGATGGATTCCAAGATGTCCGCCGGGTGGAGAGCACCGTGATTGATGCTCTCCTGACCCCTGGTCCTCCTCAGCGAGATTAGTGTGAACTAGCCCTCCCCAGGCACCAAAAACAGAGGAGAAGTGGCCCACAGAGGCAAGGGCCAATTTCCCCACCTTTTCTGAAACAGGAAGTGATCCACGAAAGGGGTGACATCCGCCGGCCTGAGAGGAGCTCCTACTGGGAGTGGCGCCGAATTAGCAGGGCGAAGCAGGAGACCATCCCCCGCAGTCCGAATCGTCGGCAGCTGGACCCAGAGGGAGAGTACTGCAGTGCAGGAAGCCACACCGGCCTAGAAGAAGGGGGTGTCAGTGAAGGGAGCTGCGCCGACAACCGAAACAGTGTGAGGAAGCCCCGAGGGACGGAGTGGAGAGACTAGCTGTCAACGCAGTGGAGACAACTTGGCGGCCCGGTGATGAGGCGGAGCTGGGTGAAGAGCGGTGCCCCCCCCGGCCCTCGGGACACAGGCCGAGGTCAGGGGGTGAGCCAGGGCCGGCTCCGGAGTGGAAGTGAAGCGAAGTGTAAGAAGGCCCCCCAGGGGCGCACGGAAGGAGAAGACAGCTCGGATCAGGAGCGTGGAGGAGCTTCCGTCCCCCTGGAGAGTGACCAGGTGGATACCCTACTGCATGAGATCAATGGAGGTTAGGAGCAACTGCAGGAACCTCCACCTATACGGCCCCGTCTGCCCAAGTTACCTAAGGAAGAGGAAGTACCCAGAGAGACAAGAGTGGGCCTCTCAGGGGTCAGAAAGGAGAGGCCTGGTCAATCAAGAGTGCGAGGCCGGTGAAGAGCTGCCCCCCATTGCGAGCTATGGCTGGAAGAGGGGGCACCTGAGGAAAGTCGGGCCCTGGAGGGAATCCCACCCTGCAGCATGTGCAGCTCTGCAGTATAAAGAGAAAAGCGGACGTTTAGCTGTGCCCCACAGAGGCAAGGAGTGCACACACTGCAACTCAAGTGGGGCCACGGATGTGCAGCATCCCCCCCAACCAGTTTGTCGGTGGGAGAAGAAGGGGCCCATCTTGAGTGTCGGGTGCCCTGCCAGAACCTTACGGAATAGCGAGAAGACCAGGAGGAGACACACCCCGGACTCCCTAAGTGACAAAGGGGGGGTAGTGAGAAGAAAGCGCAAAGAGCAGAATTCGCCCAGGGAGGGATTACATCTGCCCAGAGAAGATGTCCAAGTCTAGAGGCACTAAGAAAGGGATGGATTCTGGACTGCAGAAGTTGTGGGGTAAGGAGGTGTCCTCCCCCTCTGGAGAAAAACTAGACCAGGAACGGGGGGATTTGTGGTCCATCTTGGACAAGGAGGCAGCAACGGACCAACCAGTTACGCACTCCCTCCTAAAACAATTTTTCACTGAGTTTGCCGATAAGATTACAGACGCAGTCCAACAACGGATGACAATGAGGGACGATCTCACATCTGCTCTCCAAGAATTAAAGCATGGCATCAACAAGGAGACGAGCGAGTTGATAAAAACGAAAGGGCCATCCAAGAGCTCACGGAGGACGCTAGGAAAACCGAGACCTGAGTGGAGAAGTTAGCAACTGCCACCCACAACCTGGAAGTGCAGACAGAGGGCCTGGAGAATAAGTCCAGAAGATCGAACATTCAGGTAAAAAAATCTCCCTTAAGAAGTACTGGACAAGGACCTAGAGCCGATTATGGATGGCGTATTCGAAGACCTTCTGGATGCGGAAGAGACATGCGAAATGAGGATAGATACGATATATAGAGTTGGCCCGCAGAGGAGGGAACCTGGGGCAGGCCCCAAGGATGTTTTGGCGGCCTTACAGGACTACAAAACCAAGGAGAAGATACTACAACAGGCCAGGAAGGCTAAACAAATATTCTATAACGGGTCAGAACTACTACTATTCCTGGACCTGTCCCAGACGACCCTGCTTAAAAGAATAAACATGGCCCAATCACCCAGGTTCTCAGACAGAGATATCCATTACAGATGGACATTTCCGTTTGGCCTTCTTTTTGAATGGCAGGGTAGACAACACAGGATAACCACGACAGAGGAGTGAGTGAAGATTCTGGGGATAGAGGATGATAGTCTGGAGCCAAGATCACCAAATAGAAAGGAACAACGGCAAAGCAAAAGTTGGGAGTGGTCAATGGTAGTCAAACCAAGAAAGGGGAGACTACCCCCACCTGAAGGGCCCCAGGAAAGGAGGAGGGGGAGAAGCAGAGGCCAGTTAACTCCAAACAGGGTGGTGTTGCACGAGGGTGAAGTTGGGGGCTAGCACAAAACAAAGCCTGGGGAGAGCATCCTTAGGGTATGTTAGAGGAGGCTCGGGGGTCCATGGGATCCGACACAGGTAGGGAGGACCCGGCTGGGGCTCTGGCTAGGTCGAGAAAGCAACACAATCCCCACAGGGGTCGTTCGGGGGGGCGGAGGGCCAGAGGCCAGTGGAGCTTCTCTAGCCATGGAGTGGGAGGGGGAGGGGACACGGGACTGGGGGGGTGGGAGAGGTGGGGGGGATAACCCCACCGAAAGGAAGGAAGGGACCAAAAGGGCAGGAGACTAAATCACCACAATGGGGTCACGTAAAAATCTCACCCTGTTATCTATGAACATAAGGGGTCTGAACTCCCCGGTTAAGAGGAAGAAGCTGGAGAGATTCCTGAAGAGGGAGGGACCAGACATAATTACACTCCAGGAAACGCATATACAGAAGTGAGATAGGGACCGTCTAAGAGTGCAGGGATTCGCCACTATAATGCAATCGCTAGACAATATGAAGGAGGGGTCTTAATAGGCCTACGGGCCAACCTGGATCTGGTGATTACAGACAGTGACAAGGATGCATAGGGGAGATATATTGCGGTTAATGTGAAAGGGAGGGGAGAGGGTTTCACTATTGCAACTATCTACGCCTCAAAAAAGGTCAAGACGCCTTCATTCAAAGTATATTGGGGAAGCTGGAAAAATGTGCGAAAGGTCCCAGAATGGTGTCAGGAGATTTTAATTAATATGGCGTGGGCCCCAGGAAAAGATAGGGAACCAAGGGACCCCCTCGAAAGAGCTCAAGGACAAGGTGGAGATGCTAGCTCTAGTAGACGTCTGGAGGGAGGAAAAAGAGGGCGACAAGGAGGGGGTTCACGTTCTACTTGCACGTATACCGTACATCATCAAGGTTGGACTACATATGGACCTCCAGGAAACTGCTGGGTCGGGTTAGGCAAATTGAGGTGGGGCGATTTCTTTGTCTGACCATGCTCCTATTAGTGTCCACATAGCTTGAAGGCCGGGCCGCCCGGGTTTATGGAAATGGAGCTAACCGTGAAATTTGTTCAAGGATGAGACTTTGAGAAGTGAACTGGAGGAGGAGATAAAGAACTTTTTCGCTGACAATAAGGCAGGGGAGACATTGGCACAAGTGAGATGGGATGCCTTTAAGGCCACCATCGGGGACAGAATCATAGCAATTAAATCATGAAGGGAGAGGGAGTTAAGGCTAGAAGAAATGACCTTGGAGGGGAAATTGAAGGAGCTAACAGAACAAATGGCCCAAGGGGCTAGTGGGCCATGAGGAAGGAACAGAGCAATTAGGGCCCAGTTGGAGATAATACAGTTTAGGGCGGCCCTGGCGTTCCTGAAGCAAAAATACTATATTAAGGCCAACAGAGCGGACAGGCTCCTGCCGAGAATGCTCAGAAAGGAGGATAAACCCAAAACAATCCTTAAACTTTGGTGAGAAGGAGGTAGGATCAGCACCGACACCAGAGATATAGCCAGGGAATTTACAAGATTCTATACGGACCTATACACCTCAGCCAACCCTCTGAGGATAGTCAAACCCGCTACCTGCAAACGAAAGAGCTGGCCCAAATCACTTATCAGGCAGGGAAGAGCTGGAGTGGGATATCTCGTATGAAGAGGTCCGGAGAGTCATAATGGCCCTCCCCTGTCAGAAAGCCACGGGCCCGGACAGGTTCAATACAGAGTTTTACAAAACTTATAAGGAGGTTCTGATCCCACACCTGGTCCCGTTGTTCTATGGTATGGGGCGGGTGGGTAGAATTGGTAGAATAACACCTACAATGGAAGAGGCGAAAGTGGTCTTGATCCCCAAAGTTGGCAAACACCCGACAGAATGTGGCTCCTACAGGCCCAAAGCCCTGATCAATACGGACGCAAAGACTTATACAAAGGTCCTGGCCAATCGACTGGACTGACTACTCCCCGACTTAATTGACCTAGATCAGGCAGGGTTTATTAAGAGTAGATAAACTACTGACAAAATCAGACGGATTGCTCACCTCATTTAAAGGGTTAGTAAAACAAGCCACCCAGTGATTCTGGTCGCCCTTAATGCTGAAAATGCATTCGACAGGGTGGAGTGGCGTTTGTTGTTCCAAATGATGCAGTAAATGGGGTTTGGGGAAAAATTCTTCACCATGATAAAAGCCAACTACCAAAGTCCTGAACTAAGATTATCCATCAACGGTCAGCTCTCTGAGCCCTTCAAAGTTCAGAGGGGCACCCAACGGGGGTGTCCCTTGTCTCCCTTGCTATATGCCACATACCTGGAACCTCTGTTGGTAACAATTTGCATGAACAAAGAAATAGAAGGGATACCATTTGGGGGAAGGACCCATAAGGTGGCAGCATTCAGCGACGACATGCTCTTGACACTATGGGACCCAGGGAGCTACCTGGTGGCAGTGGAGAAAGAGGTGGAGGCTTTTGGGAGAGTAGCAGGTCTTAAAATTAACCCTACAAAGAGAGAAATCTTGAACCTTACCACCCTGAGGGACGAGGTGAAAAGACTTAAAAATATGCTTCCGCACAAATGGGTTGAGAAGCACCTACCTTACCTGGGAATAAAATTGACCAGAACTATTGAGGAGAGGTTTTCCGCCAATTATAGTCCTCTCCTTCAGGCCATTAGAACTATGCTGGTGGACTGGGGCACCCTGGCGATAACATGGCTGGGCAGGATCAAGGTTGTGAAGATGGTGGTCCCCCCCAAAAATGTTGTATTACTTTATGGCCCTCCCAATTCAGGTGCCACCCGGTTACTTACGAACAATCCAGAAACATACCAGCAACCTTATCTGGAACAACAAAAAGCCAAGGGTAGCTAGGAGAATCTTGAGGCTCCCGTGAAACAGAGGAGGGTTGGGGCGAACTGGATCTGAGAATCTATTACTGGGCGGCCCAGATCAGGATTCTGAGGGATTGGCAGAAGGATGATCGAGGGAAAATCTGGTGAGCGATGGACAAGGCTCTAATAGGGAGGAACATAGAAGAGGTGTGGTGGAAACCCAAGGCAGATCGACCCAGGAAAATGCTTCATAGCGCAATTCTTTCAGTGCAGGGTTGGGCGTCTGGGACGCGGCGATCAGAAGTGCTCACATTACCACGTTTCCGTCTCCCTTCCCTCCAATCCACGATAACCCGGAGTGCTCCCCGGGCTGGGGGGTACAGGCCTTCAACGGATGGCGTGAAGGGGGATGTCTTAATATCTGAGATATGTTCATGGGGGGAGAAATTAAAACGTTCATTTAGTGCAAGGAGGACTTTGAACTGCGTGAGATGGAGAGATTCTGTTATTTCCAGATTAGACATTGGGTCTTACATCCCACGATCCGTGGGGCAGCCCTGAGAGACCTAACCCCATTTGAGAAATACTTATCAAACTGTGGAGATACGCATTTAGTGGGAACACTCTACGCCCTAATCAAACAGGGAGAGGTGCCCGGAACGTGGTGGTATATGTCTTACTGGGGGAGACTCAGTGGGCCGGTCATTGAAGTAGAGGAGTGGGAGCGACTATGGGCCAACATCCCAAGACTTTCCAGATTCAAGCGATATGGGTCAAATTTATGCTACAATGGCACCTAACCCCGGAAAGACTGCACGCCATCTACCCCAGGGCCTCGAACCTCTGCTGGAGACAATGTGGCCAAGTGGGCACCTGGAGCCATATCTGGCGGGACTGCCCCTATATTACCGGATACTGGGAGACAATAGGGGAGGCATTGGGAGAGGCGCTGAAGCGGAAAGGGGGAGGCAACAGGGGCCTCGCCACAGTCTTGGGGTAAGGGGCCAAATGCAAGAGCTTCCATCTAGAGCAGAAAGGAAGATGTATATAATCCTGATGATGGCATCCGCACTGGGGATAGCACAGAAATGGAAGACAAGGGAGCCTCCTTCGGAAAGCCTCTGGGTGAGTAAGGTGTGGAACTTCCCCCTTATGGAATGGGCCACGTAACTCCTTACATGGAGAACAGAACCGCTTCTGCAAGGACTGGTCAAGAGTGATGGGATTTCTCCAGAGAGGGCCCAGGGGGTCCTGGACCCCTAGGAGAATGAAACTGCTAGGTCTTGTGCCATTACTTAATTGTGGCAATGGCAAGAGTCTGGGACATGGAATGTCTCAAGAAAACTTTTCGAACTAGGGGTCGGGTTTACTGTCGTTAATGTTGCAATAATGTTCAATAGAAAGTTACATGGAAAGAAAAAAACGTAATGATGGACTTACACCTGGTAGACATCTGGAGGCACACCCTCCCGAACCAACAAGATTTCACATACTACTCCGACTGCCACGACAGCTGGTCCCGCCTAGACTACTGGCTAATGCCTGCCAATACAGCCCATATGGCTACCGACTGTAAGATTGAGCTGATTAACCTATCAGACCATCCACCGGTCATACTCCACCTCACAATCCCAGACATACTTTGCAAACTACCGGCATGGTGGCTGAACCTCAGCACACTACAGTACCCTGACATAGTTGAGCACCTAACAGACGACATGGATGGCTTCTGGGAAGACAACGATAAGCCCGGATACTCCCCTTTCATGAGGGGACAATGTATATCGTGCTGGGCACACAAATGCAGAGTGGGGGGAAAGGGTGGCCCAACTACTGAGGGAACTTAAACAACGACACATTTTAGACAGATAAGGCCCCAAATTCAAAGGCTGAGAAACATGATCAAGCAACTTACCAAGGATAGGACGCAAGTCATACACCAGCTGGTCGCAAAGATACTATCTAGAAAGCGACAGACCCCACACAGGACGGCACTTGCCCTTAAACAATGTCAAACCACAAATAATCACAACCATCAGGGATAACACCAATAACCCGGTAGTGGGAGATGAGCTGAGTTCTATCGCAAACTATACACCGCCAGTGACACATGTACGCCTTAAGCCATAGAATCATTCTTAGATACGGTACTCATCCCCCGAATACCAGTAAACAGGCAGAAGACCTTATCCATTGAACCCATGGCAATTAAAATGCGCACTGACCCAACATGGTCGGGCATACATCAAGAGACAGAAGAACACAAAGTTTTGCTGTACGCAGATGATTACTTATCTATGTCAGCAATAGCCCAACAACCCTTCCATACATTAAATCCCTTTTACAAGATATAGACCCTATGGTGAGCTACAAAATAAACTGGAATAAATACAAAGTAATGCCCCTCTGATGAGACTTCCCATGGGACCCGGGGGGTGGGAGGGCACTGTTCAAACTCCAGCTGCAATCCGTAAAATAGCTAGGAACGCGTATAAGCGCTTCAGTAGTGGAACTCTGCCACCTTAACTACCCCCAGATTCTCAAAACCATCAAAAAAGATCTGAAGAGATGGGACACGCTAACCCTATCCACGTCGCGGAAGATCAATGCGTTAAAGATGAACTCTTTTCCCAAACTGATCTACATAACAATGATGCTCCCAATCGGCCCGACTACCCACAAGCTGAAAGAGCTAAATAAAGCCATTAACAAATTCATCTGGCGAGGAAAGAAAGCAAGGATCTGACTCCCCATAATACAGGCTGACAAACCAAACGGAGGCCTAGCGGTCCCCTCACTTAAGGCCTATTATCAAGCAGCTCAATTAAACTGGGTGACACAATGGCTAAATACGAGCAATGATACCAGTTGGCGAAGCATGGAACTAGCCCTAATGGCCCCACTAACCCCCATAGAGATCATGGCGACACCACCACACAACCTACCACTGACCATCGACGCACACCCGATTATAGGACCAACTATACAACAATGGCACAAACTAAGGGCGGCACAAGGGGCACCAACTACGAAAGCACCGGACTGGGCAAGCGCACGCTTGGTCCTAACCTATGGGTTGACACTGACAATCCACTGAAACCAAACGGGTGCATGGGCTAATGTGCAGATAATGGAAATAATGGAGGAGGTGTCACTGGTAGGCTTCCAAGAAGCACGCAGAATAATGGATCTGGGGGCAGGGGACTGGCTTTGCTATCACACTATCCAGGCTACGATTCTCAAACACACCACATTAGAATCTCGCCTACAATCCCCCACGCAATGCGAGAAAGAAATGGAACAAAACACAGACGCATCCCCGCAAATCCGCACATTCTACCTAATGACAATACCAGTCAACAAAAACAGACTGCATATACTGGCAGCAACATTGTCATAAGACCTGGGAACCACAATCAGTGTCCCAGACATGCAGAGATGCTTTTCGGCTATCCCTGCAGCCTCCCTCAATCTCAGAAATTCAGCACACAATACTATGTTTATACTACACCCCAGCCAAACTACACAAAATGGGACTCCAACCCACAGCCCTATGCTAAAGAGGGTATAAAAACACAGGGACAATGGGGCACATGTTATGGACCTGACCCTGCCATCACCCCCTACAAGCGCAAGACACATCGAAAATTAACAGACAGAGGGGGCAGAGATTGCTTTCACGCCAAACGCGATGATCCTAGGCTCAGATGGGATGGACTGGCATGACAATGCACAAATACGCAAACGTATACATCTTATAACCTTCACAGCACGAAAACTGCTGATCATACAGTGGAAGTCAGCACCGCCACCCACTGCCACTGAATGGTCAGATACACTCTCCAAAGCAAGTAGACTTGAAAGGGCGGCCTTCAAAAAACAATCTAGGTTCAACCCAATAAGAGGGGACCGTTATTGGGAACTACTAGAGGCGTATGTCTGATGAGGTGGGGCCTAGACCAAAAGGAAGACATGTCACGCATCACTACATCCTGACAATCATGGGTAGTAAAGGTGACCCTGCAAACCCACTACGACGAACATGAGAACACGCCCGAACCATACAGGCGGGAGTGAATAGGCCCCGGAGACAGAGATGAGAAACGCCCTCTGGAGAGAAGGGGGAAGACGGAAGACAGGGGTCAACCCATATTGGTCACAACTAGCGGTATGATATATGCATAAATGTTTAACTATATGAGTGCGCAAATGATGAGCTGGATTGTCTCGTATTATACTGATTGTGCTCATGTCTATGTTTGAAAATTGAATAAACAGTTTAAAAAAAAAAAAAAAGAATTGGAACTCCGCGAGAGCCCCTTGCGTACTATGCATGAAATACCTTGTTGCATAGTGTCCTGCCAATACATGAGCAAGATAAGTCTCTTGACCAGATTCGGATGAAATAGTTTTAAATGAGAGAACGTGAAACCTGCTGTGATTTTGGCTCCATAGTGCTGTAGAGAGAACAAATCAATCGTGTCCATCGATTATGGTAGGGTGTTATGTGTTTGGTCACCCGTGGTTCTAGCAAGTTAGATAAATGGGCTGCTAAATTTCAACAGCTGAGTAAGGAGGGCAGGGAGGTCTCACTTGTGTTTATACAATGCTGTGAACCAGGTGCTTGGGGTCATGGCTTATAAGGAAGAAAATACTTACCAATAGGTCCTGATCCTCAATATTGGTTTTGTTTGCTTTTGTTAGAATAGTTGTCAAAAGGAGTATGCTCAGGGTGAAAGGAATCAAGCAAAATAGATATACACTAATTTTGAGTGTAAAGTCATTAAAATGTTCATCTTTCCTGACAGGTTTATCAGACCTTTTTCCCTGATGAGCCTACATTTAAGAACTGTCCATGGCGACTAACCCTAACCGTTCCCACAAGAGAGCCCCAAGCCTCTCAAATTTAGGAAGACCCAAAGACACTATCTTCAAATGTCCTCACACAGTTGGCAGTAGATCCAGAGAGAGTTCACAGCGAATGTAATTTGCAACAGATATGGTTATGACCTCTGCCTGCCTCCAAGAGCAATGTCTGCAGTGGCCAGAATCAGAAATGGACTATGCCTGAATGGTGTATGAATAAAACCATGTATCTGTGGGTGATTCAAGTGGAAGCCTGGGAAGATCACATGAAAGTTCAAAGTGGCATTCCGCAGTGATTGGGTTGCGTCATAGATGGCACAGAAATCACTCGAGTCATACAGACAGTTCAAGGATTTTTCTTTTTAGGGCATAGGGCCGTCACACCCACTCTCGTCTGTATTTACGCCTCCTCCCTAACCCAGGCATCTGTAACCTCCGATTAGTGCAGCGTAGCGCTAGTAAATGTTGTGCCCTACTGTCTGTAAACTGTCTTATACTACAGATAGCTGGCTGTCTAATCTCCCTAAGAGACTTCATAACTGTCCCTACTCTATCCAATGGTTAGTGTTCTAATGGGAATTCAGATAGAGCCTTGCATTTATGCTGGATTGGCTCAAGCTGCCATAGCACGTCCACTCCCACCCCTCCCACCTTCGTGATATCCCTTCAATGCTCCACTCCTCCTGATGTTGTCTCCACCCCTTGATGTTACTTCTCCTACCACTCCACCCTATTCTACTACTCTCCTCCTCCACACTGCTACATCCCAACCTGCACATTATGACTCTTCTCAACCACACTATCACTCCTCTCCTCCAGACTACTCCTCCCACCAACTACTCAAACACTGTCCTATCCCCCTGCACTGTTCAATTCACATTCATTCCTTACACTAACCCCTCTGCTCAGTCGCCACACAAACACGCACTGCAGAACCACTTCTACTCCTAAGCCAGTAGTTCAACCTGCTCCACGAAACTCCTCCACTGGCCGCCGCTGCTGCTTCCTTCTGCCTGCTGGTCTCTTGGTCGTTCTTCACATCTGACCTCACATCCCGCTTTCTATTCCTTCTTTTTATTCTCCCTCCGCTGTGGGGATTGGCCTGCTTTCCCTATCCAATACTGTCCTCTCTCCCTTCCACGGTATGCATGTGCATTGTAAGAGCACAAAGGGTGGATTAAGCTCCTCCCACTTTCTTCAAGGTTTCGTGCCATAGAATTTCCATGACGGGCCAGGAGGGCCAATGTCCAGGTTTGCATCTTGGGGCGGTTTCTCATGGCCCCCAGAGACAAGTTCATTGGTGGAGATGGTCCGTGCACACCAACAGTCCATAGTGGTTTAGGGTGGGTGGGGATTTGTGTGAGAGTAGGTTGGCGGGCTCCGCAGGCCCCGTGGTGTGGTTCACCACGCTGTGTCTGTGCATGGCTGCAGCAGCTCTTGCTCCCTACCCCAACCCCCTTGTGAGGAGCTGAAGCTGCTTGGTTTTTGCTGTTGATGTTCTGCTCTGGGCTGTTGGTCTCGCGAAATAAAGAGACACTGGGCAGTATCAGAGACAAGAGGCAAACAAGTATACTAGCACATGGGGGGGTTGGGATTAGGCGTTTGGGGCCCTCTGTGATGCCACGTCCACCTCTCACCCCCTTTTGACAAGGCCAGTGTGCTGGCCTTGTCACAGTGGCCGTCTAATGTTTAAATTAATGCATTAGGAGCTGCTTTGAAGTTCAGGCCACAATATTCCAAATGAACCCTGGCTCTGCATTCTTTGTCAAACTGGGGACATGTTCCAAAGAACAAGAGAAGTCAACCCAGAAAGGAATGGTGTAGAAGAGCGGCTGGATTCTGCATCCATGTAGGCCGGATAGGATAGCAAAGCACTGTTAGTCTGTGAATTTGGCTAGAGAAGGACAGGACCAGTAGAGAAGGACAGGACCAGCTTTTAATGCTCTCTACCGTGATCCCAGGGCAGAGAATGACCCAACAAGGAGAAGGTACAGACACCCAAGAGCACAGGCAGCAGCATCTGCAGCTGTGCAAGGACATCACAGAGGGTGCAAACTTGAACTTCTACTAAATTCCTGGTGCCTGTTTCATTGCTGTGCTTCAACCTGCAATTGACTAAATTTGCCATCTGAACTGCTGGAACTACTTCAAAAGCTTCACTGTAACTCTCCTAGCACAATTACAAAAGCTGTTTAAACACAGGAACGTGATCGGAAACTACAAAGAAAACTCAACTGTGAGGTTCCAAAGTGTAGCACTGGGTCAATTCTTCTAAATAAACCCACGAGTCAAATCGCATCACCGGCCAGTCATCAGAAACAAACACGTTGCTACATTTAAACCTGCATCAAAGACAGTCAGAAACAGACAAAACTTGGCTGAAAACTATCCAGGTACATAGCTAGCCCTTTCCAGCTGAATAGCCCAACTGCCAAACTGTAGCATTGGGGAAGGCACAATGGATGCCTATTGCTTTTGAACATTTGGGATTGAATGTAGTTTGTATATCACAGAAGAACAGACTGCAAGTTCCTTTTGTAGTGTGGGAGTATGCTTAATACATTAATAAATAAATGTAGGGGAGAAAAGATAATGGGATCGGTTGGTTTCTTTGCAGGAGGGATCAGGTTAACACCTTGTGAGCTGCCACAATAACCGCACGAGCAAATGATATCGTGCCCCATGCACCCCTATTTTCTTTCCTAGCAGATTTGTATTAGGCTACCCCTTCCCACGGTTTACCAAATACAAAGCTTGTTCTGCCACATACTGAAGAACGCATGCACAGAGAATGAGGACTGTAGGCTCCTTCCTCTCAAGGGTTACTGGAGCAAGGATGCGGGACCGAGCCCGAGTCGAATAATCTGGCAAAAACTGGACCAAACAAAAACTATCAATGTGAGGAAATGCCATCTGGCAAGGGTGCAAATCCCTGGCTTTTTTGTTATTGATTGAATAATAAAATGATGCAGGTGGTTCCTGCTGAGATTCCCTTTTCGCAAGTATTTATCTGTGGCCTGGTGCCACAGTATCCTGAGTCACAGCACCTGCTCTGCCCGTGGCACTGAGCAGGTCCAGAGGTCATCGATGCCCACAGGACTGCGGCAGTGACAGAAAAGTCTCTGCAGCGCAGTTGTGGCATTTAAGATATGCACTTCTGTACCCAAATGATGATGATCATAAGTAACCCATGACGGTGGCAGGATCATCTCTAAAATAAAGCAACGCCAGAGTTGAGGCATAGTGCATTGTACTACTTGTGATCCCGGCCGCCACATTCCAATTGATATCGCGCGTGTCAGCTCCATTCATGTCAGATTTGCTGTGGAAGGTCATGTGTATTCTGGCTAGCCGGGTGTAGCACACCAAATGGCAGTAGAGGAACCTGTTGGGCTGGTCTACCTCTTTGATCTCTTTCTGAGGGCAGGTAACACCCACCGGCCAGACAGATGCACAGCAGGCAGCTGTCCTGGGCATTTAAGGGCATCAAAAGGAGTAGCCTCACACCAGGGTGCTGCATCACAAAAGGCCCTTGTTCATGGTGAGAAGGGAAGGGGGCTATGGTCAATGGAAGGAGACTTTCATCACCTTGATTCTCACTGTCCCTCTCTCTCTTTCCTGTTCCCTCCACTTCCTCTGGAGCAAAGCACTTTGGGTGTGAAATCAGAAGGGAAAAGTCCACTCCATAAAAGAGCAGGATTTGGACCACTAAAGCAGGCTAGCTTTAGTCCAATCACCTGAGGACATTTGCCTTTAAAAGAAAAAGGGGTCTCCCACCCCTTCTCCAGATCCTCTCGGATCCTTTAAGGCCACAGATTTGTTATGCACTAGAGAGCTTCCAAATGACATCAAGGAGATGTAAGGGTGCAGAAGGAGGAGACTGACACTCGGGTGACATACTGGTTGCTATACACTTTTATTGTTTAAGAAAATAAAGCGAAAACCTAACTTTACCTAACTCGAAGAGGGGCTTCACTACCTCAACTTAAAGAATAATTACTCTGTTAGAAGTAGGCTTTTTGACACAGGAAGGTGGACTATTGATTTACAAAGATCAACAGCCCACCCTCCTGTGTCAAAAAACCTACTTCTGTCCCTTACACTTAATACTAAACTAAATATAAAGTAGATCTCCTTGGGTCCATAGGAATGACTCCCTTCTTCTGGACTCAGAGTAGAAGTTTGTTCCCAAGTATTGGCTTCTTCCTGCAGGAATGGCTCCCTTCCCCAGGTCAACAAACAATAGTTCAAAACAGTTCTCCTTGGCAGACAACCTTCCTATTTCCTAACAGTTCAACACAACCAGGGGGAATGACTCCCTTCTCCTGGTCTTAGCTACCAGGAGAATGACTCCAATATCCTGGTATCTTGGCTTTAGAGTTCGTACAACTTTGGTTACTAGGAGAATGCCTTCCTTGCCCTAGAATCATGACGGTCCACACAACCAGGAGGGATGACTCCCTTCCCCTGGTCTTGTTTACCAGGTCGAATGACTGCCTTCTCCTGGTATCTTTTCCCCTGTTAGGACAGTCTCCCTTCCCCTGGCCTTCTCTCATGCTTATTTCACAGTTCAGTACCACCAAGAGGAATGACTCTTCCCCTGGTCCATGTCTCATGTAGCTTCAAATGCACAGTTCTCAAATGTTATACGGGTCCCCCGACCCTGGCATTTCTCTCTGTTCGGTTGGGTTCACTCTCCTGCCAAGTATGACCTGAGGGAGTGTTAGGCAAGATTTGGAGTAGTACCCTTTGGGTGCACTACAACAACCTTTACCTCCTGGCAATAGGAACCCAACCTTTGGTTTAGGTCTGTACTACACAGGCTGGTAGCATGATTGAGCAGCGAGGCTTATCTCAAGAGGGGTCAATGGGAGCAGTAGGTGAGTTACACAGAGATTCACAGTGACAAGTATCCAAATAAACTCTTACACACAAGGTTTCTTGATTAAACAATTATTAATTCAACAGTCAGTTTGAATAAGCCTTCTTCAGAAGGGGCAATATAATAGTAACACACAAACACACTCCAAAAATACACACTCTTAGTTTCTCTAAATCAGCAAATACCCCTTTGGGATGGCACACAGACACTTCCTACACCCTCAGGTGACTTAAATAGCTAGGACAATACAGACATTGATATATCACTGTTGCATTTAGAGCAATACTTAGAAGTATGTCAAAGAAAAGGCTTATTAGAAGAAGACAAGCAATCACACAAATATTCTGAACCAGGTAAGTACTTTTGAACCCCCCCCCCCCCCCCCCAATGCAAAGGAAGTTAACACTTTCCTGGAAGGAAGGTAAAAACACACAGTCAGAGGGGAGAAGAGTCATTCAGGGAGCCAGGCCAGCCAAAGTCAATTGGGCAAAAGTCTAGGTGAGCTGAAGCACTTCTTGTAGGTAAGTAAAAGTCTTGTACAATGTTTTAGAAGTCTTTGTAGAAAAAAGTAGAATCAATGCAGGGCCACAAGCTGGGAGGCTTGTGAGAAGTAAAAGATGCAAGCAACTCTACATAAGCAACCAAGACAAGTCTCCACTGAAATCAAGTAAGGCTATGCAAGAGGTAGGTTCTCTTAGACTGTACAGTATCTTTGCTTTGAAGAAATGGTTCCAGCTGGCTTCTGTTCCTGTGCAGCCCTGCAGATCCTGTTGCTCCTGTGCCTCATTCGTGGGGACTCCTGCAACACAATGGGAAGGTCAGCGACAGAAAAGGAAAAACATCTATTCAGCGGCACTTTGCGGTTTCAGCTCCTCACGTCTCAGTAAATAGCACCACTGCGGACTCTCAGATACCACTTCGGACTTTCCTTGCATCTGGGGTCCAGCACTCTGTTGAGGTGGCTCAGGCTTGGTCAGTCCTGCTTACTAGGAGTCCGGAGGATCTTCCAACAGCTCAGGTTCGACTTAAAAGTGATGCAATTCAATCTGGTGTTCCTATCCCTGGCACTTCGGTTTCTGCAGCAGCAAGGAAGTACAGCCAGCTCCGAGAGGATGTCCACACGAGTTCACTTTGGAGTTGATTGGTCCCACCAACTCAAGGGGAGAAGTCGTCCTTGCAGGGCTTCTCTAGTCGAGGCAAATTCGTAGCTTAAGCACAGCAGCAGGGCTTCACCGGCCAAACCAACGGTCTAGGAGTTGTAGCAGGCTTCTCTTCCAAGTTCTTCTTCAGATTCCTTCTTCCAGTGGTCGACTGCCTTCCAAGCCAAAAAGCCTTGCCCTTTATGCAAGTTTCTCCTATGCATTCCAGCCTAGCTGTCAGTCACACAGCAGGGTCGCTATCCTTGCCAGACAGCCAGGCGGCCAGTCACCTTTGGGTGCATTCCTGTAACCAAGGGGATTAAGCACAGGGAGTTTTAGGCACCTGTGTCACTTCCTGCCCCTGCCAGACATACGGGAGCCAGAGGCGGGCTTCACTCGTAGTCCTGCCAAAGACAAAACAAACAAAGGGCCAAACCTGGTTTGGCGCACAGAGTAAATCTCAAGGACGACCTTTCCAACAAGAAATGGCGAAAAAAAGACAACCCGTGGGTGCTTTACCAAGGCTGCAATTGCAGCCCGCAGTAAAAACACACAATAGTAGTTAAAAGTAAACCACTGCCACCAGCCATTAATTGTTGAAAGGGTAACATAAAATTGTTACATGAGAAACTAGACACATGGGATTCTAAGTAACCCCTCCTGCACCCTATTGTAAAATAGTTTGTGCTGGGTCTAGAAAGTTACAATGTAAGTAAAGTCAATTTCACTTGACTGATCTTGGAAACAGTAGCTTATCCAAGATAAGGTATTTAAGCCTTTGGGAAATCTGGAAGACTTACCTATGTCACTGCACTGAAGTTGCTGTGTGTCACAATGTAAAGATGCCCATGGAGTTTGTCAGACTCAACAACCAAAAAGAAACACAGAGTCCAAATCACATTAAAATACATAAGAGTGGAGAAAAAGGGTCTCACTCTCTCCAAGTGAAACATTAAAAGTCCTAAAATCTAAGGTAAAGAGGAATTAACACATTTCTGAGAATTCTCCCTAGCAGGGAGAAGCCTCGCTTCCAGGTTTGGGTCCCAGACCCTTGTTCCTCTCGCTCATCGGTTCAGCTCTCTTGGCTCACACGCTCGCCAAGTACTGATACGAGGAAGATGCCTCGCTCCTTGATGTGGGTCCCCAAACCCTCTGTTTTTCACTCTCTGGTGGTCACTGGGCAGAGGAAGTGTCTTTCTGATGCAGGACCTCTGTCGCCTGCTCTGCGTCCCTACTGGGCCCCCTGAACTTCCCTGTACCTGCCGTTGTGATCGGGTTGCTTACCGGTACTTCCTGGGATCAGGCGTCCTTCCGGGAGCACTGGCATTCCTTCTCCCTTGGCTAGTCGGCTGCTCGGGTCTGCTTCTCGCGGCATCGCCACCACATGGTTCTTCAGGAGTGGCAGGGAGGTTGCTTCCTGCTCGGCATCCTGGGGACTTCCGCGGCTGCTCGCCTTCGCCCGCCTCTCTGTCTGGTTGTCTCTGGAGACAATTCGAAACTCTCAGGTTCATCGCGGGCTGTAGACACAGTTCTTCTTCCGTTTCCCTTTTGTTATGCATGCTCCACCGTGGCCAAACGTCCACACCTGCAGTAGTTGCTGTCATGTCAGTCATTATTCCTCCTATCGGCCACCTCATCCAAGTACTAAGGTCAGGCAAAGCCTTAGGGCTCTCAATGATCTTCATCACAGTACTTCTGGTAAGATTAACCTCACAGATGTTACAGAGGTACATGAGTCTACACTCTCTATGGGAGTTTGAGTTGGATGAGGGGGTCCAAAGACTGTAGGGTGGAGGATGGGTATACGGCGGTTAGGCAGAAACCTGTGCAGTTCCCTTAGGGACCACTGCAAAAGATTTAGGACTACAGGTGGTTGGCAGTAAACCCAATTGGTAGCAGTCTGTACCACTCAGATTTACCTGGTAGCTGTGGCTGAACAGTCAGACTTCTCTCAAGATGAGTTAGGCAGTATATAGAGTATACACAATAGGTACAGAGACACAGTAGCCCAAGCAAACACTGACCAGAGCTTTGGTGTAAAAGTATATAATTATTTATTTAAAGACACAATTGTAAATTACACTAGCACAAAAAGAGGTAAGTAAATTCAACACACAGTCACTATTATATATATACAACCCTGATTACTTATTAGACAAGTCTTAGTGAGAAACACCACTTATTTTCAGACAAAGGTGAGCGCTTAACATAAAATGGCACTCTAATAAGTTATTTAAAAAGGGAGGGCAAAAGGCAGAGTTATGCAAGCACACAAATCTCAATAATTTTCAAAGAACCACACTGAGGCAGGTTAGGCAAAGTCTACTGGAGAGCAGGCGAAATGTGTCCAGGATCACACAGTGGGGTTATGCCCAAAGAGTCTTTCTAAATAGTTCCCTAAAGATTGAGATCAAGTCAGGAAAAGTTAGTTAACAGGTCCAAGGCTAACCCAGGTTAGAAAGTCGAGGATTTACTGTCACCCCGAACGATCTGTCGCAAGGGAAGCCAGGCGGGACACAGTACCTGAAAATGGGAAGAACGCTCCAGTGGGGGCAGTTGTTCCTGGCAGCGGGTGCAAGTCGGTGTTTCGTCCAGAGGAAGAGGAGGTCTCGACGTGGATGAAAGCTGGAGGTTGTTGCGCTGCCAGGGAAGAAACCAGCCGCGGAGTTTCCCGGTTACAAGGTACCACCCTTTTCTTCGCGGTAGTGGTAAACCGTGGTATTCCGGTTGCCGGGGTGCTTGGCACGGGCAAGGCGGCCACAAGATGGTCCAGGAAGGCGAAAAGACGGGCAAACTGGTCATCCCCACCAGTCAAAGGAAGAAGACTCTCCGGGCTGGAGATCTCCTCTGTCGTCGGGAAAAGTGGTGAGACGGTTCAGTAGGGCTCCACCGGTGGTGTCGTCGTTGCAGGTCGGCTCGGCTTCTCCCCCCTCGGATTCTTTAGGTCCTTTGGCGACTTCTGAAGTTCCAGTCCTTAAAGTCCTGCTTTTATGCAGAAAAACCCCCATTCATTCAGCCTAGCTGTCACTCAAACATTGGGCCAATCACACAAGAGTGCGACTTGAGTTGCCAAGGCAACTCAGTCCAGGGTGCCTAAACACCCCCCCCCCACACTCCCCCTGTGGTACCCAGACAGAGTGGCACCACTTTTGGAGGCTTCTGTGGAGAAGCCCGCCAAAAAGTGGAACAAAGGGCTCGAATTGGATTGGAGTCACAGAAGCGAACACAAACGCCATTTTGGAACCAAGTTTCGGCAAAAAATACCAACCGGTGAATTTATATTAATTTAATAAACAGGCGGTATGTTCGAGGCTATTTTAAAAAGTGGTAGCCTCGAACAATGGGAAAATCCCATAGGGATATATTTGTGGTCGAATATAAAAAGTAGTATCCACTGCCACCAGCCAAAACTCGGTCAGGGGGAACTGAACAGTGCCTCCTCGAACAACAGACCCCAGGGCAATCGAATCGAACCAACCAGTATGTCCACAATATGATGGTTTGTACTGGTTCTGTTCACAATTTGAGACTAGTAAAGCCAATGGTGACTTTACATGCCCTGGGAGACAGTCAGTCCCAGGGTATGGAGTCTATGGTTGGGGGTCACTACGACACCCCGGTGTTACTGCACAGAGGGTGCTGTGTAACCCATATATCAAAACACATGAAGCCCTATGGGGTAAAGGACCCCATAAAACACATACAAAGTCAAAGGAACACCTCAAATCATGTCTAAGAGCGGGAGAAAAAGAGTCTCACTCTTAGCAGGAGAAAAAAATAAACCCCAAAAATCCAGCAAAGCTGCTGGGGGACTAACTAGGTTTGGGGAATTAGCCTTTACAGAGAATTCTCCCTAACAACGGCGTTCTCTTGAGATGCTCTCCCTTGTCCACAGTGGGGAGGCCACCTTGTTTTGAGCGATCCCTGCAAAGTAAACAGCCCTCTCCCAGTAAGCAGCCCTCTCCCCCCGGCCCCTAAAGCATGGGGGCACATATGTGGGGGGCTGTGGGGCACTCCAAACCGACAGAGAATTTTCTAATGGGAAGGGGTGGTGACCCCATCCTCCCCCACCCACAATGGAGTGGGGGCCATGTCGTGCAGCCCTCCCTGGGGGCATATATCTGCTCCTAGGAAGGGACACCTGAGCCCAGGGAGGAGTGCAGGACAGCCCCCCTCTTATCTGCCCCCAGGGAGGGCTACATGAGATGCGCCACCCCTCCAATTGGGGTCAGGGTGAATAGGTGCACCCCACTTCACATTACAAAATTCCCCAGTGGTGTAAGGTGCCCTTCACCCCCCCCCCCTAAAGTGCAGCCTGCCATTTTCAATTTTTTTCTTTGTTTACCAAACTTGCCTTGGCGCAGAGGGGCACATTGGTGTGCCAATCTGGCCCCAGGGTGCCCAATCCCTTCTGCCCCATCCATTTGGGGCCTGTCCGACGTTTTGTGGTGGGCTTCTCCCCCCACCCCAAATGGAGTGTAGGAGGGCACCTCATGCAACCCTCCCTGGGGGCAGATATCTGCCCGTAGGAAGGGACAAATGTGTTTTCACTGGGGGGGGGTGAGGTTCAGTAGACCACCAGGGATGGCTTGCAAGGGGGGGGCATGCTTGGAAAGTACGAGTGTAGATTTGTTTTGGCTTGGGTTACCGTAGGAAACATGTTTTTTGTTTTGTTTACAGCTTTTTCTACGCGAGCAGCTGCAACGTTATGCAAGTACTGTTTTTTATTATTCTATGGTTAGGGCCCACTGTCAGTGGGGTGGGTGAGACTGGGGCTAGATTGTTGGTGGGAGTGGGCCGTCTGGGCAGATATTTTGGTGGGCTGGGACACAACTGCATGGGCAGGCCACAAATCGCCCTCCATTCCAGTAGATTGGGGATCTTGCCGGGGCTCCCTGGAGCTGCCGCTGTGCTTAGGGGACGGAACACCCACATGGTACATGGATGTCCAAGGCCAGGGACATCAATGCCAACCGTCCTGGAGTTGCGGCTGGGCTGCATTACAGATATTCCCTTCAGGGAGGTATTGGCACACTGCCGGGACTCCCTGGTGGGGAGAAGCTGTAACGCAGGGCAGCCAGAGCTCCAGCAAAGTCTGCGGTACTATCCCTGGCCTTGGGCACCCTTCTCCCATGTGGGTCTTTGCCGGGGGCACTGGGTAATAAATTCTGAGACGATTTGCCTAAGTCAGACCTCTGTGGATTCCCACGGGTTCCTCTTTTGGGAAATGCATGGGGTTCCCCGTTTTCCTTGCTGGCTTCGACACCCTAAGCCCAAATGTGTAGGTTGCCCACATGAACAAAATGTGCTGTGCCAAAAGGCTTGGGGTTACCAGTGGGTTACACCCGTTTCCTTTTGCGCCCCGGTAGGTGCACCCACACATGTGAGGTACTGTTTTTGTCAGGACACCTGGGGGAACGCGGGAAGGTACAACATCTGTTGCTGAGTGGACAGAAGGAAATGTCTCTGAAATTGGCTGGAAATCAACACAAATCTCAGACAATTCTCAGACATTTTACTCTGGCCACCCACCGAACACACCGCCAACACCACATGGCCTACCTTGCCACGTCCCCACACGTGTCCCGATGAAAACGGTACCTCACATGTGTGGGTTCACCTACCGGGCGCAAAAGGGAAAAAGGCTACACCACTTTTAACCCCCAAAGGGTTTGGGGAGACAACCTACAGATTTGGGCCTAGAGCAACTAAGCCACCAAGGAAAACAGGGAACCCCATGCATTTCCGAAAAGAGGACACCCGTGTGAATCCACAGAGGTCTGACTTGCGCAAATCGCCCCAGAATTTATTACCCAGAACCCCTTGCAAAGTCCAAATTTGGGGGAGGGAAAACAATTTCCGCACATTTTACTCTGGTCACCCACCTAAGCACACCGCCAACACCACAAGGCCTACCGTCCTGCGTTCCCACAGATGTCCCGATTAAAACGGTACCACACATGTGTGGGTCCACCTACTGCGGCGCAACGGGCGAAGCCAAAAATATGGGTAACCCCAACTCTTTTCGCACAGCAGCATTGCAGGATTTTGACTCATGTGCACACCATACAGATTTGGGCCTAGGGTGTCGAAGCCACCAATGAAAACGGGGAAAACCAGGCATTTCCAAAAAGAGAACACCCGTGGGAATGCAGGTCTGACTTGCGCGAAGCTGGCCAGAATTTATTACCCACAATCCCCGACAAAGTGTGATATTTGGTGGGGAAAAAAAACACAATGTTCACTTTGTCAGGGTAAGAAATTCTCAGCCGATTTGCGCAAGTCAGACCTCTGTGGATTCCCACGGGTGTCCGATTTTCGGAAATGCATGGTTTTCCCAGTTTACCTTGGTGGCATGAACACTCTAGGCCCAAATCTGTATGGTGTACACTTCCACGAAATTCATCAAATTTTGCTGTCGGAAAAGACTTGGGTTTAGCCGTGTTTTTGGCTCTCCCCGTTGCCCCCAGGTAGGTGCACCCACACATGTGAGATATCATTTTCGTCAGGACACCTGTGGGAAAGCGGGAAGGTAGGTCATGTGTTGTTGGTGGCGTGTTTCAGTGGATGAACCTAGTAAAATGTGCAGAAATAGTGTATTTTTTCGCCACATTTCAGACTTTGCAAGGGGTTCTGGGTAATAAATTCTGGGCCGTTGTGCGGAAGTAAGACCTCTGCGGATTCCCACGGGTGTCCTCTTTTCGGAAATGCATGGGTTCCCTGTTTTCCTTGGCGGCTCGGACACCGTAGGCCCATATCTGTATGGTGCGCCCTTCTGAAAAAATCGTGAAATTCAGCTGTCGGAAAAGACTTGGGGCTAGACGCGTTTTTGGCTCTCCACTTTGCCCCCAGGTAGGTGCACCCACACATGTGAGGTACCGTTTTCATCGGGACATGTGTGAGAGCGCGGGAAGGTATACAAAGCAAAAGGCTAGGTAACAAACCGAGCCACGTAGTCGCTCTCCTTTGGGTCCCAACCGGGATGTGGCAATTAAGAGTGTTCATAGAAGACTTTTATCCATTCATTAACTGTTATAACCATCTAAAATGAGGTTTCTGTAAATCATCACAAGTAACACTGTTCTCAGTTTTTCAGTAACCAATTTATCTCCAAAAAATAAGTATTCAAATAGGAAAATCACTAATAATTTCTTAGTGAGGAAGCAGTCATAACATCCTTAAGGTATTGACTTAGTTTGCCAATGCATTTCGGAGAATATCAGACCTCAGGTGACCTGAATGTGGATTGGGACCAGACAGTCCCAACCCCCACATCCTGCCACACACACAGACCACCACTATGCCCAGGAAAGGGCTTCTCATATATAGCAATTCCAAATGCTAGAGGGCATGAAGAAGGCCAAAACATAATATGGACAAAGGACAGGCTTTGGCAAAAACAGGGTAGAAAAATAACTACTGGCACCAGTCCATCATGTACACATTGTATTTATAACCACAAAGTTCCAAAATAAAACGTTATAAAGATATAAAGTATCCCAATAACACTTCACTGTAAGATGATGTTTGCCATTTTAAAATGACAAATCCACTGAGGGACTGAGGGAGACAGTCTCCAAGTACTGATAATCTTATGAACTGATCTGTTGCCTATACAAATAAGCACAAATCAAGGGAAGTTACCTTAGTCAGGACAGCAGCAAAAAGAAAAGAAAAGAAAAAAGGGCGTATCGTAGAAGTCTATGGCAGGAAAGTAGCGAAAAGAAATGTTTTCCTAACACTCTGACCTCTGGCCTTTCCAGAGGTAGCCAACTGCAGAATAGTCACCTGTGGGGTAGATTTTATTTACCGCCATCAAAGCAGATGGCTCATTGACTCTTCCACCATTACTTCTAATGTAACTTTGAACCTTTTCTGGAACTTTTTTAAATGGCTTCTGGGGTACTCAACTGCCCCTGGACATTTTTCCTGGACCCCCAAGGAATTCTGTGAGCTTGGGATGAAGTATAATTTTAGTACTCAACTGATTTTTAATTCATTTTTAAAGCCCCGATTTGCATTCTTCAATGGGACGGTATTTGTAACATTGTGACTAACATTGGTAACTTTGTAAATCTTGTTCTCTGAAACGTATTGCATTAGGTCAAATAAGGAGACTGACACACTGACACGTTTTTAAGGAGTTTTTACACATGCACACAAAGCCCTTTAGCCCGCAAAAGCCACAGCTTTTCCCGGAAAGGGGATTTTAATATAAGGCCTTTCCTGACGTGCGAAGGCGAACAACAATACGGCCAATAAACAAGCGAAAAACCTTGTGGCATGGCCATCTTAGTGTGCTAGTAACCTTTAGTAGCCATGCACGGTAAATGAAGAAGCGCTTCAGTAAAATAAACACAAAACTGGCCAAATAAATTTCTCCGCTGCCACCAGTTTGTCTTAATCACATTGTCAAAATACCCAAAAAGGCAATATATAAAAAGATATAAGGATACAAAGTATTCTAAACTGCACTTCACTGCAAGGCGATGTGTGAAATTGTAACAATAAAAGAATTCTTAAAAAGAGATACAAGGGGCCATACAGGTGTGCCGGTCCGGTAAAATTGATGGAATAAATGCTGGTTGTAGCAGATCTGGCATTTTTACAGGACTGGCACACTCAGAGTTTGCCGGTAGGGGCAGTTAACTACCGGCAGGCCTGACCTGCTGGGAGTTCAGGCCCCTAAAAGAAAATAATTGCTGCAATCACTGGCACTCCATGGACTGAAAACTTACCGCTGTTGCTGGCACCCAAATATCCCGATAACACCGGGATAACGGGTAAGGGCGGTATGCCAGTAGAACAGGCAGTTTACCATTAAACCCGTAATTACCCTCATAGTCTCTCAGCACTGACAGTCTTAGGGATTAGTTAGTCTCCCCAAAAGAATGAGCAAAACAGGCAAGGGAAGTAAATAAGAAGGCTTTACTTACCTCCAAAACGTCCGGACAGAGTTCCAAACAAGCAAAAAGAAAGGGTGTCCCATAGAAATCTATAGAGGGAACGATGCAAAAAGAAATGCTTTCCTAACACTTGTGGTGAAGAGAACGAGTAATTGGCTCTTACAGGTGCAGATGGAAAGTCTCCATGATAATGTTACAAGACACTGTGGCGAATCTAGCGATAACGCCACTGACTCTCGGGAGGGAAGAGTCTCCTACGTGGCCAGGGAAAGACAGAAGCTACCTGACTCTGACCCTGGGGGTGGCTATATGTGGGAGGACCACATGGGGGGGGGGGGAGGAGACCAACTTCAGAGAGGCAAGGGATTGTTAAAACAGAATGACCATTCAAGTGTACTTTTGAATAATACTCATGTACCTTTGCAACATGGCTTACAGTAACGTAGATGAATTCCCAAGTCTGCGTAATCAATCTCCATATTTGCCTCCGCCTCCCCTTTTTAGTACTGAGACAAGGAAGAGGGCTAGAACAATGATGAGTACTAGAAGCGGGAAGAAAATACCATGCTCTAGTCTTTGGAAAGTATTCATGAAGACCAGCCGGCAAGTTTAAAAGACACACAGCTGATCAGTCGCAGGAGGGGAGACAGAGGCTGCAGGAGAACACAACTTGTGCTGACGCTTATTGGAAGGCTGAGCGTAAGCGTTTTATACAACGTTTCACGAAGGCTGACGAGATGGCTGAGAGAAGAAGAACGCGGATACAGAGAAGTGTGCCGCTTTGATGCGAGAGGCAGCCAGAGCCGCCTGACGTGACTAAGAAGAAAGCGGGAACCGAATGACTAATGGTCCGCAACCCAGTCAGTGCTGAAAAGAAAGGAAGGACAAACACTGGAGGTACCTGGTAAGGGGGGGGTAGAGAGAGAGAGAGAGGGAGAGAGGGAGAGAGAGAGGGAGAGAGAGAGAGAGAGAAAGGAAGGACAAACGCTGGAGGTACCTGGTAAGGGGGGTAGAGAGAGACAAAGAGAGAGAGAGACAAAGAGAGAGAGAGAGAGAGAGAGAGAGAGAGAAAGACAGAGAAACACACAGAGAGATAGAGAGAGAGAGAGACTTGCATGTCCTTGACAACACGAGAACTTGTGATTGTAATCAGTGGAGAAACTACTGAGAACAATGATACGAAAGGGGCGATGACCAAGTGTTTGGGGTTAAAGCCTAATACATATATGGACAATGTTAAGAAAGGATCAATGATCTGGTACTTGGTAGAAGAGGCTGATAACCCGAACAGTGTGTAAAAATAGTCTGAAACCCAGTACTAAAAAAAAGTTATTGATATTATTATGAATCTTGTAAAGAAAGGTTGGTGACCCAGTATTGGAAAGACATTTTGGGGAGGAAGAAGAG
This sequence comes from Ambystoma mexicanum, assembly GCF_040938575.1. Lineage (NCBI taxonomy): Eukaryota > Metazoa > Chordata > Amphibia > Caudata > Ambystomatidae > Ambystoma > Ambystoma mexicanum. The sequence continues at coordinate 81,057,612 of NC_090939.1, read as the reverse complement.
AGTGATTGAAGACTGGAAAGGACGTGGCAGACTATTGAAACAGGACAACAGTGAGTCTGGGACTCACACCAAGGACAAGAGTATAACCTCCTGGCAGTAGAGTAAACCACAAACAAGAAGAGTAATATTGCGAAACGGTGATAAAGAATTGGAAGAGCCATACCAAGTTTCGAAACTGATGTGAAAGTGGCAAGCACCCTGGCAAGAGAACCTCAGGGTAAAACGGAGGAGCTATCAAAGCACAGGGGAAGAGTCATACCCCCTTTAAGGTTAATAGACATACAGAGTGAAATATGACAACGGTACTGAAAAAGCTGTGTGTGCAAAGAAGCGACATTCAAACCACAAGAGAAAATCTAGGGGAAGGGAAGACCCATTTGCCTGGCGGAACTTTATTCCTTTTGTTTTGGCATTTTAAAACTTTTTGCTTGAAACTACAAGAGAAAGCTATAGCAGAATCGGTTACAGATACCCACATGTACACATTATTCTGAGTTTAGCGGGTAAGGTACAGTTTAGGGTTTGTACACAGGATGGTCTTTGATTTCACATTCTGACACAGACATCCATTAGTTTTGTTGAGGCAGGGAAACCTCATTTTAGGATTAGGAATAGATGGTGTTTATCCCCTACCCCTCCTATTATTTTGTGCTTAATAAAAGTCTATAACCCAGACTAAAAATGCCACTGTGCCCGAGGCTTACTCTTGATCCCTTGCATAACGCATCATGCACGCTACACTAAGTAAAAGCTGCGGTAGACCATTATTTAGCTCTTCAATCTCATCTGACAGAGGTGTGTTCACATGGGATAATGCGAAGGTCCCATTAACGGTGGACAAGACTCTCTGCGATTTATCTGTCAGATACAGTGCGGTGGTTGGTCAATTATATGCCACCCTGACACTTTGCCTTTGCACCTATGCCCCGAATATAGGCAACCCAGACTTTTTTGGCTCTGTGTCGGCCATTATAAAACGATACATGGAACACTGGCTGATGTGGGGCAGCAATTTTAATTGTATACTGGGCAGGGACCTAGACACATGCAGACATGGTGGGATGGAACTGGGGAGGGCGTCTCGAGTCTTAATGAAATGTATGAGTGAACTGGGCTTCATTGAGCTAGTCGATATTGTCATTCCCCAGGATGTTGGCTTCTCTTCACTCTTTGGCCCATAAATCATATAGTAAAATGTATTATTTATTGACCCGTGCTTTGTGCCAGCTCAGGTGGGACAATCGCTCTGCTCCATTCCCGAGCCAGTGAAATTTTTATCATACATGCATTGATTTACTGGCTACCATGCTTTTGAAAGGGTAAAATATGGCCTTGGAAAGATGGATTTTACCAATCTCAGAGAAGCTAAAATATTGTTGTTGCTGAAACCTGGCAAGGATGAAGCTCTTTCAAACTAATTTTGCTACTAAAATATTTAACACTATTTTGGTGGTTGGGCCTGGCTGGCTGATCCATGGAGTCCAGACTGATTTCATCTTTCAGCAAAACACAATCTCTAATATTTGCAGGCTACTGCTATTTTTATTGTAGGAATGTATGAACAAGGACCTAGGGAAACAGGCGATTGGTAGAATAGATGCTCATAAAGAGTTGGCTTTTTCTATAAGATTACAGGTCTTCTGACGTTTGTGATTGACAAACAATTTGCCCTATAGATCTCCATTTTGTATAGTGACCCTTGGGTTGGAATTAGGACTAATGGTGTGGTGTCCCTGAAGTTGTCAGTGGGCTGAGGTATGTGTTGGCTACGGCCTTAGTTTGTTTGATGAAGACATTTGAGAGTGTGGGACACTAAATAGGTGATCAATGTCCTATTATCTCTGATATGCCGACTAGATTCCGTTATATGCAAGGAATCCGATGCATACATTTCCCGATATCCTTGAACAGATAGAAGACTTTGGCTTGGTATCTGGACTACAAATGAACTTGACAGAATTGAGTTATACTTTTTACAAGGCCTTCCACATACTAACAACCAGACCATTCCGATACATCGGTATACATTTTACTCCAAGAGGAGGAATACAGAGGAAATGTTGATTGACCAAGAGTTTCTGGAAGTTTAGTTTACTGGTTAAAATTCCCCATGACATTGATGCGAAGAGTAGGGATATTTAAGATGGCAAACAGATAGGTGGGGTATTGTAGAATTTATGTTCCCATTTTCCCTTATGGAGTAATGGGCTACTTTGGAGGAAACCTACACTACTAAAGAAGAACAGGAGGGATAGTCGCTTGGGACTACAAGCTTTTGGGCAGTTATATTGATGTCCTTTGAGAGGTTTTGTCCAGTGTGGCAATAAGGAAATGGGTTAATGTTGGACATGCAAACATTGTAACTAAAACTAGAGTTACTTGCAAAGACTTTCCTCCAGAACATGAGGTATTCTTTGCGAATAAGACACTATGCGTTTAATAGGTGGCAGCAAATGTATTTCACTATTATTCAAAGCATGTTAGAGCACGAAACAGATGGGAGCGTGATCTTGGTGCTCCTCTGACAGACTGAGTGGTCTAGGCCATACCTCAACAACAAAATAGCTTCAAGGAATGAGGTTTAAGTTGGTTATGTTTACATGTTTGCAACAAGCTTATTTTACACAGCACAATTTGAGCAAGTTAAACCCAAATCAGCTAGTTCATGCTCTAGATGCAAATATCAAACACTGTCATTCACACATATGTGGTGATCCTTTTCATATAGAAAGAGGTTCTGGGCTGGTCTGATGAAGAGTTTTGCACACTTCATGTGGAATGGGTATTACATCCATCAAGCTTTGTTTATAAGGATTAGCACAGGTTAAGAAAAAGTATATAGTGTTAAACGTATACACCGCGGTATTGAAGTTGCAAAAAGACACAAAGCATTGGAAAGCCTCTTATGAGTTCTTGCAGGCCACTTGGTGCGCTGACATGAAGAAATGAGAATGTGCGGAACAAGAACTCAGAATGTGGAAGAAAGAATATGGCAGGGTGGACCAGATTCATTCTTTATGCATTTGTATTGATTGTTTTATATAGCGCTGACCTCCAACTTTCTTGACGTCTATGTGTACTGGGCAGACCCCCGGCCGGCCCATAGAGTCGGGGTTTGCTCCACAGTACTTTAAGACAGGATAGCTGCACCTTGAGATGGATGGGGGTGCAGGTTTTCTTACTCCAACACCAATCAATAAGGACAACTCAACTGTTTGGCAAAGGGGAGTCCATTTAATGACCAGTACAAAAAACGGGGAAAAATGGAAATCAACAGTGATGCGATAGTCCATCTCGCTTCAACTTTCGCGAACTACATACAAACAGTAACATTTATACCCAAAACTCGTAATCATTGACGTGCAACACTCAAAAGTTAGCATGCAATTCTATTGGTTAGGAAAAGGTAACTTTACTATAGGTACTATCTCTGTATATGGTAACGGAGTGAGGGGATTGGATAAACACTATCAGGTGGCCGTCTAAGCCCTTCCTTCTAACATTACTCTTGTAGACATCACTAAGAGTACAACGTCCCATTGGTTCTATCTATAGGACCCTAGATTATTTGGTCCATTGTGATTGGGTTGGCTTCAAACCCATGCATAAATCTCCACTTTACATAGCAGCACGCAGAATGGTCAACCAGGTGCAAGGTGCCCTGAGATTCACCCGGCCTCCCTTCAATCAATCATTACTTTAGTGGCTATGTGTCAATTAGTTGGCTGTGGTTGGCCTCGAAACTATCTTCTTGGCAGAAAATGTTACGATCTCTCTGTCTGGGCGACAGCCAGGCGTAGGTGTGAACCCGTGCTTCTTGCTCGGATGGTCACGTGCCGCTCACACTGTGAATCTGCCTAGTTTCCTTCAATTTGTGCACTTAATTCTTATTCGGCTTGCCACCTGCCTGCGCCTCCTTATCTCGGCCTTCCTTAGATAGGCTATTCTGTTCTTAAGTTTCAATTCAGCAAAGCTACTGTTCGCTCCTTCTATTGGTCTTACCTTGGCTCTTCCTGGCTCACGTTGCCTCTGCTGAGTTTTGATTCAGCCATCTCTTCTCGTTTTAGCTGGAATACGAATCCTGTCTTGTTTGACCTCTAGTAACCCGAGTTAATTCTGCTTTTGTGCAACGTGGACTAGCACTTATATGACATGCTTTGTTTTGAGTTAGATTGTGTATAATGGCGCTTGCCGCTCTATTGTTCTACTCAGCATAGCAAGCCGCACTGTTTTCTTATTCTTAGCTTTCTTGCGGTTACAAGCATATGTACAGGCGTTAGCTGGTTGAATTACTTCATCCTGCTTTACAGCTTAAGTTTCTTTATATTTCAACATGGTCTCTCCTTCTAGGTTCACAATATCCTTATTCATGGCGTTTCGTCTCTGTGCGTCATTTTTTGGTTCTGCACCTTAGTCCGGGCCCTCGTGATGTCACCATTCGTCTTCCATTAAGGCCTTTTGGGTTTCTTCCAGGACAGTGTTTAGGCTAGCTTCATTTTGTTTCATTTGTTGGTAGGGTTTTCTCAATGGGCACCTTACTGTCCATGGTTGTCTGGTTATTGGTACTTCAATAGGTATTGTTCTTCTGATAAGTACTAGGTAGAGCCCTACTGCAGCTCTGCTGGTTTATTTGCTCATCGTACGTCGCATATCTCGGTGTGAACGTTCCTGGTACTTCAAAATTGGCGACTGGAGTGCAGGCTTTATTTGGGACCTCCTCTACACTCAGCCCTCTGTTCGATTCATCGACCACTTTCATTTCCTCCTTTGGATTCATCTCACTTGGTTCCTCTTTATTTATCTTCACTTCGTCTTCTGGGTTCATTCCTTTTTCGTCTTCTGGGTTTGTACATGATGGTTTGAAGAAGTGTCTCTTTGGAGTCCATATTTTTATCACTCCTTTCAGGCTTCCAGCTGTCCTTACATGTTTGTCTTTGTTCCATGTCATCAGCTGACATTGTCCAGTTGGGCTGCAGTAAATCCATTTTCCTTCATAATTTCTCCATTTTCTGGGATAAAGAAACTGTGTACCTTCTTGTGCGTGCTTGCTAGCCTTCACAAAGTCTCTTATTTCTTCATCAGTCAGATCTCTGGGCTTCCATCCTGGTTTGACATCAATCATGATCTTCATGCCTATGGCTTTCTTTGCAGTTTTCTTGCATTGCGAGAGCATTATCTTGATAACTAAACTCCCAGTAATATCATCACTAGCGGGGCTCCCAAGAATTTGAATGCATCCGCCATTCATTGTGAAAACCATGAAAACCATGAAAACAGGGATCCAAACCAGCGGTCATCAACTACTTTGTCGTTTTCATTGATCATCTGGTTCTGCAGGTTTCTCAGCATACTTATAGCTTCTGTTAAAGTTCCATTTTCCTCGTCGTGAGAAGGTATAAACGTGCAACATGATTCTCCTATTTTTGCACAAACTCCTCCATCCATAGCTTTGATCACGTCACGTACATATCTGTTCTGGAGAGTCAATCGGTTTTCTCTTAACTCTTTCTTGATTGCATTGAATCCTTTTATTGTCATGTTGATGGTTTGCAGTAACTCCCATCTGGTTATCTGCAACCATTTAGTATTTACTCCAACTTGGATTCATGGCATGAAAATGATTGTGAACACTGATGAGGTGAGGCTGAACAGCCTGTGTCCATATGGGATTGCATGAAATGCTTCTTCTGATTTAGCAAAGTAGTAGTTTTCTCTCTTCATTCAAGTTAACAGTTCCACAGATGATCTCTTCCTCAGGTGAGCATCTGCTTTTGGGAAACTGTCAATGTTCAGGTCACTTTTCAGGATTACTAATGCAGGAACGTGGACATTCACTATTGTGCATATACCTCCCCAGTTTTTCGTCATTCCTGGGGCATCAAAAATTCATCCACAGCTCTGATTCTCTCCCATCTTTCTTGTGCCATTGTTCCTGAAGCACAATTTCAGACTTTCTAGTGGCACTATCTGCAGGGGCCCTCCTCTGTCTTTGACCCATGTCAGCAGTTTTGTAAGTTTCAGCCATAGTGGTTTACAGAGCCTTTGTGAGTTTTCAATTGCTTCCTTGCAGGCTCCGAGGACCATCCATGCTCGGCAGATCACCACTCCTTGCTCTCATCCGTATTGTGAAAGTACTGTTCCCCAAATCTGCATATGGCCTCTGTTTTTCCAAATTTGAGCCTCTTCTGGAGTTTTCCCTTGGACGTTCAGTCTCGGGTTTACTTCCCATCTTATTGCTGTTCCTTTAACTCCAGGCTTCTCGTACCTGATCACATGATTCCTAGTATGGGCTCTATTTCTCGTCTTAATGTCCTGGACGTCATCTTCATTGGGATAAGCTGTTTCAGTTGCCCATATCAATGAGTCATCACTTCCCATGAACTGGCCTCTGGTATTGCACATTGCTATGTGTGAGAGACAGTGTGCTGTCGGGACATCGATTTCTACACCACATAGATCTTGGACTTTCCCCATGCTGTACGGTAGGAGTGCGTAAACTCAGCATTCCCCTTCAGATTTTCGTATTCCAAAATGTGCTGGTACCAAATGTTGTTACCCAAGTGTGCTGTCCAGGTAATCGTTCAGTTCATTGTCATCTTCATACATGCTTCTCTTGATTCTTAAGGTTTTCATGTAGTTTGCTATTACTACATCTCTGAATGCATCTGTATGGCTCTTTCTTGCTGGAGGGTTCTTGGGTATTCTGGCCCATGGTGCAGGTTTCTTTATCTGCGCCATTTGAGTGGACAGGAGTCTGGCAGCTCTTTCCTGGTCCTCATGCATCTTTTCTCTGCTGCGTGCAAATGCCCATGCCAACCAGCCTGACACTGGTCCGGTATATGGCTGTATTGTGGAACTGGTACTTGTTCCTTGTGTTGGAACATATATGCTGGGTAATGCAGTGTCTGTGGTTTTATTTTTCAGTTCCTCATGCAGTTTCCACGCTCTGGCTATGTGCGGGAATAGCAAGTCTACTAACATTTGTGTCCTTGCGGAGAGGTTTTCTGAGGCTGCTTCGGTTTTCTTAAGGGTTTCAGATATGACTGCTTCTGTTGGTCTTTCTCTTAATTCGTCTTGTTTTCTCCCACTGTCTTCTGTGAAAGTTTTTATGGCAGGCAGTCTCATCTTCTCTGTTGTTTTCGTTTGTGGTTCTGTGGTCATTGACACTAGGTCTGTTTCGTGTGCATTCAGTGTGTGCGTGTAGATGTCAGTGTTTTTTCTGCATTCATTTCATGCCGATCCCGTCTCCGGCTTTCCTGCTCATTCGTTACCATATGTGTGTGTATATCACTATTAATCACGTTCATTTCAAGTTAATTTACTCTACCATTAGATTTTCTAGGGACTGGAATGACTATATAAGGTCTGGGTGCTTTTGTGGGTTTCATGCGTGTATCATCAGGTGGGTGCACTGAAATTGGAACGCTTAGTGCACGATTAAAGAATGCAGTTCTGATTATTAATGACAGTAAAATAATGATAAATACAATGCATAAGTACATTATGGTTCGATATGTAAGGCGACAGCATTTCCTTCCAGAGAAGCCGGGGTGCCTCTCTGCTTGTGGGAGGACCAGGTTGCTGCTCTGGGCCCCCATCTGGATCATTCGCCAAATGTCAATGCTATTATTTCCTTAACCAATATCGTCTTTCAAATACTGCGTTTGTGAGTGTTAGATGGTTCACAAGTGTCCCCCCTCTTGCGGGCGACGGATTGTCTCTTATTTCAGGATACAGTTCCTCTGTTAGACTATGGGAAAAACAGATTATATAACACTTCAGTAAACTCTTTTACTGTGCATGTTCAAAGTAGGTTAGGTCCCAGTCCACCCCTTGAATCTGCTTCAGTCTCGAGGACATGTTGAACACTGGTCAGTATGAAGAAATAGGGAAAAATAACAAATATAACAAATGGAGTTCTTGACTCTGCTCCCTCGATCTGTCCCTCGGCGGAAAGTTTCACGATCTTCTCCTAAGGATTCGATGGAGATTGGAAATTTTGATTTGAGCTATAATACCATGCAGGAGCATGTTTAGTGGAGTACACTTTACTGGATTTCCGAGAAATGTAAGTACGTCAACATCGATTGTCTTCCCACTAGCTCTGGAAAGTCTTCAATAAGGTGAAAAGACGTTGTATACCAATCTGCTGTCTTCTGGTGACAAGGACATCTGTCCGGTCTTGCTGGGCTCAGGATTATATGTTTTTCCCTTGATGTAAACAATGTCTGCACTGTCCGGTTGCGTGGAGTGCGACCAAAATGATGATCTTATTCAAGAGATGGCTCAAATGTTCAATGTTTGCTGGATCTCGAAGAAATGTGAGTGTGTCTGTTCTCCCAATGAGAGTTGGACAATCTTCGATTATGTGAAAGAACAGTATGTTGATGAGCTCATCTATTTTCGACTGTGTTGGGATCATTTGATTCTCCCTTACTGTACTCAGGGAGTATATTAAATTGTTCGGCAATGACTGTAAGCAGCTGTCTTATTTTTTTGTTTTCAGGATCTTGGAGAAAGTCTGACACTTGCGAGTCTTTCTACCAATGACGGGTATGATCTTAGCACTAAGTTGAAATAGGTGACCACGTCCTTTTTGATGTCTCTACTGTGGGACACCATAAGTGATTTCGAATAAAGTCTCGGTGCTGAATGAATCGGGATACTGTATTGTTTCCAACGCAAATGTCCTCGGTCAAAATGTGGCATAGTCTTTTTCTCATCAAGGCTTCAGCGTGCCCCAGTCCAAAGTTCAAAGTCACCAGACTATGTTGTGGCTTACACGTGCAATTTATTTCTTCACCCTGCAACTAGGATGCACAGAGTGTCAGTTTTTATGTCCTTATCCCCTTTTTTGCTTAGAGGAATGTCCAAAATGAAGCCACAACTTTTTACACAAAAGTTCTTTGTCTAGCTGGTCATGCGTCGTCCTTCCTAGTCATGGATCTCGTTTGCACGTACTGTGGTTCGTCCCCATTGCTAGTCGATTCCTCTTATTGGGGTGCAGGCAGGGACCCTTCTCCGATGTAGGGTTTGATATCACTGACAAAAATGCATGCTCTCCTGGCCCTGTAGCCTCACAGTGGACGGAGTGCAGTCCTCTATGATAAAAGGACCGTTGAATCTTGGCTCGTCCCACCTTTTCCTTGTATGGTTTCTCAACAAGACGGCGTCTCCAGGGAAGACGAGTGGAACACGTAGACCTTGAACTGAGTCTGATGTAGTGTCTCCTTCTGTGTTCTGTGCTGCACCCTTTTCGTCGTCCCTGCAGCTGGTCTGAAATTACAGTAAGGCAAGATGTCATATAGTCAGATAGTTTTGCATTTCAGATCCTAAAATCTCTCCTGTGGACTGGGCATCACATCTGGCTCTATCTCGGGGTGTTAGGGGTGTTCTCATTCTTCTTCCTGTGGCTATCTCGTGTGGCGTAAGATGATGGTCGGAGTGAGGTTGTTTCAGAAGAGAATACAATGCCAGTGGAAGACAGTGCAACCACCCCTTCCTTAGCGCAAGTTTCAACTTGGCTATCCTTTCCTTTAACAAGCCGTTGAGCTTCTCACAGATCCCATTACCATGTGGATGATACGCCGACGAGAACGTGTGCTTTATACCAAGCAGCAAGTTCATCTGTTCGAACACTGCATTGACAAAATGAGGGTCATTATCTGATCTCATGACTTCGCACACCCTCCACCTAGGGAACACTTCCCTCACTAAAAATGTGGCCGCACAGGAAGAGTTTGGGTGTGTACATGGACCTGCCTCTATCCATCCAGAGAATGGACACACCACAACAATTAAGTATCTGTACCCGTTACATACTTGAATCATGTCGACGTAATCGACATGCAAGTGCTGAAAAGGCCCATTTGGCCTGGGGATGACTCCTCATTACTTTTAGTGTGTGCCCAGCGGTGAATTGCTGGCAGATTATGCAGTTCACCATGAAGAATGCAACATGCTCAGCTAAATTCGGTATGAACCGAAGTCTTCTGCAAGCGTTGTTGCTAGATTCTCCTTTGTCATATGCGCCGGGAAATGCAACTGCTCCAGGACTATTTTTAATAGGGCTACAGGCATTACTGGTTTACCAGTGCTGTCTTGTCGCCACAAGCTGTCAGAGGTGTTTAAAGAACACCCTCAACATTTCCACAGGTTCTTCTCGTCTTGCGGCACCTCCCCTTGGAGTACCATTAACTGTGTTTGCCCCAAATTGTTGTAACCTTCAGGTGTGGTTCGTGTAAGCATCATTAGTCCATTGGCATGGATAGCTTCCACTTCCATAATCATCTCCCTTTTGGATGCCATACGCTTGGCCTCCGTGTCTGCTGCTTGATTTCCGCGTGAGATAAAAACTGTCCCACTTGGGTGTGTGTGGCACATTTCACGACTGCTATGCCCACTGGGAGCTGTAGTGCCTTAATAAGCTTGTCCAATAAGGCTGCGTGCTGCACTGGCGTGCCGTCTGCTAAGAGGTAGCCCCTCCTTTTCCAGCGTGCTAAGCCTGCGTGCACTGTTGACGTCACATAGGCAGAGTCACTGTACACCATTACTTCCTGGTCTGCGTGATTCTCAATGGCGAGTATCAACGCCAATAATTCTGCAGCCTGTGCTGAATAATGAGATGGTATTCGAGTACTAAGAAGCACTTGAAGCTCTCCATTAGCGGTATGCTTTATCACAGCAACGCCTGTACATCTTTGCCCGTCACTTTGATCGATTCTCGAAGACCCATCAATGAAGACGATCTCTCCTCTTGCCAAGGCATTTTCTTTCACCCAGTGACTGGCTCTGCGATGAACATAGCTGGGTTTACTATCTTACATTGGATTATTTTAATCGATAGGCTTGATATGATCACTTCATAAGCAGAAGCTCTCTGGGATGCCAATGTGCCCTTTGGTTTCTCTAAAATGGCAAATGAGTGCTCGACGTACAACGTCATGGAGCATCCCATTACAATGGTTGTCGCCTTTTCTATAGCGAACGCTGCGGCAGCGTAACTTTGTTCGCATGAAAAGTGGCCTCATTACTGGGTCTAGATTCCCACTGTAGTATGCTAGAGGCTGGTAACTCAACAAGGTTCTTTGAGCGAGCACTGCTGTCATGACGCTGCCATTTGTGTGTGAAAACAGGTAAAATTCCTCTGCATAATTGGGAATTCTGAGAACTGGAGCTGTACAAATCGCTCTTTTGAGTTCGGCAAACCCTTTCTCCATGGCCTCAGACCATTCAATCTTTTCTTTCGTCACTTGGGCCTTCTTTAGGGCCTGAAGTAAAGGCTTAGTATAAGAGCTGTAATCGAAAACCCATGCCCTAACATAGTTGCACAGGCCTAGAAAGCTTTGCATTTGTTTTATCGTGTGTGGCTTAGCCGTGTTCAGTATGGCTTCAGCCCTTTCTGGGGTCACTTTCTTTCCTTCATGTGAGATCAGCCGGCCTATGTACAGCACTTCCTGTTGACAATATTGTAACTTTTCCTTGTCAACCTTATATCCTTTCTCAGCCAGTATACTCAGTAGCCGAACAGAATCGTGCCTGCCTTGCTCTTCTGTTGTGCTGCAGATTAAGATGTCATCCACATATTGTAAGACGACACTTTTTAATGCAATATTGCTGAAGTCCATCTGCAGGACTCTGTTGAAAATAGACAGACTCACAGTATCCCCGTGGCAGCCTTGTGCTTTTCAGACGCATTTGTCTGAACGTGAATGACGTAAGATCTTGTGAGTCACAGTGCAACGGGATTGAGAAAAATGCATTTTTCAAGTCAATCACCGTGAAATATTTTGCCTCAACGGTTATATTACATAGAGTTGTACCCGGGTTAGGGGCTAAAGGGAACTCTGCCTCAAAAATATCATTTATTGGGCGTAAATACTGAATTAAACACCAAGTCCCTCTCTTTGATTTTTTGACAGGATACACTGACTTATTATATGGTGACTCTGACGTCACTAAGATGCTCTGGTCCATCATGGCAGAAATTGTCTTAAAAATCCCCTCATCTGCCTCTCTCTGGACATGGGGATATTGTTGGGCTCTTGTTAGGATTGCTCCTGGTTTCAATTTAATCCTTACTTCTCCAACCCCCTTCAAGAGACCCGCGTCATAGGGTCTGGTAGTCCACACTGAGACAGGCACTTTAGCTATATCGTCATCATAATATTCAGGACGTTTAAATGCCAACATCATTTTCTGAGGTACTTCTCTTTTAATCATCTTTACCCAAAAGGTGAGACTAACTTCCACCATTGTCTCTCCCATTTGTTTGTTCTTCAAACAGATCGTCATCGGCGACATCAGTCACTTGATATCCTTCAATGGCAATTATTGCGCACCATTGTCTGCCTTTATCATCGTAACCATGAACAAAACGACTTTTGCTCGCAATGCAGCTGTGTGTATCATCAAGGGAAATACCTGTCCCTCCTCTTCATTCATTGGTATTCTTGGTCTGAATAGGAACTCATCAGGTGTTCTCATGTTTTTGTCTGCAAGGCCTGGCAATCCAGCCATAAGCACACACATGCCATATGAGAACATTTCTGGCTCTAATGGTATGGCCCTCATGGCTGTGTGTCCCGAGTAAGCTCTAATCATTTCACATACATTTGAGTAGTGCATTCCTAGAGTGGAGCATACTATGCCCTCCTCCGTGAACAAAATTGTCATGTTCAACTTTGTCATTAAGTGTCACGCTCACCTGGTCTCCACGGGGGCGTGCTTGTGTGCGAAGGATGATGTCTGCACTGGTGTTGTTCTGCTTAATGAGGGCCTGCTTGCATCTTCCCTTCTGTCTTGCCTCAGGAGATGTTCGTCGGCAAGTTGAAACAAGATATTAGCCAACTGTGTGGAGCTGGTTTTGGTTTTCACCTCCTTCCGGGTTATCCTTCTCTTTCCCTGGCTCACCTTATCTATTATATTGGTGAGATCTCCATCCTGCACACTCTCTGGCAGGGGCATGGTTACTCTGTAGTTCCAGGATCAAGTTACTTCACTGATCCGATGGAGGTTGCTGAAGTGGATGGACCGGAGTAAGGAGGTAAGTCTCTATTCCAATAACTCCTTGAAATAGCTGCCTTAAGTCCTTGCATGCAAGATATCTAATGTTCGTTTTTTTGTCTTTCAGATGCGGCACAAAAGGTTTTTCGGATGATGGATGACTCTCCTGACAACGATGTGCAGGATTCTTGCCGGTAAGTAGAGTGCTGTGCGAGATGCGCTAATAGTTTGCTTTATTTTAGCCTTCTTGTTGTGTGCGACTAACCTGCTTTGTCTTTTCTGTTCGGCAGGTGCAGCGCTTTCCCAGGAAGACGATGGAAGGTCCGAGTGATGGTATTGAGGTGTGGCGCGATGCAGAATGATGGAGAACTGCTCGCTGGAGTTCCTGGAGGAGGCCGAGTCAGGTACGTCGCTACCCGAGAAGGTACCTTCTGTTCTGATATTCTACAGATGCGGCAGCCCTTGTATAAGCGTGAAGGCTAGGTCCGGATGTTCTGCAGGTAAGGCCTTCAATGCGTGAATAACTCTTGTTCTTCTATTTTCACAGGTGCCGATGGATAGAAGACTCTGGACGGGCGTGGCAGAAAGGAAGCAAGAACTGACACAGTGAGCGTTACGCTGCAGGAGTGCAGATTAACGCGAAGCGTGTTCAGTTTGCAGGGTGCGGTTTAAATAGCCTTGCAAGTAGTTCCAGGAAAATAGTCCCCTTCATCGTATCCTGTCTCTCAGGAAAAGTAGTCCCAAGCCACACCCTGTACTGAAGGGCTCAGCATCTCAGAGCCAAATAAATGGACCATGTATTTAACACTTACCATGAGCCTGGCGCCAGCGGCCCCAGGACTGAGCCCAGGTGAGCCTAGCTGGGGCCTGGGAAGTCCCAAAGGAAGCCAGAGTCTGGGCTGGGCTCGCGGGTTTCAGAGTTTTGGGGGCATGCACCATGACAGCACTCCCCCCCCAAAAGCTCCCCTAATGGCAGACTCACCCATTGGTCCTGGTTTGTTTGGTTGATTGCGGTGGAACCTTTTTAATAACCGTAGAGCATGCACATTCTCACAACGGTTCCCATGATCTTTCATGTGGTCCGTATCCTTTCCAGTCTATCAAGTAAAATAGTTTTGACTTAGTGATTTTTGAGTCAAGAATTTCTTTTGCCTCGAACTCAGGTTTCCCGTTTACAGTGACTGGTTTCGGTGGTTTCACAACTCGTGTTCTAGGTGGCACTGGTTTCAATAGTGAGACGTGGAACACAGGATGAATGTTCATGTGCGGAGGGGAGTCCACTTTCATAGACACTGGATTGATAATGGCTTTAATGGTATATGGACCTAAATATCTGGGGTTGAAGGTACAAGGTCCCTTCACTGGTATGTGCTTAGACGCCAACCAGACTTCATCTCCAACCTGATATTTTGGAGCTTCACTTCTATGCACATCGGCTGATTTCTGATACCTTTCCTTAGCTTGTTTTTGGTGATCTGTCGCTTGTTTGAAGGCTTGGGAGATGGTAGAGTGCAAACTTTTCACAGCTGGCATTTCCAGAAGTTGCGGTGGGTCAAGATTGGAAGTTCGCGGATGTAACCCGTAGACTGTATAGAAGGGACTTTGACCTTTACTGGAGTGCAGGGAGTTGTTATATGCATACTCTGTGATCCATAAAACATCCTTCCAGCTGCCTTCAGTTTGATGTAACATGCACCTGAGATATTGCTCTAAGGTCTGATTTGTTCTCTCTGTCTGACCATCAGTTTGGGGATGGTGACTGGTAGAAAGCCTTACATCGATTAGAGCTAACTCGCAACCTTTCTTCCAGAAGCGTTTGATAAACTGGCTGCCACGGTCTGAGATTAGGATGGAAGGAAATCCGTGAATTCGAACAATCTGCTCCAGAAATTCTTTAGCCAGAATTGAAGCAGTGGGCAAACCTTTTACTGGGATGAAATGGGCCATTTTCGAAAATAAATCCACCACTACTAAAATTGGGTTGAACCCGTCACAAGGAGGAAGGTCCGTTATAAAATCAAGAGATAGGGTGTGCCAAGGTGTAGGTGGGATGTCTAATGGCTGAAGCAAGCCCAGTGATTTCGTTTTCTGGGCCTTGTTTTGAGCGCAAACACCACAGGATAGTACAAACTGCTTGATGTCTTTACGCCATGTCGGCCACCCAAAATGCCGCTTGACCTTGGCCTCAGTTTTTGCAATTCCGGGATGACCTTCTACTAATGAGTCATGGTAATGTGAAACGACCTTTTCCTGAAGTTCTTTGCTGGGTAGGTAGAGACTTCCTCGAAAATAGGGTAATTGGTTAGTGACTGAATGG
The DNA here is from genome assembly GCF_040938575.1 of Ambystoma mexicanum. Classification (NCBI taxonomy): domain Eukaryota; kingdom Metazoa; phylum Chordata; class Amphibia; order Caudata; family Ambystomatidae; genus Ambystoma; species Ambystoma mexicanum. The sequence continues at coordinate 81,042,290 of NC_090939.1, read as the reverse complement.
TGAGGACTTTTGGTCGGCCAATTCTTTAGGGCGTTGGAATCCATGAGAGGATTTCTTCTTGAAGGTCTTCCAGCATTAGAGACGTAGTAATTCCAAGAATCTTTTCACCCGGAATGATGGGCACAGGGTCAGGTTTGGCGTATTCCTTGTCTACTCCTATACGGGACAGTGCATTTGCCTTGCCATTTCGACAGCCAGGTCGGTAAGTAAGTACAAAGTCAAACTCTGCGAAAAATAATGCCCATTGGAGTTGACGCGATGATTGAGCTTTTGCCACCTTCAGGTACTGTAAATTGCGATGGTCTGTGATTACTGTGATGGTATGCCTAGCTCCTAAGAGGTAATGCCGGCAGGCTTTGAAGGCCGCCTTGATGGCCAACAGTTCCTTATCCGTAATAGCATAATTCAACTCAGGAGCCGTAAATTTCTGTGACCAAAAGGCTACTCGGTGTAGTTGACCAGTTTTGGGGCCCATATGGGAAAGGACCACTCCCATTGCCAGACTGGAAGCATCTGTTTCAACCACGTATGGAAGATCTGGACGAGGGTGTTTCAGGATCGGGGCTGAGATGAATCTTTGTTTTAGCTCCTGGAAGGCTTTCTCAGCCTCTTCGGACCATTGAAACCGCTTGTTTTTGCGCAGCAGAGTGGTGATGGGGTGCACTAGTTTGCAAATCTGAGCATGCTCTGAACTCCTTTAATCGAAGTTGGAGATGGCCAGTTGAGAATGGCTTCAACCTTTCGTGACTCCATGCACACACCATGAGGGGTTAATACAAATCCAAGGAACTCGACCTCAGTGACATGGAAAAAACATTTTTCCAGCTTTGCAAACAGTTTGTGTTGTCGAAGTTTGTCCAAAACGGCCCAGACATGTTTCACGTGTTCTTGCTCTGAACGAGAGTATACCAGAATGTCGTCGATGTATACTACGACACACACATCAATCATTTCTTGCAAAACATTGTTCATGAAATACTGGAACGCCGCTGGGGCGTTGCAAAGGCCAAAAGGCATCACCTGGTATTCAAATAGCCTGTATTTGGTGCGGAAAGTGGTCTTCCATTCGTCCCCTTTGCTGATCCGTACCAGATGGTATGCTCCGCGAAGGTCTAACTTGGTGTAAAATCGGGCATCTTTAACTTGATCCAATAGGTCAGGAATCAAAGGCAAAGGGAACAGTTTTTAACAGTGACCTGATTCAATGTGCGTTAGTCGATGCAAGTCCTAAGGTCACCTTCCTTTTTAGGCACGCAGAACAAGGGTGATGCTGCCGGGGACTTGGATGGGTGAATGAAACCGTTAGCCAGGCACTGTGTTAGGCAGAAACCTGTGCAGTTCCCTTTGGGAACACTGCAAAAGATTTAGGACTACAGGTGTTAGCAGTAAACCTACTTGGTAGCAGTCTGTACCACCCAGATTTATCTGGTAGCTGTGGCTGAGCAGTCAGACTTCCCTCAAGAAGAGTTAGGCAGTATGCAAAGTACACACAATAGGCACTCAGATACAATAATATAAGCAAACACCGACCAGAGCTTTGGCATCAAAGTATATAATTATTTATTTAAAAACACACTGTTTGAAACACTCCAGCACTCTTATTGTAAAACACTCTAAACACAGTTACTATTATAATATATACAACCCTTATTCCTTATCAGATAAGTCTTCGTTAACACCACTTATTTCCAGACACAGGTGAGCGCTTAACTATAGATGGCACTCCAATAAGTTCATGAAGAAGGGAGGGAAAAAGACAGAATATGGACAGATACACCACTCTAAGATTTAGGAACACTATTAGCAAGGCAGAAGAGCAGAAGTCACTTGTGAGCCAAAGTCCATAGGCTGGGCCCACTCAGAGAGAGCAGAGCACAAATGCGCCCAAGATCACACAGTTACACTAGGCTTAGAAAGTCTTGCAGAGAGTTTGAAAAGAGTTTAGAGAGGCTCAGAAAAGTTTAGCCAGGGTGTCCGAGGCTAACCCAGGTTCGAAAGCCGGGGGCTAAATCTACCCTGTACAGTCAGTGGCAAGGGAAGCCAGGCGGAACACGGTACCTTAAGTGGGAAGGATCCTCCAGCGGGGGCAGTTGTTCCTGGCAGTGGGTGCAAGTCTCGGCGTCGTCCAGGGGAAGAGAAGATCTCGACTTGGAGGAAAGCTGAAGATCATTGCACTGCCAGGGAAGAAACCAGCCACAGAGTTTTCCGGTTAAAGGTATTACCCTTTATTTCGCAGTCGTGGTAAAACGTGGTATTCCGGTTGCCGGGGTGCTTGGCACAGGCAATGCGGCCACGAGATGCGTCGGGAAGGCGAAAAGACGGTGAAACTGGTTATCCCCACCAGTCAAAGGAAGAAGATTCTCCGGCGGGAGATCTCCTCTGTCGTTGGGAAAAGTGGTGAGACGGTCCAGCAGGGCTCCACCGGTGATGTCGTCGTGGCAGGCCGGCTCAGCTTCTCCCTCGTCGGATTCTTAGGTCCTGTGGCGACTTCTGAAGTTCCAGTCCCCAAATGCCCTGCTTTTATGCAGAAAACCCCCATTCACTCAGCCTAGCTGTCATTCAAACATGCTAAGTGGTGAGCCGGCCGGCTCACCACCTGGGCCAATCAGGACGGAGTGCGACTTGAGTTGTCTAGGCAACTCAGTCCAGGGTGCCTAAATCCCCCTCCACCTCTCCTAAGTACCCCAGACAAAGTGGCACCACTTTGGAGGGCTTCTGTGGAGAAGCCCGCCAAAAAAGTGGAACAAAGGGCTCGACTTGGGTTGGAGTCACAGAAGAGAACACAAACGCCATTTTAGAACCGAGTTTTGGCAAAAAATACCAACCGGAGAATTAATAATAATTAAATAAACCGGCGGTATGTTCAAGGCTATCGTAATTAAATAAATAAAGATAGTAGCCTCGAACAATGGGAAAATCCCATAGAGAAATATTCGCGGTTGAATATAAAAAAGTAGTATCCACTGCCACCAGCCAAAACTCGATCAGGGGGACGGAGATGTGCCCCCTCGACTAACAGACCCCGGGGCAATCGAATTGCCCCAGCCAGTACATCCACAATATGATGGTTTGTACTGGTTCTGTTCAGAATTCAAGACTAGTAAAGTCAATGGTGACTTTACATGCCCTGGGAGACAGTAGTCAGTCCCAGGGTATGGAGTCTATACTGGGGGGTCACTATGACACCCCTGTGTTACTGCACTGAGGGTGCTGTGTAACACACATCACACAAACACATGACGCCCTATGGAGTAAAAGACCCCATAGCCCATTAAACACATCTAGAGTCAAAGGAACACACTCAAATCATGTCCAAGAGTGAGGGTAAAAGAGTCTCACTCTTGGCAGGAGAAAAAAATAAACCCCAAAAATCCAGCAAAGCTGCTGGGGGACTCACTAGGGTAGGAAATTCAGCCTAAACAGAGAATTCTTCCTAACATACTGGTCTAAATATTTTCTCAAATGCAGGTTTTCGGGCTCTGTGAGAGCATAGATTCGACTGCACGGAATCTGTGCTCCTGGTAGAAGGTCGATCTGGCAGTCATACGACCTATGCGGGCGCAGTGTGTTGGCTTGATCCTTTTGGAATACGTCCTGGTAGTCTTGATATACCAGAGGGAGGGAATTGGTTGGTTTCATGATCGTCGTCGCTCCAGTGACCAAAGGTCCTTTAGTTGGATAACAAGTTTGAGCACAGTCGACTGAGAAGGTCAACCTCTTGGCATGCCAGTCTATGCAAGGATTATGTGATACTACCCATGGCATTCCCAGAATTACTTGATTATATCAAACACTATGGTTTCCCGATTACAGTCTTGGCACAAGAGTCATCTATGTCGTAGAATGCGTTACTGGACCCGAAGCGATTTCAATTCCGTCGACTGTGGTGACTAAGTCTGTTGTTGCCTTTTCGCAAAGGGAAAGGTTCATCCTCGAAGCCAACACTTGATCCATATAATTTCGAATGGCTCCACTGTCAATGTATGCTCTGACTGCATGCATTCGAGATGGCTGTTGGTGGTTTATAAGGACCATAGGCAAAACTAGGTGCGAGGTCTGGGAGTCCTTCTTTTCCCTCGGCAAGCAGACCTCTACGCCTGCCAGGCGGAGATGTTTTCCGGCTCAGCTCTGTTTCAACCTTACCAGCGACTCCCACTGCCTTTTTAGGGGGCTTTACTGGGCACTCTCAAAGGAAATGGCTGGCTGACCGGCAATACAAACACAGTTGTTGTTGTCTTCTCCTATCTCTTTCAGCCTTGGATAATGGCCCACACACCACTCCGATTTGCATGGGTTCTGACACGCCGGTGGTCTTGGAGGCGTTTTCCTTGGGGCGTAAAAATACCCTTGAATCAATTCTAGCACGATCGGCCTTACGGTTCTGCAGTCTGTGATCAAGCTGGACCACCAAGTCTATGTACTCAGCACAGTCTCTGGGCGGGTTAACCACTTGAGCTAAAACGTCCTTTAACTCCCCTCTCAGGCCACGGTAAAACAGCGTTGTTCGTTTGTCGTCCAGCCAATCAGTTTCCACAGCCAGTCTGTTGAAGGTCGCAATGTAAGTTAGCAGACCCTGGTTGCCTTGACGCAAAGACAAAAGCTTATTGTCCAATGCCTGACCTTGGCAGCACCGGGCAAACAGCTTCTCCATATCCAATTGGAATCTTTGGAAGTCTCTCAAGATGGGATCATCCCGACTGACCAGCGGTACCGACCAGTCAGCAGCACTGCCACTAAGATATGAAAGTACAAAGGCCACTTTGGACTGGTCGTTTGGAAAGGCTCCTGGCCTGCATACGAAGTGTAGACGGCACTGATTCATAAAAACTGCATACCTTTTTGGATCTCCAGCAAACCGTTCTGGGGGTGCCAAAGGTACAGCTCCTGGGAGGACCACCTGAACTGGGTTGCTTAATGCAGGGGGTACCGTTGACCCCAATCGAGTTAGTGGCGTTTGCCCCGTCTGTGACTGCAGCAACTGTCTGGCGAGATCATCGGTGCAGTCCTTGGCTACAATCATTTCCCATCGTAAGGCATTGGTTTCCTGCCTAGCCAAATGTACCCCGGCCCCGAGTTCCCCCAAAAGCTGAGCTAGCTGATCCGTTTGAGGTTTCCATGGTGCCCAGGTAAAGAATTTGTGTAAGGCTTGGCGTTCTGTCACGCTCACCTGGTCTCCACGGGGGCGTGCTCGTGTGCGAAGGATGTCTGCACTGGTGTTGTTCTCCTTAATGAGGGCCTGCTTGCGTCTTCCCTTCTGCCTTGCCTAAGGAGATGTACATCGGCAAGTTGAAACAAGATATTAGCCAACTGTGTGGAGCTGGTAATGCACCATGACATTAAGTCTCAACCTAAAATATTTACTGGGGTCTGACGTGAATATAATAAAGGTACATTCATTTCGCACTCTCCTATGGACACTGGGAGTGCGTTTGTAAAGGGAACCCGACTGTGAGCTCCTGTAAAACTCTGAGTATCTATGGCCTTGCCGGATAAGGAAAACTTGCCTTCACGTATGCACGAGCGTGTCGCACCCGTGTCAACTAGGAAGGAATATTCTTTACCCCCTATAACGACATCCAGCCTAGGTTCCCTATGAGGGTCTGGTGTCACTGATAGGATAGAGCACATCAGGTTTCCCAGTGAGCTGTCCTAGTTCATATACAAGTTTGGCCCACCGTGCACTTGTGGACTTTCCCCATTCCCATTGTTACTTCCCCTTCCAGGGTTCATGGTCTGCGATAGTTGCAGCTGTGCCTGTTGGGATTGTCTTTGTGGAAAATTCCCCATGCTTTGTGGTTGTGCCCCTTGTTGCGCTCCTGGCGCTTGTTGCTGCACCGTGTGATTATGTGCAACGCCCTGTTGTAAAACTGCAGGTGGATTCGCCATGCCTGCTCCTGTTCCTTGGCCGTTCTGAATCATGCCTCGACTTCTGCATGTACGTGCCAAATGCCCCGTCATTCCACACAGCCAACATACTGGCAGTGGTCGGATCATTTGCCCATTTGACATATCTTGGTTACCATTTTGCATATTTGGAAAGCCTCCTTGATTTTGGAAACCTCCCCGATTGCTCTGCCATCCTCTTCCTCTAAATCCTCTTCCCTGTGGGTAAAACCCTACATCACCCTGATTATTTTGTTGTGGACTAGCCACCTGCTGCATGCTGGATTCAGCTGCGCTAGTTAGCATGGCTCCTTCAAGGGCATACTTTGATCATTTCTTCTGCACCAATTTAGCTTCCTCACCCTTTCCAGTTGCCTCCTTTTTGCAATTCTTTTCCTGCAGCAGTCTGCAATAATGTGCGATAGTCAACTGTATTTCAGCCCAAGGTTTAGCCTCAACTCCTACCAATTTCTTGAGTTGTTTCTGCACCGGTTCTGGCAACCCTTGGCAAAATAAATGGTAAAACACAGGTATTGATTTCGTCCAAGATTCATGTGTTTCGAGCACCCACGCGTCTTGGAAATTCTGTATATAAATGAACGGATCCTCAGAATCCTTAATTTTTCGAGTCATTATAGCTCCCATATTGGAAGTATCTGGGTAAAGTACTTGTAGCGCTTTCCATACTGTTGCTCTATAATTGTTAAATGGCGCCCCGTCATGTGCAGTATTAATTGTGGTTACGCCAGGGTAGCCTGCTCGTGCCCACACATTGTCTGCTCTCTCAGCAAGTATGGCGATTAGGAGGCCCTTAATGTCCCCTATAGCTAACGTGTTTCCTCCTGTCATTTTTTTTTAACTCATGTAGCCACTTTCCAGCTCCCGATGTCAGCATTGGAAGTTTGTTTTTCAAGTTTTCTGGATCCATGTGTGGCCATGGAATATATTGTGGTCTTATTCCCCCCCCCCCTTCTCTAGTAACAGATATTGGAACGCGTAGCCCTCTTCCTCTTTTCTCATTGTCCTCCTGTCTATTGCAGGGGTAATATTCCCGTATCGCCGTCCACCTGGTAATGTCCTTAGTCTGTCTAGATAGGGCGGTGAAGACAACCCCCTCTAACCATGAGGTACTCCTTCATGTCGGTCAGACTGTGTGGCTGACTCTGATGCCCTTGATGCAGACTCTCTAGTGTCTGACCATCGTATCCCCTTTTCCCTTGGGAGTCGTCTTTCCCTCTGCCTCCCTTCTCAGTTTTCCTCACGCTCCTCCCTTTTGGAGTCGGACATTCTTTGTCCCCAATACACGCAACTTCTTGTGTCTTCATTGTTTCTACTGATTTCTAATCTGTCCAGGGATAGTTCCCTATTTCCACTACTTCGGGTTCCATCTTCAGTGTCATACAGCTGAGTGCTTTCCAAGCGCTCGTCTTCCCCCTCTCCTTGGAGTATTTGTTCTAACCCCATTTAATCAAATATTTTATCAATCGTTTCTCCGATGCTTCTGGTGTCGAAGTCATCTTTAATACTTGGTACCGAATCGTACGCAGGAAAGAATTCTTCGATGTCTTCCCAGTCTACAACTGGATCGGGTTTTTTAACCTCCCCTCTCCAAATACTCAAGATCGTGTGCTCTCCGTCTCTGCTTATGTTCGATATCGTCATCAAATTCTTTGCACTTCCTCGCCTCTTCTCTGACCTTATCTTCTTCCTTTCTCTTTTAATTTCTACGTTCATGTGCCCTTCGAATTTCCTCATCTCTTGGTCTTCTTATTCTTTTCTCACGTATCCTTTGTTCTTCTTCTAACCTCTGGGGCCTTCAACATCCTTTGCTCTTGTTCTAACCTCTGCTGTTTCTGTTTGTCTTGATTATAGGTTGCGATCGAGTTGTTTTTCTTGCTCTTCGCGATATAGCTGTTCTCGCCTTTGTCTGTCTTTCCTTCTTATCCTTTCGTCAATTAACTCCTTTTCTTTCCCCTTCCTCTGTGTCTCATCTAACCTCTCCTTTTGCCTTGTGTCTTCAATGCCTTTCCCATCGAGTTTCAATAGAATGTGTACTCCTATCCATTCGTCTTTTGCGAATGCTATCTCATCAGTTCTGTCTTCGCTCCCTTTCCATTTTTTCCCTTCTCTCTCCTTGTCGAGAGATGCACTTGTCTGTGCCTGCTCTTTCCTTTCATCATCGCGTCTTCCCTTGTCCCTTGGGACTGCGGAGGTAATATTCTTGTCCTCATCTCTCCCTTGATTCTCGTCACTACTATGTGTAGGTGACATATGCGGGATTGCTGTTCCCCGTGGCTGCTTTAAGTTCCCTTAACGGGTATAATCCCTCATCCTTAACTCTCTTCGATCTTGATTTCGGGCAGGGCAGGTGGCGCAGTAGGCGTCACACCCCCCTCTGTGCATACATTAAATATCCAATCTGTTGGCGGCACTTCCTCCTTTACCTGTTCGTACATTTTCCACAACTCGAGAACAGCAAGGCGTTTTTCTAACTTCTTTCCTGTATATGTGGCGTGCAAACATGTCGTCATATGTTGTAGGATGGCTTAAGATAAAGACCAATTTTGTGGCCACGGCATAAACATCTTGTGGGCGGTACCTTTAACCCACTCGGTGCTATATTTCTTTAGCTTGGGTGCGTGTTTTGGCAATTGCTTGTATAAGTGTGCTAATGGAGTTATGTCTTCCATGCTTAAATCTGTTCCCTTTCCTCTTATATAACACTTGTCAATGCTTTTGTGTGGTTTAAACAGCGTCTAACAATATGAGCGAGCACCAAATATCGCAAGCTCCAATCCAAATTTTCCACAAACATTGTATACTATCGATTTGTTCAAAAAACACATCAATTCATGTGCGATTCTGTCTCAGCTATCAAATCGCATGAAATATTTAAATCAGTTTTCTCAAAAAATGTTCAATGCATATGTGTGACGTCACAACAGAGAAACCTATAAAACGGACACTTAACAGACTAGAAGGACTTAAGAGACTAGCTATGTCACGGTATCATGTTTTAGAAAGTATATATGCCAGCTGCTTCACTGTAATTGTTTGAGCTACAGCAAACGTATTCTATTAGAAGTTGCTAATGGTCTCCAGGAGTTCACTGATGAAGGTTGGGAGTATTATGGTAGTCAAAGGTAAGCATTCTGCTCCACATGGAACCGAATGGTCGTACATTCATTAAGGCCTAGTGCAGCGAAGGAACACCATTTTAGGAGGAGGTGTCTGTGTTGGGGGTGCAGCGCTATTGAGATGTTCAATGACTCTTAACAAACACCCTCCCTGCAGATGATCTTCTCTGAAAATAAGTTATACCATGAATATTCTAGGCAGGGTAGGGAATAAAGAGTGGAAGTGGGAAAGGAGCAATCCACTGTCTTACCACTTGGAAAGATTATTGCAGTCTATTCAGGGATGCATCCAGATGGTTTTGCAATTACAAGGAATTTGTTGGAAATCTGTTTTTATAGATTGATGGGACCACCCGAGTTATTTCAGATTTGTGGCGAGACTTCTTGGTCCTACAAACGAGTAAGGTGGAGACAGTATCAACAATGAGGTAGAGGAGAATGCGGACCACTGAATGCTTCCTTGAAGATGGTAATGGAGAGCACATTAAGGAAATGATAGATTAGGATTGTTCCGTATGGTTACACTGTGCCATTGCAGGAAAATCATACTACGAAAACGAAACAGCGCCATAGTCAGACCAGTTAATTACAAGGGGGTTAGATTTCAAGTTATTTGATTAGAATGATATGTTAACATTTTCCCAGCATTTTCAATAGGTTTTGAGATGACTCAGTGAAGTGAAGAGTTGAGAAATTGGTGGAGGTACAGATGAGGGTTAGTTGATTGAGAGGCTCAGGGGGCATCTTGCAATTGATACGAGTTTGCAAAAGGACGGGTGGACGGGGAACAGTGGTACAGGAAGTGAAAGTGTGTGGTTTTCTTGGGGTATTGTAGAAGAAACTGACAATCCATTCAGAGGAAGAATGGACAGAAACTGGCTTCCTTCATGGACAGGAAAAATGCTTTTGAAGAGGGCTTGCAGCCAAACCGATTGCACTGGCCAGCTGGCAGGACATTGCCATTTAAACGATGAAGGAGATTTGGAATGAGAGCAGAGCAAGGGGCAAGTCCTGTCTCAGTTAAGAAAAGTGTGTCCAGATTACAATGTAGCATAAGTTCAGAAACTCAGATACAGGGCATAAAATCACAATATGGAACCTGGGGGTGGGGAGGGGCTGGGGCAGTTAATGGGGGGGGGGGGGTGTTAAATAAGGAATGGGCTGAAAGCAGAGCGAAGGTAAGGGTCTTTTCAAATGTCTGCATGGGGTCATCTGGATAGGGATTCAGAATGTGCTTTGCCTGTGTACATGTCGAAGTGAGCGACCCTGAAACAGTGATGAAGTGGGGGGCTGATGGAGCAGGGTGAATATCTAGGGCCTTCAACATACTGGGAAGAGAGCGTTTACAGTTGTTCCACATTTGGATAGGCTTGGAGAGGGACACATGCTGCAGAAAAGCATTTCCAGGTGGCTGGCAGGTTTTAGACGAACTATTAGCACCCACAAGTATGGCACAGAGGAGCAGGCATACTGCCACAAGCTGGTGTAAACAGACCAAATACTGTATGGGGGTGCATGCTTGAGAAGACTGTAAAACACCCACTCCAAAAGGCCCTGGTTTGCATGCTCAATACCTAACCCAGCAACAGGTGCAGACATGCAAAAAACCAAAGCATCCACAATGTAAAACATTTAAGGAATTCAAGCAAAAGGTGCAAATAAAATAAATTGCAATAATAACTAAATACTACCAAAAGGCAGTGGGTGAAAATATGAACAGATGTAATGAACACTAATGCAACAACACAGCTGAGGTTAGATATACTGTAGTGCCCTCCATGAAGAAAGTTTATTCCACGGACGCCTCAATGTTTATGACAGTGAAAAATATATCTCTAGTTTCCAGGCTCATGGACCTGGCTAGGCCATGAATGGTCCTGCAGTGACTGCTGGCAATAGGAACCTCCAGACTCGCCCGAAGTGTCAGAGCTCACCCCGCTCCACACCCCAAAAACGGAAAGACAATGTCTAAATGTCATGGATCACCTTGCCCCAAACTCCAAAAAACGGAATGCTGCAAGACAATGTCTAGAGGGTTCCAGAGTCTCAGATCAAGTAAGCAGACACCGTTTCACCTGGAGTGTGACTTAGTTCAACTAGTGCACTACTTATTCAGCCCCACGTGCCCTTACTGTGACGGAGTGACTGGGCCATCATGGTTTGGCTTCTTTGGCGAAGACCTTTCTGCTAGGACTTCAAATCAAAAAGGGCCATAAAACCCCAAACTAACCGGAGCGGCCGCGGAGTTGGCAGCAGAGTAGCTGCAGTCTGTGGCAGTCTACCCTGTCAACCTCTACAGAGACCCTAGTCTCTCGTCAGTTGCTGTTTCCAGTGTGTGGGAGGTCCATAAAACCCCATACTAACCGCGCAGCGGCCGCGGAGTGGGCAGCAGAGTTGAGTAGCTGCAGTCTGTGGCAGTCTACCCTGTCAACCTTTACAGAGACCCGAGTCTCTCGTCAGTTGCTGTTTCCAGTGTGTGGGAGGTCCATAAAACCCCATACTAACCGCGCAGCGGCAGCGGAGTTGGCATCAGAGTTGAGTAGCTGCAGTCTGTGGCAGTCCGTGGGCAGGTCGGGCAGACCTCCAACCATGGAACTGAAACCCCCGTTGGACCAAGAGGACGATGGGCGATGGATGCGGAGTGCCAGCGTATCCCACAACAGATTAGAGCCAAACTGGGGCCCTTCGACCCGAGCGACCTCAGGTTCTCGTGGATGCCCTCCTCCGATTCTGTCCCTTACCAAAGATCCTAAGGGTGTTACTACCACAGCCAGCGCGCTTTCACCAGCAGCAATATCAATCGTCTGTGCAGGGGCCTCAACCCCCTCTCTCCAGTTCTCATCTGGTCAGGCTGACTCGGACATGGATGCTTTTACCAACTCGGATACCCCGATGGAGAGCGAAGCTACACCGAGCGGTGCCTCACCCCAGCAGTGAACGTGTTATCACAGCCGGAGCAACTCGAGGCGGTTCAAACTCCCGGCTCGCCCCCAGTGCAGGCTGCCGAAGCGCGGACTGCGAGGGACTCGCTCGCCGGTTCGAGTTGTCCCGCCGGGTCTGCCCACGGGCTGCTTCAAGTGCACGACTTGCTATCCACGACCCGACCTCCACTCACCATTTCTCCACTGTCGACAGCGGGTGCGCGTGGTCCGCTGTCCGATGCCGCGGAGGTCCCGGTTAGAGTCCCGGGCTCGGACTCCAGCTCCGTGCTCGTGTTGCCGGAAGGAGCGGAGATGCAAAGATCTTCATCGGAGCAAAGGCGGTCCGAGGCTTTAATTCACGCCTCCGAAGACACCTCCCTGCCTCCAAGTGAAGGCGGAGCCAAGCGGCTCTCAGAAGAAAACAAGCTGACAACGTCGGAAGGGCGAAAGCCTCGGGCTCCGCTCTCGGAGTCTTGTGTGCAAATAGACGACTCTATTGTAGAATTGGACATCACGGAGTCCTCCACTTTGCTTTCTGCGACTCCCCCACCAAAGAAAAAAAATTATAAATCAAGATCTGGACCTAAGGCATCTCACTCAGCAGCGTCAAAAAAACCAAAAACTACCCAACAAAATGCCCATACTAAAACAGTGATATGCAATTCCCTGAAGGAATACTTCGTGAGTCAAGGGAAAAGAAAATATGACGTCCTAAAAGAAATAACGGACGCAGAGATACTAGAAGTTACCTTCGAGCACCCAACAGGCCCAAATCAAAGCCTGCCTGCTTTAACAGAATTCAGCGATCTCAACAAAGAAAAGTGCTCTTTTAGTCTTCCGTGTTCAGGTGCTGGAAATCTGACGCCTTTACGCCCTATAACCCCACCAGCCCCCGAAAACTTACCATGTCCTACTAACTCTACGAATTACATTAACTGTAAAGACCTGGGGCACGCCTCTCCTAACCTCCCTATACAGAACTCCTTGCCATTACCAACTCCTACACTGCCGTTGCTGCCGCAATCTATCTCGCCTAACATGGGACAAGCCGAGAGGGCGAGGGCACTTCAATCACAAGCAGAAGTCCCCTCTGCGTCCTTAATCCAGGGAATCGCAGAGGGAAACCAGACCAGTTCCCCTTTAAGCCTCTCACTACAACAAGTGAATTTATCTCCAATCACTAAGGACTCAAGAAGGAGGGAAAAGAAAAAGAGTGGGGAGCAAAACCCCTCCCCCTTGACACCGCCCCTAGTGACACCAAGAAGAAAAAGTAAACCAGGTTTGCGACAACAAGATGAAACTCAGAAAGATTCACCTCCTAAACGACTAGATATAGCAACCCTAATGTCTGCAATTACCATCGCTCTTGCCCCGTTCGGCAAACTATACGAGGCAATAAGTAACTCACTCAAAGATCAAACAACCTTGCTTGCAATGACTCATACGAAAGGGTATATCGCAGCAAAAGAAAAATTGGACTCCGAACTGTTCAACAAAATTCTGCTCACGTCCTCTAGATCGACCCTAACACCAAAGCAGTCAAGCCAGAGAACCATTGAGATCAAAGATTCCACAGATCAAGGGTCCCAAACAGAAACCGCCTTTCGATTTGGCCAACAGTTGACATCCAACCAACGAGCGGCGGATAAAAAGTTGCTTTTCGTCAATTCCCCTGATCTTCAGACCAAACAAAAAAAGAGCCTGTCTCTCCCTGCTCTCTCGGTCCGAACTGACCTACCTCTGATGGAAAATGGCTTACGGGGGTCCACTACCCCCCTATTACAATCAAAAGGGCAACCCTTCAAGCAACTTGAAACCCAGAACCAGAGGAAGACCTTGGACGGAGTACCAACGGCTTCAAAGAGGGTGGAGACAGTAAAGACATCTCTACAGACCGACAAAACCACAGAGCACTGTGAACGTAAGGATTCAAAACGCCAGTTCCTTCAAACGGGCCCCTCAGTCAGGCCTAAAATGAAAGAACCCAAGGTAAATGAACTTCTGAGACCAGTACCATCCAGTGTTCCTCAAGAAGAAAACTTCAACCTGGTAAATCCAAGAAAGTCCCCAATCACAGCAGAGGACTTTATGAGAGACGAAAACCTCATGAAATTAATCATCCACTTATCCCCGACGAGCGTTGTCGAACCACAGAACTGGCACTTTGGCAAGCAAACAACGCCAAATAAAAGTAACAAGCTCTTCTCTCGTCTCCCGAAAAAACGCAGACGACAGAGTGCCCCATGCAAGGAAGAGACCCAAGCCGACAACCCCAGACACCCGAGAGGCCCGCAAGCAACGAGAAACCTTCCCTCACCATCAAAAAAACGACAAAAAGAAACGGAACCAAAGGATTACGAGTACCAAAAGCAAAGAAGCAGAAGAAGTCTGGACAGCCCAAGAAGACGCTATAGCCCAAAAAAGCAAAGAAGTCCTAACAGACTAAAATTCTCCTCTAAAATCCACAGGCCTCAGAAAAACTTGACTCTGTCTATTTTCAAGATAGAACAGATTCCACAAAACCCAGAAGCAATAACTTTGAACAGAGGCACGGTCTTAAAAATTCTGAAACTCACCACAAAGTTTAAACATTTGACAACAGGAGACTTAACACTAGTGGAACCTTACCACAAAGGACACAGGGCTAAGGCTTTTCTTCACGTCAAATCTCACGCGGTGAGGAGGGACTCAAGAGACGACGCCAGTGACCTCCGCAAACGTGGGTACACCATCACAGAATGGTCAAGTTCAGCAGAAAAAGAAACCAATCACGCGTTGAACTCGCGGTCCACTCAAAGTCAACATGTAATGGAAACAAACTGGAGCACCCACGATCATGTTAAACCTACAAGCCACCGGACGGCCTCCTCCCACGACTTCGGCAAAGAGGACACAGGTTCGAAAAGAAAAGCAACCCAACACTCCTTGGGGAGGGAAAGAGAAGAAAGGAACCCAACCCCAGTTCCACATCGATTACCTAAATCATCAAACGACACGAATGTAAACTTAAATGAAGAGACGAGCGAGAGGTCACCGCCAGAATCCTCAAATATTTTGTCATCTTTCGCTCCTATCAAACAACTGCTAGTGTGGCTGCCCAAAGCGCCAACGTCCTCAACGAAAAAATAGCAATTAACATCAGTGAGTCTGCCAAACAGAGAAACGATCCAACTTTCAACTTCAGCAGCCTCACAACACACAACGACTCAAGACCGCTCTGGTATCACAATGATGTCGTGGAACACAAGAGGATTCAGCCACTTTACAAGACCAGGTGAAGTCAACCTTGCGGAATACGATATTATAACGCTGCAAGAAACATGGCTCCTAGACAAACCAGGAAACAATGGCTTCTCAGTCATGGTTTCGCCTGCCAGCAAAGGCCAACTGGGACGCCCGTCTACCGGTCTTCTGGTTGCAGTCCGGAATGAAGTGGGTCTGTCAATCAAGAAACGACTAGCCGCTACTCAAAACCACCTAGCAGTGCTAGTGGAATGGGCTCCCTCTTCTGAATCAAAGACCGAGAAACGCAAAAACAGAAAAACAAAACAAAAAGGAGACCCAATGGCTGGCCATAATCACTACGTATTGGAACCCGCAGTCTATCACCGACGAGAAATTTCTTAAAATCATTGAAACAGATCGATGGAATCCTAGCAGCTCAAGAAGAAGCGCAAATCATAATAAATGGCGATTTAAACGCGATGAAAGCATCCACCAGAGAAAAAATTAAGGCCGAGTCTCGAGGGGAGAAATGGCAAACCCTAATGAACACCAGGAACCTTCATAACATCGAGGAGGCCCTCCTCCCAGCAAACCTCATCCCGACTTGAGAAAGAGGCGCGCAAAAGGGAACTATCGACTACATCTTTACATCTGAGGGCATGTTAGCCCGGATTGCCTCATTCGAAATACTGCAGACCTCCGCCAGCGACCATAACATTCTGAAAGTCAGCTGGCCGTCGGAGTACAACACAAGAGCATTCCTGTCGGAAACCCCGGAACCTACAGCTCAAGGAAACCGAAGGATCAGGGAACTGACGAGAAACTACGGAAGACAACAGTACAGGGAAACTGAACCCTTAATCCATCTAGCAGATTATCAACCTCTGCTAATTCCATATTACTCAAAAACACCAAAAAAACAGGGTTTTCAGTCAACCATTTGCACAAGTACAACTTGGAGTTGGTAATCAAAAGGCGAGAACTGCGGAAATTGAAGAGACAAGCGACAAATTTAAAAACAACCGACGCAGCGAAAATCTACTTGGAAGAGCAAAAAAGCTACAAGTCCTGGCTAAGATTCCACAGATCAGCCTTATACCAACAAGATGCCGAAGAAATGCTAAGGAAATTGGCAGATAAAAACTCGGGAGCCTTTTGGCAATTGATAAAAAAGAACGACAACCCTACGACCTCCTCAACATCAAACTGTCTCAGAGAAAGCCTGGACCACTCACTTCTCTTCTATTTTCAAGCTCCCCAAGGCGAATTCTCTTACTACAGGCACACATTCGGATCATACCATTTGGGAGGACTTCTCCGACACTGAAGACATTCTGTCAGCCATAAAAAGGCTAAAATCGTCAAGAGCTCCAGGTCCTGACGGAATTACTAACATCGACTTAAAAAACCATCCGCTAGAATGGGCCAACTTCATCAGTCAAGTCTTTAAGAACTGTACCATGTCCAGATCAATTCCAGTTTCATGGTCCACCTCAGTGGTCGCCCCCATATACAAGAAAGGAGACAGGTCGGCTCCTGTAAATTACCACCCAATAGCTTTGCTGGATACCATCGGAAAGATCTATGGTTCGTTTCTACAAAGGCTGAATGCAATTACCCTTTTCAAGCTGGCTTTATGAAAAACTGCGGAACTCAAGTGAACATCCTGATCCTCAGTATCCTGAAGAGCAAACTCATGCAAGGGTCTGGGAAGATCTTCTTAGCCTTCATAGACCTTACCCAGGCTTTCGACCTAGTCGATGGAGAGATGCTATGGTCCAAATTGTCCTCTTGGAACTGCCCGACTGCAATACTAGAACCCATCCAAGCTCTCCACACAGGAACCTCCATGAGAGTTAAACTGAACCATCAAGGCTTACTCTCTGAAGTTATACCAACATTCCAAGGGGTCAAGCAGGGATGCCCTTTGGCCCTGGCCCTGTTCATCTCTTTTCTAGGGGACTATAAAGAAAGTGCAAATCAAATAAGATCTTTTCCACCAAAAATTGGCCAAACACCACTAGCTCGACTCCTTTATGCTGATGACATAATCCTCTGACATAATCCTCCTTGACCAGACAGAAATAGGTGTCCAAAGACAACTGGATAACCTGGCCTCCTACATATCAGCAAATCTGGAGATAAACAAGGAAAAAACGAAAATCTTGATAATGGAAAAACCACCTGGAAAGAAGTAAAAAAAAAAAACAGTTGGCACATCGAAAAAGCAGCCCTGGAGGTCATCAAACACTTTAAATACCTCGGTGTGATGATTGACAGCAGCAAATCAGAAGCTTCAATGCAGAAACACCTGTGGGAAAAAATACGAAAGCTAACAACCCAGGCTAGGATCATCGACAGGAAGTATGGAAGATTTTCTTTGTTACCGGTCCTGAAATTCTATAAAGGAAAAGTGGTCCCCTGCCTGGTTTACGGAAGAGAAGCCCTCCCCACTATCCCAATGAAAATATGGGAAAAATTGGAGGGGTACTTCTGGCGGAAAGTCCTCCAATTTCCGAACTCGACATCAGTCGCAGGCATCAGACGAGAACTGGGCCTCCGATCCCTGAAAGCAGCAAAAGAGGCAGGAGAAATGTTACTCTTCGGGAAAATACTTATGCCTGAATCTCCTCCGCTATACAATCTGATAAACACAGAACTGAACAACGACAGCTGCAAGATGCTGACCACTTGGGCAACCAAACAAAAAACTAGCCTGGACAACATCGCATTCACAGAAGCGACACTGATCCAAAACCCAACTAAAGTAAAAAAGAAAATGGACCAAGAAGACTGGATTGAAACTCAAACAATTGCGGAAAAAAAACAAAAAAACTTCTAAAACACCTGTCTTCCCAACCGAAAAAAATGGAACGCAAAGTCAGATATAATCAAAAGATTCCCGGATAGAGCTCTATGCTCAACCATTCTTAGGGCAAGGCTAAACTTACTGCCAACTAACCAAGTCCAGGCCATAAGGGGCCTCTCTGCTACAAACCACTGTCGTCTGTGTAAAACTCAATCAGAAAAGGAGGCAGTGAAACATCTCCTCTTAAACTGCCCTAAAACCATCAAATGGAGAAGAGCATTTCTCGGCCCCCTACTGGAACAGTTTCCTCAGTTCGACGAAGAAGTGTGATGGTCCCGTTTAGTGAGTGGCTCAAGGACTTCATGGTCCCTAGCAACGGCAAAAATACTAAAAGCCGCCTTGGACGAATGTGAAAAAAAAAGGAGCTAGAACTTCTAACAGCAAACTCGGCCGCCTAAAGCAATGGTGACGAAACGAAAAAAAAAAGAACACGGAAATGAAGAGTAATGAGGAAAACGATTTTGAAAAATCATAAAATTGATAAAAGCAAAAAAAAAAAAAAGGCCAGGCCCTAATAAATGAACCCCAGAAGCCGACATAATTCTGGAACACTCCTTAAAAGATCTTTTCATGTTTCAGGGGATTAAGAAAGTGGCAGAGAAAAGCAAAGGGAGACAATCCCTGCATAGCAGAAAATACTGACCGTGCAGTAGCTGCAGATTAGGAAGATACAACACAGCATTTTAATTGGCAACCTCTACAGTAATCGCTCCTCAAAAGGGGTCACCTGAAAAGTGGCGCTTTCTGTACAAAACCTCAAGCCCGAGGCAGCTTTCATTTAGAAGCAAAAGGTCAGTGGCAAAAGCTCCCACGCCACCCTCTAACACTTCCTAGGAGTACTTCCTGAATGGCAGTACACTTCCATCCCAGGCAGTAGCAGGAGTACTTCCTGAATGGCAGTACACTTCCATCCCAGGCAGTAGCAGGAGTACTCCCTGAATGGCAGTACACTTCCATCCCAGGCAGTAGCAGGAGTACTTCCTGAATGGCAGTACACTTCCATCCCAGGCAGTAGCAGGAGTACTCCCTGAATGGCAGTACACTTCCATCCCAGGCAGTAGCAGGAGTACTTCGAATGGCAGATCATGCTAGCGCTAGACAAATGTGGACTTGGTAGAACGTGACATGCACCACAGTTCAGACATTATAAAAACACATGCAAAAGCATTGGACCTTCGTCCAGGGCCATTAACAACGAAATACGTTAAAGTCAATAGTCGACATGGTATTTATCGGTTGTTTTAAGGATTATAACGGGGTGCAGTAGTGTTGTTTAAATAAGCTAGTTATTGGATCCCTTTGCCATCACAAGCAGGGTACTTTGAAGAGCATGACAATTCATGTGCCATATGGTGAGAGGTATGCTGTGATAGTGCTCAATTTCCACGCAGGGGGGTGAGGGCTGCTGCTGAGGCAGTTAATGCACCCGCTCCTGAAGTGCTAACTTGCAGTGATAACCAGGGGGATTACGACCGAAGGACGTAGGGATGGGACAGATCGTTAGCTTGGAATGTAGCCTATTAGGAAAAACAAAAGAAAAGACTGCAGAAAATAAGCAAGAAAAGTGCCTTTCTGACATTATTTTAATTTCAAAGAAGGGACATTCCTAGCTGTCAGTGCCCCCCCCCCCCTCCACTCACCATCACTGCAGGTGAATTACGAGTAATCACAGCCCTGATTTGAAGTTCTGTGAGGACACATGCCCATTACAATTAGCTGGGGCACTGCCCTCTAGCTTACACATGCCATTTGATTTCCAGCTTAAATTGATTGGATGTTCAATGTGTGCTGGGCATAACAATGAGCTTTGAAAGACACTGTTCTGCATGTGGCATTGGCAGCCTTTCCAGTCAAAGGAGGGAACCGACCCAGAAGATTGATCTTGTGCCGACAGAACAAGTGTAGCTCAAAAACTACAGCATCTACTAGCAGTCCTTCTGGGAAAGTCTACGATGCAATTATATAAGAGGCAAACAGGCAGGGTCGGACTGGATCAAGAAAAAGGCCCGGGCACCCCCAAAAAAGTGTCCCTCATCCGCAAATCGGGGCAATTTACGACTTCACAGAAAAAGCTACTTTTGGGGGTTATGGAGGGTTAATGGTGTAGGTAATATTTGAGAAACCAGTGTTTTTTTTTTTTAAAGACAGCAATATCATCACATAACTTTGTACTTATTTTGCAGAACCAGTTTCAAGGCATGCAAAACATGGCACAGAAATAGGCCTTAAGACCTCAAAAACCAACTCGATGTAGTCATCGATCAGGGCTCCCTCTCACTCCTCTTACTATTCTACCTCTCTGCGGCCTTTGACCTCGACTACAACATCTTATGCCAAGCACTGTCCACCTCTGCACACTTCTCTCCAGAGGCTACCAAATGGATTGCTTCCTTGCTAGCCAACAGATTAACCCGTGTCTTTGCAGGAGAGTGCACTGCCCTCCCCACTCCCACATCCTGTGGAGTCCCTCAAGGCTCTTGTGTATCGCCCACTCTGTATAACGTGTATATCAAACCCCTCTTTGACCATATAGGCGCCCTGAGTATCTCGTACACTAACTATGCAGACGATACACAAATCCTCATACACCTTGTTAGGAGTAGCCTTCCTTTAGGATTAGCTTTTCTTCCTCTGGTTTCTACTGTGAATGCTGTATGTATGTGGTGATGTCATTTGTGGAATGTATCATGTAAGCTTGGAGTGCTTGTGTATGATCAAGTTCTAACCCAGGCAGTTGAAGATTGATAGCCTGGGTGGTGGGAGCTAGTGGGTTTCCCCTCACAATTTCCTCCCATCTCCTTATGGACTTGATGAGACCGGATTTGTACCTGTAACTGAAGAAGTGGAATAAAAGCATCTATGAAGTGTACCTGCAACTGTATCCTTTCTTATGTCACTGACCCAGACCGGGTCATAACACACCTCTCTGGAGACTATTCCACAGACACCGTCGCATCAACGCCATTTACAAAACTATCCAGTCCTGGATGGCAGCACACAGCCTATGCTTCAATACAACTGAGCTCCTCATCGTAGGCCCAGCATCACGACTGTCCAAATTACACCAGGAATACTAAACCTTCACTATTGATGGCCACATGATTTCAGTAGCAACGTCCGTCAAAACCCCTGGCGTCTTCCTCGACTCCTCTCTAACCAGGACCCGTCAAGTCAAACACATTGCCTCCTCCTCAGGTTACGCAATCAAACTCATCAACGCTAGCATGCCCTTCGTCTTGTCCCAGGATTGACTTGAAATCGCACAAGCCCTCGTAGGATCCAAACAGGACTATTGCAATGCCTTAGTGTGTGGAACTTCAGAACAAAATCTGCACAAACTCCAAACCATTCAAAATAATGCTATGCGGGCAGCACTTCACATTGATAGACATGCCCACATTTCGGAAGCCAGAAGATCAGCCAATCGGCTCCCAGTTAAGGACAGAATCATATTTAAGACACTCACCTACAAATGCATTGCCACCAAGGCTCCCCAATACCTCATGGACACCATAAAAAAAACACTTCTACCAGACCCACCAGGTCCGCCTACAAACACCACCGACTCCTCGCTACAACACAAAAAAAAGCAGATGGTGCCAGTTTCCTTGTCCGTGCCCTAGCACTCTGGAACTAACTACCACCCTACCTACAAAATGAACCATCGTACCACGATTTCAGGAAACACCTCAAAACTCTGCTCTTTAATTAAGATGCGACTTCGATGTATTTTGCTCCATTTCTACCTTGTACATCCCTCCCATCCTTCCCTAGCAACCAGCGCCTATGTGCCTGTGGGTTTTGTGCGCTCCTTCAAATGTACAAAATTAATAATAAATAATACTAGTTGCCACTGGTAATCATTGTAGATTGGCATTTAATAAGTAATACAAGCAAATTATGTAATAGGTGTAATTACATAGTGCTTTTGCCAAAGCGCTGTACATAGAACATTTACGTACACTTATCCCAACCGAAGTTGGTATTCATTTACCTCGGAAGGATGAAAGTGTGAATTGGCCTTGCCAGGATTACAATGGTAAGATAGGAACAATTAGTTCCTTCCCTCCCTCGTTTGATTTTCTTCTTTCTTTTTTCCTTCTTTCTTTATTTCATTACTTTCTTCCTTCCTTCCTCCCTCTCCTCTTTTTTCTTCCTTGCTTAATTCGTGTGTCTCCTTCCATCGTCTCCCCTTGCTTTACGTGGCTTCCTTCCACCCCTCCTTTCCTTCCTCTCTCCCATTGTTTCTTTCCGGTCTCCCATCTTTTATCAACTTTCGCTCCCCATCCTTCCACCATCAGTGTCTTTCAGTCTCCTGCGTTCCTCATTCTTCTCTGAATTTGTTTTCTTTCTTTACAGTATTGCAAACTCGTTTGTGTGTCTGCTAAGGTTTAAACGAACCTACCTACCTACCTACCAGTTAGCCACGGCCTCCTCTTCCCACCTCACTTTGCACTACATCTGCCAGACAGTGGTCCCAGACCAACCCGGCCCCCACAAAGAAAAAAAGTCCTAATCCTTTAGTGGATCTCCGACACTTGGCATCAACGAGGGTGGTCCCCCTTCTATGGATATCTCCACAACCGTACTGATTTCCAATCCAGGGATGGACCCAATGCTTTGCAATTCCTATCACCCCATCACCCTTACAGACTCAAAGCCATTTTCCAAAATTCTGGCTTGCTGATTTAATGGAGGTTCTCCCTAGAATTATGGACCGTGATCAGACAAGGTTTGTTATAGGGCGCAACACATACAACAAGATTAGGCAGGTACTGGACTTGTTGGAGGTGGGGCAGATATCTGTGGACATGGGGATAATCTGATTAGATTCCCATACGGCTTTTGACAGGGGTGTTTTAGAACAGTTTTGTTTTGGTGTGGGGTTCACCAGGTGGGTCATTGCCATCTATCAGGATCAGTCTACCTCCCAAGTTAACGGGCGCCTTTCATCGGGTCTGTCAACCAGGGGTACGAGACAGGGCTGCCCGTTATCTCCACTGATGTTCGCCCCGTGCATGGAGACGCTAGCCTGCCACATTGGGAACAATGCAGACATTGAGGGGATTGTGGCTGGGGGGACAAACTATAAGGTCTCTCATTATGCAGATGATATTCTGCTAACTCTGCAGAATCCTCGTACCTCCCTGGCTTAGTTGTTACGTGAACTGGCAGAGTCTGGCCGGGTTTCAGGTTTCAAAGTCAGTTAGGATAAGTTGCATGGGCTGGATGTCTCCCTGTGGTCTCAAGACAAGTTCCCGATTAGTCCTCTTGCCCAGATACAATGGCAACAGCAGTCTATTCCCTACTTGGGTGTGCGTATACCCAGCAGGGTCTCAGAGATTTTTGGCTGCAACTTCCCGCCTTTGTTTCAAAAGTTGTCAGATGATTTAGTCAAGTGGAGGAGGCAGGAAATATCCTGGTTTGGCAGCATTGCTGCAGTTGATGAACCTAATTCTGCAGTTGCTTTACCTCTGATCGTCATTGCCTGTTAAGGTCCCGGATTTGGAGCTCTGCACACTTCAGGGGAGGATTCTCAAGTTCATATGGGGTAATAAGTGGGTAAGAATGTCAAGGAGGATTTTGCTGAAACCCGTACAGGTGGGTGGCTTGGGGGTCACTGATGCACATTGTTACACATTGGTCGCACCATGTGGTTACATGGGGGGATGCTAATATGCAGCCGAAATGAAATGTTATTGAACAGGCCCACTGCAATAGCCCTGGGGCATCTCCCATATGTGGAGAAAGGTGGCTTGGTACATGCTTTGGTATTCTCGGTTAGCTACAACCAGGAACATGCTCTACTATATGTGGAGGGCACTCCGAAGATGGGACAAGGCGCTGGGGCCGCCTACACCCATTTGGAATAATCCAGGTTTCTAACCGGGGTGTGATGAGGCGGTTTGGGGTGTGGGTGGCTGGGGGATTGAACAACCTGCAAAAGCTATATAGGGAGGGATGTCCGGTAACCTTCATTGAGTATAAGGAAGCTTTTGCCCTGCCCGAAACTGAAAGGGTTCGCTACACTCAGCCTAGCCACTGGGCTTCCCCACTCTCTCATGAAACGAGGGACCGCAAGGCCGCTAAACACACTTTTATAGGCTGCCCAAGGTTTTTTTTTTCTCTGGGTCGCATCTCTCAAATATATAAGCTGTTGGATGTAAGGGAACCAGTTGTGCATTTACAGTACACGCGTAAATGAGAAGAGGACCTTGTATGGGCAATAGAGGATGAGGCATGGTTGAGGATATGGGAGCAGATGCACAAATCCTCTAGATGCATTATCGATAGGGAATGCTCCTTTACATTTTTCTACAGATGACACCTAACATCGGAGCGACTGCATCACATGTGTCCCGAATATTCTGCTAATTGCTGGCGTGGATGCGCTGAAGTGGGTTCTCTGTATCACATGTTTTGGACGTGTGGGAAGGCGGGCCTCTTATGGAAGGAGTTACTGTCTGAAATGAGGGATATCACAGGGTTGTCCCTTCCGAATGATCCTCAGGTGGTACTGCTGGGTGATACGGGTGGCGGTTATTCCCGGTATAGGCTACTTTGATTGGGCACCTTCTCTTGGCAGCTAAGCTAATCATTGCCCGATAGTGGAAATCTATGGTGGGCCCAGTGATACAGGTGTGGTAGGTGAAAGTATAGGATATCCTGGTGGCAGACAAAATCACTGCATTATGTGAGTGAAGATATGGGAAATATGTTAACACATGGAAGCCTTTCATTGACTTTGCGGAAAGTTACCTGGCAATTGTGGCAAAGCCCCCACTTATGCAGCACTTCTCATTGTTATAACAGTGCTTGTTTGAAGGGCGGATACATGTTGGAGGTATTTTTGATGTGCTGGGGTTGTGAGGAGTCAGACCTTTACCGATGTGTGTGAAGCATGGCACTCTGTGGATCCTGCCATTCTGCCTCTTATTATATGATCATTGTGTTCATGCCATTTCCCACAGTATGTTCGACAAAGGTGTTTTGAAAGAAAAAAAAAAGAATTGAGTTGGCAAGTGACTTTGATGGCTGACTAGTAGCTTGCAACTTGAATGTTTGTCCCCTGCTAGCATAATGTCTCATGTCCCCAATTAACTGTTTCTCATGCAGCTTCCTGCAAAAACCATGTGTTCACAATTGGAAGCATAACCGTTTCCCATCATGTATACTTTATCCTTTAAGGAAACCATCAATAAAACAAACCACCCACTTTAGGTCACTGCTTGGTAGGATGGATGGACTCTCCTCTCGCCTTTGAGTTGAAGAAGCAGAAATATTCTCTGTTAAATAGTTGACTTTCCTCCAGGTAGTGAGTTGCCTGCAGTAAGATCACAATTTCCTTCTCTTTATTTAGGCATTGCCAAATAGCTTAAGCACCTTTACATTAGGACTTATTACTTTGTTTTCCCCCTTTTCCTACATCTGGGTAAGCTTCCATACGCTAAGACCCAATCTTCTCACACAACTGAATGTCCCTACCCTCTAATGTTCTGCCCACTTTTGGAATAGACACAAAGGCCAAACTACGTTGGACATAAACACAGGGTTAAGAAATGGGTTTCCTTGACCCTCTAGCACTATCAACTACCAATATTACAAAAATGTTAAAAGTAACATTGAGTTCTGGAAAATTCCATTGACTGAATGATACTCTCCTGCTCCCCCACCCTCTCCTCCATCATCCTCCAGCCCTAATCTTCCCCCCAGTTTGGGACACACATTTCAGCTCCTCTTTCGTGCCACCACCAACATCAGCATGTAATGAGGTACCATCTACTCTAAAATAATTTTATGCTCCATCTGCCCCATCTTCCTAGAAGTCTTCATGAATCATCAAATGCTATGTGTGAAACTTGCATCCCAGTAATTAAGTAAGCTTAAATAACTGTTGTGTCCAATTCTTCCACCAAAAGCCATCTAAAAAAAAAGAACAGAACGGCGCATCTTTTTTATTGCAACATCCTTGTTCCCCGACCATGTTTGGAGACCACCTTGACCCTTTCCACCACTAACTACTTTGCATCTTGTCAAAATATCTGTTCTACCTGATCAATGTGGCAGCTAGAGCGTTCCCACGCAATGAAGCAGTCCCCACAGAAGTCTCCCCTCTTGCCACCCTACTGCTACCCTTTTGACAGCCAGATCACATTTGAGCGTAAGTCATCATACTACATATATGAATACATGTAAATAGCAGCCATACCCCACCCCCGCTAGGATAGGGGGCTGCATTGCCATGAAGCTAAGAGCAGCTCTTACAGGGACTGAGCGGTTGTACTCCCATACAGCCACCTGCCCGAAAGGTACATTCTTGGGCATGTTCTTGATCACCCCTAGGCATCTTATGATGACACTTAAGTGAAAGGCTGTATTACCTTACTGGGGCAATATTTACAGGTTAATGTTTCTTTTAGAGACAAAGTTCCAGTAACTCTGAAACGTGTGGCAGCATTCCCGATAAAGAAACAAACTAGCCTATTTCACTAGAGTTCTTCACAGGCCCATTATAAATCTATAGCATTTTAGAAACCGTTATCTACAAGACCGATTTGGCCCATATCAATACTCACAAAAATGTGGTCACTTTCCCAGCCCCAGGGATCAAAACTGTGTTTGACTGATATTTGGGAGCAGCTACTGTTTGGCAGTACGCGATCAAGGGCAACTGGCATTAGAGTGCTCCCCAGCTGCCTCCAATACCATTAACCACTCTACCATAATGACCGCACTACATATTTCAGCATTACACAAGTGTCCTGAAATGGTTTCAGTAATTGTTTATAGTAAGAGTACAGCAGATGAAACTGGTCAATGTATGTCCCCAAACAGTAAGAACACACATGTAGGATATCAGGGGCCCTCCCATTCTCAGTACACTTAAAAAACCTTACAGACCCTCTTGCAGATGTTTTTTCATGTACCTGCACACTGACAGCACTTTACATGCACCAATCCCAGGAAGAGGGATCCTTTGAGTTCTCATACGTGTCCCTTTCCATTCCTAACTGATAAAAGGGTATTTAAGCTAGAACAGAGTCTACCCATCTCCAACATACAGGGCCTGACTCTGCGATTTGACACAATAAGTTTGGCCTTAACCCTATACCAGAGGAAGCAGACCAAAACGTAGTTAAGATCTTCCTTTTGAATGATCAGTACATTTAATAAGCAATGTACCCGTTTTTTCTCACAAGTTACAGGTAATGTAATGGGTTATTTATAACACGCTTAATACCCAGAGGTTTCTAAGCGAGGACCCGGGGATCGAACCTGGTCGCTCCGCATCGTTTTGCTTCCAAGACAAGCGTGTTACCCCAGAGCTATCCTCATACTAATTTACTGCCCATTCCTCTTCAACTATGGATCAAACCTGCCAAAGCAATACCCAAATTAAAACGTAGGGAGCATATATAGCAATTCTTGCAGTGTTTGTGCACTGAATAGCATTTATTTACGTATTTGAATTTTTGAACTGCGCCGCATGCCTGTATGCCTCAGGGCACGCATAAAAACCAGACAAGACACAAAGAAAAGCAGCGAGATCAGACCAAGGAAGCAAAGCGAGCAGAGAGCACTTAATCAGGGCTGAGGTTGAAAAGATGAGTCTTGATGGCCTTTTTAAAGGAAGAATAGTTATCAATAAGGCGTAGAGAGACAGGAGGGGAGTTCCAAAGAAGTGGGGCTTGGACTTCAAAGCTTGTGCCACCAAAAGGAACCAGTTTGAATCTTGCTGGACCAGTGTGGGTGCTACAGATGAACAAAGATTTCTAATGGACGTCTTGCTCTTAGTACGATCTGATAGGTACACTGGGCATGATAAAGATAAGCACTTTTGAGCTAAGGGAGAGAACTTTGTGTGAAATTCCTTGCCTAAGTGGGAGCCAGTGTAGGGTTTTCCTGAAAGTAGAAATTTGTGTACGACGAGAGAGCTCAAAGACGGTACATACTGCATTATTCTGTGTAATTTGAAGGGCACTGATGTTCAGAGCGGTGGTACCGGCCAACAGACTGTTGCAGTAGTCTAGCCTAGAATTAATTAACGCTGTGGACAGCAAAGCACAATTTTCAGAGGTGATGAAAGGTCGAATATATTGTGTGCGCTTGTTAATGAAGCCGCATGTAGACCTGATATAGAATATGTGAGGCCTCATTGACAGTTCCTCATCTAGGATTACTCCTAAGGTTTTCACCTTCTTAGAG
The DNA here is from genome assembly GCF_040938575.1 of Ambystoma mexicanum. Lineage (NCBI taxonomy): Eukaryota > Metazoa > Chordata > Amphibia > Caudata > Ambystomatidae > Ambystoma > Ambystoma mexicanum. Next base: position 81,014,049 of record NC_090939.1, on the reverse strand, counting down.
ACCGGATTAGTGGGATCCGCAATCAAGAAATCTGAAAAGTCAGGTGTAAGCTTGCTCCGCGTATTCTAATAGCAACGATCATAAGTTCAGTCTTTGTGTTATTTAGGGCTAAGGAGTTGCAGGCCTTCCAATTCTGTATGATGTTGTAAATGGTATCAAGAGCGGTAAGGTCCTGCTTGTAGTGCCTGCTGAGCTGAAGAACAACCTGGGTATCATCAGCGTAGTTGGTACTTTGGACTCCCAGGCTGTTCAACAGGTCGAGCAAAGGCCGGATATAGATGTTAAAAAGAAGCAGTGACAAGCAGGAACCCTGAGGGACACCGCAGGTTTGTGTAATGGGGGAGGAGTGATCGTCCCGTACTGTGCGGGGTCCTAAAAAGGAAGCAATCCAATTGGAGGGTAAGGTGGAGCAATTGGCGACCTCTCCGAGCCTAGTCACCAGTACAGCGTGATCAACAAGATCGAAGGCTGCGGAGAGGTCCAACAGCATCAGCAGTGCGGGATGATTTTTATCTGCCATGCCAGCCAGCGTGGACTTAATGTCAAGCATGGCAGTTTCTGTGCCATGCTGTGCTCTATAGCCGGATTGTCGTGTGACTAAGAGGTTATATTCATCCACATGACAATGAAGTTGAATATATGCCAATCTATGAAGAACATTTAGAATTAAAGGCACCTTAGTTAGCACTGGAGTAACCCTAGCAGTTTTTAGAGAGGTTGGAACAATACCCTCATCAAAGAATAGGTTGATTAGCTTAATGAGCCAGGGAACAGGAAGATTTAATGAGTACTTGAAGATGTTAGTGGGACAATCATCACCTGGACCCGAAGTGCCTTAAGGTCCTGAACAACCTTACGCACTTGTTCTTCTGAATGGTGACTAAAGACAAACAAAGGGATATTATTGTCCTGATTGGTGGTGACATTGGACATATGTTCCGATAAACCAAAGTCACAGGAATTAAGAATATTTTTGATATTTTCCTTGCATGCCGCAATTTTGGACATAAAGCATATCAACATTATCATTAGCTATTGTATATGAATCCTGCTGGGTCACTAATTCACAAATTGGAAGCATACATATGCACCCAGTACCTCTAAGCTGCCCACGGTTTTCAAGATGTCCTTGGTTGCAAGTCACCCAAAAGCATTGGTAGGCTATTGTGTCTTTGAAGTTACAAAGAGCATTACAAACTCTGTTCCTATTTTCGCCTGCCATGTGTGTGCCTTTCCAAGATAACTCCATTAAATGGCTAGCACAGCATTTGGTGTTCACTATAAAAAGAGAAAAGCAATGACTTAGTGCTATATTTATTTACTTTTGACTGAACTAAGAAGAGAACTGTTTGTTATGCTGTGGGCATCTTTGATCGTGTTAAGTAGGATCTGCGATTCCTGGTTGGAATGGTGGAGGCTTAGGAACAGGGGGTGGATGTTATGGTAAAGGGAGAAAGCTGAGGTCAGGAGTTTGCCTGGAGAGGATGTCCCAGATGGAGGCCTCTTAACGATGAACATAAACCCGATTTATGAATAAAGAACAGTATAAAGTACTGTGGGGCATCCATACTTTCTATGATTAGCGACAAGCTAGCTGACGGCCCCTGCTCTGGTGTTTGCTACATGAAGCAACTGTCCAGCAGTGTACAAACAAACTGCGAGGCAGAGTGGAGAGTTATCCCTGTGTCAGGAGTGGAGAGGAACTTGTCCCGTAGCACCATGTATCAGGCTGCAGCACAGGGGCTCACTGGAGGGTGTGCGGCCCGATGGGTGGCTGGAGCACAGCTGATTCCGCTAGCATGAGGCGAAATAACCATCAGTGACGGATGGCTCCATCAGGAAGATGAGGTGTTTTGGGTGCAAAGGGGGAGCACCGAAAGTGCTAGCAAAATTAGCCACTCAGCAGATAGGGACTTGGGTGCACGAAATGGTGGTGTGCCCTTGAGGAAAGGACGTAATAACGTGGCATGTGCGTAAATATTGCCAGGCAACTGCTGCACATAAAGCAGTGCCTACTCGCATGTGCAGAGGACCGCGGAATTTAAAGAGCCATGAGCAGCTTCCTCCACTATGCTTGCCCAACCCAGGTGAGCCTACAGTAAAATGGGACTTTGGGAAGTAGGATTTCCAGGACTATGTCCTTGCTATCCATGGCCCTACTTACATGGAACGACGTAAAGCACTTCTGATGTATAGCCTGGGCTTTGAGAGGAGGAGGATTTTAAAGTATTTGTCAGAACTGACGCCATCTCTGCCAGGAGATGAAGGGTCCAATGAAATTGGACCCAATGCTTATGACTCGATTTTAAATAAGAAAAAAAAAATAATACACATTTTGAGAAGAAGTCCAGCATCATATTACAAAGATATCATCTCTGGATAAGGAAACAAGCCAGAGGAAAGTCCATAGAGGATTTTATCAGAGGGTTGAGAGAACGTGCCAATAAAATGTAGCTTTGGTCGTTCTCACAGTGAAAGAGTGAGACACAAATTCATGCTCAAAGAGAGAGAACAAACTCAGTAGAGATATGGACGAAGGCAGATGACATACATTACTTACCGTAAAAGCATTTCTGATGGTTGTATCTGCTTAGATTCACATGCTGTGCATAGTCCGACATCCAGTGGTCACTGCAGAGTTGCATCTTGTTTTTCGAAAGTCGAAAAGGGGACGTCGACATAGGCATGTCTGTAATACTATCCCTATAGTGACGTGTAGTGTACCAGAATAGATTACGTCCAAGACATTGCCAAGAAAATGGAACATATGAGGTCTTGTGTATGGGAATTGGAGAAGAAAGATGAACACATCTCGAGGTGATGGCACAGTGGCAGTGGATGCCAAGGATGAGAAAAAAGGTGGACGACCACCACTCAAGAAGAACATTTTACTGCAGAAGGCGCCTAACACGAAGCAGTGTCAGATTGGTGATAGTGGGAATAAGGGGCCGGAAGGCAATATAGGCGGGTAATTGAACAAAATAAAAAAGGTGTTTCAGATGAGGTAGTACATTCCACTTTGCCAGCTCAGGGTGTTTTCCTGGGCTAAAAGTGGATTATCTTACATTCACTGTTTTCAGAATTTGTCCGAACAAGGAATCAGAGAGATGAACAAGATGATTATGGAGATGGTAACTTGAGGGGCGAGTGTGAGGGCATTAGTTGGTTAGTAAGTGAAGTAGGGAAGCGATCGGTGGGAAAGATGAAAAGCCCCATGATGTGGTGCTAGACAAAGGTGTAGGCCTTCCAATGTTGATCGACTCGGACTATACCATAGTTGACTAGTCTGTGTGAATGAAGTATTTTAAGGATGCAACATTAAGGCTACATAAAATAAGGGCCAATGCATATGGTGGTAGTCATATTGAAATTGTGTTTTTTATTGCTGACTTGCAATGCAAAGGGCAAAAGACTAAGGCTAATGTTTGTGCTTCAAGAAAAGGTGGGAGCCTACTAGGGTAGTATAAACAATGTGACATGGCCATTATAATTGACCCTGGTGTTCCTGGTCATGTGACAGCAATAACCAGATCTAAGGGGAAACCAGAACACATCCCTGAAGTTTTCAGTGAGACTCTGGGGTGCCTTAAGGGTTTTGACCACAAAAGGATGGGGCAGTAGCTGCAGCAGCTAGGAGAAGGTGTGTACCAATAGCACATTTTAGGCAGGAAGTGTCTGCAGAAATCAAAAAGTTGGAAGGTGAAGGTGGAATAGAAGTTGTTGAGGCATCTGAATGGGTGTCGCCAGTGGCGGTAGTGAGAAAACCCATTGGTTGGGTGGGATTGTGTGTGGATCTTCAGGGAGTGAATAAATGTGCAGTGTTGGATAAATTCCCACTTGTCAATATACCATCGACCTACCATTAGGTTAACCTCCACCCAGAATCAAGAGACTTTACCACCTTCATTACACATAAAGGTACCGCCAGATCTAAGGTTGTGCCTTGAAACACTTGTGTATAGGCGCATTATAAATATCATATACATATATATCAAGCGTATGTCTTTCGGGCTGGTGTTCTCCGCTTCGTTTTTATCAAAGGGTAATGCAAAACGTGTTGAAGTGCAAAGCTGGAGTGTTTCTACTTTCAGGATGACATTTTGATTACAGGAAATAGTGTAGAGGACACCAACCAGAGACTAACCAAGCAAAGGTAATTTAGCAGAGTTTGACTTACATTGCAAAAAGAAAAGTGTCACTTTAGAGTTTGAACAATAGATTATTTAGGACACAGACTGAGTAAGGAGGGGATAGAACCAAGGAAGGAACGGGTACAGGCAATACAATTGAAATCACAAAAAGATATACATGAGTTATTTGTTTTTTAGGTATGATGGAGTACTATGCCAAGTTTGTAAGGAAATTTGAAGTAAAATGCAAAAGTTTGTAAGAAAGAAGTTACTTTTGATTGGGGGGCAGAGTGTCAAAGGGAATTTAATTACATCCAAAGTGCGATAGCTAGTGGCCAGCTTTGGCAAGTTTTGATACCACTTGTGAAATCTATATAGTGACAGAAGCTAGCGACAAAGTATTGGGTGCCGTATTAATGCAAAGACAGAATGTGGTAGAAAGGGTAGTGGTGTTTGCATCACGAGTTCTGAAAGGAGCAGACATCTTGTCTGTTGAACATGTGCCGAGGAAGGAAAATGTTTTAGCCGATTAACGTTCTAGAGCCGGGGGGCGGTGGGAGAGATGGGAAAGATGATGTTTGTGAAATGACTAGTAGTGATCAGGAAGACAGGGAAGTATTTAAAGTTTGTGAGAGAACCATTGGGGATCAAGAATGGAAAGATGCTGAGAGAAGATTTGGAACTTGCCAACTTTAAGGATTTGGGCGAGAAAAAATGAGTCACGTTGGTCTCGTGAGGAAGGTTTAGGTGTATTTCACTGTGTCAGCGATGAGCTGAGTTTGGAAGAAGAGTTTTTGTGCAAGGGAGGACGATAAACCCCTCCACAGGGTGTAAGGAGAGAGCTACTAGAAGTTGGTCACAAAGGTCCCCTTGGTATGACCAAAACCAAAGGTAGATTGAGTGCTGATTATTGGTTGTCAGGATTGGATACTGATATTGAAAAACCTGTTAAAAACTGCAGTGCGTTTGAGGACTTGGATAAGGCATTAAGGCATTTTGTGCAATCTTTGAGATCTCTGGAATTGCCAGCGATGCCATGGAAGTTTGTGGCTATAGATATTTTAGGGACAAGGAAAGGAGAAGAAAAAATATATGTCGTAGTTCTTATGTATTTGTACACTAAATGGGTGGATGTGGAAGTAGTGGTGGAGGAAGACTGTAAAGCGATGTTGAATTTTCACAATAGGATATTTCAGAGGGAGGGGTTTTCCCCAGAAAGCTACTCTCTGACAATGGAGTTCAATTTACATTGAGAATTATGGAAGCATTTCTGGAAGGAATTGGGGTAGTGCATCTTAAGGCAATATTATATCACCCAGAAACCAAAGCGGCGGTGCAACGCTTCAACCACACTCTCATGAAAGGGATCAGAATGACCATAAAAGAGTCTAACAGCTGGGAGCATGCTGTGAGGAGAAGAGTGCATGCCTATAAACTATTTATTCATTTTATTGTTCGTTTGTTAGGCGCTTATAAAAGGAAGTAAATACTGTTTCAAAGCGCCCAGAGGGGAACAAGGAGGGGACAGGGGATGAGAAACAATGAAAAACATACATATTAAATACAGTGGGGGGAGGGGCGGACAAAGCTACTATGCCTTGCGAGTGTTCAGAACGTGCAAGCGCAGAAGGGAGGGGGGGTATAGGATGGGTGCTCATTGGTGAGCAACAGGTGAAGTGCAATTAAGTGCGAGCCTCCAGGGTGGAGGGTGAGCCGAGGCAAGTGCTGAGGATAGACAGAAGCTGGTGGCGATTCAGTGTGGGAGGTCAGGGCCCTGAGGATGCAGAAGGGCCCTGAACACCAGACAAGTGTTACGCTCACCTGCTATCCACAGGGACGCCACCCAGCCGGGTTACTCGCTGGTATGCTTTTCAGCTTTGCCCTGATGTGGTCTGCGGGGAAGATTCTGCCTTGTGGTAGAATTAGGCGTGCCCTCCGTCCTGCCTTCTTTGCAGGGGTGCAATGTCTTTCATGGGCGAGTGCGGTCCAGTTACTTCACTGACGCCGGCCCGTTTGATATTGTTCAGGTAGGTCTTATTGCTGTTCTTTAGTTTTGTTGCTATCCTGCATGACTTTCTTTGTTTAAAAAGTCTCTTTTTTCTCCCTTAGGTATGCAGAGCTTCAGCGCGGCGAACTGGCATGGTTGAGCCCCACTGGTAAATGATGGCGCATTAAGAGCGCTATGATGCGGTAAGTAAGCGCTATGCGCAGCGCTGCAAAGTCTTGCCTTTGCTAACCTGTGTTTTCCTTCCTTGTAGGTCGCGGTGTTCTTCAGCGTGAATGGAATGTCCTGAGTGGTGCCAGCCGAGAGGCGACCAGCCAGGTAAGCCTTTTGAGCAGTTCGTAATTTGTAAATGTCTCTACTGCTTTCTTTAATGTTGCCTCCATCTTCCTCTTTCAGGTTTTTCTGTCCGGGAGGCTTGCAGATTCGAGGAAGCTGTTCTCAGTAGCTGCGAGTTTTTAAAGATGAAGACTGCAGGTAAGATGCTGCTGCTAATGAGGTTCCTTTTGTCTCCTTGCAGGTTCTGCTTCTCCGAGGTTCGAGGGAATAGCTGGACACGGTGAGCGTCACGTTGCAAGCTGCAAAGTAACGCGAAACGTGTTGTCTTGCTTGTGTGTGGTTTAAATAGCCCCAACAAAATAGTCCAGGTAAAGTAGTCCCTAGGCTAACACACCCAAAACACTAGACCGCATAGCTTGGTTCTTAGGAACCAAGCTATGTGGATGCCTCCATGTTGGCTGACAATACAATTAAGTAGAGTCCCAAGCACATTGTTTTTCATGGTGTAGCGCCAGGACTGGACCCATGAGGGCTTTTGAAGAGGATGCCAGGCTCTAGAGGCCCGAGTCCTGACTCCACCTGGCCAATGGGTTTGCCAGAGGGGTGTTAGGGAGAATTCTCTCTTTAGGCTGAATTTCCTAACCTACTGAGTCCCCCAGCAGCTTTGCTGGATTTCTGGAGTTTTTTTTAATCTCCTGCCAAGAGTGAGACTCTTTCTCCCACTCTTGGACATGATTTATGGTATTCCTTTGACTGGTAATGTGTTTTATGGGCTATGGGGTCCTTTACTCCATAGGGTCTCATGTGTTTTTCCTATATGTGTTACACAGCACCCTCCGTGCCGTAACACAGGGGTGTCACATAGTGACACCCCACCATAGACTCCATACCCTGGGACTGACTACTGTCTCCCAGGGCATGTAAAGTCACCATTGGCTTTACTAGTCCCAAATTATTAACAGAAACCAGTACAAATCATCATATTGTGGACGTACTGGTCGGGGCAATTCGATTGCCCCAGGGTTTGTTAGTCGAGGGGGCACGTCTCCGTCCCCCCTGATCGAGTTTTGGCTGGTGGCAGTGGAAACTACTTTTTATATTCGACCGCAAATATTTTCCTATGGGATTTTCCCATTGTTCGAGGCTACCAACTTTAGTTATTTAATTCTCATAGCCTCGAACATACCGCCGGTTTATTTAATTAATATTAATTCCCCGGTTGGTATTTTTTTGCCAAAACTCGATTCTAAAATGGCGTTTGTGTTCTCTTCTGTGACTCCAACCCAAGTCGAGCCCTTTGTTCCACTTTTTGGCGGGCTTCTTTACAGAAGCCTCCCAGTGGTGTCACTCTGTCTGGGTACCACAGGAGGTGTGGGAGGGGGTTTAGGCACCCTGGACTGAGTTACCTTGGCAACTCAAGTCGCACTCCATCCTGATTGGCCCAAGTGGTGAGCCGGCCGGCTCACCACTTAGCATGTTTGAGTGACAGCTAGGCTGAGTGAATGGGGGTTTTCTGCATAAAAGCAGGGCTTTGGGGGCTGGAACTTCAGAAGTCGCCACAGGACCTGAGAATCCGACGAGGGAGAAGCTGAGCCGACCTACCACGACGACACTGCCGGTGGAGCCCTGCAGAACCGACTCACCACTTCCAGACGACAGAGAAGATCTCCCGGCTGGAGAGGCTTCTTCCCCTGACTGGTGGGCACAACCAGTTTACCTTTCTTTCTTCGCACCCCAGCCCGGTTTGTGGTCGAACTGCCCGTGCCAAGCACCCCGGCAGCCGGATAGCCACTCACCACTGAACCGCGAATCACCGGACCGCTCCTTGTACCCAAGAAACTCAGCGGCTGGTTTCTTCCCTGGCAGTGCAACGGACTCCTGTCTTCCTCCACGACGAGATCCTCTCTTCCCTCGGACGAAGCAACAACTTGCATCCGCTGCCAGGAACAACTGCCCCCGCTGGAGCGTTCTCACCACTTTAAGGTACCGTGTCCGCCAGGCCTGCCTTTCTAAAGATTGCTACAAGGTAATAATAACCCCTTAACCTTCTGGACTGGGCTGGCCGCCTTGACCCTCTAACTGGTCCCTTTCTTTGGTCCAACTCCTTTTTGAACCTTTACAAGACTTTTGTGCACTGCAACCGTGTGACCCTGGACACATTTCGTTTGGATCCTCTGAAAGTGGATCCGGCCTCTTGAACTCTAACTTCACGGTTTTACTTTGCCTTCCTCTCTTGTTATGTTCTGGTAAAAGTGTTGGGATCTGTTTCAACTTGTTCTCTGCTTTTCTCACTCTTTTTTTTTAAACGAACTATTAGAGTGCCATCTACGTTAAGCGCTCACCGCTGTCTGAAAATAAGTGAGGCTTTACTTAAGACTTGTTCATTTAAGGGAGTGCATATCTTTTAGTGACCGTGTTTTTGAATTGCTTACTATTAGTGCCTGTGTGTTTTTCTAGATGTGGTTTTAAATAAATAATTATATCTCTTTTACACCAAGCCCTGGTCAGTGTTTACTTGTTCTACTGTGTCCTCTTGACCTATTGTGAATACTCTGTATACTGCCTAACTCTTCTTGAGGGAAGTCTGACTGCTCAGCCACAGCTACCAAGTGAATCTGTGTGGTACAGACTGCTACCAAGTGGGTTTACTGCCAAACACCTGTAGTCCTAAATCTTTTGCAGTGGTCCCAGAGGGAACTGCACAGGTTTCTGCCTAACAAGGGGGTTTTGGGCGAGGGTCGTGACAACAAGCAACTGAGATTGAGAGAGGGGGGGAAGGAGGAGGTAAAGAGGAAAATCTTGAGGAGCGTCAAGAATTTAAGAAAGTCCTGCTGAAGACTAAGAGGGGTGAGTCTGTTCCAAAGAAGGGAGCCAGCTGAGTAAAGCGATCAGCATTCTACCCTCTGTTTAGCTAAACGCTTTACACACAAAGAGTTGGTGCCAGAGGAGCGCAAGGGTCTAGAGGGGCAATATTTAGTAAGAGAGTTGCAGATAGTGTGGTCCCAGACAGCCTTGCGGATGATAGAGGGATTTGAATTTAATCCGTGAAGTAACCGCGAGCCTGTGAAGAATTTCTAGGACAGAGATGCGGTCCCTGGGTTTGAGGCCAAGGATAAGTCTTGGTGCTGTATTCTGGAATAGCTGGAGGAGGGGGTCGCAGAGCGGAAGAAGGTAGATTCAGAAGGAAGCTATTGCAATAGTCAAGCCTAGAGAGAACCAGGGCTCGGGTAACATTGAGCTTCTGGGGGAAGGTGAGAAAAGGTAGAATTCCTTTGAGAAGGAAGAACTGCAAATTGGAATTATTGGCAATGTCCTGGGTCTGAGTGAGGAACGAGAGAGGGGAGTAGAAGATGACTCCAAGGTTTCTGGTTTCAGAAAAGGGAGCAGGGGGAGAGCCCATGGAGGAATGCCAGTGTGAAGGAAAGAAGGCGGGAGCAGGGGTCCCAATGGGAAGGATCTCCGTTTTGCTGGCATTGAGGCCGAGATCACTGGAAGTGCATCTGGCCTGGATGGGAGAAAGGCAGCCGATGATGATGGAAGGTGCAAGAGGATCAGCAGGAAGTTTGAAGCGGAGTTGTGTGTCGTCAGCATAACACTGGAAGTTGGGGGAGAAGGAGAAGATGAGGAGTACCAGCCGAGTAAGGTAGATGTTAAAGAGCCAATGCGAGAGGATAGAGCCCTGGGGACACCCCAAGTGGAGAAGGAAGTAGGAGAGGAAACGGTGCCCAGGAGGACTTGGGAGGACATACCTAGTTTCTCACTCTAAAATAGAGCTAGTTCCATTTGAGGTTTTGAAACATAGAAAGCCTTCCAAGTCAGTTTGTCCTCCCAGGATGGGTAAGGCCTGCTTTATGGAGTGGGATAAACAGGAATTGAGAGATGGGGTGAAGTGCAAGGCAACAGACATGAAGGAGAGATCTGATAGATTGAGGAGTGCTAGGACAACCAAGTGGAAGGAGTATATGAGGTATGTATCAAGAGGCCAAGAATGGTGCTGAAGGGACAAAGTAAATTTACGAGACCGTGGAGAGTGAAGACGTTCCTGGATGATGGTGTGGCATTGGAGGATGGGAGGGTGCGGCATTGGAGAATGGAAGGGTGTGGAATAAAGGGTTCATTACCTCCAAGAGAAATGGTGGTGATGGTGGTGTGTAAATTTAAGTATTGTGATGTTCACATGTAAAGAAGGGAGGTATGTTATACGCGTTTACTTTTGGGTGAAATCGTATGTGCTTAAGAGAACTTTGTTATGCTGTGGGCCTCTTGTATATAGTTAAGTAGGATCTGCCATTCCAGGTTGGAATGGTAGAGGTTTAGGAAGGTGGGGGGGATGTTCTGGTAAAGGGAGAAAGTTAAATTCAGCAGTTTACCCTGGAGAGGATGTCCCAGATGAACCCAATTTATGAATAAAGAATATTTATAAAGTATTTTGTGGCATGCATACTTTATAAGACTTACCTTTATTAACTTTAAGCATTACTTCTATGGTTACTTCATACACAGACAAGTGTGAGGAGGACAGAAAGCAAGGGGAGAAACGGGGGCTGTACCTGTTCTTTGGAAGAAAGGCAGTGCTATTTTACCTGTTCTTTGGAAGAAAGGCAGTGCTATTGCCAGGTGCTTGCGAAGGTGGACTCTCTCCAATAAGCTTTGGCATTTCAATCTCAAAGTCTTTGGGCACGTTCTGGATATTTGGTTCAGTGAAACTCACTCTCCCTAGAGGGGTGAAGGAAACATTTTAAAAGTCATAACACATAGCAGCATCTCTAAATACACAGTTGTTTAACAGTTACATATACACTATTACCTGTAACAATGTTCACTTTGGAAGTTAACTTCACCCAAAAATAAAAATTTGTTTGGGATCCTCTACATTTCGTTGACAATTGTGAAAGGCAAAGTTAGCCCAGGGTATATCTTAAGGCTCTCTGCCCTGTGTGTTCATTTATGTCCATTACCAAGTGTCCACCTCTCATCCTCTCAGCTCAAGCTTAGCTGATCTTATACAATCTTGGTCAGAGCATATCTAGAATCTCGAGGGAGTAAAGACAGGGCTCAGCATGATCTGCTTTTTCACTTTATGGATCAGTCAAGAAGGTCGTTTGGTACATCTGTCCTTTCCATTCTACATGTGTGCCACAACACTAAGCCGAAGAATGTAAAAGGTGCACTCACATGTGAAACAGGAGTTCCACACTCAACACTTACAATTCAGATGTGACCACTGCCTTCTCCAAGATCAATTGACTTATTTAAAAGATTTCAGTGATACAGGGTAAGAATTGTTCAGTTTTAGATTTAGAGAGTTCCCAATAGTATAACATTCAGTTGGACCAGGGGGGATGAATAAGCCTTGGCTTCCTGGAGTGGAGAAGGAAGTTTTGGGGGATACAGAGTTGTGGATGATGGTAACTTGAGCATGATGCAGACACTTTACCCAAAGTCCCTGCTCACACTGAGAAACCTAGGGGTATTCTCCCATGTAGAACCCAAGAATCCTCTATTCAGGTGGCCAGGTGAGGGCCATCGCTTTTGGATCCCAAACCTGGGTGTGGACAAGCAAGTAGGAGAGCCAGCGGGAGAGCAAGTTGCGATGAGAGCCGATACACCAGAGCTGCCCAGGGCAGGAGGCCAGAGACCGGGATGCCGAAACGCTGCAGTTTGAAAGAGCGGAAGCGTGGCAAGGGAGTCGTGTCTCCAGTGAGCCAAGAAGAGTCTGTGTATAGGAGCTGAGAAGCAGCTGGTCCCGTGCAGAACATGTGAAGGTGAATTCTCGTTCTCCAGGGCCGGTGAGACAGCCCAGGAGTGTCCGAGGGGTAGGCAGTGAAACCCTGACCTCGGAACGAAGAGTCGCTGTGGAGCTGATGTGCAGAAGTCAGCCCGGCGAGTCTCAAAATCTTGCAGAGCCGGGTTGTGAAGAGCATGATACAAATTGACACTAGAAAAGCATAAGGAAGACGACCGCGAGCGACTCAGAAAGAAGGAAACAAGTGCAGGGGGTGCACAGAAGAGTGAAAGAAGCGTGCAAGAGGCAAAACAGAGAAAGAACCAAGGACAGTGCAAGTACGCACGTCAAAGAGAAAGGAATAAATGAAAATGGTGCAGTAAGCACCTGAAGATAAAAAGTACAAAGGAGAGCAAGTAACAAACATAGGGGCAAAGGGTCAGAATGATCACGCTAAGGAAAAGCAAAGATCCTGGCGTTTTCGGAAGCCTCTGATTCTACCCCACGACAGGATGATATGTAAGAAAGACTATATATATAGAAAAGGCACATCCTGACCAACTGAATTTGTGTTTGGAACTAGAGGGGCCTAAGCTGGAGGAAGGGCGGCCTGTGAAACCAAAAGGTAACTGATATACTTAGCTTTGTTTTTGAATGCTGGAAGAGGCCTGAACTTGGGGAAGGGACCCCTAAGAAGCCCAACCAATTTGGAGACTTATTGGTTTTCTTTTTAGTGTCAAGGCGCTTTGAGAGTAACTGTTCTACATTTCTTTTGTCGCATTTGAAACTTGAATACGTTGAAGCTTGGGGAAGGGAACCCCAAGGAACTCAAAGACACTGAAGGTATTTCAAATAACTGTAAGGGCCCTGTGGAGAAGGTCTTATGAACAGCCCTGTTGAGTGAACCTATCTTTGTGACATTGGCCAAATTGCACCTGGTGTGAAGACCACCTGAAACCAACTTTGGATTCCCATTTTTGTTGAACCATTCTTTTTCCTTCTCAAAAGACTTCCCATCACATGTTTTTGTAATGAGTGAGGGCAAGCATAGGTTTAGACACAAACAGACTTATTTTGGACTATTGGACCACAATGGCCATTAGAAACATCAGTTAACGAAACCATCCCTTTACACTTGGATCCAGTCAGGCATTACATCAACCCAGGAAGCTTAGTAAATATAGGTTTAGGTTTTAAAACAAATACTTTTGAGTCTGTGTCTCTCTTGATACCATGCCTGTCTCATAACACCAAAAGGTCTAATGCTGAATATTTTCATTAATGGGAGAGGAATGCTTGCCTTTGGGAGATGTGGGCAAGCCAGAACACACTAAATACTAGCTTGGTGTGGTAATACTCTTTCAAACCCATCAGAGTGCAGGACTTTCTTTGGGCTCATATAAACAAAACTCCCAAGCATCCCTGCGCCCAAAAACTAAAATGTCTTGGAGGTATCCATTTGTCTCAGAACAAAAGTTGTATCTAACCTCTTCAAGGAGAGACCAGATCCCACCAATTTCTCTCAGACACTGGTCGAGCTTCTGAAATTGGTCCGATATATTCTAAGGCAGGACCGTAAAGTGGCATCACACCGACACGTAAAGGTGGGACAAGGCAATTGCATAAATAAAAACAAATGCAAATACATTCTCTGTGGTGAGAGGGTTTCATGGGTCACTGTCAAGACACCCCCTTGAATACAAAAGTTACAGTGAGAAGTAGTGATAGTATATCCAGAAGTGTCCGTAGAATGCAATCTATTTAAGGCGGTGGTAAGTGTATCCCAGATCATTTGTCAAAGGTGACAGAAGAAAACAAAACCTTTAACTAAGTGCACCTCTTTATTCAACCAGATTAATTAGTCCTTCAGAGGCAAAGCTTAAGCTGAACAAGTTACTTACCAACTGTAACTTTCTTTCGATTGGATGTTCCTCCCACGTATTCCTCACCTTAGATATTTGTATCTTCCAGCTTGTTGCTTCGGAAAACATTTTTTCACCAGAGGGCGATGTGCTCGAGGCCACAGTGTCGATGTCCCTCGAGGGCTGCCGTTGAGTGCCGACGTCATGCGCAGTATAAAGGGCTTGAGCTGTGCCCGTTAGCTTCAGTTCTGTTTTTACGATATGAGTAGCCACATCAGTTGACCAGGCTTTAATGACCTTTGGCTCGTAAGGAACTTGAAGTGCAACAGGCGTAAACTGTACGGCGGGGTATGTTGGGAGGAACATCCAATCGAAAGAACGTTACAGTTGGTAAGTAACTTGTTCTTGTAATGGATTGTGTTCTCCCACATATTCCTCATCTTAGATATTCTCCCAAAGCAGTAAGAATTCGGAGGAGGGAGTACCAGAGAAATTAGTTGCAAATCGTTTGAAGGACAGCTTTTGCAAAGTGGCCTCCTTGATAAGATGTTGAATCCAAGTAATAATGTTTCACGAATATGTGCATTGACGACCAGGTGGCCGCTGCACAAATATCCTTCACCAGAACACCCCTCCGAAGAGCTGTTGAAGTTGCCATACCCTTGGTTGAGTGAGCTCTTAATCCACCCGGAAGCTCTTTTCCAGCCAATTTATAGTACTCCGTAACTGCCAAAATAATCCATCTGGATAGTGTTTGTTTTGATACTCCTAAACCCAATCTGTGTCCAGTATATCCGACAAACAGTTGATCACTTTGTCGGAATTTAGCTAATCTGGAAATGTAGAAATTTCGAGCCCTCCTTGGATCCAGTCTGTGTAGTCTTTCTTCCTCTTTACTCGCATACGGAGGAGGATAGAAAGAAGGTAAAGTCATTTTCGGTGACAGGTGGAAATCAGAGACTATTTTCGGTAAGAATGAGGGTCTGACCCTGAGAGTTACTTTGTCTCTATGGAAGACGGTATGAGGAGGCTTACAAGAGAGTGCCTGCAACTCACTCACCCTGCGAGCTGATGTAATTGCCACTAGTAAAATTGTCTTTAAAGTGAGGAGCCTTAACGGACAAGAATGTAAAGGCTCAAATTTTAGAACTACATTTTTGTTAATTTAGTTTTATTAGGTTTTAATACAAACAGGTCACACAAAGGAAAAAAAAAGGTAAGCATTTCATTCCAAGACGGAGTTGAGAATTTTACAGACGAGAATCAAAATTCAACATAAACTTGGTATACTTTCCCAACTTTAGTCTTTAAGTCTTTGGAGTGACCGTTCCCGTCCCAGATTCCTCTACCACCCCCCACGTCCCTCTAGGGCTAGGGCATTTGTTTTACAAGAATTGTGTGGTCTTACTTTTGTGTGGTCACGTTCCAGGTTTTGGGGGACCCCCCTGTTGGGGAACACCTCTTTGCATTTCTCCATCACATTTTGGATCACATATTAGACAGCGTCAAACAGTGGGAGGATGTTACATGACAAGCCAGGTAGCAGATTCAGCTTCCAATCATATTTCTATACATTAATGTATTATTCCTGGCATGTATTTGTTCAAAAAAGTCCAGCCACAAAATATCACATTTCGTGGACCTTCCATGTAGGGATGAAGTTATTTTTTCCATGGTGCATATGTTTGTTGCTACATTGACCCATTCTCGCTCGCGATTGTTCTGGATTTCCACTTCATAGCTAGCAGGGCCCGAACAGCTAGCAACACCAGTGCAACCAGACATTTAATTCTTCTCCATTCATCCTCACACTTCTCAAAACCAAACAAAATGCGGTAGGGGTCTGCCGTTCTTTGGACCCCGTCTAAGTCTCTGATTCAACCCAGGACTTCGTCCCAGTACACCTTGATTCAGGGACATCCCCACCACATGTGCCAATAGTCCGCAACTTCACCACATTCACGCCAACATAGTGGGCTGGCTGACTGATACATTTTGGAGAGTCTTTGTGGATCATACTGCCTCCGGTGTAATAGTTTGATAGAGTGTAGTTTATATTGACATGATATGGATGTTCGGGGCGCCGCTCGGCACCTTTTCCCCCCCATGTATCTGGATCAATATGATCCCCCAAGTCTCTTTCCCAGTTCTTTCTGAGAGGCTCTGTAGTTCCCCTACCTGCCTCTATCCATGTTTTGTACACACCCGATATCAGACCCTTCAGCTCTGTCCTGGAGTTCAATAGCATCTCAAAGGGGTTAAGTTATCTCCTCAATTTATCTTTTCACTCAGCTCTCGTTAGGATGCCCTTAATCTGCAGGAATTGGCATGTAGACAGTACCCCTATTACCCCTATCCCCAAGGCCTCCACTAGCTCAGGGAGCGTGATGAAGGAGTCATTTTTCAGAAGTTGGCCAACTCTCTCCAGTCCCGCTTCTTAACCAAGTTTGAAATCTCTCTACATTGGGGATATGTTCATCAATACCTGGGGACCACAGGTGGCTCAACGGTTATGGCCATGTGGAAATGTTTCTCACCTCTGTGCCCTCCCTCCATATTTCCCATATGGTTTCTTGTATCGGATGTGCTTTCAATCTATTTAATAGTTTCCTCATTGGGGCCCACAACCATTCTGAGACCGTGGCCAGGGAAAGATAGTCGTTGTCCATTGAAATCCACTAGAGTTCTTTTTGATTACGGAGATGGGGAATTAGCACCTGTAACTGGTCTGCCTCATAATATTTCCTAAGATCTGGGAGACCCACCCCCACCCTTGTCCTTAGATAATGTCAGGGTATCGTATGCAATTCTAGTCCTTTTCCCTTGCCATAGGAATCTTACAAACGCTTCCTTGACTTCCATGAAGTTGTGTCCTGACATCTTGATGGGGAGCATTTGAAAGGGATAAAAGAACCATGGGAGACAGATCATTTTTATCGCGTTGAGGCGTCCTAGCCAGGATATTGTCAGTTTGTCCCACCTAGCAAGGTCTGCATGGACATTTTGAAGGAGTATTGGGAAGTTGGCTTCGTATAGGTCTTCTATCTTTCTTGTAATTTGTATTCCTAAATATTTCAACTTACTATGTTCAATCATGAGACCCAATGAGGAGTATTTGACTTCGTTTGTCTCTGCGGACCCCTGTAGGGGGAACAAAATCGACTTGGTTTTATTAACTTTGAAACCCGATATTCGGCTGTATTCCTCAAGAAGGTGCAGAGCTCTAGGGATGGATGTTCTCGGGTTGGCCACATGAAGGAGTATTTCGTCGGCATACAATGCCACCTTATACTTGATCTTGCCTAGTTGCAATCCCTCAACCCGGTTATCCTCCCTCATCCTCTGTGCCAGTGGTTCCAAAGAAATAGCTAAGAGGATAGCTGAAAGGGGGCATCCCTGTCTGGTGCCTCATTTTAATTCAAACCATCTAGAGTATTCTCCATTTACAAATACGGAGGCTTTGGGTGCTGTATAAACTGCCAGAATCCCTCTTCTAAATTTAGGCCCTATCCCCACCTTGCGTAGGACTGCTGTCAGGAAATCCCATTCCACCCTGTCAAAGGCCTTTTCCGCATTAATGGGGAGCAGGGCGGGCTCATTGATCATATTCTGGGAGGCGTTGACAAGGTGCAGGGTCTTTCGCATGGTGTCGGCTCCTTGATTCCCCAAGTATGAAGCCCACTTGGTCAGGATGGATGAGATGAGGCATAAGTGTCTCCAGTCTAGAGGCTAGCACCTGTGTGTAATTTTTTGCATCTACATTAAATAAAGATATGAGGCGATATGATCCACACCTTTTGGGGTCCCTTCCATCTTTGGGAAGTACGGTTATAAGAGCTCTAACAAATGAATCTGGGTCTCTCCCCGATTCTAGGATCTCGTTCAACAGTTCAACCAAGAATGGTATGAGGTAGGTACTAAAGGATTTGTAGAATCCGGCCATATATCCGTCTTCTCCTGGGGATTTGCCTAGTGTCAACCTTTTTATCGCATTCTGTATCTCCTCCTCTGTTATGGGGGATTCTAAATGAGGTGAGTCAATGCCTGTTACTTTGGATATGCCGATAGCAGCAAGATAATTCTCTATGCCAGTCGTATCTGGATCCGCCTCCAGGGTATACAGTGTTTCGTAGAAGGCAGCAAAGGCTTCAGGGATGGTGGGTTTGCTTGTCACTGGGTTAGGCCTTTCATCAATTAACTCCAGCACCCTGCGCTCTGCCTGTTCCCCAAGTCTGGCGGCCAGCAGTGCATCAGCTTTGTCCCCTTTGTCGTAACATTTTTGTTTCAGCAGGTGCAGTTTACGCACCGTCTGATTGTGTTCTAGGAGGCAAATTTCTTACCTTTTTTTGCCTCGCTAAGTTTGTTGGGCTCTACCATGTCACCTCCTTTAGCCTCCTTATCCAACTGGCAAATCTCCCCTCTGAGTCTATTTTCAATCAGAACTCTTTCCATAGGGCCTCATTACATCTCCATTTACCTCCCCTAACTGGTAGGTGTTCCCACTGTGTGTCAGCAATGACCATATCGTGGTCCGACCAGGTGATTGGGGTGATCTGTGTGTGTGTGGTGATGTTATATAGATCTCTTGAAAAGTAAATATAATCAATCCGAGTGAAGGTGTTGTGCGGAGCTGAGTAAAAGGTGTAACCTCATTCATCTGGGTGCATCCCTCTCCACACATCACCCATCCCATACACATCCATCATGTCTGCAAACTTGTTACATAATCTTTTGGTTCCATCTCTCATGAGAGGGCTACCAGTCTTCCGATCCATGGTAGGATCTGCCCATAGAAATAAAACCGCAGCCTGGAATGATGTGCCCTGTGGCTTCAAGCATTATTTTGGGGATTGTTTTAGACAGAAATCTAACTTGGCCTACGTTAGGAGTGTAAATCGTGGCAATTGTCACGTTCACTTTTCCGACAGATCCTGTTACCAATAAAGCTCGGCCTTCTGTGTCTGACAATGTTTTGGTGACCTTAAAGTCTATCCCTTTTCTGATGAGAATTCCCACCCCTCCTTTTCTCAGCGGTCCAGAGCCCCAGAATTCTATTCCAATGCGTTTCCCAAGAACTGGCCTCTCATCCCCCTTCATGTATTTGGTCTTTTGCAGAAGGAGGATGTCAATGTTTGCTCTACGAGAAACTCTGAATACCAGAGATCTCTTGGTTGGTGACTTGAGACCATTGACAGTAAGCGTTCCCACCCTTAAGGAGTCCCTTCTGCCTGATTCAGCGGTTGTCATTCTGCAATACCAGAGTGTACAAGATTCTTAACCGCAATCACCAACATGCCATCTGCTCAACATACCACACCTCATTTCTCTCATCTTCCGTCCCTGAAGATGTTACTTTTGCCTTTTCCCTTGCCTTGCCCTGTGCCCCTGCCTCCCTCCCTCCCTCCACCCACTTTCCCTCTCCCCAGTTGGTGGTGTCCGAGTCCAGCTGAAAGAACTGGCCCGGCATGGAACGCCAGGGGAGACCGTTACCGCACTGTCCCTTGCACAAAGAAAATCAAGATAGAAATGAGCCCCCTTTGCCTCCCCTCCGTTCTAAACTTATGATTCGCAACCAAACATGAGTCACAATGTTAGTCTAGTGACCAATAATCAAACCTTGTGCTTTATAGCCGATTTGACTTGGATATACTGCAAAAGGCCTAATTTTCTCCCCCTGGGGAGACGTTGCCTCTTCGATATTTCTTGGAACCTTTCACCCGCTTTCTCCTTGGACCTTGAATACGCCATTCTCTTCCATCCTTTTTCGAATCCTCTCGATCATCCCTTTGTCCGTGTGGTTCAACCAGCTACGATATGTACGCTTTTATCTCTTTCTCTGATCTTAGCCTAATCTTTGAGCCTCAATGTTTAAAAGAGAGGGAGAAGGGGTATCCCCATCTGTAGCGTGTGTCACGTTCCTTCAGCCATTTCGTGAGGGGTTCACACATTCTCCTGAGAGCTAGTGTCAGGGAGGATAGGTCTTGATATATTGTTATCTGTGCCCCTTCGAGGGTGATCGCACCTCCACTCCTTGCCTTCTCCAGCCTTATCCTGGTAACGATGGAATCAGGCGAGGACCGACCTTGGACCTCCAGGGGGGCATACGGCTCTGTGAATACTTTCAGTTTTGGGTTTGTCGATTGCATCATCGGCGAATAGAAGCTTAATGATGTTGTGAAGCATTTTCTTGAGATCTTCCTCCGTTTCACCTTCTCGTTCTGGGATTCCGAAGAAGCGAAGGTTGTCGGCCTTTCACGATTTTCCAAATCATCCATTTTAAGCTTGAAATCTTCCCTCTGCTCCAGATCGGCTATTCTATGTTCCAGCTGTGTCTCCAGGGTGTCTATCGTAGCTTGGTTGTTCTCGACTCAGTCTAGCCTATCTTCAATATTGTCTAGGCATTGTGTGATCCTGTAAATGTTTCCACCTATATTGGCCCCTATGCTCTTTATTTCACTTAGAAGGGCGGCGATGTCCCCTTTCGTGGCAGCCGTTTCAACATTGGCTGTGGCTGCCATTTTGGAGTTGCCGGTGCAGTGAAATGATGGAGCGTAAGCAAAAATAGCCAGCTTTTGTTGTGCGTTCATATACCCCTGATATCACTCTATGGTGCCTCCTAGAAATTCTGAGTACATCAGGGTTAGAGGCTGAAATGCCAGAGTCATTCAGTGGAGATAGCTTATATTCCCAGTGGTCCCCGGGCGCAGGCGGTCCTTTCTGTCCCCACGTGACAATCGTCCTATGATGTTCACTGGTAATTGCGTAGTCACTGGATTAGGAGCGATGTGGTTGGTGTCTCTATGACATTAAATTTGGTGCCTAGTATCTGCGCACTTTCCACGTGTTCTATTGGACATATATTGGTTCCTCTTTCCGCTGTGCAACAGCACTGTCCAGTTCCCCACAGACTTGACCTCAGTCACGGATGGCCCTAGTATGATTCCAGGAGATAGGGGCGTACGCTGTTAGTGCTTTATGCCAGGTGTGGTACCTTGATCTTTCCAGGATATGCGATGCCACCATTAACCTGGCGCTCTACTGAATACAGTCTGTTAGCTCCTTTATGTGTGACGCATGTGTGGGGGCCAAGGCCGTGTCCAGTCGCCCTCTGAAGAGGAGACATAGGGAAGTCTGGTTTGGGTCGCTAGAATGCTGCAGTCTTAATAAATGTTCAGTATTTTGGTGGGCATGGGCTCTCTCCTAGAATGTCTCCCCCGGGCCTCACTGACTGGCATGTGCCCTGTGTTCGGATTAGATGAACACTTGTAATTGTTCAGATTCAGGTGGGCATTTAGATTACGTGTGAGCCCGTGAATTTGCAATGAAAGCCATTGTTGAAATGGGCCTTGCCAGGCGCTGTTTGAGCCTCTATGCACGATATAGTGATGCATTATCTGGGCCCAGTCCCCGCTCCCGTTGTCTTCCGCCTCCCTGGGGGTCTAGCGGAATGCCGTTTATCACCTTGTCGGGGGCCCACTGAGTGGCGCTGGTGTGGGGACTGCTGGAGGATATTCAGTGCCGGAGGGACACGCAGCACACAGGTCTGTCGTGCCCGGGCCTCCGCTGCGCTCCAGCTCTATGAGAGCGTTTCACTCATCCTGTCGCAATGGGATCCAGCACGTTCCTCGGCTGCTTTGGGTCTGCTTTCGTGTATGCGGATCGTGCTGTGGGGGCCCTCAGATCCACCGCGGAGCTCGGCGCTCTGCAGGAAGGAGCCGCGGTCTCCTAGATTGCTGAGGATAAGAGCTCACGTGGCGTTGCTGTGCGTCTGCTCGTGAGAAGCAAGTTTCTCTAGGAAATCTGGTCCGATTTTCCTCCAGTTTTCTTACAGTTGGTGAGGGGACTATTCCGACCTTGGTTGGTGCACTTTCCAACCTCAAGGGGGTCAAACAGCAGGGGCTCTTACTGCTTTTCTGGACCCGAGGTGCAGAGCTCACACGAAAGAGGAAGACATCCGTGCGCCCCCTGATGGCCAACCTTAGAACTACATTTTAATCCCAGATAGGATTTTGGAAGGGAGTTGGAGGGTACACATTTGTCAGTCCTTTTAGAAATCAGATAACCAAGGGCATTTTTAAAATAAGAAACCTCTTCAGATGAGCGCTTGAAAATAGATAGCGCTGCCAAGTATCCTTTTATGGTGCCAACTTGGAGCCCCAAATTGGCAAAATGTAAAAGAAAAGAGAATCATAGGTGTGTTACATTGGAATGGATCCACATCCTTGTCCTTGCACCAGTTACTGAACTTATTCCAACTATACTGGTACAAGGATTTTGTTGCTGGTCTTCTAGCCAAAAGCAAAATCTCCATTACATCATCCGGTAGGTCCCAATCCTTATACCTCAGCCTCTCAGAAGCCATGCGTGAAGGCTGGAAGTTTTGACCCCTGGAGAACTCGACCTTCCTCTTGCAAGAGGAGATCCTCTCTTTGTGGAAGACATATTGGAGGGCAGATGGACATGTCCAGAAGGTCCGGGTACCACATTCTCCTGGCCATATCAGGGGCAATTAGGATCATGGTTTTCCTGAACTTTCTTAATCTCCTGATTACTTGAGGAATCACAGAGACTGGAGGAAACTCGTACAGTAGAGGAAATTCCCAGTCCACCACGAACACGTCTCTTAGAGCGCCTCTTAGGGGAAATTCCCTTGAGCAGTACTGATTACACTTCCGTTTGACCCTGGTCACGAACAGATCCACTTGAGGGATTCCTCAAAGGGTGAAGATCTCTTGAAGGACTTCCTGAGCTAGTTCCCATTCGTAAGACACTGTGCTCTGCCTGCTCAGAGCATCCGCCGCCGCGTTCTTCTCTCCGGCTAGGTGAATTGCTGATAGAGAAATTCTTTCCTGTATTGCCCAGACCCAGAGCTGCATTGCCACTCTGCAAAGTGGTAGTGATCCCTCTTGTTGAGGTAGTACATGGCCACTGTGTTGTCCGTCATTATTAGGACATTCTTTCCCCGTACAGAGGGCAGAAAAGCTTTCAGCACTAATCTAATTACCCTCAGCTCCAATAGGTTGATGTGTAGTTTGGACTCCGATGGAGACCAACGACCGCTGATTGACAGATCCCTGGTGTGGGCTCCCCACCCCATGAGTGAGGCGTCCGTCACTGCTGTTATCTCTGGCCAGGGTTGCCAAAAAGGTTCCCCCTTGAGGCTATTGTCCATGAAAGCCCACCATAGCAGATCTTGAGCCACTCTGGTTGGAACCCGCAAAAGATCTGAAAATTGGGACCATTGCGTTCTGAGGGCCCATTTAAGGGATCTCATTCTCAATCTGGCCTCTGGCACCAGAAAAATGCAGGATGCCATAAGGTCGAGCAACCTGAGAAAATCAAAAGCCGGTAGATGATGGGCATTCTGAAACTTAGTTACCATCTGCAGGATGTGGTAAGCGCTCTCCTCGGGAGGCAAGGCTTTGCCCGAGGACGTTTCCAGTATTGCTCCGATGAATTGAAGCTTTTGGAGTGGTATCATTTAAGACTTCTTGTAATTGAGGGAGAAGCCCAGTGTGTGTAAGAAGTGGCAAGTCATGATCAGATGTTGCTGAGCTCGTTCGGGTGAACTTGCTCCGATTAACCAGTTGTCCAGGTAGGGGTAGACATGAATCCCACCTCTCCTGAGACTTGTTGCCACCACAGACATCAGCTTGGTGAAAACCCTCGGGGGGATGGCAGCCCGAAAGGCAGAACTCGAAACTGAAAGTGAGAACCGCCAATCATGAACCTCAGGTACTTCCTGTGCTTGAGATAGATCGGCACATGAAAGTAAGCATCCTGAAGGTCCAATGATACCAACCAGTCTTGGAGAGCCTGAAGGATCTGAGAAAGGATTACCATCTTGAATTTGTCCTTCCTGAGGAACTTGTTTAAGTTTCTTAAGTCCAAGATGGGTCTCAATCCTCCGTCCTTCTTTGGGATGAAAAAATAGGGGAGTACCAACCCATGTTCGTCTCTGCTACATGTACATGTTCTATTGCACCTTTCTCTAGCAGGGTTAAAATCTCCTGCTCGAGGAGCGGGTCTGGAGTTTTGGTAGAGATGGGTCTGGGTCGATGGTCTTGAGGCCTTTGTCGAAAAGGAAGGAAGTAACCATGGGTCACTATTTCTAGTGCCCAGGCATCTGAAGTAATGCCTCACCATTTGTCCAGATACCAAGTGATCCTGCCTTTCACCGGCGTCTTGTGGGTCAAGGCCTCAGAGTGGCTTTGCTGCGGCTGCAGCAGTGGCTGAGGGGACAGTTGCCGCTGCTGGGGCTGATCTAACACCTTTTCCTCTTACACCACGAGGACATTTTCTTTGTTGCCCTTTTTGACTGGCCTGTCCCTTCCCTCTCCCAAATGAGGAGTAGAATCGAAAGGGACGGCTCCTTCAGGAAGATGACCCAGAGTAGAAGTGTTATTGAGGTTGTTTTGTAGAGGTGCTAAGTGATTTAGCCACCGCTTTGGAGGTCTGCAGCTTCTCCAAACCCTCGTCCGCCTTGCTGCCAAACAACCTCGAGCCATCAAATGGCATATTGAGCAATCTGGATTGCACATCCGGTGCAAAGCCCAATTTCCACAGCCATGCAAATCTGCGAGAGGACTGTGCTAGGCGCCATGGACCTGCTTATGCTATCAGCAGTGTCCAGTCCCGACAGCATCCCTTTTAGCCTCTTTTCCATCTCAGACTATTGCCAGAAAACCACCCTGTTCCTCGCCCTGAGGGATGTGTTCAGCTGCTGTTGTCATACAGTCCCACAGGGTGTGTGTGAACCTTGCCAGGGTGCAAGTCACATTTGTGAACTTTAGGGCCATGCTGCCCGAAGAAAAGACTTTTCAGGCCCATGCATCAATTCTTTTGTCATCCCTATAACGGGGAATGGAAGGGTAAGCTGAATGCCTAGTAGAGGTTGCTGCTTGCACCACTAAGCTTTCAGGCAAGGGATGCTTTGAAAGGTATTCTGGGTTAGATGAGGAAGGTCTGTATTTCCCCACAAATTTCTTATTTGTAGCTAGGCCACAATCTAGGGTTTCCCATGTGGCTGTAACCCTTTTTTGTAATGCTTTGAGAAAAGGGAGGAGGGGGGTCTTTTGAGGGCCTTTATTAAGGATATCCGTCATGTCATCTTGGTCATCCCATAAACTCAATAACATTGTTCATTAACCTTCTGTACCCCGAGTCTGCATGATCTGCAGGGTCGGAACTGTCAAAGTCTACCTCAGGGGAAGTATCCAGGCAACTGACTGTCTGAAGACATTCATACAGATTACTTAATCTGGAGCTAGGGTCAACCAATTCCTCAGGGACATCTCTAGTCCCAAATTTTACTCCAGCTGGAGTAATTTCCTCTTCTGAGAATTGCTCCTCGAAAATAGAGGACATAGACCTGATAAAATCTAGTCTAGGTTGTGGTTGGTATACCTTTCTGGGTGAAACAACCAGTTCTGATCTCGGCTTCGACAAAGGTGTAGATTTTGCCACCGGAATTAAAATTAAAGATGGCCTCGACAATGGCGTTGAAGGTGTTGATGTAATCAATGTTGGCTTCAATAGCGTTGAAGGAGGCTTTGAAACTGTTGAAGGCATTGACGCCATCTTCGAGGGTGGCATCGAGGACACCTTCGATAGATGCAATGTAATCTTCGACAATCGGCTTTGACAATGAGTGTATTACCAGTGCCATTTTGTCCACCGTCACCTCCGATTTATGCACCGGCAGGTTTGATTTTATTTTCCGAGGTGTCAGGGAGTTTTCCTCCGACTACACCCTCGGTGGCTTGTCGCTGGATATCGCGTGTCTGGTCTTTGACCTCCCTCTGTCACTTTTGGAGTGAGCTGGGGTATGGTCTTCATGTGGCTTTTTCGAGGGCCGCGTTCTCGAAGATTTAACATTGAGGCTCTGAAGGCCTCCCATTTTTGGGGAAATCGTGTTTTGAAGGGTAGGAGATGACCCTTGTGGCAGCTGACAAGGAAGAGGAAGAACGAGATCGATGTCTTTTCCTCTATTTTTTTGACGAGGAGGAGGATTTCCTCAATCGATTTCTTGATCTTGATTTCCTCGACCCATGTCAAGATTTCCCACTCTATTCTCTCAAAGCCTTCTGGTTTCTCGAAGATTTCGAGGATTCCTCCCCGACCGCTAGTTTACCTTTCCGTTCCTTACGGGCCTTGTTAGTCATATCCTGACAGGAACCGCATTCGTCGACCCGATGGTCAGGGCGTAAACAGCAGAGGCAAACTCGATGGGGATCGGTGATCGACATCTTCCCACACTTTTGAAATTTCTTAAAACCGGTCGTGGAAGGAGTTGAAGACTAGGACATTTTCCTCGAAAAATTAAGCGCCGCTTTTGTCACAAGAAGCAAAGCTATCGGAAAAACGGAACTGAGGCCAACGAGCGAGGCTCCAGCCCTTTATACTGCGGATGACGTCAACACTCGACGGCGGCCCTCGAGGGACATCAACACCGCGGCCTTGAGCACAGAGCCCTATGCTGAAAACATTTTTGCCGAAGCAGCAAGCTGGAAGATACGAATATCTAAGATGGGGAATATGTGGGAGAACACAATCCATTTGAAGTGGGTAAATGTGTGGTGAGAGGGATGTTAAAAACCCTTGCTTATTACTTTGGAAATCTTCTAAAATGTTCTATATTTTAAAGAGATGGGAAGGGTCCCCTACTAGCAAGAGTTTTCTTTTATCCTTGGATAGCCTGTAAAAGGACAGATATTTCCTTGAAGGCAGTTCACTGATAAATTAAATTCTTTGGAATCCAGTTTCTTTGGAACTGAACTTCCTTGACGCATGAGTGCAATGTCTCTACATCTTTCGGGATATAATCTGTTCTAATGACGTTATTCATGATTAGCATGTTTCTATTTATGGAACACCGAAGCAATATTAAAAGGTCATTATTGTGAGCAGAGACCTCACCGCTGCCCAGTGTCTTCCCCAACAGGCTCCCAGCACATTCTTATGCCGAAGCACACCTCATTTAAGCAGAGGGTGGGTACTGCAGGGGAAGAAGCAGTCATTGGTATTGGAGGGGAGCTACCATTAGGATGTACAAAGTCATAACCACAGGATTTTCTGACAAAAAGGTCTTGGGAGGTTGTAGAGGTCCACTAGCAAGCAGCTCCTTCAGCCATGTTGCTATTTGTCATGACCACTGCCCCTGGCCCTGGCAGCCGGGGCCCCTGGGCCACACCACGGTGTCCCTTCACAGCCCCAAGGGCCCAATCATGTTCACCAAGACACTCTTGGAGTCAGTCCTGGCGCCTTTGGCGCCAGGCTCATATGGCAGAAGGGAGAGCTGGAGCTCCCAATGGCAGTGTCACAACATGGATGCACCCACATGGTTCAGCTCCAGAACTGAACCATGCGGTCTAGCATTTAGGGTGTGGTCAGGCCTGAAGGTACCTGGGATACCTGCAGGCTATATAAGCCAAGCCCAAGCTGGAGAACACGCATAGCGTTGTTCTGCTCTCGCAGCGTGACGTTCACCACGGTTCATCGGATCTTCCTCAGCATCCCGGGCCGACACCTGCAAGAAGAAGACGACCACCATTAGTTACTCTTACCGGTAAGCGAGCCCAGCTCCTGTCATCCGCTCCAGTGTCCCGAACATCCAGCATCTCAGCGAACGCTCGATCCCTCTCCTGGAAGCTGCAACCTGGGGAAAATAGAAAAGCAATTAGTAAGCGTTTATTATTCACATTTAAACAACATTCGGAAGGCTCACGATTACCTGAGTTGAACTTGCTGTGGGTTTCTGCCCATTCCGGCTTTCCGACAACCTGCAAGAGAAAAGGCAAGGCTGATTAACATGCATAATTACTCGACGGCGATTCAAACAACACCTACTCACTGCTCCGCATCCTCTCGGCAGCTTATCACCTGGAACATCGCAGCGGCCTGCAAGAGAGGGACAACACAGGTTAGCACACTGCAAGAAAAGCACATAGGGCCGCGCTCCGCACTTTCACTTACCATCTCGGGCACAGCCCTAGCCAGCACGGCATCTTCAGAACTCCTTCGCACCTAAGAGAGAAGGAAAGACATTAACAGGGGCAATTACAATTAAGGACAAGCTGTCAAAACAACAGACTTACCTGAAGAACTGAGGCGCAGCAGGTCTGGATTCACAGGGCCCGCACCAGTGAAGCAACTCGGTTTCGACGCGCCCATCCAGGACGCACCCCTGCACAGAACAGCAGGACGGAGAGCGCACCATATCAAAAACCAAGGTGAGGAAAGCACTAAGGGGTTGTTGGGCCCACAAGGGAGGTGGGCTCAGGGAAAAAAAAGACTACGAGCTAAAACCAAAACTCCTGTGTTCCAGACTAGGTCCTCGGCAGAACAAGAACCTGAGGGAGTGGGTCCAGGTCAGAAGCAGTCCAGCCAGATCGGGTGGCGTCCCTGTGGATACCAGGTGAGCGTTACACTATTCTACCCCAGCAGGTCCTTGGTAAATGTTTATAAATTGCCCGGGAGTGTGCCGCCGACATATCAGAATACCAAGACTAAAGGCCACACGAAGAACTGCAACAGGCCCAGGGAAAGGGTATGTTCTTACCAATCCTTTAAAGGACAAGTATAGTCTAATTATTTGAGCAGCCAGCAGGCTGCAGGTTCGAAATCATCCTTGAAGTTCAAGGGGAAAAAAAAGTAGTGCCTGAGGATGCCAACTCACTACTTAATTTTCTCCTGATCAGCAGGCACCAAAATGTATCAGAGGGGACTTGTGCTGCTGGTATGGAGATGAATAAGGTCTATCACAGTCAACATCTTTGTTAGTTGTGGGCAAAACATTGAAATTCCCTTCATAGCATCGTCCAAGCGCACAGGTGTATGTGCCATGGCCCAATGACTAGCCATTAAAGGTGAGGGCTGCAGTGTGGGGTCATGGAGTTCCCATGAACACTTAAAATTCATAACAGATGTTGAGGGGTCCTAAACAGCTGCAGGAAGGACAAAGAAGCAACTGCAAAAGTAGGCAGGCAATGCAGAGGCCACAAGCAAAGTAATTTAGGGCAGACACAGATGTGGACCTGCAGTGGGACAGGCAAAGAATAGCAACCCAACCAACTGAAGGGGCAAATACTTTACGAGTCCTCGGGAGGCAACAGCACAAGGAGGGCGATCAAGCCAAACATCAGGAGCTCTGCTAGAGAGCCTGTGCCAAAACATGAGATTAGGAGAGCAATATTCTTGGGAGAACCAGAGTCAAATGGACAGGCTGACTCGCTTGCATTGGCTACAGTCCCATTAGCAAGATCAGCCCTGCTACCGTCAAATCCCCTGTAACTATTTGAAAGGACTAGACATGCCCACCCATGTGAAGATCACAGTATAGATTATTTATAGGAATGATGAAGGTCACCATACGCCTTTAGGGTCGCAAGGGCACCATAGTGGGAAGAGCACTATGCCGCTTATGATTGAACGGTCCTATGACCTTTTTCAAATGTGTGTAGGTCGCCTAACAAAAAGACACATTTTTCTCCAGCTGATTTTGGGCAGCTTATAAAAATAGAAAAAACAACATTTCTTCAACCCCCACCCTCTCTTGCCCCATTTGCTAGAAATTGGGGGTTTTGGCCGCCCAAACACCTCTCCCTCAGTGGCCACCTCCTCCCTCCACTTCCAAGACTTCTCTCCACCATTAAAAACACAAAAACATGTACAAACACGTACACACAAAAAAACATGCACACATTCACTTACCCGTTCTCCCTTGTGTCAGCTTCCGGATCCTGGGGTGGCTGTTGGCCCCTGCGTGCACTCGTGTACATCACAGGGGCCGACAGTTCGATTTATGTTTATGTTTATTAAGTTTATATAGCACTTTAAACCAAAGCGCTTTACAACAATGTACACAACAACAAGATACAACAATGGAAGAAGAAAGTTAACAATCATGAGACAAACCAGCGTAACAATATGTAGAACAGTTTCCTTGGATATTGGAGGTGAGGGAAAGGTGAGAAGGAAGGGAGAGGGGGTAGAGAAGGGAAGGGGAACAAGATTCAATTATGTGATATAAGGTCAAGTGGATGTAAGGGGAAGGTATGGGACAGGGGAGCAGAGAAGGTAGGAGGTCAAGGGGGGGGGGAGTGAAGAAGAAGGGCTTTCAAGGCGGTGTGGAAAGAGGTGTATGTGGGGGTGGAGCGGATAGAGAGAGGTAAGGAGTTCCATTGTAGTCACTGAGCGGTCTTTTTAAATCTTTTCTCAGTTCTTTCCAAAAAGGTCATTTGACCGAATACCGGTTGTCGGATCAGGACGAAGAGGGCCGGGCTCCTGTCCTCCATACTGTACAACAAATAGCAAGCAGGGCAACTTTGCCATTGAAAGTTAAAGTCAAAAAAAGTGCTCTACTCTTGTCACTATTTTGAGCCAAGAAGAGTTTTATTGCTGTACCCCCGTGAATGTAACAGAAAGAAAGAAGCTGCTAGATTCTATTCTCTTGAGACTGTGGGCAGAAGATATGCATCCCCAACAGAGGAACAGCACAACATGTTCTAGTCTAAGCCAGACGTATTTTGCTTAGATCCATCCAAGAGGAAAACTCGTATAGTTGGAGGGTGTTCAGCTTTTTTAAAGTTCCTTTAAATGTTTGCTTTTACAATTTTCTTTTTTGGGATCACTGACCTATTTCTGTGGGTAGAGGGACTTCTACTGAAGTCCCCCTTCCATTACAACTGTTTTCCCTTCACTTTTAGTATATGATCATGAGTCGCATATAAAGCTCCCAGGCCCAGGGCTCCTTCTTAAGAACACTGTTTGTACCTTAGAGTCATAATACCCTACATTGGGTTTAGGGGGTAGACTGGTGGCAGTTATTTAGTTTCTGCTACACCAGGGGTGCAAGCAGATTTACCACATTTGTAGCACAAACTACCTTTTTGGCAGTCATTGGGGTACAATGTATCTCCTTAAATCCTACGCTCATACACCTTGTTTTTGGGGCTTCCTGTTCAATGAAACCATGAAATGAAAAATGGCCTTTGTGCACATGTTGGCTCTTTGTGAGCCCAGTGTTACTGACACAACCCTCGCCCAAAACCCCCTCTGACAAACCCATTGGGCAGGTGGAGTCAGGACTCGCTCCTCTAGAGCCTGGCATCCTCTTCAAAAGCCCTCATGGGGCCAGTCCTGGCGCCTATGGTGCCAGGCTCATACACCATGAAAAACAATGTGCTTGGGAACTACTTTATTGTATTGTCAGCCAACATGGAGGCATCCACATAGCTTGGGTCCTAAGAACCAAACTATGCGGTCTAGTGTTTTGGGTGTGGCAGCCTAGGGACTACTTTACCTGGACTATTTTGTTGGGGCTATTTAAACCACACCCGAGCAAGACAACAAACTTCGCGTTACTTTGCAGCTTGCAACGTGACGCTCACCGTGTCCAGCTATCCCCTCGGAGAAGCAGAACCTGCGAGGAGACAAAAGGATCATCATTAGCAGCAGCATCTTACCTGCAGTCTTTATCTTTAAACACTCGCAGCTACTGAGAACGGCTTCCTCGAATCTGCACGCCTCCCGGACAGAACGACCTGAAACAGGAAGATAGAGGCAACATTAAAGAAAGCAGTAGAGACAGTTACAAACTACGAACTGCTCAAAAGGCTTAACTGGCTGGTCGCCTCTCGGCTGACACCACTCCAGACATTCCACTCGCGCTGAAGAACACCGCGACCTACAAGGACGGAAAACACAGGTTAGCAAAGGCAAGACTTTGCAGCGCTGCGCATAGCGCTTACTTACCGCATCATAGCGCTCTTAATGCGCCATCATTTACCAGTGGGGCTCAATCAAGTCAGTTCGCCGCGCTGACGCTCCACATACTTAAGGGAGAATAAGAGACATTTTAAACAAAGACAGGCATGCAGGATAGCAACAAATCTAAAGAACAGCAATAAGACCTACCTGAACAATATCGAACGGGCCGGCGTCAGTGAAGTAACTGGACTGCACTCGCCCATGAAAGACAATACGCGCCTGCAAAGAAGGCAGGCCGGAGAGCACGCCTAATTCTACCACAAGGTGAGGAGAGGGCGCCAGAGAGACTGAAATCATATGGGAGTGGAGGGAGGATACTTACCCCAGTCGGTCAGTCTTGAACACAGTCCTCCTGTATTTTCAGGCAGAACCTTTCCGCAGACCACATCAGGGCAAAGCTTAGAAGCATACCAGCGAGTAACCCGCCTGGGTGGCATCCCTGTGGCTACCAGGTGAGCGTAACAGTTACATCCTCTAAATGGATTTTACCGGTTTATATCACTTTGTCCCTGGGCTATCCATTTCACATCCTGTGGAATTGATCAGGGTTAAGTGGCATATTTCTGGCCCAATCAGATGGGCTGGCCTTTAACCATTTGTCCCTACCCCTTTAATGAGATTGGTGGGCTGGCTTATGCCATCCCCTGTAAGTGTTGATATAGAAGGGGAAATTCTGTACATAAGCTCAGATTTCTACTGACATTCTAGGAAGAAGCAGGTTTACTTATGTCACAGATGGCTCAAAGAATACTCCGAACCTCTGAGACGGAACAACAATTTATTTGATTGGACTATTAGGCCACGCAACCGGGATAGGGTGCCAGTGAAAAAATAAAGTGAAACAGTACTCACTTCTATGTCGTAGACCAACTCAATGTATTCTGCAGGTCAGGGCCTGTGTAAAATCTATTATCCAACTAGATGAGACCAAAGCGACCTGAATATGAGAGCGTTGCATGCCACACACAGGCCCACCGATGGTAGAGCCCAAGAGACTAAGCAAAGCAAATGTGTGCAGGCAGGAAAAATAGCTATCATGGGGCACACACACCACAGCCCATTTCAGAGCTACAGCGTAAAGTGACAGAATTTCAAATTGCTTCTAAAACTAAAGTGGGAAGTGTACATGAAAAACGTTAGAGCTAGGTTAGTCCTTTTACCCTTAATATTCTAGGAAGGGATCATTTACTATTCCATGTCTAATCCTAGAAACGTGGAGACAGGTTTTTGATTTTGGAGCTGCAGGGATTGGGCTACATGAGGTTCCCTGAGGAAACTCTTTAGAGAAAACTAAGGTAAGGAGTCTTGGAACAAGCCAGGACGTATTGAAAAATCTCTTTTCCAATTTTATCATCAGATAAGTATTTTGTAGTTAACATAGTTCCACTGATAAATAATGTCAATGTATGTTGTTTAAATGGTTTCTAGTGTTTTATCCAATTCAATGCCACAATTACAACCTAA
Organism: Ambystoma mexicanum; assembly: GCF_040938575.1. Classification (NCBI taxonomy): domain Eukaryota; kingdom Metazoa; phylum Chordata; class Amphibia; order Caudata; family Ambystomatidae; genus Ambystoma; species Ambystoma mexicanum. Next base: position 80,980,818 of record NC_090939.1, on the reverse strand, counting down.
AAAACTAAAGGGACTCCCAAATCAGCCTTCAAACTGTAGACCACTATTTTTGAGCAATTGTTAGCATACCTCCATCTCAGATAAAGGCATGAGACTTGGTGAACACAAACCATTGTGCACCAACAATTTGCTTCCACCAAGACTGAGGAGTGCTTTCACCCTTACAAAAATCAGTCTGAGGTTTGTTTAATACTTGGAGCACATTAACCTCCAACAAAAGGAAATCGATGTAAAATCAAGGACACCAACAGAATGCAGGGAAAAATGCAGGTTTAATGTAACCAGCGGCAACCCTACATGCCCATTCTAACTCTAGAATGGATTCTGGAAGCAATTATTAGTGGAATAGTGCATTTAATCTTTCAAGGAAAGTTAGTCAGGGAATGGGGACTGGCCCCATTCCTTTCTCATATGCTTTCACGGATAGCACAGAAATCACAGAGTCTTAGAGACCATTCAAGGAATTGTATTTTCTTTGTGTGGCCTAGAAGCGTCCCTCAATCTCCCATTTATCAGTATTTGACCATCCCCCTAACCGAGGGGTCTGTAATCCCTGGTTCCTGTTAGGGAATGTTGACCACTACTGTCTAAAACTGTTACATTATAGATGATACCCTAAGACGCTTGCTGTCTAATGTCCCTACACTATCCAGAGGATAGTGTTCTATTAGGAAAGTGCCTTGCTCTTACTCTGTTGGATTCAGGCTGATTCAATCACGCCCAACTCTTCACTCTTACTGCCTCACTCCTCCCACCAATCTTCTGTCCCTCCGGCGTTTCACTCCTAGGTATTGCCTCCACCCTTTCATGTTCCTTCTTCTCCCAGTCCACTTCTCTACTCTACTTCCTTTTTCGCAGCTGCTACTCCCCTCTCCTTTTCCTCTCTGCTGCCACTACCCACCACCGACTCTACCTCGAATACTCCCCTCTTCCTCTTACCTACTACTCCATTCCACCCTTCCGCCACACCACCACTCCCCTTTCCCTACTCCACTCCTCCATTACACTGCTCCTCCACTCCACCTCTCCCCTATCCACTCCCCTCCTCAACTTCACTATTCTTACACCAACCTCTCCTCACTCATACACTCACATTGCAGAACCACCTCCACTCCTAAACCAAAATCATACTTTCTCCCTGAATCTCAATAAGCCACCACTCCCTCTTTCCTCTGGTCGATCTCTGACATCACCTGCTAAACCCACACATCCGGCATTCCTGCCCCCCGATTAAATCCTCCTCCCCCAGTGAGGATTGGCCACCATTCTCCAGCCAACTTGGTCCGGTTTTCCCAATCCGGGGCATGTATGTGCGAGGGAGAAACCAATAAAAAGGAAGCTAAACCCAGCTCCATTTCGCCATGCAGGTTTGCGGCATACCAAAGATTCCACTTAAGCAATGCAGGGGTACAGTTTGTGTTCCAGGACTCATACGTTTGGGGGAAGGATGGGTGTATCCCACCCAGTTAGTCCCTGTTCATTAGAGACCAGTGACTTGATGTGCGAGCTTGCCGGCAGGCTCTTCTGGCTCCACAGCAGGTTTCTCTCTCTCTGGCCAGTGCATGGCTGTGGTCGGGCCTCAGGACTGTGGTTTTTCTTTTCTTCTCTATCCTGTGCAGATGCTGCTTTCTTTTGTCTGGCTTTTGCTGATGGGTTCCTGCATCGGGTTGGTAGCCTCTGCAAATGACAAGAGAAAATGTCCAGTAATTAAGACATCTGTAGCCACCGTCCACTTCAGAGTAGGCACTGGCTCTGGATGGCTGCCTGGTAGGCCTCCCACCCAAAACTGAGAAGAACAAGTTACTTTCTTACCTGGTAACGTTCTTTCGATGGGATGGTCCGACGACGTATTCCATATCTATGACATGTAATCACCACAGCTGTGCTGCTTCGGAAACTTTTTCGCGTCTGCGTCCTGCGTCGATGACGTCGATGCGCCGTCGTCGAGGACCTCCTCCGACGTCCGACGTCATCCGATGTGATAAGTAGGACGCACGACGCCCATAGCCTCAGTTGTAGTTTTTTCCCCCAGAACGTGTGACATAAGTCAACTGCCAGTCAGACACAAAGCCTTGCGGAACGTAAGCTGCAATCGCAAAAGAAATTCTGCAGCGGGGAAGGCCGGGCGGGAGTGATATGGAATACGTCGTCGGACCATCCCATCGAAAGAACGTTACCAGGTAAGAAAGTAACTTGTTCTTCGAGGGGATTGGGTCCTCCGACGTATTCCATATCTATGACAGACTCCCAAAGCAGTACCAAAGCAAGGAGGAGGGAAAGAATTTAGAATCAAAATGTAGAATAGCCAATCAAATAGCAGAGCAAAGGACCGCCTTGCCAAAGGCCAGATCCTGTGCTCGGATGGAATCAAGGGAATAGTGACGTACAAATGTATGTACTGAAGCCCAGGTGGCTGCATCACAGATGTTGCGAATAGGAACACCCCTCTGCAGGGCAGTAGACGCAGCCATACCCCTGGTAGAATGGGCCCGCAAGCCAGCCGGTGGGTCCTTACCCGCCAAACGGTAGCACTCCGAGATGGCCAAAATAATCCAGCGAGACAAAGTCTGTTTCGTCACAGCTTGCCCCAAACGCTTACCAGCGTAACCAATAAAGAGTTGATCATCCACTCTGACCCGGGACATGCGTGAAACATAAAAGCTTAAAGCTCTCCTAGGATCAAGCCTATGGAGCCTCTCCTCTTCCTTACCAGGATGCAGAGGAGGATAGAATGCCGGAAGAACAACCTTCTGGGCCAAATGAAATTCCGTCACTATCTTCGGAAGAAAAGAAGGACGAACTCTAAGGACAACCCTGTCCTTGTGAAATACAGTGAAGGGAGGCTTAACTGAAAGTGCCTGTAACTCACTCACTCTGCGAGCGGAAGTAACCGCAACTAAAAACACAGTTTTCAGAGTCAACAGCCTCAAAGGGCAAGAATGTAAAGGCTCAAACGGAGCACCCATAAGAAACTTAAGAACCAGGTTTAAATCCCAACCGGGCACCAGGAAAGGTGACGGAGGGAACACATTAGTGAGCCCTTTCAGGAACTGTGAAATCAAAGGGATTTTAAAGTAAGAACACTCTTCAGACGAGCGCTTAAAGATGGACAGCGCCGCCAGGTAACCCTTAACGGTACCCACTTGCAAGCCCCTGTGGGCCAAAGAAAGTAAAAAGGACAGAACCATGGGGATGTCACATGCAAAAGGATCCACATTCTGAACTCTGCACCAGTCGCAGAACTTACGCCAACGGCAACGGTACAGAGACTTTGTTGCCGGCCTTCGGGCCGAAAGCAACACCTCCATCACGTCCTCAGGGAGGTCCCAATCCTTATACCTCAACCTTTCAGAAACCAAGCGTGAAGGTTGAGGGATCTGACCTCTGGATGGAGAACCTGACCCCCCTCCCGTGAGAGCAGATCGTCTCGGTAGGGAAGACGACGTGGAGGGCAGATGGATAAGTCGAGAAGGTCCGGGTACCACGTCCTCCGAGCCCACGCCGGGGCAATGAGGATCATCCGGGAACCGAACTTCCGTAACCTCCGCAGCACTTGCGGGATGACGAGGACTGGAGGAAACGCGTACAGCAGCGGGAATGACCACTCCACCACGAACGCGTCTCCTAAGGCTCCTTCTGGAGGAAATTCCCGCGAGCAAAACCTTTCGCACTTCCGGTTGACACTGGAGGCGAAGAGATCCACTTGAGGGGTCCCCCAAAGGGCGAAGATCTCCAGGAGAATCTCCTGAGCCAACTCCCACTCGTGAGAGATCGCGCTCTGCCTGCTCAGAGCGTCCGCCGTCACGTTTTCGGCACCGGCCAGATGAACTGCCGAGATCGAAACTTCCTGCTGGATGGCCCAGAACTCGAGCTGCATCGCCTCTCTGCACAGAGGAAGTGACCCTGCCCCCCCCTTTTTGTTGAGGTAGTGCATGGCCACTGTGTTGTCCGTCAGGATCAGGACATTCTTCCCTCGCACAGACGGCAGAAAAGCCTTCAGGGCTAGCCTGACGGCCCTCAGCTCCAACAGATTGATATGGAGTCTGGACTCCGACGGAGACCAACGACCGCTGACTGTCAGCCCGTTGGCATGAGCTCCCCATCCCGTGAGGGATGCATCCGTCACGATCGTCACCTCCGGCCAGGGAAGCCAAAATGGAGCCCCCTTCATCAAGTTGCCTTCGACGGCCCACCACAGAAGGTCCCGGGCGACCGAGGACGGCACCTGAATCGAGTCCGACATCCTGCCGGAGGACTGCGACCATTGCGTCTTGAGTGCCCACTGCAAAGATCTCATCCGCAGGCGAGCCTCTGGCACCAGAAGAATGCAGGATGCCATGAGGCCGAGCAACCTCAAGAACTCGAACGCTGGGAGCGTCTGGGCATGCTGAAACTTGTGCACCATCTGCTGAATGTGAAGAGCCCTCACCTGGGGAGGAAAACACTGCCCCAGGGAAGTGTCGAGCACTGCTCCGATGTACTGGAGCCGCTGCGTTGGCGTCAAATGGGACTTCTTTAAATTGAGGGAGAAGCCCAGCCTGTGAAGTGAGCGACAGGCGATCAATAGATGATCCAGGACTTGCTCGGCAGAGCTCCCCCTGATCAACCAATCGTCCAGGTAGGGGTAGACGTGAATCCCCCCTTGCCTGAGATGCGCTGCCACCACCACCATGAGCTTGGTGAAAACCCTCGGGCGGAGGTCAATCCGAACGGCAGGACCCGAAACTGAAAGTGCGAGTCGCCAACCGCGAACCTCAGGTACTTCTTGTGCTTGGGATGGATCGGCACATGGAAGTAAGCATCCTTGAGGTCGAGTGACACCAACCAGTCCTGAAGTTGAAGGGCCTGGAGGACTTGAGAGAGTAACCATCTTGAACTTGTCCTTCCTGAGGAGTTTGTTCAATTCGCGCAAGTCCATGATGGGTCTCAATCCCCCGTCTTTCTTCGAAACCAAAAAATAAGGGGAATACCATCCCTTGTTCCTCTCCGCTACAGGCACCAGTTCTATGGCGCCTTTCTCCAGCAGGGCTTGAATTTCCTGCGCAAGGAGCGGATCCGGACTCTGCAAAGAGAGGTTCCCCGGTGGATTGTCGCGAGGCCTGTGCCGAAAAGGAAGACAGTAGCCGTGGGTTATGATCTCCAGAACCCACACATCTGAAGTAATGGCTTGCCACTCTACAAGATGCTGCGCCAGCCTTCCCCCAACCGGCGAACCATGGGACATGGCCTCACGACTGAATGGGAGCGGCTGCGGCGTTACCTGAGGGCAAAGAGGCAACTGCCCGAGCGGCCTTGGCACCACGGGTACCCTGTCGTCCACCTCTGGTACCCCTGCGTTGGCCTCTTTGACTGCCAGCTCCTCTCGCTTTACTGAAGGATGAGTAATAGCGAAAGGAACCACCCCTCCACTGCTGTCCCCTAGGATGAAAAGGCGGAGGTTGGCGAACTGCAGCGCCCAACGACTTCGCTGCAGCTTTTGAGGTCTGCAACCTCTCAAGGCTCTCGTCAGCCTTGCTGCCAAAAAGGTGTTCACCATCAAAGGGCATGTTGAGGAGCCGGGACTGCACATCAGGAGCAAACCCCGACTTCCGCAACCACGCAAACCTGCGTATCACGGTGCTCGCCGCCATGGACCTACTGACGCATTCAGCCAAGTCCAGACCCGACTGAACGGACTCACACATGGCATCCTTACCATCCTGGACCATAGCAAGGAAACCATCCCGTTCATCCCCTTCGGGAATATGTTCAGCCGCTAACGCAACACAGTTCCACAGAGTGTGCGTGAAACGTGACAAGGCACAAATGGAGTTGGCCGCCTGAAGCGCCATACCACCAGAAGAAAACACTTTCTTCGCCCAGCCATCAAAACGTTTGTCGTCCCTATCAGGAGGGATGGTAGGGTACGACGCCTGCTTTGCCGGGGCCGTGGCCGCCTGCACCACCAAACTTTCCAGAGTGGGGTGCCTGGTCAAGTAGCAGGGGTCGCTACTGGCTGGACGGTATTTACGCGACAAGGATCTGCCCACCGCCGGGAGACTCTCCGGAGCAGTCCAAGCCGCCGCCACCCTTCTCTGTAAAGCCATATGGAACGGCAGTACCGGGTCAGTTGGGGGACCAACATCAAGGATGTCCGTCAGATCATCCTGCACAAACTCCCCTGGGGGAGCAGACCATCCCAGATACTCAGACACCCTAGCCATAAGGCGCCGGTACGAGGAATCGGCATGGGAGCCAGGCTCAGGCCTACAAAATTCCACCTCCGGAGAGGTGTCCAGTCCACTGGCATCATGCAGTGACTGCCTCAAATCGTCAAACTGACTATGGCCCGAGACAATTTCATCTGGCACCTGACTAGGAACCAGGCCATCAGAATCCTCATCCGCCTCCGAAATATATTCCAGGTGGCGAAAAGGCACCCGAGAGTGCTTGCTCTTAACCAGAGCCTTCCTAGGGGGTACACCCGTGACACGGGGCACCTCCGACACGAAAGGCGTCGAGCGAATCGGCGCCGACGCCGAGAAAACCGGCAACGGCGCCGAGAGGATCGGCGTCGAGGAAATCGGCGTCGACGTCAGATGCAGCGCCTCCAGTATCGGCGGCGTCGACACAGCCCTCGAAGCCGGAGCCCCGAGCGTGTCCCTCGACGACCGGATCGTCGACGGCTTCGACGAGGCCCTCGAAGCCGGAGCCTCGAGAAAGCCTGTCGACGCCCTCGACGCCTCAGACGTCGATGTCTTCCTCGAAGACTTCACAGGAGCACACGGTCTCGAACGCGTCGAGGACCGGGACCTGGAACGGGTACGGCGAGAACGAGCCTCCTTGTCCGAACGGGACCGCTCCCGTGACTCGTGCCGACCACTCTTGTGAGCGGCGTCTCTCGACCTCACACGGCCGACCCCACTCGGGGCGCGGACGGCTGAGTACCCTGCGACTCAAGAATCGCCAACATTTTCTTCCCGAAGGAAGCCCATTCTTCCGGCGTCGCACGGCTGGTGGGGTAACCGACGTGCCGTGCAGAATCCTCGGAAGAGGACCTGGAAGGCGACCGGTGACGGCGCTTCCGAGAATGCCTCGAAGAGGCCGAGGAGTGGCGAGACCCACTCCTAGAAGAAGACAGACGAGACTTCCGACGATGACGCGGAGAGTCACCCCTCGAATCATCCGTCGAAAGCCCCGCCGACTTCGACTTCCGGGGCTTGGACACCCGACCTACCGACAACTTCTTCTTACGTTCGCGTAAGGCTTTGGACGTGAGCGACTGGCAGTCGACACAGTCATCCGTGTCGTGGGCCTCCCCGAGGCACCAGAGGCAGGCGTCGTGCGAGTCAGTCACCGACATCTTGGACCCACACTCCCCGCACTTCGTAAAGCCCGGACGCGGGGTTGAAGACGAAGTGGAAGACATCGCCGAAGGAAATTCACAAACGAACAGGTTCGAAGAACCAGAAAGAACAGAACTCCAAAGAATCGAGGCTTAGAACCGAGAAACACGAAGCAAAACGTTCGCGGAAAAAACGGAACTGAGGCTATGGGCGTCGTGCGTCCTACTTATCACATCGGATGACGTCGGAGGAGGTCCTCGACGACGGCGCATCGACGTCATCGACGCAGGACGCAGACGCCGAAAAAGTTTCCGAAGCAGCACAGCTGTGGTGATTACATGTCATAGATATGGAATACGTCGGAGGACCCAATCCCCTCGAAGGGTTCCTTTGCACTCTTGACAAGGCCATGTTACTGCCCTTGCCACAATGTTTACAAATTATACTTCTGTCTTTTGAGGGTTTGTAATGTCAGATGCTCCTACAAAATAAGGCAGACGAGTGTCCCCAGCTACTTAGAATATATGAAGACTTAGATTAAAGTAAAAATAAAGACTAAACAGAAAATAATACTTTTTGGGCAGTTTAAATGACATGTGGCCAGCCTACAACCTTCCCAGAAGTCATTAAGGCCACATCTCACAGAAATGTTTGCCATACTTTTACCTTCAAGATTAAGAAGAACTGCATTGCTGGAAACGAGAAGAAAAAAAAAAAGAAACAGTGGCTGTAACACTGCAATCACTATTCCCCTAACAAAACCACAACCCCCCTCATGGCCTGGCTTAAGCAGCCCGCCAGGGTGTTTTGCCAGAGCCAATCCTACTCCAGAGGCGGGGTGAGGGAGTTGGAGTAGGGGCCCAGTCCCTGAATGCCCCCCACCCACTCCAAAGTAAGCTTTGTTTTTGACTGTGGGTGCCACTGTCAAACACGCAATACCTTTCAGCCTCTTTCCAGGAAAGAGTTCTGTGGTGGTGGACTGAGAGACCAGGCAGCAGGTAGAGAGGGTGTTAAGAAGTGAGCTGTAAGATGCAAGTGCAGGTACGATATTGGTTGTGAGAGAGGGGTACCAAGTGTATAAGGCTGAAGCTATTTTGAGAGTGTATGATAGTGAAGCATAGAGGGTGGTAAAGAGTGAAAGTAACAGGTGGAGGTTGGAGATAGGAGAAAGTTGTATGAAGAAAGAGTATAGAGAGAAGAGTGTTAAAATTGTTAAATAAATGTAAACTCTAAACTGTTGTTCCTGCTTTTGTAGAATTAATCAAGCCATCTGTGACGACCAACAGTAGCGCGACAGAGACACAGACACACAGACCCCCCCATGCCCTACTTGGCAAGTACATGACCTTATATGGGATTTCCGGACCTGGTTAGGCAGGAAGAAGGCCAAACAACAACATTGCCAAATAACAAGCAGACATCTTGTGACATGGCCATTTTAGGGCACAAGCCATGTTCTGTAGCCATATGCGGTAAATGGGAATGTGCACACTAGAAAGAACACAAAAAGGTAAAAGTTTAATTGCTTGTCTTTAGGCACATGTAAAAGTAACCAAAAATCCCAAATATAAAAGGCTAGGGCGATACAAACGTATCCCCATTGCACTGCATTGTAAGATGATGTGAGCAATATTAAAGAATAAAAGATAGTACCGATAGGTTTCCCCATAACAAATGAATAAAAGGCAGGGGTAGTGGATCTGAAGGATTGACTTCTCCTCAAAACATCAGAACATGTTAAAATACAAAGCAAAACGATTGGGGGTCAATATTAACTATGAAGGAAAAGTTGCCAATTATGAAATCTTTCCTAACACACCTAAAGTCCCATTTCAAAATTTTCAATTCTGCAAGTTCAGTACTGCGATACAGCACTTGGCACGCCTCTTGTCCCACTCACTCTGTCCAGGAACATTGTACACAGTGCTTCTTGGGATTCTCAACTTCTCTTATGGGTCCCGGTTCACCTCTCCTGGGATGACCTTCGCAAGCTCTTAGATGTAGCAAACGCACATTTATTATTATCCATTGTCTTAGGGCAAACCTTAACAGCACCAGAATGTGATGCCCCAGGCCAGGGTAGGAAAATGTACATACGGGTAATGTAATTTCTTTGGATTAACCTTCTGCAGATTTCTCATCGTAATAGATACCCTACAGCACCAGTAGTTGTCAGAAAAAGTCGCGGTTAAAGTGTAAATCGGGAAAGTGGCTGCGTCAAAAACGTGCAACGTTTTGTTCTGGTGAAGACCCGATTACACAAACGGAGCAATATATGATTAGCGCCAGTGGCCGAAATAAGTGTCAATATTTTTATCCTTTTATTTAAATAATATTTACACATAGTGAACACAAAAACATAGAAATAGCACACTATTAATGTATTGTGGGCGTGTTTTTGATAATTTTGTTTGTATTTTTGTACTTACATGTGCTGTTTAATACTCTGAATCCCATGCTTTCTAATAGACTCTTTTGTATGATTAAACATGATGTGCTTGGGTCAAAATGACCCCTTATATGATTGACTTGGTTGAAACATATTTGTCAAGCCCCAAAAGTGGGCAAGCAAAAGAACAGTGAAAAAATAAACCTTGACCTGGAGTAGTCTTGAAAATAGAAAAGGAAGCAAAGTAACCCTTGACCGTGCTGATATGCCTCTTGCCATTCCTTTCCCTTTATTTCCCCTAACATTTATTTTCTGTTATTTTGTCTGTTGTGCTACTGCCTCGTCCAATTATTAACTCTCTTTGCCGGTACATCCATAACTCTGCCACTGAGTTTGTTTCTATTACTGCATTCATCCTTGTTGCTGTGGCATTATTGCCACAACAGATTTATCTCTGTGCCTTCCCCAACTGAGTGACCAGGACTGCTACAATAAACTGGGGTTTTTGCAAATGTATCAGCTGGGAATTATGAACATTCAAGGACCAACGCAAACCATGCAGTAGCGGACTGGTGTCAACACCTGGTCAGGCAAACTGCTTCGAAGTAGCCAGTCGCCCAGGTAGGGAAAGACATGAAATTTGTCTCTCCTGATATGAGCGGCTATCAGCTTGGAGAAGATCCTTGTTGGAGGGGGCAGGAAGCACGGGAAACACCTTGAACTGATAATGGGTACTGCCTTTCACAAGCCTCAGGTACTTCCTGTGCTTCAGGTGTGCTTAGCACATGGAAATAAACCTCTTGTAGGTCCATCAACACCAACCCATCACCTCGCTGCAAAGGCTGAGGAATCTCCATCAGTTACCATCCTGAACTTGTCCTCCCTCAGGAACACGTTAAAGCCCCCAAGGTCCAGGATGGAACAAAAAGCTCCCCACTTCAGGACAAGAAAGTTCAGAGAGTACCATCCAGACCTCTCCGGCGAGATTAGCACCACTTTCACTGGCCCCTTCACCTAAAGTGGGGCTAATTCCTCCATGAGTACAATGACTGACTTAGTTGTGACCTTTGATTCCTTGCACCTCTCATAAGATTAGAGTGCCTTGGCCCTAAACAAATCAACACCATCAAATGGCATGCTCAGTAATCAAAATTACACATCAGGAGCAAACCCTATTGGTTTAAAACACATCACAGTGGCCATAGCCATGGAACAGCAGACGCAATCGCCTACAACCAAGATGGCCAGTAGTGCATAGGCTGCCGTTTCCTTCTCATTGGTTGCATTGTCAAAACAAAACTGTCCCTAATTTCCCCCATGGACAAATGTGTCAAGGCTTCTGAAGAAACTGCCCACAATATGTGTGAATGCTTTGATTGGGTGCAAGATTAATTCCCTGCCTTCAGCGCCATGCCCTCCCGAGGCAAAGACTTTCTTTGTAAACCTGTTGAATTTCTTTCTGTGCTTATACGGGAGAAGCACCAAGGAATAAGAGACAGATTTCAGGTTGGCTGTGGCTGCCTGATCTATGAGATTCTACAGGGAAGGGTATCTCAAAAGAAACATTAGGTCACTGGGGGCCTGTTTGTACTTGTTTGTGAGCTCCTTGTGGACCACTGGTGTGGAACAAGAAGACTGCCACAGGCAAAGGAAGGAGTACCCTCAGACGCATTAAAGGGCAATTCAGTTTCACTCCAAGGACATCAATCCAGAATGTCTTTGAATTCGTAAGAGACCAGAGGTTTAGACAGCTGTACCCAAGCCTGCCACAACGTTTTCAACAGTCTTCTTGTATTGGGCATTGAGGTGTCACAGTATGAAGACACTTGCTGCATCTCCTAATCAGGAGAGGCATCTAGGCAACTGACAAACTTAGCGCAGGAACTGCTCCAGGCTAAACCGCCACCCGCGCTCCTTCTTGGTCCTTCGTTCCTCCTCTCACCCGCCCACCCCCTCTGAGATTGGTCAGTGTTTCCAGTAAGCACTCTCAGCAGAGAGCCCCAGGCCAGCCTTATCCAGGCAGCCGCCTAAGGGCCAAGGCAAAGGGCACCTCCATCACCTGTTAGCCTGTTCGTGCTGGGTGCCCCGAACCAAGCCAATACCCCAACTCCAGTCTACTGCAACAAGCGGGTAAGTGACAACGAATTGTGTGGACAGCCAGTACTGCGTATATTGACTCCTGCCACCATTTTGATTCTAGCAGCACTTTGAATCCTACTACTGTCTCAAATCTAGCTGTGCTTTGACGTTAGCCACTGTACTGAATCTAGGTGTATTTTGAACCCAGCCAGGACACACTGGTATGCATCAAACCCCATATCGATGGAAGATAGCCGCAGGCACGACCACCCACACGCATCTGCTATCACACACCACTTGAAGACACATCACACAACACCTCTGCTATTAGAATGCAGCAATGTCCCATGACAATACTGTGGGTCTAGCTGGACACATCAGTTTCCTGCACTTGCATACTCTCCAGACAACCTCGCAGTACCCACCCACAAGCCAGCTCGACATGGGTCGCTAGGAAGGAATTGGCCACCCTACCATTTTCGTATTGGTGAAAATGCACACACATTCTATACTCCTCTGACAAATCTTCCCATACATTGGATTTCAGTCCCCCAGGGGCGTTCACCTACAGTGCTTTATGGCCATACCAATGGGAGAAAACGCTATACAAATGACATATTACATTACACATACATTATACCACATAACTTCAGCCAAAAACTCATACAAACATAAATCAGAATAAAATACAACTTTACTTATGGCTTTATGCAAAATACAAAGGCAAAGTGCAATTTATACATATAGACTGTCAAGGGCAACAAAGTGCGAATAGTGTAATTCAGTGCGATAGTCACTAATATGGTGCAATCGTTTATGGAAAAATATGCAAGATTGCCAATGATCAAATATGCATTATATGTAGATCATGCTTGATGTTCTAAAATGTGTGAGCTTAATAGTAAACCTATGCTCTCCGCTGCTGCCCGTGAACTGCCAGCAGCATAGTACATAGATTGGACTCCACATAGCCCGTTTTATGGCGAGCATGGATGTAAAACAGTAGGTTGCACAGTTTGGATCTATCATGCGGTGGGGGTATTTTGGTCTGCTCAGAGAGTGTGTGTGTGACTGGTTGTCACCTCTATCCTTTTCCTAATATTGGCCACCTGGCATAGAAGGCTGGAAAAGGGAAGCATACTCTAAATAGTTCTCTGTGCAAGGCCTGTGGGTAGCCCTTTAACCCCCCCAGAGTGTCCCTGCCCTCCATTAGCCTCTTGCTCCATGTGACTTTGTCACATTATGCTGAGGAAGACAGCACATAGGAAGGGTGGAGCTCTATCTGGTTGAACAGATATAAGGAAGTGGATGATTGACTGTTTGGAGATGGAAAAGGTTGGAAAGCAAGGGAAGACACATCGTTGAAGCTCTGGCATGATGCTTTGTGTATGATAATGTTCAATCTATTGTTTTGTGTTATTGTGACTTTATTTATTATTAAATAACCCCCAAACAAGGTAAACAATTAGTTGGTATACAATTAAGGTAATGATAAAGAAATCCGCAACAGTACGATTTATTTTCAAAACTAAAACATATCATTTGTATCTTATTACCTGTAGCTGTGTGAGTTTGCGAAAGTGGGTAAATCCTTTCCATACCCAGGAAGGGATTGAAGCATTTTTCTCGCTGAAGTGGAAACACTACTTTGGTTATGGCATTGGTGATCCGCCTCCACTCTAGTATCAGACCTGGCAGAGGGTGTAAGGCCTTTAACTTCTCCAAGACATCCTGAGAAAAGGCAGCAACAATATGAATTCTTATTTAGCTCATCATCATCTCCTATTTTATACCAACAGTTAGTGCAGAAAGGGTACCTCTTATTTCAACTTGGCACTGTAGGTTGTGACATACACAACGCTTGTTTGGAAAACCTTACACAAAACATATTTTGGCAAATGGATATTCCTGGACAAAACTAACAAGGTACATTTAATGGCTTACTTGCACATATACTTTTTAGCTTTTCAGAAGATTGCGAGCTGACAGATGGAGAGCTGCAAGCGCTGCATCAGAAAAGGTAATAAGCCACAGGGAAATGGGGGGAATTTTAAGGCAAGGCACGAATACATCATTACGGTGGGTGAGAGACAGGGCACTACTGGAATATGGATACAAGGCAATGCACCTTTGACAGAAGAGAGTCACAAAGATGTTGACAGCCGAGAGTAGAGCTAAAGGAGACAGGAGGGAGGAAGGTAACAAAGACATTCTACTTCCAGACATTAAAAGAGTTCAGGGATAGACTTGCCAAGCATCTATTCATTGTACAAATTGCAGGCAGATGACCTTTTCCAAAAAAGAAGAGTTCTTCAAATGAAATAAACTGTATATGACAAGTTCAAGTCCCTTACCTTGTCAGTACGGGCATACAGAGAAATCCAGAACCAGTTTCCCCCCTTAAGACCTGTTGAGTGCCCCAATCTGTGTTCCCGCCCATGTGCCAGCATGCTTGTTTGCAGGACCCTTATATATCAAGCCGTACGGCATGGTTCGGATACTGGCCAGTGTTTCCTTTCACTTTCAGAAACCACCTGTCTGATGCACAATGCCACAGAAAAACAAAGCAGGAGAATCAACATCAGTGCCCTTCAAGCAGTGCAGGGAAAGAAAACCACAACGAGAAGCCACTACTCCACGGAAACCAGACTGACAGCAAACTGGCAGAAGATGCAGAGACCAGCTGCAGCCATGCAGCCAGTGCGAAGATGTGCATCGCCTGACCGGCAGCACTCGCTGGAGAGTTCACGCAAGCATCTAAAGCTCTACTAACCCACCAGGGAAAAAAGGGGCAAAGGATCCTTCACTCCCCAAACTTACCTGGAATAGAGCAAGGAACACAAACAGACTCCAAACTTTTTATGCTGCCATCTCTGGTATGCAGTGAGCCCACATGGAGAAAGTGGGCAGTGCTTATCCCCCTTTTTTATGAATTTTCTTAACACACCCAAGTGGGGAAGAGAGGACCGAGTTGGTCAGGGAAAGCTGTCCAACCCTCACAGAGGAGGGATATGTAAGCAGGGATCAGGAAGCAGGCAATGTGGGCTTTTCGGGCGAAGTCAGAGGTGGAGAAAGACCAAGCGAACAGCAGAAGGAAGCAGTGGCTTGTGGAGATTTGTGGAGAAGCTGTGGTAGTGGTTTAAGAGTGACAGTGGTTGTGCGGTGCGAGTGTGTGTGAGACACTGTGTAGAAAGGTTAGTATAAGGAGTGAATGTGAATTGACTAGTACAAAGCGAAAGGAGGATGTTTGAGTAGTAGTGTTGGGGAGAAGTAGAGGGTGCAAAAGATTAGTAGTGTGGAAGGAAAGGTAGTAGTGTGGAAGGAAGAGTAGTAGTGTAGGAGGAGGAGTGGTGGTGTTATCGGAGGAGTAGTAATGGGTAGATTAGTAGTGTGGCATGGAAGGGGTAGAATTAGTGTGGGACTAGTAGCAGTGGTACGTGAGCGGTCGTGTAGAAGGAGTGGTAGTGTAGGAGAAGGAGTAGTGGTGTGGGAGGAGGACGAGGAAGTAACATCAAAGGGTGGAGGCGAGAACTAGGAGTGAAACATTGGAGGGACAGAGGATTGGTGAGAGAGGTAAGCTGGGGGACGAGATAGTAAGAGTAGAAGAGGGGAGGGGAGCGTGGGCGTGAGTGAGACAGCCTGAATCTAGCATAGCAAGTGCAAGGCACTATCTCGATTCCCCATTAGAACACTAATCCTTGGACAGAATATGGACAGTTGGGAACTTCCCTGAAGGGGTTTAGATAGCTGGCCCTTAGGGAACGCCCCCGTAGAAGATAGTCATTAGACAGTAGGGGTCAACATTCAGTAGCACCAACGAGAGTCACAGGCATTTGGTTTAGGAAGGAGGGTCATAACTAGATGAGAGAGAGGGAGGTGCCCCTAAGCCCCACAAAGAAACATTTAAAAAAAAGTTGAACTGTCTCCAACTCAGAGTTATTTCTGTGACAATTGTAAGGAAGGCATGGTATCAAAGACAGACAGACACAAGCAACCACAGTTGAAGGGTGTTTATTGAACTTTATCAAGGGTGTGATAAATGCCTATCTAAACCTAAATATAATAGGTGGGAGCAAGCTACGACCATCAAAAAATAATAATGCAGTCCTAGTGGAGTCTCGTCAAAATAAAAGGGCATACACTAAAAAAACCTATTGCCAATCTTTACAGCTAATTTACAAATAGTGTGTGGAAATTGTCATGAAAAAGAAAGAAGTGTTCACAAAATGATAAGTCATGATGTTCAGGCCGTTGGCTGGCCTCCCACACATTTTCAGCAAGGGAAAGGCGGTTCACTCTAGCATAGCACACTCTTGGGCTTCTTTGGCACAAGGACCCAATTCCTTTACAAGCATCAGGGCCTTCTATGTCCAAGTCACTTAGGTTATCAAAAATATTTTTATTCAGAGGGCTTGATGTATCAAACAAACCAAAGGTTCCTTTCCAAGTATTCAAATAGGGCGATTCACTCTTCACCCTGGATCCCCCTCAGCCGGGCTCAGATCCCCTTTTCTACCACAATCTTTTCTTGGGCGACTCACGGTTCACCCCGGATCCCCCTCAGCCGGGCTCAGATCCCTTTTCACAATTAGTCTCCCTCAGCCAGGTTCAGACCAATTGCAGTTCGTATTTGCTATAGAAGACTTTCGAATGTGCACAGGGTTTAGCTTGACCCGTTGCAGGATCACTTTGATTTCACAGTTGAACAATTTTACACTCAGTTGGATACCTAACACAGACCTTAGAATGAGCATCCACATGGCGCCGGACCACTCTGTATAATGCATCTATCTTGGTTTCAAAAGTTCAGTCACTCCTTGGTTATTCAATTATATTCGAGTCGCTCAGTACATACACCTTACAATCTGTTCTTTGCAGATTTCTTCATACAATGTTGCCGCTTGCAACCTTGGTTCTAACAGACTGGTCTGCTATAAGTCTACCCGACTCACCAGTTGTGCTGACTTTACTGGAGCAGCTTTGTTGTAGGAGCAAAGGACAGTACCACAGCGGCAATCAGTCCTCCCCGCCTCGGCTATCGATGTGCGAGAGAGCCCCAGGTACCTTTGACGCACAATGCACCTTTCTTCAGCTTTAATTCCCAGTCTTATGTTTCTTCTTCTCGAGGGCTCGTGAAAGTAGCGGTTTTCTTCCTCTGAAAAGGCCAAGGGCAATTCTCTCCTTGCAAACCTTTCTGGTCTTGCTGTCTTTCTCCTCGTATTAAACTGCCATATCGGAACTGCTGCTTCCTCGTGTGTTGCCCAGAGGGTGCTTTCGTGCTCTGCCTTTTATCCGTGTGGGTTAGTGTAATGGAAGTCAGGTGTGTGTAATTATCAGTAATTGCCCGCCTCTGCCTGACCCTTGTGTTGGGACATGTCAGGTGTACCGCTCTGGTGTTAGTCAATTGTCGCTCACGGTGAACTGTCTGTGAGAAAGTGTCTGTCAGAAAGGGGCGGGGGAGGTGTTGAATACCTAGGTATACTACCTGGAAGGATGGGGAAAAGGATTGATTAGGAAGGGGATACAGCGTCTCATCCTTCAGTGCCCCACTTCCACTCCCCAAGGACCCCTCGTCCAGGTGATCCTCCTGCACTGTTCCCCACCCAGGAACTGGATCAAAAAGCGATGGCTGTGTCCTGGCCACCTGGACGACAGATCCCTGGGGACTAGCGGGTAAGACATCTTCAGGTTTATCACACAATGTATGTGTGTTTTCTGTGGCCAGAAAAAGAAGCCCTCCTTAACAGAATAATGTCCCCTTCAGTGCAACGACAAACTATTAGTAACAAGCAGGTTTGTCAGAATTGGAAGTTCAAATGCCTTCTTCAAAAGTGACGCACCCCATTGGCTGGTGTACTAATGGTAAGCATATACATATTACAAGGCTGTAACAGCTGGCAATAGTGTTGCAAGCCCGACTTGGGTCGGTTAACTAGGTTGCTGGGCATTTACCAGACGATACAACACATCAAAGAGGCTATTATTGCGCAAGTGAAGCATTTATTTGAACTCACATTCTATGTCTCCATGAAACAATAATGATTACACAAGTCTCTTAATGGTTTGTAATATATGGAACCAGGTCCTAGTATTACATTATTCAGAGGAAAATTTCACCAGAGAGCACAACTTGTTCCCCAGTTACATCAGTAATCTACAGGCAAATCAATTATTTCATTGGTTTAATAATGAGGAAATCCCTTTAAGCAATGCAGAAAAATAAGAAAATGTAGCAACATATCATCCCACTTATAACCACATGAACATGGTCCTCTGGCATGAACATCAAGTGTTCAGTTATTTTAGTCCTTTTACAAATGAAAAAATATTTACTAAATGTAGGGCTTTTTTCATTTGATTCTCACTAAAATCCAGTCATCTTTTTCAATATGGTTTATAAAATGTTGCCACACAAAACATTCCGATAATTTTGCAAAACCTTTATTACTAGACAATTCTATTAAACTTTCTGCTTAGTCCGTGTCTTCTTCAGGCTGGTCTTCTCTTACTTGCTCACCCTCCGATCGGTCACAGGAGTGGGCCCATCTCATTCCACTCCCCTAGCCTGCACGAGGAGCAGGACCTCTTCCTTTCCAAGTGCAGTAGTCCAATTCGTGGGAGCGCATTCCTGGCTAGAACCTCTCCATATCTCAACTCACCCAGTCCCTGGGCTGGATCAGAGGTCTTCTTCCACCACCTTCCCATCTCAGGTTCTATCCCATCATCTCTCTCCGACCCTGCGACACTTAGTCATGTTTCTCTACTCCTCCTTGGTACAGCCTTAATTGCTCAGCAATGATGTACAGTGCACAATCAAAGTAAAAGAAACCCTTTGATATTTAATATGCCATTTTTGTTCTTTGATTACAATTCCAAAAATGTTCTTTCCATTCGTTCAAACTTATAGAAATCAACTTTTTTGATAGTTCACATTTTATGAAGGGTGTGAAAATATTAACTGCTGATGTATGAAGGAGTAAGATAATGTCACCTGCCTGGCTTTAGAGAACACCAGGAGAGTAGCTCCAGAGGCTCTGTGCCTGCCGGAACCAGTGGATGAATAGTCAGGCACCAGGAGAGTAGCACCGGAGGCTCAGTGCCTGCCGGAGCCGGTGGATGAGTAGTCTGGCACCAGGAGAGTAGCCCTGGAGGCCCGGTGCCTGCCGGTGCCAGTTGATGAGGGGTCAGGTACCAGGAGAGTAGCACCGGAGGCTAGGCTGGGTGCCAACCGGAGCCAGTGGATGAGTAGTCAGGCACCAGGAGAGTAGTCCCAGAGACTCTGTGCCTTCCGGAGCCAGTGGAGTAGTTGGGTCTTGACCACATACCTTGGCTATCTCCAGAAGGTTCAAAATGTTGCTTGCCAGCTACATAAGCACCCTAAGAGAGTGCAACTCATACCCCTTTCTTACCAAAGAAACGAGGCAGACATTTTCAAGGCACGAACAACCTGCTTCTTTACACGCAAGAATCCAGTGGACAAAGACAGACTCTCTGCAGTCCAGACCCTCAAACAATAGACAACTGATAATACCACTTAGAACACTTTGGGCAAAGAAGAGAAACATGCAAAATTACGCTTAATGATAAGAACTCATTTTTCAGAGATATTAAAAAATATCTTGCAAGAAAACAATATCTTGTGGTGAACTCCTTTTAAATCACATACTTCATTTGTTAATTTAGTTTATTGGTGATTTATTATGTGGCACTTGCCACCCACATGGCGTATCCGTTCATGGTAGTAATGGTAGCTCACAGTTACTGCAGCTAGTCAACTCTGATCACTGATCCACCTCAAAACCCTTACATATGATGTTTCAAGATTCTGTCCCTCATTGGTAAGAGAGCTCAGTGGGTTGAGCGCTTGCTGCTGTGATCTGTGTGTGACCTGCAGGTCGCAAGTTCGAATCCCGGTAAGGCCAACTCAGCCTTTCATCCTTCTGAGGTCAATAAATGAGTACCAACTTCTAGTGGGTGATCTGGTAAGTAAATATGTTTTATGTAAAGCGCTTTGGCGAACGCATTATATAAATAACGCATCATTCATCCTTAGTATACATGATCTCACCAGGATTTCTAGAGTCGAGCATATTTAAAGGCCTACAAGACAGAGCACCTTTTTTCAAAATCAACACATTCCGTTTCTTCAGAAATGGTCACCTATAAAAGAGGTTCCTGTCACACAGTTAAAGGACATGAGAAACTGTCAGACTGCCCCGGAGGACTATAACCAGATAATAAAACAATGGAAGCCTGACTTAACAGAGCAGCAAATACTGAATAGGAATTTTTATAAGAGGAGACTCCATCCTTTCCTACTCCCATACCTTGGTGGTACTAAACTGCTTGCCAACTCTGACCCGGTTTCCATTGGTTGCTGTTCTTCTTGCATAGCCCAGAGTTTTCTTGTTTGATTGTCCCTTCACATCACCATTTGGGGGCAGCTTTAGCTCCAGAAACAGGACCTGAGAAAGGGAGACGTGTAAGGCAGTTATTCTTAAACTTAAATCTGCATTGATCGACCACAATGAATAAGGCCATGAACTAGTACATGCACAGCTTATTACCCTCAATTAAGAAGAACAAGGGAACACAATTGTATGGGTTCTGTAAGGATGGGTGATTAAGCATTTGCTTGCTTGTGCAAAGACTACCTAGGCATGCCCTTGTCCACTTGCTATCACCTTAGTCCTATAATAGGTGGAGAGGTACAATTTCCTTGTACTGTTAAAAATCCAACAAACATCCTCCAATGGAGAGAGGCCCAGAATGGTACAAACTGGAGCTTGAAGGCCAAGGAACAGCCGGGCTGCCCTGTGTTGGAAAGCCTTTTATGATCTAGAAGATGGTGGCCGCCCCACTGCTACAATTTATGGGATACTGTTGGAAAATAGGAAAAAGGAAGGACTAAAAATTTAAGATGAACATGTTCTCGGATTGAGGTTTGAAGATGACCAAAGTGAATGCATTTGCGTATAGGCAGGAATTTTTTTAATTCTGTATACAGTTCAATTAAACTTTTACATATTTATAACACTATACATTTGTCATTCATTATCGTAAAAGAAAGTAACATTAATAAAGTAAATAGAAACATATCATAAGAGAAAAATATATGAATGAAAATAAAGAAAATTATATATACCATACATTTCTTAACATATTAATACATCTTGATACATTTCCACTTAAAATACTCAAATTCATATATATGTACATCACTCTTTTCAATACTTGTTCAGTATTCTTTAGTGCTCAAGCAGGAAGGTCTTATTATTTGTTGTTGTTGTTGTTACATTCAATTTCCCTGTAGAGCACACTCCAACCCACACATGGTACAATGCTATTTGCAGCTTTTTGCGGTCTGAACTCGGGCAATAATGCCAAAATGAGGCCGTTTATACTGTCCAAATTGGCGACAAATTTGCCTAGCAGACGAATATAGAGTGGCCCAGATGTTCGGCTTTCAGTTAACACATATGCAGAATCAGCATCTTGAAATGCACGTCTGAAACTTATTCATTATAATGTGTACCATAGGACATACTGGACGCCGCTTAGATTGCACAAAATAGACCTGAATAGATCAGCAACCGACCCAAGATGTAGAGGGGCTGAAGATTCTTTCCTTAATATGATATAGAACTGTCCACGGCTGCAGATGTTTTGAGATGCAGTGTTGGTCAATAGCTGGGGCAATAGGGGCTAGGTGGATAGATAAAACGCCATTGCTGTGCCTGTTGGGACAGCTTCAGAGACGTAAAAAGGTTGAGGAAACTGAATAGAATGGTAGATTTGACATTGACTTGAGCCAAAAGACATAGTGATGGCCTAGTGTAACCATATCAGGCCCACAATATTAGATTGGCCGAGAGACATACTGATGGTCCTCATTAGCTTGTTTCAGATCAATCCTAATTAGATCAGTTTATTGAATTGGTGGCAGATGTGTTGTGATAAATGATCTTATGTTCTGTGGTCTGAGCAAACCGTGCTGGTGATCTAAAGGTGTATGGGCGAGGGTTTGGAACACTGTTTTAAGGGAATTATATTGTTTTCGGTTTGGTGATGTTCTTGTTGTATGCAACAGATTTGGATGGTTAAGAATATTGGTGTCATTAATATCAATATAGATGCTAATAAATATATATTTTTAAAACACTGAATGTACGTGCAAAGCAGGCAATTTGTACTGTATATCATTTTTTCAGTTGGAATTCCAGGTTCCCAAGACACTGAGCCACAGAGCTCTTTAAGACTTTTCCCAAGTTTGCTGGAGGGCACATAACATCGTAGAACTTCCACAGAACATGATGCATGTTTCAAACATACTTCTGATATTAACATGACCTCAAGTATATGTTCTTAGGTTTAAAAAGTTCACTGAAATATGCTATGTAATACTGTAGAGATAGCAGTAGTAGGTTACATTACACTTTGCGTGGGATAATAAAAAAAGCTTGACCGCACAACCTCACCAAATTTGGTATGCAACTAATCTGGGTAAGTCAGAACACCAATACCAAATTTGGCAAAGTTTCAGTAATATTTTCATGTCCAAAATCATTGCTGAAAAATAACATGTTTTGGATTGCGATTTCCATAGATGCAAAAAAATAATAATAATTACATTTTAGATCCCCAAACTGTCTGCTTCCATCTTAAGGGTTTTTGCAACACACAAAGCCCTTATCCCGAGGTTGTGCATGCCAAAAAGTTGTCAGCAATCAGCTCAGCCAAATTCTAAACAGTCACTTTTAAACCAAAATAAATTACTGATATTTCCCAACATACACAGTAAGCACAGTGGCACAAAACAGAATGGAACATACCACAAAGTGAAAAATAGCCTGTTAAATACACAAAATGATCAGCTGCACCCAAAACACAGTAAGACCACCGGACATGAGCAATAGGGTTGGACAGAAACTGAAAAAAAAAAAGAAATGCATAAAAACATTCACTTACATAACACACAGAGACCTCGATTTGTTTATGAGAACTAGGGTTGGGGGGACAAAAGAAAATAAAGAATATACTGCGCAACACACAAAATAATCCACAGCCCCCAATGCAAACCCACACCTATACTACACAAGATAATCTGCTGCAGCACATACATCAAATGTCCTAAAAATCGCATATACAAGATCATTAGCAAAATATTCGGCAGACACTAAAACAAAAGCATAAAATCATTTAAAAAAGCACCATCACTTTGTCATTTATAACAAATCTGTGAACATGATTTGCATAAAAATAATACAGGACTGCCCTAAAAAAAGAAAAAGAAATAACTACCTATAAAAAGTCAGTTTACAAACCTTTACAATGCAAGTGTTAACGTTGGACCGGCATGAGAAAAGACATTCTTGGACAACATATGTCTTTTTGCAATATACAACAAATATACACCAGGATATACAGCAAACATACAATGCATTAAAAAAAAAATATTAAAATTTAAACACTAGATTAAATATCAAAAATAGACAAGCTTACACAAAGACATTTTACGAATTACATTCTCATGTGAATTACAAACAAGCACACATACAATACCAATATGCATATAAAACACAAGCCACTGTTAACACATTACAACAATCTAATGCAAAGGCTGGATTACAGAGGCGTGTGTGTGTTTGCGTGCATGACTTCAAAAGCCAGACAAAGGGTTAATTGTTGTAGCATTGTGTTATTCGAAGCATTAAAAACAAATAAGTATGTGGACAACACAAGCGTTTATCATTATTTGTTTTTAGTGTAGTCCACTGAATATTTTGCAAATTATCTTGTATATGCATCTATTTGAACAGAGTGGAAGGTGTGTGTGTGTGTGTGTGTGTGTGTGTGTGTGTGTAGCAGGTTATTTTGTGCTGTGTGCAGTGTATTATTTATTTTCTTTTGTCCCTCAGGCCAGACCAAGGGTTACATTGTTGCAGCATTGTGGTGTTATAAGCAAAACCAGTATGTGGACAACACAAGCGTTTTCATCAACTGTTTTATCTATTGCTCTAGTGATCCAGGGTGTGGGTCTATAAATGTGGTTCTATGTGATATTTCCATATATATTGAATACCAAACACAGAAAAGACAGTTTTGCTTTTCATTCGATTTTGTGCGGCCCTCAATATGCCAAAAATATCACGTTACATGATCACCAACCCACCCCTCTTCCCTCCACCCCTCTGCCCCAACACACACACACAGAAGTTTTTTTTTGTCAATTTGGCGGTTACACCCTCCGAACCTCCGTCCGCTCCCTCGCTGCTGCCCTTCATCGGTAAAAGTCTTTCTCATCACAGACACACTAACAGGCATTCGAAAACGCACGCACTTATAGCTAACTGCTCCCTGCCCCTCCCCAAACATTACTCACATACACAGGCACACCCAGCACTCACAAAAACAAAACACTTATCTGGGCCCCAGCGACTTCCCTCTTCTGGTTCTGCTGTGTCTGACAGCCCCTGCGCGCACTCGTGTGCGTCGCAAGGTCCGACAGTTCGATTTAGAAAGACCGCTCAGAGGTTGATATACCACATTGTTGTGGTGATGTCTTTGTATTCCAGGCCTCATTTGCCCATTTAAGGAGAGCCTTTGAGGACAACAAAGTGGCCTTTAGTTACAACATGTTAATGTGGTTATCCACGCTCTCCTGAGACCATAGGCAAGGAACCCGCAGACATCCCCAAGAAGGCTCCCCAACTGTAGGTAAGCAACTTCGCTTAGCATGAGCAGTGTAGCAATGTCTGCGTTATGGAAATCTAGATGTTTGGAATAAAAATGGAGCTCTGACTGCAACGATTGACGGAGACCAGCATATGAGGTGATTTAATTGTCTCAGAAACTGGAACAAGTGGAGTGAGGGTCTTGGTTCATTATCGCCAATGCTTTGCCAAGTAGACATGAAAACCCTACATACAAAACCAACTAGAAGGAACTAGACTGGGACCCAAAAGGCCCTAGGGCCCGCTGGAACCATAACCCTGGGCTAGTTGTTGAACATCTGGACAGACAGAAGTCTCACTGAAAGGGAATTATCCTTTTCAGTAGAGAAACGTTCTTCCCAAATGCCAGGTTGAGTAAGGCCCTAATAACAACCAACATATGCTAGAGTACAAGAGATGACTTTTTCACACTCACCAACAGCCCTAGATCATATATAAATGCAGTATTGAGGTGCAAAGAGCACCGTGAGGCAATGCAGTCATAGCCAACTGTCTGAATAAGGGTAAATGTGAGCACACAGCATTTTGAATATAAATGATATCTCTGATATAACCTTGGTGAAAACTGTGGGGGCACAACTAATTTAAGATACCATGTTGCATATTTGACATACCCTACTCACCGTAATCTTATTTCTGGTGCGTGTATCTGCTTAGATTCACACGCGGTGCATAGAGTCTGACATCCAGTGGTAATCAGAGATTATTGCAGCTTTTTTCAGAAGATCGGTACGTTGACCTGGACGTGTCTAACACTATCCCAACCGTGACATGTATTGTACCCATAATCCATCATGCGTCAAGGTCCCCCGGTTGTTTTTATTCTGCAATGAGGGAGCCTGAAGAGAATGCGTGAGTCAGTACAGAAGAAAAAAAGGTGTTATATGGTCGTTCAACTTCATGGGGGTGGGGGGGAGGCGGGCATGTGAATCGAAGCAGATACAAGCACCAGAAATACAATTACGGTGAGTAATGTACATCTGTGCATAGACTAGCAAGCAGTACCAGGAGATGTTGGTGGGATGTGAGAAGGAACAGCAGCAAAGAGATAGCTCAACACCGCCTGACCCACCTGAGAATCAGTCTTAGAATGTGCATCTAAGCAGTAATGTTGAGTAAAGGGGTGAACAGACTCCAGGTAGCTGCCTTGCAAATAGAATCTACAGGAACATTTGCAATTAAAGCTATAGTTGCTCCTGTGCATCCAGAAGAATGTGCTCTAGGCGTAAAGGGTAACTCTCTCAGACAGAGTAACACATTTGGATACATTTAACAATCCATTTAGAGATTCCCGACTTAGAGACAGGGTCCCCTTCTCTACCTGCTGCAACAGAGACAAAAAAATGATCCTTCTTTCGTAGTGGTTTTGTATTATTAAAGGTAATACACCACTGTTCTCCTAGCTTCTTTCAACTGAGTTAGTGGGGTGCTGAGAAAAAGTAGGAAGTTCAATAGACTGGTTTACAAGGAACTTGGAAATGAATTTAGGTGCAAAGCGTTGATGCGTGCACAAAACCACTTTCTTTCATGAATGTTAACAAACGGATCTTGAACTGAGAGAGCATGCAGTTCACCAACTCTCATAATGGAAATGATAGCCACCAGAAAAGCAGTCTTATGGGTCAATGCCTTAAGGGTAGCTTTGTGCATTTGCTCAAAAGGAGGGCCCATAAGCTTACTAAGGACAACATTCAAGTCCCATCCGGGAGTTGGATTAAAAACAGGAGGGTGAAGTATTTTTCGATTACTGGGACTTTCTACCAGGAAATCTTGCTTTGAAAGGTGGTATAAGAAAAGAGGGCAGCAAGGTGGACTTTCAGCAACTTAAAAACTTGTCCTGAGTCTAAGAGGTGAGTTGGATAAAGGACTGTGGGCCTCATTACGACCTTGCCGGTCTGGAAAGAACTGTGGCAGTAAAACCACCGCCACCATTGTTTCCGGACTGGCAGATTAAGAGTCCTGCAGGTGGGAGGTGTCGCTCCCGCCAGGTCTGACCTGGCGGGATTTACACCACCCGCCTGCAGGCGCAAATGGAAACACCGGCTCAGTCATAGAAGGAACCAGTGGGGACTTACAGAATTCGGCCTCTGGAATTCCCGAGGTCACCAGGGTCGTAATGCCCCAGTGATTCCGGGAATCACGGAGATGGAATGGTAATACGGGTCCGGCGGTAGCCTGCTGGTTTTTAGTGAACGGTTACTGCCGGACTCATAATGAGGCCCTGTGTGTGGGTGAACAGTCAATTGGGTTGATGTTACAACTACTGCACCAATTGACAAAGCGTTTCCACTTACTGGAATAACGGTGCCTGGTAATAGGTTTCCGTGCCTCTCTAAGAATGTCCATACACCTTTGAGGCAGCTGGAGGAGCCCAAACTCTATGACCTCAGGAGTCATCCTTCTAAATTGAGAGTTAGAGGGCATCAGTGCAGTATTGCCCCCTGATCCTGGGACAGCATTTTGTAAGTGCATGGCAGTTTCATTGGAGGACAAAGTGACATTCTCATGAGATGCGAGAACCACGGCTGACAAGCCCACATTGGTGCTATCAGGATCAGTGTAACTTGTGCCTGGTGCAGCTTCTAAATTATCCTGTTGAGTAGAGGAGTTGGGGGGAGACCACAGGCAAATCTCCCTGACCATTTGATTCAGGGAGGCCGTTCCCCTTGGACATCTTTTGGAGATACCTGAAGGCGTTTGGTGGGCATTGTGCATTCTCCAGTGTTGCAAAGTGGTCAACGTCTGGATGTTCTCATTCTGCAAAGACATTGTGCAAAATGTGTTTGTGCAACCTCCACTTGTGTTCTACGGGTAGCTGCATGTCTCTGCTGAGAACCTCTGGAAGAAGATTGTGTTCCGCTGAAAGTGCTGCGACAGGAGGAACAGGTTGTGTTTGAGTGCCCATTTCCAAATGATCTGCGACAGTATGGACAGCCCTGGGGCGCAAGTACCTCACTGTTACTTTAAGGAAAACATGGCTGTGGTGCTGTAAGGACTAGAACGGTCTTCCCTTGCAGTTGTGTCTGAAAGCTTTCAGGGCTTTGAATACTGCTAGTAGCTCTAACAGGTTGATGTGTTGGCTCGCTACTGATTGTGACCATGTGCTGTTCGCTGGCTGGTGTAAAGGACTGAGCGCCCCCCACCCTGACAGGGATGCGTCCGTGGTGAGAGTGGCCCCTACTGTGGGGGTGGTGAATGATTTTCCCTTCACAACTACCACTGCAGGGACAGGGCAAGGGCTTTCGAGACAACCACTAGATCATCCCACTGACCATTTGCTTGACACCATTGGCTCAAGAGCATAGGACTCATGCGCAGACTGGCGTGTGGAAGCAGGAAAATGCATGATACCCTCATTCCAAATAGCCACATGGCTTTCTGTACAGTTATCTGTATCTGACTGGCTACATACTGAGGGATCTGGAACAAATTCTCATGGGAGGGGACATGAATCTCGTCCTCCGTTTCGAATTAGGGCCCCCAGAAATTGTTTCGCTTTGCTGGGGAGCAGACTTGCTTTATTCTCGCTGATGGAGGACCCCAGTTGAAAAAGTAGGTCTATAGTCTTTTGGGTGTTGTCCAGACACGCTTGATGTGTCTTTCCAGTTATGAGACAGTTGTATAGATAATGATATACTGGAACGGACGGTCTGCTGTGATGAATCCTGCCTGGAATCTCCTCCCATGTGGCATGGGGAAGGCAGCCGCTTCTTGATCCTAACCCTGGGGGTGGAATTATGAGGGAAGATCACATGGGAGAAGATGGCTGTCAGGGGGAAGTGGTGACTCCCTTGGGTGAGAGGCAGTATTATTCTTGAGGATGAGGACCCTATAATTCCCAAATATCTAATGGCATGCTGTCACTGTACGAGTCCCTCCTATGAGACACCGCAATGAACATTCTATGAAAGTTCACCTAAAAACAGTATGTCTTGTATCTTGGGAATTCGTCAGTCAAAAGTGACATCCTCCAATTGTCATGTTTATGTCTTAGGTAGAAGTCCAAACCCCAATTCAAAAGCACATTCACATAGCATCTCCTAGTTCTGACAACCTTCAATTCATAAAGCAATCAAAACCAAATAGCCATAAAAAACCTAAAACCATGGGGGGAAAGGCATTGTGCGCAGGAAGCAGAATCAGGGAAGACGGCAGCGGGGGAAAGCTCAGCTGTGCGGGAGACGTGCTACCGACCCGAGGCAATTCGCTCAGTTGGGCCGGAGGCGGCGGAGAACCAACTGAGTCTGTGGAGCTCCAGAGAAGGATTGTGCAGGTGCAGAGGGTCTGACCGTTCACCAGAGTGTTGTCCTCATCGATATTACAACGTAGCCTCAATGAGTGACATGAGACGCAGAAAGAAGCCGGTGAGTTGACCTCGAGCGAGATGTAAGTCCGGGGCGCTGCGCGTAGACACTTTTGAATACCGAACAAGTAGAAAAGAAGGGCAAAAAGAGCACATTTCCCCTTTCATGAGATATCAGCTTGGGGAAACCTGTAACCCACATTGCCCACAGTCAAGAGACTATAGAAACCGGCAAACATTGTACAACCCTCACCATCTGGGATATTGGTGCAGAGAAACTTGGAATAAAGATGGCCATTCACAGAGGAGACCATTTACAGTTGTAGTTAGTCCTGGCTGGCGAGTAAACCAGTAAAAAAATATTTAATTTGAAGAAACTTGGTTGTGGTATAAACAAGTGTTGTGGGAAAAAAAACATTAACTTAATTGTTTTTATGTTTTATTGTTTCATTGTTTAAAGAAAATGTCAACCTTTAACATTCATTCATTCATTCATTCATTCATTCATTCATTCATTCATTCATTCATTCATTCATTCATTCATTCATTCATTCATTCATTCATTCATTCCATTATGGATCCTATTAATAAAACAGTTCATCACCATCAATTGTCAATGAAGAGTAGATCAGTTCTACCAATTTGAGGGCATCTAGTGTCCGGCCAATTTTATCTGCTGTTATAAATCTTTCCCGCCATTCCTCCCCTACAGATGGATCCAGTTGAGCCATAGAAACCCTCAAATATTTTCTCCTTAAAGGTGACAGTTTCAGGCAGGACAAAGTCAAATGTCTAGTTGTCTCCACTATTTCAGAGTTTCTACAGAAGCGCCAACTAGCATTTTGAGCTGTAATCTGTTTTCTTAGGAGCGGGACTTCCCTAGATGGCAAGAGTTTGAGTCGACAGCGCATCAGTAAATCCCTATAGCGGGATAAAGGGAATCTTATCAGGTACGGAGGCGGACAATTCAATGTTTTCCATTCCTAGATGATATTATGGCAGTGTTTATTTTGTCCCTTCAAGGAATCCATTTCGGCCTAGTCTTTCTCTCGAAGGGTTCTCTTGGTCTTATCAGGATTCCCTTTAAGTGTTTCTATTTTGATGTTGTGGTTCGTTAATATGGTTTGACATTTCTGTTTCCATATCTGCAGGAACTGGTCAACCTTCTTTGCCTCTTTGTTTGCCAGAATCTCAAAAGGGATTGGAAGGCTGTCCAATATGCACTTTCGATAGAAGGAGATTGTCTTCCACAATACTATCGAGGGCAGCGATTGAAGCCTTAGTTCATGTCCAATTGTTGCGACTGGCAAACAGTTTGGGAGCCTGAGAATTTTCCGCCAAAAGTAGACGTTGATTTTGCCCCAGATTTGCCATGATAGGTTTAACAGAGCCTCTGCTCCGTAGGTCAACTGAGGCACAACCGTTTGTTTGTAAAATGTAATCAACTTTTGCAATTTTTTTTAAAATTTAAACCAGATACGTTTACCTTGTGCACTTTGTTTATATATGGTAGTGTGGGGGTAAGATACATTTGGGAAGCATGGTCATTTTTCGTCTTGGTGCTTTTTTGTGGCTTAAGCCACCAAATATCACCAAAACATTGGTACAAGAAGAAAGGAGTTCCAAAAAGCAGTATGCTGTGGCATACAATTCCAAATGCACAAAGTGTTAATTCCTGTTGTACTGCGTGGATGTAATCCAATAGTATTTTCTCCCAATCGCGAGTACTGTCACACCACGTGTGTCTGGGTGACAACGCATGGAGTGATCTCTTTTCGAGACGCTTCCAACTCCATCAATGACGGTGGTGATCACTCCGGTAAGCATGGACTGTGGGTACCAGCGGTACCAGAAAGTTAATGTCAAAGTAGTTTCAGGTCCCTGTGTCTTCTCCAATTGTCGGAATAGCTTTGTTTGTGTGATAGGAACACACTGCATCCTTCAAGGATGTGTGACCGGCCGGGTCATCTGCAAACTGTGAAATGGGGCAGCCTGGAGCCCTCTGCTCACCGTGCTGCTGGCAGACAACTGTCAAAGTACGGGAGCTTCGTGTGACCAGGGAGCGGTTGAGAGTGGATCAACCTGCCTCTGAGGGCTCCCCCTCTCCTATTCACGGCTGGGGACCCATACTCCTGAGGAAGTGGGGGCAGCACAATGCTCTGCCCCCCTCGGGATAGGCGAGCGGCACAAGCTACTGGTCAGCCCAAACGCCGCCAAGGCAGGGGGGGGCGGACTGGAACTGTGCGAGCTTGCTCCTAAGCTAGGCTCCACTTTGTTGCTATCCTACCGCTACCCGCACAAAGTCTGCTTTTGCCGACACCTCGATCTTCATATATGTTTTGCCTATATTCACCCTTTCCCGTTTATTAATCTGCACTTGTGGTTCCATTCAAGGACCGCCCCCGCCACCACACTTCTCCGCGGTCATGTCCAACCCTCGTAGTCATCCATTTACTAAAGCGTTTTTAGGAGCCGAGGGTCTCAAAACCCACACAAATACTGTAATTTTACAATGTGAACTTTTCCATCTTGTACTACACAACATCTTAAACCTCCCCCCGTCCTCACCACTATGGTTATATGTTGCACTTATATTTGCATCTTCGCCCTAGCCCGCCTTGGCCCGCTTTGGCCAGCTTTCTGAGCTCTCAGGCCTCGGGTACTTTTGCAAGTCTCCAAATCTCTTGTTCTTTCCTGCGATCCATGAAAATCCGTGCCGTGGAGCCCGCCCCGATCCCCCTCCCTGGGAATCTCAGCCTCTCTCACTCACATTCCTCCACAAAGAGGGAGAGAGAAGGAGGGGCGGCTGCACTGCTGGGGACCAGGCACATTCCTGCAGCCATTTGCACAGATTTGGGCCAAAGGGAAACTGATCTCTCGTATGAAAAATCAAAAGTTGCTTCTGGGTTGCTTTTGGCTTTTCGCTTTGTTGGGGTTTTCGGTGGCTTTGGTTTCGAGGGTCTGAGCCATTGTGGTGCTGGTGGTGGTGGTCTTGGAGGTGGAGGAGTAATCGTCCCACAAAGGATCTCTCCCGGGGCAGCAAGTCTGGGATATTGCGCCAGTCTCTTCGAGGCTTGCACCTCTCCCTTTCACATTCTGGGCGTTTTTCTTGCAATGTGCTACGTCTTCCGTTCACTTCTTTGCATGAGAATCGAGGCAGACTCTGGGATCTTTCATCTGGGCTAAAGGCCATATGTTATGTTAAAGGATATTTATACCATGCATGATCACACCCGAGTGGTCACCTGGATCTCTGACAGATTTGAAAAGAATGAGCGTAGGGTAAGTTAGGACCGAGTGGGGAAAAAAGAACAAGAGCTGTGATGTGCTGTTGGCAGCATCAGTTCGGTTTACACCGTGAGCTGAGCACAGCTGTCATGTGCTGCTGTGCAAGGCTATGTGTGACTTGTTTCGTTGTTGCTCTGAATAGACTAATCACTCTGCAATACTGGACGTCTAACACGCCTCGACTTCATAGAGTCTGATAAACTTGAAGTGTGTCTGAAGTGCCTTCTACAGAACTTAGATCCAGAAGAGAGCTGCTATTTCACTGTGATGCAGCAGTAACTGTTTGCAGTACGGCCTGATCTCACAGTATACATGGCTTTCTGTGCAAAGCAGATGTATTGAAACTGGTGGCCCTCTATAGTTATAACGTGAACCCTATGTCAGTAAGTATTGTGTGGACACTATTCTATGGAGATTAAGGGTATGATCCCATCTTCGCAGAAGATGCGCAACTAAAATGATAAGGGAATTCTGGTAATTTCTGAACCGCTGAATTGCAAAATGTATGTACATATTACTTTTCTGCCCCCAAGTACTCTTGCATGGCGTGCAGAGCCTGGTGGCCTGGCCCCATTTCGGGAGTGGGTACAGGTTTAGCGGAGTGTCTTCTAACCGCACAAAAAATGTGGTCTACTTACCATATTTTAAACACGTTTCTCACGCTAACAAGTTTAAGCAGGATTGTCTCTTCACCATCCAATGAAGTTTGCCTTTTGTTGTACATCTTTTCAGAGTTGACGGGTTTGATTAAGGCGCTATTGCAATGTAATCACTGACCCATTCACAATATATACAGCTAGAGCCTCCCTCTGGAACAGCCTCCCTGCCTCCCTGAAACTTGAGGAGAAGCATCTCTGGTTCCGGAAGCACCTCAAGACCTTCCTCTTTGCTTCTGCTTTTTCTCCTCCTCTCCCCTGCTGACTTCCTGGCTGAAACTGTACTGGTTACCTGGCCACCCCCTGATCTCGGACCCAGGACCTTCCCCGCCAGTCACACACACCTGCACTGCCTGCCTGGCAACCCCCGCACATGGGACTGTTCCTGTATCCCTACAGTCCCACCATCAGCACTTGGCACCTGATTCCTGCACTTACCTTTGCACTTGCCACCTGCTGGCCGTTACTTACTGTTGCAATTACTTTTCCTTGGTACTGCACCGTCCCTTTCCCCTCCCCCTGTACTTTCCCTTACCCCATCCCATACACTTGCGCAATCTGAATGACACCTGGCTTAGTAAGATCGTGTCCTCCCTTTTTTCCCCCTCCCTTGCCTCATCACGCCTTGAAACACTTGTGTATAGGCATGTTATAAATGCCATATCATATAGTGCAAAGGCTTGCAGTGTGGGCTGAGGTGAAGCTGTGGATATACAATGTATTCCCGTCTTGTAGGTACTACACACATTTCCTGTCTAATTACCCTTGACCCCCATCTTCAGGGATCACTAAACTCGAATATTACTCCTGCATACCCTAGGATCCACCATCAACTTGAGACACCATTTACCTATTTCACTGCTGATCAAGCCGGGCATCCACCAAACCTCTGTGTGACAGTCACCGTTTGAATGAACGACTTGAACGGGTGTTAAGAAGGATTTCTGAACTCTGACCTGGAGGGGCAGAGGTTCGGAAGGCCAACTTAGTTGGCAAGCGGTCAAGACTAAGTCTCAGAAGGGGTGAGGGTGACTGAAGGACCTCAATGAGCACACAGAGCAAGGACACTTACAAATTAACACTTACAAATTACTCCAGACAGGTGTTATATCAAAAATATAGACATTTATTACAAGGGCTTTGTAACATAGACCATTGCAAAAGAATCACAGCATCACTCAGTAAACTAATACATCACACTCAATACAATATATACACAAGACCATTGGGGTCTAAAGGGTTAAATGGACGAAATATGTCGACAACCTAGATGGGAAGGAAACAGGCAGTGCAGGTAATCTTTAGGCCCAGTTCAACATCACTAATTCACCTAAGAGGCAGTCCGAGCCCTACGAAGAGAGGAGCCTTGTGCTCAAAAGTACATGCATGCACTTGTGACAATGGGCGGAACAGGGTCTCTTCAAGGGTCTCTAGCAGCTCAGGAAAGTGGATGAGGCGATGCAGAGCACGTTCCCACTATTCAAGAAGGACCTCCACTTGAAGGCAGAGGTGGTTCGAGAGTGCAAGATGGAGTCACTATTTTGCAATAGCTGTGGAAAGGAGAGGGGCCCCCAGGGGCTACTAGTGCGTAAAAAGGGCACTTGAGCTAGCGGCCACCGGTTGGGGTAAGGAGTACTCACCGGTCCCCGACGCAAGCAGACACAAACTTCGCCAGTTCAGTCCACTTCGCTGGCAGGTTCGAATGGGGCAAAAAGGACGTCTCGGCACCTTTCAGTTCCTAAAATACAGCGATGATTCCCAAACAGGACAGTGGTGATTTCTCCGCTCCGGGTGGAGGAATCGGCACAGTTTCACTGCAGCAGGCTTCAGGGGAAAGAGGGTCACAAATGAAGCGAACTTGAACAGGTAGTTGCCGCGGCAGGGCAACACAGTAACCGTGTTTACTCTGGTCCTGGCGTACTTCAGACCTGGGAACACCAAGTGTACGAAATTCGGTGTGAGGGTGCCATGGACACAGAGCTAGCAGTATACCAAGTTTTGAGGGCCTCTTCGAAACAGTGGCGGTGACAGAGCAAAGCAACTGGGTAAGCTGGTCAGTCCACTGGTTGGCCCAGGGACACTTACGAGAAAGTTTACTTGCAGGGTTTGATGAAGGTGCCAAGAATAGTTGGTCCACCTATTCCAATGGGTCGAAGTGTCTTTGCAGACCTTCTAGGACGACCAGATGCAGAGGGGTCCCACGGGACGACAGCGGGTCCAGGGTGCTAAACCTTCCAGCGGGTCACCAGCGGTTCCTCGACTCAGCTTTGTAGTTGCAGGATACTTGGATCCTATCCTTTGTTCAGTGAGACCTCAGGAGATCGACATGGTAGTGGTGTTTTCAGCCTCCTCTTATCTAAAGTTCCCTTTGTGCCAAAACGGAGAGGACCCATTGGGAGATCTGCTCACAAACACACACTCCATACGTGGACCAACCACGGTGGTCACTGGCATTCATGGCACTCCAGACTCTCTGGCACCCAGGATGTGTATTGGAATCGGACATTCCAGCCCACATCCTGGAGGCGCACAAACACAAGGCATGCAGAAGCCTGTGAAAACAATGGGATTCGCTGGAAAGTGCATGATCAAATAAGGACTGCCCCGGGTCGACTTGACCTGGGGAAGGTGAAGGGGCAAGATGGCCAAAGAACCTCGTGGCATGGCTATTTTGGAGCCAGGCCACCTATTTGTGCCAAACGTGGTTAATGCGGTTAACATGGAAGGAAAGGGTTAAACAGAATGCGAAAAGATAGCTGCCACCAGTCCTGTCCATGACACATCTGCACAGTTCATAAAAAGTCCAGCAAGAGTATCTAGGGACTTTGGAAATGACTATAGACCCAAGTGTGCTGTATGGTAAGATATATTGCACACTGGTTTCATGTTGCACAAAAGCTGCAACATGAGGAAAGGACTAAGGGAAACAAAGTCTCCCAGTACTGACTGTCTTAAGGGCATGTCAGTTTCCCCATAAAAAGTGAGTGAAAGCCCAGAGCAGGGCAGCTGAAGGCTGTGCTTCTCTGGCAAAGTCAGTCAATGATGTCTAAACTGCAGCAAAAAGTTTGGGGGTTGACACATGGCGGGAACATTACATACAACTATGAAATCTTTCCTAACAACGGGTTCTCCTGTATAGCACCATGAAGTAGATACAGCAAATGTCAGCGATACAAATTCCATTTTCACCAGTTTCTGGAAGTATAATGCTGTCAAACCTGATAGCACATGCACTCTTCTTGGACTTCTTCTGGCCTTTGCGACCACTCCCTTCTCATGTCCATTCTATTTCAATGCTAACGGCAAGACGTTGAGAGAAACGGTATGGCTCTAATTCTAATTTAAAAGAACACAAGAGGGAAATAACCATTTCAGGGCACAGTTCTGTCAGGATGAACGAGCAAGGGCAGACGTGTATGTAAATGTGTACCTGTGCTTTTTTTTTTTTTTTTTTTTTAGGTATGTGGTGTACACAATATTATAAACAAAAAGGCATATTCATTATCCCATGTTTATGTTCAGTGTCAAAATGAAGGACACTCCTAAATGTTGCTGCCACAAAGGCTTCTATTTCTGCTGCATCATCTATTTTTATAACAATTGTGGTCTTGCACACGAGAGCGAGAGACATCTTTGCACTCTCCTCCTTGCACTGCCTATAAATGCGAAATGCAAAGAAACATTAATGCTTGTTTTCTTTAGTTTTAGTTTGCTAGGCAGGAACATTCTCAATAGAGACAGGCATTTATCTCACCCCTCTTTACTTTTAATAAAAAAATGGCAAACATTGAAAAAACTGCAGCTTTGTCTCGGTCTCTCATTTCTGACCCCTCACACAGCACAGATGAGCTGCTACCACTGCCAGTACCTTGGTAAGAACCCTTCGGGCTGAGGCAATGCTGAAGGGGAGTACCTTGATTCGCTAGTGGGTGTTCTCTATCTTGAACCTCAGGTACTTTAAGTGCGCTGGCAACATTGAACTATGAAAGTATGCAGCTTTTCATATCCCCGGGGCCATGTAATCCCTGTGCTTCAGCAGTGGAATTACCTCCTGCAGAGCTGTCATCCTGAACCACTGAGGCTTGACATACTTATTTGCAGGGCACCGGTCTAATACAGGTCACATGGTTAGATCCTTTTTGGGTACAAGAAAGAATACTGAATAGATACCATTTGTTTGCCTGATCTGGGATGCGTCTGATGGCTCCCTTTTGCGGCAGGGCCTCAACTTCTGCTCGACGGATGAGGAGATGTTCTGGATACACTTGTCTGTCCTTTGGCGGGTGATATCGAGGTGTTTGAAGAAACTCGATGCAATAACCTGCTACCGTCTTCAGCACCCATTTGTCTGAAGTGATCACCCTCCCATGTGTGGGTGAAGCATGTTATCCGACATCCTACTGGAGATGCATGGGAGAGGACTCGAATCAGAGTCATTTGCTGGCAGGGGTGCCACTAGCGGCTGCATTCCTACCCCTTCCCTTGGCATGACAAAATCCCAGCTGTTGATGGGTCTGATAAGCAATGGTCCGTGGCCAGAGTACCAGGGTGATACGCTTGTGCCATAGGAACCCTGAGCAGTTAGAGAGAAAGATTGCCCACGAAAGAAGCAGCGGCTATCAAAAACCCTGCGTTGTACATACAGCCTGCTAGAGATTTGCTTGAGAGATTTCTTTGCCGTCCCAAGATCGTCGTCCACTGCTTTGCCAAAGAGAGCCGACTCCTCAGTGGGTATATTGATGAGTGAGGCCTGCGTCTCGGGTTTAAACCCAGAGTTATTTAACCAAGGATGGTGCTTTAAAAGAGTTCCACTCTGCTTACGCTCTGCCAGCCGTCTCCGCAGCATCAAGTGTGTTCGTCAATATATTTAGCATGACCGGATGTCGTTCCTGCACAATCCCAAGTAGTTGTTAAAAATCTAAAATCCGTCCTGTACCAGGCCCCACTGGACATCATTGAAGCATGGCAAGCAGAGTGGAATTATTAGCAATGCGGGTACTATAGGCCGCAGAAGTAGTAATTCTCTTTCCCAAGGTGTAGATTTTCTTACAGTCTTTATCAGTAGTCGTCTCGGATGAAGATAGGGGCCCACCTGCATGCTTTCTAGTTGTGGTGACCACCAGGGAGTCCGGAATGGAGTGTCCCCAAATATTAAGTAGATCACGGGGCATGGGTCAAAAGAAAATTCTCAACCCGCGGATTCACTGTCCAAGTAAGAGAGGGCGTAAGTAAAATGGGGGCAATGCGCTTCATAATGGAGTTGAGAAACGGGATAGCCTGGCTGACCAGAACCTCTTCTTTGAGTCAGGCACTGCCTCCTGAGTGACTATTTTAAAATTGTCTGCTACCTTCCTAAGAAAGCTATTGAAGAGCAGCTGGTCATCAAAAGGGGAAGACTCCCATGGCTGGTAAACAGGAGGGGCATCCCAAAAAATATGATCAGGCTCTGCCTCGTGAGCAGGGTTAGTGGGCCAATTCCCCCATGTCATTTATAGTAAGCCATGCGTCTGGGTCGTGAGAAATAGGGTCTTGGGATCAATCATCATGATCTGGAACATAGAACAAATCGCCCCCTTGATCATACTGATCGTCCTGAAAAATATCTTCTGATAGTTTTAGTCCAAGGGAGGAGGGTGGGCCTCAGGGGGACTGAAGCCTAGGAGACTTGCAGGGCCTCAGGCCTTTCTCGGAGGAATGAGACCTTTTAAGAATCTCATCAAATTTAGTTGAACAAAAAAAAAAAACATACCTTCAGAGACCTTGTCCATACATTCTTCAAACCGTTCCCTAGTCCAGGAGCTAGTTGATGGGGTTTCTGGAAGTGGGAAAGCCAACTCTGCCTCAATAGGGCCTTTGGGTCCCTTTAAGGACTGTAAAAAAAGGAAAGGAGGCCTGTCTATAGCCTAGGGGCAGGGAAGAGTGTGCCTGGGTACCAGAAACATGTGAAAGGGCCCAAGTGTGTGTTTCCCTTCATTTAAAGAGAGTTTAGCTTAAAGACTTAAACTTAGGAGAGGCACCCTGGGTAGCAGAAGGCTTGGTACCATTCGCCACACGCGACTGCAGAGGCACAGCGGGCCCTAAACCCTCAGCTTCACCAGGCCCGCCGAAACATTTGACTGACTTACTGGTGCCAGAGGCCTCTTCGACGGTATCGTCGAAGGAGGCAGAGGGTTTGTGTGTTTAGCCTTGGTGTGAGAATGTGTGCCCTTGTCACCAGTGGGTGGTCTCCCCATAGCAGTGTGTTCAGCATGCCTAGTGGGGCTGGGCATGCAGGAGTCGGCCGACTATACAACAATGTCTTCGGCCTCCGAACTGGAGCTGTGGCTGCTAGAGGAATCCTCGTCCGAGGTGATGGCGCCGGCGGGAGAATGGGACCTGTGCACCTTTCCTGAAGCATTTTGGGCTTAAAGAGTCAACAGACCTTGAAACGCCATTTGTCGTGGTCACGGGGTAAGCAGTTATTACACTCCATACGAGTGTCGTTCCACGTTACAGTGTTAAAGTTCTCTCCATCAGGAAGTGGAAAAAGAGCAGCCAGACAAGGGAAAGCAGAGGAGTGAAAGGGAAGAAAAGGCATTCTCTAAAGAGAAACGTCGAGAATAAGGGCCCCCACTCTTCCTACTGTAAGCCTGAAGGTGAAGGCCATCAGCAACCGTCAAGAATTCAATCGAGGATTCGTAGGATGGCAAATGGGAACAGTCGAAGAAATAGATGAAAGGATTCGCCGAAGACGCTTTGAAAACAGGAATAAATCTCTTTAACATGAGCTCCGCATTAAAAGCGAACCACCATTATGGTGGAAAAAACAATCTGGGGGATATCCGCGCGTGATGGATCATGGGTACACTACACGTCACGGTAGGGATAGGGTTACAGACAACCAGGTTTACATCTCTTTTCGATCTTCAAAAAAAGATGCAATACTACGCGATTACCACTAGATGTCGGACTATAAGCACAGCATGCGATTCTAAATACATTCACAAGCATCAGAAAGATTCTTTCTTCTGTGAATTTAAATACATTTTTGTGGGGACATAGAAACATGCATTCTAAAGGTTTTGCATAAAAAGCCATTCTTTCAAAAGAATGGCTCAATATATATGCCTAGGACCACCACTTGAAATGATATCCCCAGGAATAAAAAAAAGTGAACAGATGCTAGTCTAAGATGGCACACTGGTAACCTATTGCCCTCTCAACCACATTTAATCAAAACTACCACCTTTGGTCGGGATGTTCCTATAAAACCAATTCTATGGCCCTAGATAAAGCATTTTTTGAACATCAAATCATTTGTAGATACTGGTGTAGGGGGAAAGATAATTGAAGGAAAAGCTGAGTCTGGTCACCTCACTGATGCCCGAAAATAGCAAAAGGTTCTTGTGAGAGGCACCTGCAAGCACGCTGTGCCCCTTCTCCCTGCTGGGCGGTGGGATCTTTCTCATGCGGCCAGGGCAGTGCGTCCACAGTACAATAAACCACCTGGGGTGGTGCACCGAGGGAGGATCACATGGGGGAGAAACCCTCTCATGGGATTAGGGATGACCATGTTCAGAGAACACAGTACTCCCACACGTTTGTACAACTAAACCCATCCCCAAGGTGAAATCATCCTTCCCCTTCTGTTGATAGGGCCAATATCTGTTATTGTACAATTAGTCAAACTAATACACTTGACAAGATTCCAACCTTAGAAAATACAAAGTATGTTACATCTGACTCTATGGCATGTACTGAGGAGATGGTGATGACCAGGAGTCCAAGGATCACTATGAAGAAACAGAATGAGCACTCTAGCTTCTCAACACGTGAGGAGAAGATGGTGATGATGGGGAGTCCAAGGATCACGCTGGAGAAGCAGAGTGAGCGTTCTAGCATCTCAGCGAATTCGATTGGCCCAAAGCACTGTCATTTTGAAATGCAGGAGGTAAAACACGCCACAGCTTTGATGCAAGAGTAGAACGATCCTCCAAGGAGGAAACTGGAAAGCTGTGCATGGGCCAAAAGGACAAAAGCCAGCAGGAGGGAAGCAGAGAGCGGAGGAGGAGAACGCGAGCAAGGTCCCAGAAGCAAGGACTGCTCACATTACTGCTGTGTGGAACCTCCGGAAATCAAGAGCACAGGTGAAGCGCCCAGGATAGAGGATGCATTGCCGGGAAGCAGCAGACATTGGGAAAGCAGCTGCCGACCGCGACAAGGCTCCAACCGGGAGAAGAGCCTCCAGAGACACAGCAGCTGCTTGGGAAAGGCCAGTACCTTCCAGAGGGAAGAAAACAGGTATGCAGGTTACCCGAGTGGTATAGGGGGAGCAAGGGGGTGAAGGCAGAAGCCGGAGCAAGAGGGTCTGGGACCCTGGGACAAAAGTGCGAGTTTGGGAAACGCACATATGAAAGCCAGAAATAAAAGCCAATCCCAATATTGAGAGTCTGGGACTTGCATCCAAAGAGAGATAGACCATGCTAGGACTATTGCTTGGCAGCAGAGTAAAACAAGCAACTGTGAATATTACGAGCCTGGGACTCGCACCCAAACAGGGACAGTCCATGAGAGGACGAAGGCTTGCAAGGGGAGTATACCCAAGCCGATTTGAATACTGCAAGTAACTGCTTGGCAGGAGAGTTAACCAACCAGTTTTTTATTTTTATTTTTTTTTTTATAACAAAACCATCTTTATTAAAGCAGTGTACAAAACAAATCTTTGCAGATAAAATGAAAGTTGACCCCAAGTCCCTTCTGAAAAATGTTGCCTTGGCAGTTGGACTTTGTGGAGAACATTTTTCACCTAGACTTTTCAGAGTCTGGGATAATCATTGTGGCTCTCAGCAGTGTGCAACCACAAACAGAACAAAAAAAAGATCTGGCTGAAGCTGCGTGGAAACAAATGGACAGTTAACCAACCAGTTATATTGCGTGTCTGGTGCCTGCACCCAAAAGAATTGAAGAATACTCACTGAACCAGACCCTACGTGCTTGGCAAAAGAAGTGTGCCACATTGGTGGGATACATAGGAGAAGCATAAAGAGTATATTCTTGTGTACTGGCAATTGACATTTGTATAAGCAAGCAAAAGCTTGCGAGGCCCCAAAAGGAGAGAGACACTGTAAGAAGGAATTTAGGAGAAAGGATTACAACCCTAACCTTGAAGTCCTGTAGTTTTGAACATTTCTTTATTTTTGCCACTTGTGAATACCAGCGAGAATGCAGACCTTTCTTTTGGTTGGATCTACAAAGAACACTTTTCTTTAGGAAGAGATCATCCGTGCACAGTTGATTTAAGCCATTAGTGTTATGGACAGAAATAGGCTTTTTGAGACACTACAGTGTCAGACTTTATCATTTGGACATTCTGACAATTCAATTTCCTTAGTTCTCTTAGAGGCAGGGAAACGCCTCTTAGTTTTATGGACAGAGGCATTTTTCCAACCCTTTTTCATATAATAAATGTTTCTGTCCAAAAACATGCCACCATGATATCCGAGCCTTACTTCTGCACCCCCACAATGCAGACATAAGATTACCCATGGGAAGCTTCTGAAATGTGTGTCAGCTCTAGTGGAATGTTGTCCTTATGATCCAAACAAACACGAAATGACAGCTTCCCCCCTATTAATCGACCGACAATGGAGGCTGCTATATG
The DNA here is from genome assembly GCF_040938575.1 of Ambystoma mexicanum. NCBI lineage: Eukaryota > Metazoa > Chordata > Amphibia > Caudata > Ambystomatidae > Ambystoma > Ambystoma mexicanum. The sequence goes on along the minus strand of NC_090939.1, from coordinate 80,938,404 downwards.
ACAACAAACAAATTGTGTGCCTAGTGGAATACATAAGAAAAGAATACATGAGGGTTCAGTCGGGCACTTAGTGGAAAGCAACGAGAGGGACACATTTCTTCTGCCCTCTCGAGTGAGGACAAGTAATATAACCAGGCAATTCTCTGTACTGGGTCTACAGTGCAAAGCATGGAAGTTGTTTCTACCAAACTTCCAGAAACTATTTCGGAATGAGGAATGCAGATCTTGATTGGGCTGATGTTGCAAATGCCAGGTATTTACTCTAACTGCAGGGCTGCAAGACCACACACAACCATGCAGAAACAAGGAATGTATGCAAACTGCTTCCTCTTTGGCAGATTCATCGTACATTATGCTTCTCCTGGAGGGGTACAGAAACTCCCGGGCTTTCCATCTGAAACAGAATAACGGCTAAGGTTCCTTAGGTCTTGGAGAATGTTTTACAGATGTGAGCCCCCGAGAAACTAATTATATCGCCCACTTAAAGAATGGAGGAAAGAAAATGCAAGCAATAGAAAACCAGGAAGTGGGTGGTCTTCTGCTATAGGCAGCTGTTGTAGAACAACAATTGTATGGGAGGACAGGTCTGTAGGAACCCCTCCCCCACATCCCCACCTCCGTGAGGCTCGTGACTCGTCAGCAGCCCCCCAGGCACCTGGACCCAGGAGGCAGGGTGACTGCCGATCGACACATAGGGCCACGCGACCCGTACTGTAACATACCCTGGACACCATTATGAAAACGCCATGACTCCATTTTCGAGGTACAGACCAACCCCCAAACGAAATAGCTACCATGCGAAAGCTGTAGCTGTGACTCTAATCAACGCACACAGGGAGCCACGCATTTCCCCCGCGCCTCCACCCCATGGCAGATCCGCTGAATGCCCATTCTCACGAGTAACCAGACGCGAACAAGTATAAGAACAAACACTGTATTGTTTACCTTCCGCAGTACATCACTGCCCCCGAAGTGACCTGACTTGTAGCTAGAGTCTGGAAAATAACAAGAACTATCCAAATCAGACATGCCCTGACCCTGCACCTAGCCACCAACATTTAAAATATATGGTCTCAATCTTAATGTACCCCTGCCTAGACCCCCTAGATGAAGCGTTAACTGCATATCAAACCCCAACAGCTCACAGGGTTGTTTGTAAAATATAATATGGGTGTTGGATAGAGATGAAACTCATAACGTTAATAAAGCAAGGATGACCCTCACCCGCTGCAAGATACCATGTACCTTGAAGGTCTAATGAAAGGGTTTGATAGAATCCGCCTCGTACTAACCAATGGTTGCTGCTAATGTAAAAAGGATTAAGCAAAAAGCGTTACAGCAAATACTTGTGTGTAATGTAGTGAAACATGTTTTAAAAAGTGTAACAGCCTTCCTGGACAGTGAACCAGTTTTTGCTATGAACAAGAATGTAAACGAACATATTGCTTCTTTTATCCTGCGTACACGATCCAACCTCACGCTACCTCATGTTATTCGTCTGACTGTCCTATGAATTATCAATATGTGTTCAACTAACGCTATGTAATACATGTGCCACTGCCAGATTCCCATTGTCGCGTATGAAGAAGTAAACTAATTTATAGATGATAGAAATATGTAATCATCCTAATACTACTAACTTTAGCAATTGTCCCCGCTTATGGTATATAGTGCAGGCCAGTGAACAAAGAATCGCTGGAGCTACAAGGCCATCTCCCCCTCCTACCGCCAAGGCTCGCCAGGGCTCGCTGGTGCTCGAGCAGGACAGCTTCACCTCCCCACATTTCTGCTGGACCCGCTTCAAGTATTTACCTCCCCCATGTCAGAGGCCGCCATGGCTTGGCCAAGTGAATTATGTGTTACCCAGACCTAAACCCCACCTCCTTTGAGCAGCCAGATATGTGGCCTTACTGATCCAATAGTACTCCAGCTCACCCCAAGTTAACAGCCAAAGAGACAGTTATTCACCCCTGTACTAACATGTCGTAAAGTAATTCCTCACCACATCTAACAGAATAGAATGACAGGGCAGCTCACCCCGTGCCCTTTGACAAGAAACCTCGACATATCACACCTGGTCAGTAGGTCAAAAGTAATTGTACACTGAGGTATTGGTGAAGCTTCACATTGCACGTTGTTTCTCCTGTCTCCTATTTGATCCCAGATTAACCTATGGTAGGATTTGCAGGACAACTGGAGTCGTCTAAAGTGATGAGTGTTTGTGTGTATGGCCACAAGGGCAAAGTGTTAGTGCAGCCACCAATCATCAACACAGACTGCGTCCGGCCTGGCAGCTCCACCCCGATGAGCCCAGCTGACCCGTCCACCCCACGTTGGCACTACACAGATGTCTACCAATCCTGGAGCAGCTCTTCTAAACAGAACCTATAGTTAGTCGATGCCACCCAATCCCTGAAGACTGTGTGCCCCTATAGCTTATAGGATGCATGACATATTTTTGTAATAAATATGACTGTCTTTGCTATTGTCAGACAGAGTGCTCTCGGAGCTTGCAGAGTCCTTTGCATGCCCTATTTTGATTATATAAAAAATCCTTTTACATCACCCGCTCTTGGTCCTGGTCTCATTCCCTCCTGGGGTGTGTCCTTTATTGCCTCTCATTGTGAGGAGGTTATTGGGGAGGTTATTGCCTTATGGGGGACGCTCGCTTTCACAATCCACTAGGCACCCACGGTTTCTCAACTAGTGCTTTCACATTAGAGCACACCTACCCCCTTCTATGCATCCAACGGTGGCAAACACTTTACTCTGGAAAACAGTGTTCATTTGTAAAGAACTCAATCGCTTTTTTAGAAAGGTGTGCGCTTTAGAACAAACATACATGCATACAACATATTTCCGTTTACAAAGTTAGCCTAGTGCTATAGATGGTCACACACGATCAGGATCACTGTGGATGAGGCTAAGTACATACGAAGGTCAAACTATCAAAGATACAAGGATGCACAAGACCCCTTTCTTGTCATGTGTACTTATTTATAAAGTCTAATGGCCTACGGGAGGAATTCCGACATTTCACTGAGTGATATACCTGCTAAACCAATGTTTTCTTTCCAGAGATGGGCCAGGTGGTACAGCTTACAAAACAAGTTTCTCACTCAAACATTTACAACACTGCAGCCAAAATCTTTTCGAAAATACGTAAGTGAGAATGATGGGAGCTATGGGCCTGTAATGGTCCCCCTGCCACAGTTGACAGGCCACCGCGAAGTGCAGGAAGGAAGCCATTCACCCGCAATCCCTCACAAAATAAAATGTCACAGAGCGTGGCAAGAAGCTAAGACAGAAACCTTGGATCCCCCCCCTAACCTAAGTTAGGAGAGCAGGTAAAGATTTCAAAGGAAATCCTTTATCCTTTAATCCAATGTCCTTTAGTCCAAGGACATTGATCAATCCACACAACACTTGAAATATGTCTGCTCTCTTTGCTCTCTGGTCGTCTTGTCCTCTCACACAGAATCTTCTCCCGAGTCCAAGCTTCTTCTTTTCTGTCAGAAGTCCTCATACCAATTGGTTCAATCCGCAGTCAGTCGTGCAGTCACTAGGCTACAGCTAATTCCTTCCAAACCTTCTCAGGACACCATGCTGCCCCCCTACAGACAGGCTGTTCAGAGCCCGGCCAAGAAACAGCTAGCATTGCAGCACAACAAAGAACTACTGTACTGAAAGCTTAACCCCATCTGTCCCATGCATCAGTTTACCATATTCACAGCAGTTTGAATAGGGAAAATACTGCTCTAGTCTATAATAAATGCTATAGGAGGCTACATCAACTCTAAAGCCGACTACAGCAGCTCTACTACCTACAACTAAGGATTGATGACACCTTTGGGGGGCACTGGATGGTCCCTACCTAGCTACCATTCCAACCAAAGCCTTAAGGGTTCTCTCTGTGCAGGCTCTTTTCACACATTGCCACTGTTGGAGCCAATAGTACTCTGGTGGTTCCCTTATCACAAACCAACAATGAAACTCATGACAGAAAGGTTCCTGATACTCTTCGTATAAGTTACAATGAGACTGCTTAACCATCATTCCCAGCCTTGCCAGTTCCAGCCCATCTGACACTCACAAGGTATTCACTCAAACCCTGCACCAATCATTCTCCTGAGCTGTCATTCATTCAACATGCACCAATATTTTACCATTATTCATGGATGAACTGTAGAAAGTGACAGACATAAAAAAGCAAGATAATACAATCAAAAACCGGTTCCTAGCACAACCAACAACAAGAAGCAAAGTATTGCACAACCTTGTAGTAGTAGAGAAAGATTGAATAGAATAAGTGGCTAATCTATGTTTGGAAATATCAAGTCTGTGCTTATCCTTTCTTTGTGCGATTCTCATAATGCCTGCAATCTGGAGCCTTCTCACCAAAATAAGTTGGCTGAGACCCTGTTAAAACCCTAAAGTAATTAAAAGTGACGCAAGCCAGTTTAAATTGACACTGCATATATAAAGGAAGGAAGGAGGGGCAAAGAAAAAAAGAACAGGCATGATATGGTCAGATCTCTTTGTATTAGTGATCAAGCGAGCCAATACATGTCAAATCTTTTCAATTGTGCCAGAGTAGAGGCAGGTTAACCCATTCTAATGGATCAAGAGTAAGACACGGACATAGAGGCATGTTGAATGATTGTTATAGACTTATTTCCAGAAAATAATGAGAAGGGTTCGGGGAAATCCCATCTACTCCTATCCCTGAGGAGGGTACCCCCCCTGCCTCAACAAAACTAAGAAACGCCTGTGTCTGGATGTTAAACAAAAGAGTGTCCTCCGCCCTTCAAGAATGTTCAAGAATCCTAAGCCGACCCTGCCACTCTAAACTCAATATAACATGCACAGGGGTTTTCTGGTTGCAATATACTTGTAGCTTTCTTCAAAAGTTCTTAACATAAACGTTTAAGGTGCAGAACAGAAAAGTATTAAACGTTCCGGCAGGAAAGGGGTCTCCCTTCGCCTCGAGTCCTTTTGGCAGTTCAACAATGTATTTTCCTTATGGTTTCGACTATAATCAAAAGGGCACGAGTCTTGCTGTGAATTTCCATCAACTATGTAGTTCTTTACAATGTTCAATTTCTCACACTTTTTCACTTTGCACCCATGATGTACTCTCCTGCCAGCTTATTTTGTGATTTTCTTTCCAGTCCTTACAAAGGGTATGACTCTTCCATTTTGAATCCACTACTTCAGGTTTATTTGCCTTCTTACTCTCCTGCCAGGACACTGTCTCACTTCTGGTTAACTCCCCTGCCAGGATATGACTTTACTCATCTTGTTTGTCTGGTGCACTAACCTGCCAGGGCTGTTCCTCTCTTCGTTCACACTTCATCTTATCCACTTCATCACAGTACTCCAAAGTTGGGTCACTCACCCTTTGTTGTCGAAGTTTGCATCAATATTATCTCCCTCATTCAAGTATTGGGCCATTGGCCGTGTCTCGGCACACTTCGTATGTATTTCAGTTCTTTTCACTGGTTGAGCTTCTAACCCTCTTTCAGCCTTATCTATATGTTTGTAAATTTCTCCTTTTAAACATTGGGCTTCTGCCCTACTCCCAATACAGTTCGTATATGTATCTCCTTAGTGTTTAACACATTGGGTCGCCGACACTTCTGTCATAAAGTTCTCACTCGTATCCGTGCCCTTAATATTTACTCTTTGTTTCCAGTACTTCGTCAATTCGACGCAGCTGGCATATGCAGACGCTCCGGTAACTCTCATTGGGCATAACGGGCGGCTCTGGCCGTCCTTGCGTCTCCCTTTCTGCTTCTCTGCTGGTCCGCTGACTAGGTATGTGTCCTGTCAGTCGGTCCACCTTTCTTTTAGCTTCAGTCAATCCGGGTGCCTTCCACGGTTCACGTTCACCAGGCTGCTTTCGGCATAGTCTCTTCCCTCACGGTCCCCTCTCACCTTTGGGCTGCTGCTTCGTTTGCTTGTCTCTGGCTTCTCATTCAGCATTTTCACAAACCACAGACAGCCTCTGGCTCTGCCACTCTCTTAGCCATCTCTTTCTCAACTGCTTCTCTATCCTCTCAGGATCCACTGCAGTTGTTTTAAACTTCCTGGCCACAGTCAGCCTCCTCCAAAGACTAGAACGCAGCACAGATTTACAGCATCTAGGCTTCATTAATCCATCTCTATTCCTCATCTCAGTACCAAAATGGGGGGCAGAGGGGGAAGGCATATAGGGCAATTGATTGGAAAAACCTGCATCTTCTTCCACACTACAGTAAGCCATGCAGGTCTGCTGAAATGGCGTATGGATATCAAGTCGGATTTTAACTGACAGGTTAACTGGGTCTACGAGTGGAAATGCTACCTTTACAATGCACTATGCTTAATGGGTATGTGGCTAGTTGCTTGCAAGACAACGTGAAGGCGGCCGGGAACTGTTCTATAAATATGGCAACTGTTGATCATTCATAGGCCTTTGATTCTATCAATCGCTTGCTATTATGGTCGAAATTGAAGGAATGGAAGATCTCCCCCCTCCCCGCTTTGTTGTCAATTTTGGTGCATATGCACGAGAATAGTGTTTTGCGGGTGAGGTTGAATGTACAGGGAACAATGAGACAGCTTTCCAACCTATAGAGATCTGAGAAAGGGCTACTCCCTTGCTCCCTCTTTATTCAACCAATATTTGTCTGATTTGGGTGATTATCTGCTGTGCATGCCTTTCGCGCCACCTAGAATGTTTACTCTGTGTCCTACTTCATTTATGCGGACAACAAAATTCTCTTGGACTGAATCCAAATAGGCCTTCAGAGGCAGCTGAATGAAGCGAGACAATATTCATTCAATATTGAGCTACAGATTAATAAGAAAAAAACGAATATAATTTGCTTTTGTAAAAATGTTTTTAAAAGATGGGATTCACATGGGCTACAGGGAATCAGTTGCTAATTCCTAACCAAAGTGCAATTTATTTGGCTTTCACTTTAGATGTTTTTCCTAATACTGGAGTCTCTATGTTGCGTATTAAGGATAAGGCAGTTCAGCTATCAACGCAAATTAAAAAAGTAGTAAGTTCTGCCGTTTTCCGATTTGGCCGCGGATACATTTTTACAATATCAAATTATACTAGCTTTACTTTATGGCATGGATCTTAGTGCGTCGCTACTCAGGCCCTAGCCTATGATAAGGTAGAGGCAAGAGTGTGGAAGACGCCCCTTAATTTGCCTGATTGCAAACCTATCGTCGTGCTTCGTTTTGAGCTTCGGGTAGTGTCTTTGCGCTGCCAGTTAGAAATATACTGGAATAGTAAATGTTTAGACCACAACTCTTGCAATGGCTTGGAAAGTGATTTGGACGAAATGGAGCGCAGTAAAACATGTATACATTAAGGTCTGCAGAGAGATTTGACCCCAGCAGAGTTTACGAACCACTCGGGAAGTGTACCACTGTTAAGTGTGCGATGGCGTGATGCACATACTCTTTCCCTGCCCTTCATATGCAAACGTTAGGAAGGGTGGCTGAGGCCTTGTTTGAAGTCGCTCAGACTCATGTCATTGGGGAAAGCACCAATTGGGTGCAGATCAACATTGCAGAAAAACGCAGTCTTTGCAGCAGCCATTTCTTTCAAAGAAACCTGACCATTGAGAAACCTAACAGCTAGACCTAGTGTATTAATCCTCTAGCACTTGGACATATCCCAGTGACATGCCTACCTTGAATAAACTGTGTATACAGAAGACACTTTGGCCAGGCTGTTTATTATAATGACTCTGCCAAGTGCCCACTCGAATGACAGTTATGCGCCTATATCTGGATAGATTATTATTTTAGTAGAAAGACCCAAAATCACTAGTATGTTTTTGTATCGCAGAACGTGTTAACACTAGTGCGCCTTCTAGATATATATAGGATATTTTGAGTCGCTAAGCCAGGAGGTACTTGAATATGTATGACATTTTAATTAGGTTATTTTTAATCAAACAGATGCTTGCACATTTATTGGACTTTTGTTCTGTGTTTATAAATCTACATATTTATCTTTTGATTAGCAGATAGGGGAACACATTGCTTATTTGTTTAATTAATCCTGTGTATGCAATGTATGCATATATGTTTACTTATCTATCGTGTGGTTTTTAAGTGTTCCGCACAAAACAGCGCTATTTTGATTGAAGGGATTGAACTGTATTACACGTGGCGGAGGTGGCGTGTTGACCGTGGCGGAGGTGGCGTGTTGACCGTTCCTTCTTCGTCACAGCAGATGCACTGAATGAATCTCCCTCTTCATATGTGGAGAGAGAATTGGAGGTCTCATGTGCTATAAATAACCCACAGCACTATGCCTCATCATGAAGCCCGCAGTGGAATATCTTTGAAGTTGAGAGAAGAGTTTAATCCCTAGACAACACAATGTAAAAGTGGAACCCCATTCTCAGTGTTGTGGCCTCATCTTGCCTGCACCCACCAGCCGAAGTTACTGCATGCGTATCCCACCACCCACCTAACAGTAGTGTGGCATGGATGTACCAGCTTTCTTGAAACTAGCACTTCTTCAATAATTCATATACAATGGGGGTCATCATGAGGTTGCCGGTGCACTAATAATTCCTGGCACGTCACCGCACCAGCAAAGTACAGGTTTGCCGGTGAGTGGCCTAGAAGCTAGAAGTCTTTCCGCCACCTTACCAGCAAAAAACAGCCGGCATTACTGGTGCCATTAATACTGGCAATGCCCCCGCCCCCATGGTGTCCTAGGGGACTCCCTGGAATGGGGATTGACCACTGTTACCGGCACTCGGAATACAGTGGACATGCCACTGGACCAGTAACGGTAGTACCGTTTGACGGTACTGTGGTGGCAATATGTCCAGCATACCGGCAAACTCAAATTGACCCCCAATGTGTGGACAACAATGAGGTCATCTTTTGAGTTTCATTGAAAAGAAGCTAATAAAAGACATCAAAACAGAAGGACAATCTCATTTAACAAGCTTTGGCGTTTACTGACGTTATTTGCATTTATAGTTACAGGCTGCAAAGTTTTGAAGGAGGATGCGGTAAGGCGGGGCGCGGGTGTGCAAGAGAGTGAGAAGGAATGAGGATAGAGCAATAGCCCAATAGGAAACAACTGTAGCTGGGAAATGCAAAGCCAGGCGCCCGACTCGCTTCTTTACAAAGCTGCTGATTGGAGAAAATATTGTTCTGGAACTTTTCATTGGGTACTGCCCTTTGCTATGCCAACCAGATATTCTCAGTTAGGAACTCCCCATCTCTCTCTCTTCTGTAACAATGGTTTCAGCAATTTTGTGCCGCAAGAGCCACAAAGTAATCACCAAAACCAAATATAGGCCTACACCATCAGTGGTTGGGAAACTAGGCGTAAATAACGCTGCATGCCCGGGACTACGCTAGAGGGCAGTCCATAAGGTAACAAACTTAAAGGATTTCAAAGGTTCCGCGGAAATGTGTTTCCCATCAGGGTACCATGGTATTTGCAGTACATAATGACAATGTGCCACCCAAAAAGCCTAGGCGCAGGGTATATAGCACTACAATAGATGCAATAAACCACTGAGCCATCAGCTGGAATTTGAACTTGTGAACTCTTGATTACCAAAGACACCACAATTATTGTTTTTAGAAAAAAGACGTACGCTTCTTGACCGTTATTCAAACTTGTGTGGGTCTGCATTGTCTTGCTTCCAAGACAGACGTGTTGCCTCTGAGCTATCCTGCCTGCAAGCTGCAAAAGGCAACTCCCCCCCCCCCCCCACGTAGCACTCATACTGGGAGCAGAGCCAGTCGGCAACGAGGTAAGCACTGGCCGCCTTCGACAGTGCCTTAACCCACTCACTAACTACTCGAGTTGAACCAGCGATGTGAAATGTCCCCACAGGCTTCTGGAGCTGTTGGCTGAAGTGCATGAGTCCTTTTTACTAGGATTCACCAGTAACCCGCACATTACTGTCGGGATAGTAAAGCTTGTATTGGGAGCATCATGATAAAGCCGTGTGTTCAATGCAAGATTTCATAAGGCAATCCTCTGGGGGTGGAGGGTTGCACGAATGGAGTCGTTTCACATTTCATAGAGTTGCGCGGGAAAGAGGGAGGCAGGGGGGAGAGGCTTGCCTGCATTGCTAATACCGAAAGATGTTGTCTTTTGCGCACATTTCTAGACACAAAATGGAATTAGAGAATCAAATATATCGCTGGGTTATAATTATGCTGACTGGCAGCATGGGGACGGTTGCTGTAGATTAAAAGGGGGCACGAAGTACTTGTTGTATAAGTGGGGGGGGGGGAATGTTTAATTTCAGTGCAGGAGACCAGCAGTGTGCTGAGTAGTGAATGTTGCCAGGACCCATCACACCTATTATTAGTTCTGCTTTGTAAGAACATATATGCTTGCCGGATGTTGCATACTGACTTCCTTCGAAGGTTATCCCATAAGGTTAACTGCCAAATGCATGTATTTTGTATTGCTGGGATGTCATGTGTAATCCAAGGATTTCTGCGATTACACATGACATGCCCGCAATGTCATGTTTAGGGGAGGGGGCGGGCAAAACGGGCTGATGAGCTTACTCAGTGATCAGCAAGTAACACCTAGCTCAGCCTGCACCTTGAGCTGAAATTGGTGGAAACTTCGAGTTTGCAATGTAGAGGCTGGGCGATGGGGGGCGTACAGCCCATCCCACACAGGCCGGAGAACGCCTGCCTCAGTCTCTGTCTCCAGCGCTTGAAGTCACACAAACACGTGACATGTGATAGTGCTCCTGATTGGGAAAAAATATGCTAAACAAACCACTATTGATATGATATGAGAAGTTATTTGTAACGTGCCTGTACACAAGTGTTTCTAGGCGTGACAAAACAAGGGAGGGAAGACATGCGGAGGACAAGACAAACGATTTTACTAGGCCTTGTGTCATTCAGATTGTGCAAGTGTAACAACGCAAAGTGCAGGGGGAAGTGCCAGGGAGAGGGAGGTGCAATCAGGGTAGCAATGCTCTGAGTAAGTGCAGCCAGGGCATCGCGGCTCTGGGAAGTGCAAGTTGGCAGTGGACTGGATGGGTTACAGTTACATCCCTTAAGTATGCGGTAGGCCTGGAAGTAGTGCAGGAGAGAGAGATCATGGAGGAGCCTGGTACCCAGTGAGAATCTGAGGGTAGCCAAGCAACCAGTCGGCGCAGCAGAAAGGTAGGTCAGCAGGGGAGGGAGAGAGAGAGAAAGCAGAGGAGAAAAGGAAGGTCTTCAGCTGCTTCCGGAACTTCAGGTGGTCCAGCTCAAGTTTGAGAGGGAGGCACCTGCAGCGTGGCGAGATCTAGCCCCCCAATCTCTGACAGAACTGTGTGATTTTTCTGTTGCGGAAAAGTATGTGACGGAAAAGTTTGCATGAGAAATGTACGCACCACAAAAGGTTTGTACATTTCCCATGCGAACATACATTTAAAAACACCTACAAACCCACACCCCCACCCACAACACAACCACAACACACCCCCAACATACCCCCACGCACACCTTACTTACCTTTCAAGACGCGCTGCGTCCCTGCAGCGCTGGTTCCATTTCACTTCTGTGATAGGAACCGGCGACGCAGGGTCCTTTTCTTTTTCTTATTTTTTTTTCCAGGAAGCTGCAGGAGGGTTCCCCCCGCAATCCACGCTCAGTATTCTGTCTTGTATAGTGAGCGGGGTGTTGCGGGAGACACCTGCGCAGCCCCCTTTTCTTTTCCTCGGTGGGCTGCAGGGGTGGCCCCCGCAACCCCTTCTCACTATACTGTACAGTGTAGTGAGCGGAGTGTTGCAGGGGCCACCCCTGCAGCCCCTATTTTTATTATTTTTATTTTCTTTGGGGTCTCCCCCACAGACCCCACTCACTATACTGTATAGTATGGTATGGTGAGCGGGGTGTTGCAGGGGCACCCCCCACAGTCTTACTTTTTTTTACCTACTTAAAATGCATGCCACCAAAGTTTTGAACTTTTGGTGTTCGAAACTTTGGTGGCATGCATTTACAACCCTTTTGTATAGGTCGTACCTTTCGGTGCGGTCATTTTGGCCTATAGCTCTCTGTCTGATCCTCAGAGTTGGAGGTAGATGAGCGAAGGGCTTGAGATGGAAGGCATTTTGGAAGAGAGTTGGCTATAGTGCGGGCTCTGGCCCCAGAAAGTCTAGTAGACGATACAGAGGGTCTTGAACTTGATCCTTGCAGCCTCCGGGAGTCAGTGGAGAGACTTCAGGGCTGGAAAAATACTGTCCCTGGGCTTCAGGCCATGGATAAGTTTTGCAGTCCTGTTCTGGATTAATTGCAGAGGGTGGAGAAAAGAGGAAGGCAGATTGAGAAAGAGGCTGTTGTATCAGTCCAGCCTAGAGAGAACAAGGGATCTGGAAACAGTGAACTTCTGGGGAAAGTGAGAAAAGGAAGACCTCTGAGGAGGTGCAGCTGGTAGTGAGCCTTCTCAGCAAGGTCCATGATGTGAGGCAAGAAGGAGGGAGTGGAGTCAAAGATGACACCAAGGTTTTTTGCATCAGAGGAAGGCTGTTAGAATGGATTTCTAAATTCTGGCCTGATGGACAGGGATTTAGGAGGCCACCCTAGTTTAGTGAAGCAGGGGAACCTTCTGGACAAGCCAGACTAAACATGGTAGCTTGGCAGGTGGTCAAGACTAAGTCTCAGGAGGGGTGAGTGATCAGAAGCCCACAATGAGCACACACCACAAAGACCACAGAATTCTCATAGGCAGACGTATATAAAAAATACATTTACATTTATTTTAGGCCCAAGAAAACAACACGAATAACCAAATGAATAATGCAACAGTTACCATACAAGCATATCACTATTTAACATATCTACAACTACTGTAGCCTAATGCGATAAAGGGAGTAAAACATCCACATCCTGTAAAAGAAGGGGCGTTAACATGATTTATGTATTAGGCAGTCTTCAGGATGGAAACCCCAACTTATTCACTCCAGCCCTACGAAGTGGGGAGCTTTGAGCTCAAACTACAGCAGTGCGTAAAAACGCAAGTCGTGCATAAAGCAAAGACAGTACCTTTTCAAGATGCTGGTACAGTTAGGTAAGGGGTCCTGAAGGGGTAGAAGTAGTTCCAATTCCCAGGGAAGGGTTTGCCCTCACGGACAAAGCAGTTTCCGGCGTTCGAAACTGGCTGGGGGCCGGTAAATTATGCAAGTACTCACCGCCTCTTGCTTCAATCCAGACCAAACTATGCCAGTTTAGTCAAGGTCGTCTGAGGTTGCAAGTCCTGCCTTCGCTCTTCAATCAGGCTCTCAGGTGCTGTGGGACAGGACGATCGTCTGTGGCGGGACAATAGACCCAAGTCCGCCCATGAAGGGAGGAGGAAGAAGATTCCGGTGCAGCAAACCTCAGGGCAAAGCAGAGAAGGCGGGAAAGCCACCCACAGTGACCTTCACCACAAGGCAGGGACCGCAAAGGTCTTTGGAAATTGGCGGGAGAGTGTCAAGAACCAGAAGCTAGGGATTCCCTAAGTTTCAAGCCTCATCTTGAAACTGCTGCGCTCCAATGGAACATCCCCGGACAGAGCTGGTCAGTTCACTGGACGGCCCAGGAACAATTCAAAGAAGGCTCTTGTGGCAGGAAATTAGGAGACGCCGAGAACAGTTGTTCCCACTACTCAAAAGGATTAAAGTGCCCTTGCAGGCCTTCTAGGGTCGAGAACTAAACGGGTCAGACGGTACAACAGAGGACTCGGGGTGCCAAACCTTCCATCTTGTCTCCGGCGGGTCCACGGGTCTGCTTTGGCTCACAGGATACTTGGCTCCTTCGGTAGTTCAAGATGAACCACTGTAGATGGACCTGGAATGGATGCAGGGCCCCTTCTCTTATCCAAAGTTCAAAGCGTGATCGAATCCGGACAACCAATAGAAGATATGCTCCCTTGCATGCACAGGTCCAATCCTGGTCCACAGGGGTCCCCATGCATTCATGCACAACAGACATCCTGGCACCAGTAGTGTGGATTGGGACCAGACTGTCCCAACCCTCTTCCTAGGCGCCAGCACGCATGACATGCAGGAGCCCGCAAAAGATGTGGCTTTCGTGGGAGGCTGCATGCCCAAATAAGGAATTCCCGGGTCAGCTCGACCTGGGGCAAGGCAAAGGGACAAGATGGCCAAAGGACAGAACAAAAGACTGTGGCACGGTCATTTTCGGCACTGGCCACAGTCTTGAACCATTTGCAGTAAACGTGGTATGGTTCGATAAAAAGTAGTTAAAATACCAGAAAAGTTAACTGCTGCCACCAGTTCGTCCTAGGCACTCTTGTACAGTCACCGAAAATTCCTTACAGGGTGTCTAGGGTCATAAAACAAAAAGGCCCCCAGTACACGGTACAGTAATGTACTTTGCGCACAGATATAAACGTTACCAAGAAATGGCAACAAAGTAAAAGAATAAGGGAAACAGTTTCCCAGTACTGACAGCCTGAAGGACGTGTCCGTTTCCCCATAACAAATGAGCAAAGGTCGAGGTGAGCGCAGTTGAAGGCTCTGCCCCACTGGAAAAAATCAAGTTAGGATAGCCAAACAAAAGCAGAAAGTGGTCCATAATGAGGAGGGAAAATTGCATTCAGAGAAATCTTTTCTAACGAAGGCAAAGGAAGAGGGCGCAAGGAGGGCGGCCAGAGTGAGAGAGGGAAAGTGGGAGCAGGGGACCCAATGAGAAGGATCTCAGTCTTACTGGCATTAAGGCAGAGATTGTTGGAGGCGCACCAATCCTGAATAGCGGATAGTCAGAAATGAGCGAGAAGAGGGAAGTCTGAGGGGAGCCTGAGAAAGAGCGAAGTGCCATCCGCATAACACTGAAAGTTACAGTAGAAGGTAGAGATCAGGTGGGCGTAAGGGGTCAAGTAGACATTGAAGAGCCAGGGTGAGAGGATAGAGCCCTGTGGAACACCACATGTGGGGAGAGGTGGTGGAGAGAAAGGACCCAAGTTGGACCTGGGAGGGTTGGTCCAGGAGGAAGGTCGTCGACCACTCCAGGGCCTGATCCGTAATGCCCAGGTTCTCGCGGAGTCAATTGATCAGGATGGCGTGATTGACCGTCTCAAAAGCCGACGAAAGGTCAAGGAGGATGAGGACAGAAGGAAGGCTTGAGTCAGGATTAGAGAGCAGATCTTCACGTGTGTCAAAAAGAGCAGTTTCCGTACCTCTGGCTGCTCTGAAGCCAGACTGATGATCATGAGACAACCAACAGATTCAGTGTGGAGTAAGCTGGGAGATGGCCAGTTTTTCCGCGAGTTTGCCCAGGAAAGGAGCGATAGAGATCGGGTGACAGAATCAGCAGGAGGCTTTCTGAGGAGGGGGTGCACAAGGGAGTGCTTGAGGAGAGAGGGCAAAGATCCAGTGGTGAAAGAAAGATTGCAGAAATCTGCCAAGGCTGGAGCGAGGGTGTAAATGTGATCCTTGATGGTTCTGGAAGAGCAGGGGAGCACCTGTTTGGACGACACTTTCATAGATCAGACCTGTCTAGAAACATTATCAGGTGTTGTCAGGGAGAAAGGAGGGGCAGGGGGAGGGACGGCCAGAGGGGGGCCGAGAGGTGGACGGAGAGGAAGAGGAGTGAGAGCACAGGATGTCCTGAGTTTTAGTGATGAAGTGACAAGCCAGAGCCGTAAAGAGGGTCTGGGAGGGAACAGGAGAGGTGGAGACTAGTGGGATTGGCCAGCTCCTTGCAGATTTTTAAGGGTTTGGCCATGTTGTTAGAGGCTGCAGGGACGCAGCCTTGGTTGTGGGCTCCCTTTTTTGACAGGAAAGAGTCTGTATTGCCTTTGGAGCAGATGGCAGGCGAGTCTGTCAAAGCCCTCCATTTCCGCTCACCCACCCTGCACTTGCGTTTCAGGGCAGCAAGGTCAGAGTCATACAAAGAGTTGGCACTTGGAGGTAGGCTTCAGACAGATTCTCATCACAGGGGCAAGGATGTCCAGAGTGTTGGAAATAGAAAGATGCCAGTTCGAGCAGGCTGTGTCAGAGTGCGAGTCTGCTGCAGGAGTAGGAGGAGCAGAGAAAGTAGAGGCAAAGGTATCCACTGTCATACGCTTCAAAGGCGGGATGACGGAGAAGGTAGGTGGCAGTGCTGGGGTAGGCTTTGCCTGAAGGACAGAGTTTCAGGTAAGAGGAAATCAGAAAGTGGTCAGTCCGAGAGAGAGGAGTGGTGAGAGGGTTAGAGAGGAGTCTGTCTGAGGAGAAGAGAACACCTGAGGTATGTCCGGCAGGTGAGTCGGACCAGAGGGTAGAATAGAGAGATAAGAGTGTCGCAGAGGTTCCGGAAGAGTTCTGAAGGGGGGATTAGAAGCATCCAGGTGATATGTTGAGGTCGCTGAGGAGAAGTTGAGAGGTAGCGGCAAGGAGAGGAGAGGTCAGCCCACTCAGAGGAAGAGGGCAACCTGGCCAAGTGGCCTGTAGATGGTGCCCTTAGTCAGAGAAGCCAGGAAAGATAGAGAGCCTGTAGACCAGGCATTCAACTGAAGATTACGCCTGCATAGGAATGATACAAGCAGGGACCCACTCTGGAAAGATCACAGCTACGCCACCTCTGGGTTGGTTGATTCTGGGCTCGGAGAGGATCTTGTAACCACCAGGGAGTAGAGTGTCAAAACCTGTGACAAAACTGCCCGTGAACCATGTCTCTGTGAGAGCGAGGACATCCAGGTCAAGTTATTCGAGGAGATAGCAGATGTCAGAGGAGTGTTCGACCCCAGAGTGAGAGTTAAGAGTAGTGACATGGAGCAGGTTGCCACATTTGAAAGTCCTCTTGGGTGGGGTACAGGCATGAGGTACACCCAGCTGAAGTGTTAGAGGGGCCTGAGAGTGGGCAGAGGAAGTAGCAGGAGGTGGCATAGTAGCCAGAGTGGAGGAGTAAGGTGCCAGAGAGGCAGAAGACGGAGGTGGCAGAGGAGCCAAATAGGTGGTAGTAGGAGTAGCAGGAGATGGAAGGAAGTTGATAAGACGCAGGAGACGCCTATCAAAAAGGAGATTGGGCGCAGGGACCTGGACCTAGGCAGTGCCATTCAGATAGACACTGAATGGCACCGTCAGGAGGAGTAGAGGAGGCCAAGAGGACCTCCCACCAAGTGCCACCATTAATTGGAGAAGAGATAGGAGATAGAGCAGAGACCATACTAGTGGACCATAGGATGCAGGGGGAAGGAGGACTGACTGGATGCAGCGTGGATGGGCACCACACATTCCGAGCATAATATTTATTAATCAAAAATAATCTGAGGATTACAGCATTTAAAGCAGCTATTTTCTTGTTAAATCATCTAAATTCCCCACCATTTCCACAAACATACTGCTGCTCTAATATCTATGAGACATCAATCAGACCTTGATGAAAATGTTATCCGATAATTTAACCTAATGCTCTTAGTTTGTTCCTATTTCATATTCCCGTTAGATCTTCATTTTTGGTTTAATGAACCACACTTCACCCTAACACCTAAAAACTTTAGGCCTTGAGGATTACGCAACAGCAGTTACAAAAGATGATAATTTTATATTAAGCCAATTTGCTTCCCATTAATATACTTTTCAATTAATTTTAGACAGAACTTAATCAAACCTTTTGAAATCAACATGTCGAAGTTCTGTCCCAAATATCCCCTACTCCAAATTATGCCGCCTGATTTCGAAACATTCTAAGCCGATATGCAGACATCTATCATATTTTCAAACATCCAACAGGCTATCACAAATGTTTGTAAAAGAATTAAAATATATAGGGTTTCACTGTACCTCAGCAATGTCATCAGGGCTAGTCAGAGAGAAGCTGTGCCCGGCCAGTTGGTAGGCCTGTGCCTCAATCTCATTTAACTTGGCCTGCATGATGTGTTTCTGGGCGTCACATTCCTCTGTGCTGAAACCAATTCCATTAAGCTCCAACAGAGCAAGGCAGTACTGTGTCGGCATCTCCACGTTATGGAAAGCATCTGCAACACATACATTCCAAATAAAAACGTTCATATACTTCAATAAAAAGGTGGCTTGGCATAACAATAGCATGTCATGTGCATGGAAGACATAATTAAGATACTTATTGATTACAATGGTTCTCTTTGCCAATTCAATGGATTCCAAACTGTTCGACTTGGTGAAATATCAAACTGGTTCCAGATATTGACTCTGAAAGCTCTTTCTAAAGCTGTGCCCCTGCGACACCCTGTTCTCCCTCTGTGCAAATATGTGAAAATTGCCAGGATATGTAAAGCACCTCCTTTGTGCTAAACTACAAAATGCCTGCTTGGCCCATGATCTCACCTGATTGGGCACTGCCGAGGAAAAGGCAATACTTTCGATGCCAAGAACATTGGCAGGAGGAATCAAGAACATTGATCTGCTCTTACAGCCATTTGCGGCTAAAAAGCCAGCAATGATATCCCAAACCTTTAAAGCCCACAGTGTCTACCTAACAAACCTCCAGAAAGATTTTGGCTTCATCCGAGAACTGCTTCACCTAGCTGCATGAACCCTAACAATTTGAATGTTTATTGCGCATACGGAACAAGTTACTTACCCGCAACTGTTGTTCTCCAGCATGGGTCTGGCATGGATTCACATGCTCATGAATATTCCCAGTCGTCAGGCTGGGAATCCTTGGTGAAGAAAAAATCTGTTTCAGTTTCGTTTTTGAACTGTCTTTCTACTAGTAACCAACCACTGGTCTCTGGGCCATACTGACCCCAGCCAATGACTGCCCTCTACCTAAGCCCCTCCTCTGACAGCCATCTTCAGATTTGGTAGCACGTAAAGTGGCAGTAGGACCAAGAGAAGAGCCGAAGAGGGTTAGCAGGGAGGGTTTGTATGTGAATCCATGCCAGACCCATGCTGGAGAACAACAGTTACAGGTAAGTAACTTGTTCCTTCTCCAGCATGGGGTCTGGCATGGATTCAAATGGTCATTATTATAAGAATACATAGCAGTACACACATGCACAACCATGAGAAGTGGCAAGGCTCACCATGAAGCATTTCATCAACTCAACATTAAACTCTTACCTCCTCACCAGGCCCTCCTTCAGACGGACAGGTTGCGCAGCACTGCCTGGCCGACCCTGGACTCCTCCCTGGAATCCCGGTCGACGCAGTAGAATCTCGTGAAGGTATGCGTTGACCTCCACGTAGCAGCCCTGCAGATGTCCAGTAGGGGCACACCAGACAAGAACGCTGTGGTAGCAGCAATCGCTCTGGCCGAATGGGCTCTCGGACTGCCGAGCAACGGTCGGTCTGCCAACCGGTAACAATGCATGATGCAGCCGGAGAGCCATCTGGAAATGGAAACCTTCGAGAGGGCCTTCCCTTGGTTCACAGGTCCAAAGTTCACAAACTGTTGTGATGTCTTCCGAAGGCTCTTTGTGCGGTCCACGTAGAACTTCAGCGCTCTAGCTACATCCAGCGAGTGCAAAGTCCTCTCAGCCGGTGACAAAGGCGATGGGAAAAAAAACAGGTAACACCAAGGTATGGAGGTTTACAGGAGAGGGCCTGGATCTCTCCCACTCGTCGTACGGAGGTGATGGCCACAAGAAACACTGTCTTCCACGACAGGAACTTCAACGGTCCCGAATGCAGGGGCTCGAATGGCAGCCCCATGAGCCTGGTCAGCACCACGTTGAGCTCCCACGCCGGGGCCTTCACCGGCGGGAACGATCCGAACAGTCCTTTCATTAACTCCTTCACCAGGCGATGGGACCATAGCGATGAGCGCCCCGGCGTTCTGGTGTAGTGGGAGAAAGCCGCCAGATGGATCTTGATGGAGGCATGCGCCAGCCCAGCTTTGGCCAGCGATAGCAAGTACGGCAGCACTTGAGGGGCCGTAAACCTCAGAAGGTTAATCTTCTGTGCACAGCACCAGACAAAGCACCTCTTCTATTTCTGCCCATAGCACGAGAGTCTAGGACGTTCTGGCCTTGGCAAGCACCTCCTTGCAGTCTTCTGAGATATCATACCCTCCGAACTCTAGTGCTGCAGGAGCCAGGCCTGCAAGTTCAGCGACCCCGTGTTGTGGTGGAGGATGGCGCCTCCTTCTCTGGCGAGAAGATCCACATCCGTCCACAGTTTGACTGGGGGGAAGGGGGAACGCTGACATGTCCAGAAGGTCCGGGAACCAGATCTGCCTCGGCCACGCCGGTGCGACGAGGATCTTCCTGCACTGGGACCGTCTGAGTTGACTGATGAGTCGCAGCAGCAATGGCAACAGTGGGAACGCATACAGGAACAGGCCATCCCAAGGGAATGAGAAGGCATCGCCCATGCTCCCCGGCTGGGGTAACCTGCTGCCGAACCTCAGGCACTTGGCGCTCGTTGCTGTCACAAATAGGTCGATCTGGGGATTGCCCCATCGTCGGAATAGGAAATCCACTTGATCCTGCCGCAGCTCCCACTCGTGGCACAAGCGCAGCTCCATGCGGAGTGATTCGGCAATGGTGTTCTCAGGATCTGGTGCCTCCCTGCTTCAGGATGTAGAACATCGAGGTGGTGTTGTCGTTGAAGACCCTTACCACCTTGCCCTTGAGGGACGGAAGGAACAACCTGAGGGCCCAGAACACGGCTCGGCGCTCCAGGACATTGATGTGCAGTGACCTCTCCTCCGGGAGGCAAAGGCCTCTTGCGTGGAGATCCCTGGTGTGCGTTCCCCATCCCCCCAGGGAGGCGTCTATCGTCACCGTTTCCTGATGTGCCGCAGTCTGGAAGTTCATGCCCGCCGCCAGATGCGCGCAGGTGCCCCACCACCGGATCGCTTGGTGGAAAGTCTTGTTAGGTGAGATCCTGTCTTCGAAGCTGCCCACTGCTTGCATCCAACGGGCGTCGAGGAACTCCTGTAGTGGTTGCATCCACAGTCTGCACAGGTGCACAAGGTAGATGCACAAGGTCATCATGCCGAGCAGGGACTTGATGGGCCTCACCCTGGCCTCGTCCATGGTCAACAGCCGTTTTACCTTGCCCAGGATGACCTTCGTCCTTTCCTCCGATGGAGAAGTCAATCACACCACTGTGTCGAGAATCCCAGATCCGTGAGCAGTTGGACGGTCTTCGCTGTGTGATCGACTGCGAGTTTTCTTGATTTTGCTCAGATGAGCCAATCGTCCAGGTAGGGGTAGAAGTGGATCCCCTGCAGGCGCAGCTGCGCCACCACTGGTGCTAGGCACTTGGTGAACACCCTGGGCGCCGACTTCAATCCGAAGGGAAGGGCCTTGAACTGATAGTGTCGCCCTTGGACCACAAATCGCAGGAATTTTCGATGTCCTTTTAGAATGGGGATGTGAAAGTAGGCATTCTTAAAGTCCAGCAACGATAGGACGTCGCCATCCTCCAGCTGTCCCAGCAAGTACTGGAGGGTGACCATTCGGAACTTCTGGGACTTGATGTACTTGTTTGGACGACGAAGGTCCAGGATGGGTCGCCAACCGCCGGTCTTCTTCCGGACGAGGAAGTATTGCGAGTACACTCTGGAGCCCCGGAGCCTCTTTGGGACGAGCTTGATGGCTCCCTTTCTTAGCATCGCCCGTACCTCCAGCAGCAGTTGAGGGACATGGTTTTCCTTCCTGGCCACGGGTGGAATACGGAGACACTTCTTTAGAAATTCCACAGTGTGCCCGCGGGCCACGGCATCCAGCACCCAATGGTCGGTGGAGATGGACTTCCACACGCTGATGAATTTCACCAGCTGGCATCCCACCGGGTGCTGAGATGGGGGCCCCCATGCTACGGCCGGTTCAATCCTGCTTCGTCACGGCCTTGGCGACGACGACAGGATCCTCCCGTCTTGCTGCGTCCTCTGTAGACCTCCTGCGACAAGGAGCAGGCCGCTTGGCGGTACGACGAGGAACCGCCGCCGAATCCTTTGGAGGCACCTTTCTTGCCTCTGGAGTTCCGAAAGGACGGCTGTCGTTGTTGAACACCACCCAAGGCCCGAGCCGTCTCGGTATCCGCCTTGATGGCCTGCAGTGACTTTTCCACTGTCTTGTCGAACAGGTTGTTCCTGTCGAAGGGCATGTACAGAACCCTGGTCTGCACATCCTGGCGGAAGTCGGCCTTGAGGCAACCACGCCGGCAAAAGCAAACGCTGTTGCCCATCTGACAAAAGCTGGTGTCGGCGATGTCTGTGGCCACCATAATGGCGTGGTCCGACGCCACTTCTCCTTCCTGTAGGATTTCCAGGGCCTCAGCCCACTTGTGGTCCGGGAGGAAGTCCAGCAAGGGAGCGATCTTGAACCACAGCTCCCTGTCGTAGCGTGCCACGATCGCGAGGGCGTTGGCCACTTTAATCTTTGCCGCCGACGAGATGACCCGTCCCATGGCGTCCAGCTTCTTCCCCTCGCCGTCCGGCGGGGATGTTGAAGTTGAGGCCGTCGCCCCTGCCGCTTTCTTCTTGGACGCCACGGAGACCACTGAATCCGGAGACGGCTGTGCCCTGAGGCACATAGGAGCGGAGTCCGGGACCCGGTACTTCTTCTCGTACCGGTCTCTCTTAGCAGGAGACGTGGACGGGTTCTTCAGGAGCGCCAGCCCCTCGTCCCAGATGTCGTCCAGTAACGGGACTGAGAGGACAGTCTTCCTCTTGGCCTCCCGCCGCTGGTAGAGGAAACCTTCCTTCTGTTCTTCGGGGCAGAGCTGAAAGAGCTCAGATGCACTGGCAATCATGGCGTTGAAGGAGCCAATTTCGTGGGGGGGTGGGAGGCCTGAGGGGGTGATTAAGGAAGGTCCATTCCGTTGTCACTGTCGTCGTCCGTCCCTGTCAACGCAGTCTGTTCCTGTCTCATCCCTCAGAGGAGGGGATGGAAGTGAAGGCTGAAAGGGGGGAGGAGGATGGACTCGTCTCTGCTTGTTTGGCAGGCTCCCCGATGGACCAGATCCCGCCGGATCTTCCGTGGGGGGTAAGGGCAACCTTGTCCTTATCTCCGTGCACAGGGCCTGTATAGCCATCAAGATAGCTCCTGAATTGTCCTGTGGTATGGGCACCAGCTGGAATGGGACTGACGGTTGGGGCGTGGGATCCTCCGTGGCCCTAACTTCCTCGTCGGCTCCCCCGTTGCTTTCCTTGTCGTCCCCGTTGGGATCCTTCCCGTGGGCCTTGGATTCCTCAAACTTCTTGTCCAGGATCCTTTGGACGCTCGCCAACTCATCCTCAGAGGTGGCATCCGTGTCCGTTATGGCTACCGTGACCCCCCCTCTTTCTCCTGCTGGGGTTTCACAGGGGTCTTCTCGATAGGCAGAAAAGATGATTCCCTCCGGGGTGGCAGGGAAACTCTAGCCCCTGCAGTCGTCTCCACTGGGGAAGCCTCCATAGGTTTCACCAGGGCTGCCACGACTCCCTCGATCGAGGCCTTAGCCGGGTGAATCAGGGCCTTCACGACCTTGGGTGTGGCTGAGGCCTTCACCTTAGGGGGAGGGGGGGGGTTGCCGCCTCGCTCCCCCTCAGCTGTCTCTTTTGGGATCGACCAGGGCTTCTCCCGAAGCTTACCCGGGTTCTCCAACTTCACTGAGCCAGAGCGTTGGCTCGTGGTTGATGGCGTCAGTGATAATGCGCCCTGCCTGGCAGCCGAGGAGCCCGACCGATCGGCGCTCCTGGTGCCCGCGGACTCGCAGTGCTTTGCCTTTTGTTCGGCCCCCGTCGCCGAAGTGCCCTCAAAGGTCTTAGAAGACCGCTTCTTCTCACCCGCTGCTGGGCTCTTCCCCTCCAGCCAGTTGGTGAGTCGAACGCTACGATCCCCAATTGTCCGTTCGGACATGTTCGTACAAAACGCACAGTCCTTCTCCACGTGCGATTTGTCATCATGAAGGCAATAGAGGCACTAAGAGTGCTCATCCTCAAAGACGTTCTGAAGTCTGCATCCAGGGCAGCTCCTAAACAGTTTGGATCCAACAGGCGTCATGCTTACTTTGTTCTGGGCCATGTCCACAGAGAAGTGGAAATCACGACAAAAAAGTGCCCTTGAGGGGTGTAGAAAATTCCGAGAACGGGTCCCCGTTGATCAGAAGTAGAGCCGATGGAGCTTGAGGCTTGATTGACCGAAAATATGAGTAAATGTCATGGGTATCAGGCAAGTAGTTGGGGCAAGCTGGGTAGAGGCTTGGTGGCCTGGCATAGGTACACAAAGAACCCATGAGAAATCCCTCCTTTCATTCCTTCCTAGTGTTTGTAGTAACTTCCTGGTTACCACTTCCTGTTGCCAAACAGGAAGTGCATAACAACTCATGAGCTCTCTAGTGTTTGGGTGTGGCTGGCTATATAAGCCACACCAAAGATTATTCGAGCGATTCATGTTGCTTACTGTGAGCTGTATCAGCAACACACTTGCTGTGCTCCGGATCATCCTGTTTCTGCTTACCTGCTCCAGATCATCTTGCTTCTGCTTACCTGCTCCGGATCATCCTGCTTCTGCTTACCTGCTCGGGATCATCCTGCTTCTGCTTACCTGCTCCGGATCATCCTGCTTCTACCTACCTGCTCAGGATCATTCAGCTTCAGCTTACCTGGTTCTTACTCCACGCTGCAGCTATCTCCAGTCAAGATGGGACTTCTACACCGGCACCTGTAAGAACACAAGAAGAACAGCGTTAACACACGCACATCAGTAATGCTGCGCATACTCACAGAATCTTACCGCGACGCTGGAATCCAGGTTAGTTGCACGAGTGCACAAACCCCTGTAAGAAAGAAGAGACATTATTCATTGCGCTCGCTCCAATTACGCAGACACTTATTTCACTGCGCGCTCTCTCTCTACGTGGTGCATACTTACCAAAAGCCTCCATGCAAACTTACCTAACCACCAAGCCTCCAGTAGCGCTGAACCCGGACTCGAGGCGCTAATACCACATAATTTCTCCTGCAAGGGAGAGACATTTCCAGGCGCGCTTGAATTGAAGGCGCTGCGCAAACCTACCAGCAGCTAGCTCCTACATGCAGCGCTACTCACCCACAAAAATACCGGCAAAAAGAGACAATACGGCCAATTTTGGACACTCAACATGCTCCGTGCAACGTTCACTTGTGGGAAGGGCTTTCTAGCCAGTGAAGAAACTGGCACCTTGAACTCTCAGCCTCGCTGTGAAGGCATAAAATGTTGGCATCTGAACTCAGCATACAGACATTGGCACCAATCAAATAATTGCAGGATGGAGTGCACACCCTACTAAAGATCAAGGTATTCCTCTGGGTGAAACAGGGGAAGTGAAGACTCTGGGTCAAGGGAGGCTCGTCCATCGCTCCTGCAGAGACACAGGTGAGGGTGACAGTAAACTTCGAAAAAAAAACGCAAAACGTAGTAAAAGCTCGAGAGCTACAGCATGAGGACTCCCAACACTTGAACATGCTGTAAAAATCTGAAGATGGCTGTGAGAGGAGGGGCTTAGGTAGAGGGCATTCATTGGCTGGGGGCAGTATGCCCCAGAGACCAGTGATTGGTTACTAGTAGAAAGAGAGTTCAGAAACAAAACTGATTTTTCTTTACCGAGGATTCCCAGCGTGACTAAGGGGAATATTCATGAGCATGTGAATCCATGCCAGACCCCATGCTGGAGAATACCTAGAAACTGCATATGTTTTAAAAATAATATTATTTCGACCATTGTTTATTGCTGCTGTATTCTTCACTTATTTAAACAGTGACTATAGTAAGTGTATTTCTCTAGTGCGTCTCCAAACTCATAAAAACACCATGCTCTACCGTTCTCAATGGCATTTTCATCCACTGCTTCATCATCAGAGGCTGCACGCTCAACTACTTATTGTTCAACCAAACGACTACATCACATCGCTAACACAAAAGACAACAATATTATCCCCACGCACCAGGCTATCCCAAATGCGAAAATCTGGCTATAAACACACTTCTACCGCCAACCACCTTCTTCTGGCACCTCCTTTCCAAACAGCATCCCATCCCCACCAGACGCACACAAAGCTTTCCTCAATTCTTTTACTGACATCTCCCACACAGGATCTCATTTCTGACCGAGGCCTTGCTCTGGGTGATTAACTTTTACACAGTCCGCTCAGTATCCTAGTGGGCTTCAGAATTGACAGATATCTTTACCGTACGATCTGTTGTGCCATTTCGAATTAAAGGCCTCAAAAAACAATGTGCCCTCTCAAAAAGATGCTGCATTGTCCTCCGGCCTAGAATCTCTTTGCTCTCTACGTTCTCTGCACAGCACACACTGCTCTGCCACAGCCTTCGCAATCCACCTGCTAGAGGAAGGGACCCTCTCATCCCTTGGTTCTCAGGATGCTGCGAGTTCCAATCCAGGGACTTAGGATCAAGGTTCTCAGTCTCCCAGGGAGGTTAGCCCATACCTGCAGTGGTTCTTCATCACTGTGAGGTCCTAGTTACCAGTGTGGCTGGCAGAGAGGATACCCCCAATATGCGATGGGGATGGTTAAGTAGCAAAGCTTGCCTCTGCTTTGGCACTCAATCTTCACCACTGGCAGAAGGCTTCAGAGAGGGCTGCTTACCAAACTGAGGGCCAATTAATTCTTTCTTAGGGGGTTGGTTCCGAAGTGAATCAAAGAAGGTGTCTGAGACCCTTTCATTTAAAGGCAAATGTCCACAGGCGATTGGACAAAAGCAAGCCTGCTTTAAGAGTGCAATCACTGTTCTTGAGACAAGTGGCATTTGCCTTCTAATACCACACCCAAAAGTGTTTTTTGTAAAGGAAGTTGAGGGGACTGGAAGGGAGAGAAAACAAGACAGCAGAATCTTCCTCCAGCTGTCTGAGGTTCCCCCATTATGCACTAACCCCTAACCCCTTCCCTTGTCAATAGCATCAAATACCATTTTGGTATGCAGCATCCTGGTGTGAGGCTAGTCCTTTTGGATTGGGTGTGCCCTTTGATTCCCGTTTGGCAGGTCAGCTCCTGCTGGGAATCTGGCACACTCGAGAGTGCTATTCCTCAACCTCACAAAGGATCAAATGAGAGGCATAGCCATTCATGCTCCTGCCCTGTCACTTGACAGGGCCAGGCTTCCTAACCGGAATACACAATCCTTCCACAGCTGGGCTGAGCTCTCTGAGCCGACACTTGGGATATCATTTTGATGTGGCATCAATGAGAGCTACTAGCCACCGTATCTTAAACTCAGGCATTGCTTATATTTAACACGTTTACAACTGCCACCAGGATAGTAACTCTCATAGTTATGCGCTTTTGGGGGACGGGTGCATATCTTTAATGCAGGTCCTGTGCTGCAATGATATGGCTGTCATTGCAGCTGTTAGATGGTCTCCTGTGACCCCTGAACCGGCTCTGTGCCACCAACTGGAGAGAGCAGGCGCTGCATAGCAGGGCACAGTTGTACACTGTGCTTTTGTCATGGAGCTTACACAAAGGGAGATCCGATTTCCCTTCCTGTGATGGAATTACCCGTATATTCTTCTTAATTTAATAAAAATCAAAAAAGTCAGGACTCCAACACCCTCTCCATGTGGCAATCCATCACAGTATTTCATAAAGAAATCGCAGCAGCCTGCACACGGACACGCAGTATGTTATTTTCCCATTTCTCCGTCTGTCCACCAATACGTCGTCCTGATCTGCATGTTGTTATACTGGGAGTTTTTCCACAGCACCGGTAGTCACAGACAAGACACAAAGTGTATTTGCAAAGCGAATGATGGTTTTATTTCATTTAGAAACGTTTTACATTTGTATTAATAATGCAGTTCATGCACAACTACGATTTTCACAATGCAAATTAGAAGCTTTATTTTATAAAACACAATGGGCCTCATTAGGACCCTGGCGGAGAGGGTATTACGCCAGCGTAGTGCATGGCGTACCTCTCCGCCATACTACGAGTTCCCGTAGCGCCATGGAGGTTTTCTCCGCCTGGTTTTACCAGCCGGAGAAAACCATGGCGCTACGGGACCTCGTTGTTAATTACGCCACCGTATTTTACGGTGGCGTAATTAACTCCTTCCCCACTCCCATTATACCCTATGGGGCAAAAATGGGAATGGGGAAGGGCAGAATGGGGATTGGGGATTTACCGCTCCGCCGAGGTCGGAATGGGGCGGTAAATCCGCCAACCCCCATGGCGCTATCGGCGGCTTTCCGCCATGCTTCGCGGTGCATTTAGCACCGCGAAGTCCGCCTGGGTCGTAATGAGGCCCAATGTCTTATTTGAAAAGAATTAACTGCATACTGCAGCTTCAGATTTAATGCAATGTAAAATCATTGTTTATATTTCTTGAATGAATGATGTTGTTGAACAATGTTAGATGGTTTAAAATGAGCTAGAATCCCCCATTTTACAAATACATGCCAGCATCTTTTCAAATGTTAATCTTATGAAGCACACAAGGGATCGTCTATGAATATGAAGGGATGGCACTTTACACATACATGTCAAAGGCTAATCAAGTCATGTTTGCAAAAATAATAAAAATTCTGAGAAACTAGGCTCAATTGGAAAGGTTCCGTTTTTGCGGATGCGTGGTCTAACGTTTTCCTGTAGGTTGCCTCATGGCCATTTCTATAAAATCAATAATGTTTATCAGAAACCAAATTCCCAAAAAGGTTAAGCAATTTAATTAGAGTAGACCACCTGGAGGCGCGGACAAAATGGCTACCTGAGTGTCATGCTCCCCCACAAGGGCACAAAAACTGAAAAATCCACTCTAATACTGCGAGGAAAAACGGCAGACTGATGAACCATCATTAGCAATACAAACCCAGGAACGTGCTATGCCATATATGAAAGCATGGTAATGGACGGAGTATTGCAAAATCAGAGGTGAACACTGGCACATGGACAGCAGGCCCAGCAGATGGGCTGTCCAGTACTGGGTGAATGGCGGCAGCGCATGTTGCGACAGAAGTCAGGAGCCGGAATAGCCATGGAAGGGGCCCACGTTCATAGAGGGTCAGCCCACCGTGCTTGGGAGCTAAATTAAACAGAGGGAAGACATGCCTGTTCCCCAACGGAGGATCCCATAAGCAGAGCCGGAGAGTGAAGCGGATGTGGTCCCAACGCATGGGTGTAATTTTAGGGGGGTACGGGGGTGTTTGTCCCCCCCAACTTTCAGGGCACACTATTGTGTCCCCATTCATTTGAATGGGGCACCTTTTCTTCAGAGGTCATGTCCCTCCCAACATTTTCGGCAAAGTTTCTACACTGTCCCAACGTGCAACATATGGACGGTGAGAGAGTGGGGAATTGTGGTACGGAACAGCTGCAGTCGAGCAATTTGTTGCAGGGCATAATTCACAGAGGAATATGCTGCGAGTCATGAGTACCCGGAAGTGGCGGTGAGAACGGGGAGAAGCTCGGTTCCTGAACGGGAGCTCCCCTAAGCTAGTCAGAGTTCCTGGTGCAGACACCTCAGCTGAAGCAGCACCATTCAGGCTCTGTGTGGGAGGGGTTAAACAAGCAGACCTGAGGGAGCTGCCTGTAAGGGTACACAGCAGGCCGTGTGGTGTGAGTAAAGGAGACGAGTACCTCCTCTCAGCTGAAGAGCCAGATGCCACAGAGCCAACTTGTTCTGACCAGGGCAAAGAAGTTTCAAGGCACCCTATGTACACAAGGTGGATAGGCTGAGTTCAGGGTTGGACTCATGGTGGCCACTGAAGACATGAATTAAAGTGCCTAACATGATGGCGCACTGCTGGGTGAGCAATAGGGTTGTGAAAGATGAAGAAAGCACAGATGACTCATAGGCAATTGGTGGCGAGTCTTTAGAGGTTCAGAAGGGAAATAGAGGGGGGAGGTCACAGACAACATGGCCGGAATGCCACCTCAGTAACCGCCAACTGAGGCAATTGAGTCAAAAGCGGATGTTAATATACTCCTAGAGGAGAAAATCCATGCGTGGTGAGGCACTTCGCTGAAAAAGTTAAAAAGGTAGGGTGAGAAAGGCAGAAGAGAAAATTGAAACATTCGAAAAACTGTTGGCAGAGGTCATTGAAATGAGACGTGATGCGCGGATAAAGAAATTGGAAGTCAGAGAATATGACATGTCACTAAAGATAGATCACCTAGAAAACAGGGAACGATGAGCTAACATATGCATTATGGGGGTACACGAAGGAGAAGGTGAGAATCCTCAGTCTGGAGCAGAAGGTCAAGTGAATATTGAAGGCCCTCTTCGCAGAGGATGGATGAAAGATTTCGGCTTCAACAGGATCCACCAAGCGGGAGGTCGACACGGAGGTCCACGCGCAATATTAGCAAGTGGCACTACGACAGGGACAAGGTAGACATACTGAACAAGGCCAGGAAACAAAGTCACGTGAATTTTGAAGGATCAAAGGTCAATGTACATCAAGACTTGTCCTCTTTCACCCTGGCAAAACTGAGATATTGTAGAGCCCTGACTATGTGTTTAAGAGAGCGTGTGAGTGAGGTACAGATGGGGGTACCCATTTGCTATGAGCCTCGAGTTTGGGAACGAGGACTACCGCATCACGACCAAAGACAAGGTGGAGCAGGGCTTTGGCCCACCTTACCGACAAATTGCAGCAGACTACCGTTGACCAGACACCATTAAACGGGATTCGCAAGATCCTCAGGCGGAAGGAAATTTAGGAGGCTTAATAACACCTCATATCCAAAGACTTGAGGAATGACCTGCAGGGGGGATAAAAACATCTGGCTAATGTAGGTAACGGATATTTTCTGGCAGAGTGATATGAGTATCAAGAGGGAGACCTAGGCAAAATGGGGAAACACATTTTCATGCTTGAAGGGGTTCTGAAATGGAAGAGGAGAATTAGCAGGTGATAAAGTGGAAGGGGTGTCACAAAGAGGCAGGAGGAGGAGGGGATTTGTACCTGTGAGGCCCTGATGTTCAGACAGGGGCATCTCAACTAGTGTGGGAAGAAGATGGTTGCTGAAGAGGGGACGCAATGGGTGGGAGGATGAAGTGACTAGAAACGATCTTGGAAATGTTTTCACCATATACATATCAGCATCGTTGATCCGTTCATACGCACACCAGGATTCGTCCACAGAGATTTCAATAGATGCTAAATGCTGAGTGATGATGTGAAGATTTAGCACTGTGAAATGCCTAAGCTTGCCTGGGAAAAGGGCAATGTTGGTGAGGTTGTTCCAACAGGAAGGGTTGGATGGGCTCTATGTACAGGAAGCTAGACATAGGGAGGGGGAGGAGTTTGATTTAAGAGAACAGTGGTTGGGGGAGACATATGGGCCTTGAATATGGTAAGAAGATGGGGAAGTGGGTATATTGAACACAAAATCCCTATGGCTGGAAGTGCAAGAGATTAGGAGAGAGATGGGAGGTAGATGGGTGGCAACGAAATGTAAAAGGGGAGACCAGCTCTTGATGTTCTGTGTGCTGCATGCCCCAAACACAGTGCAAGTTGGGTTCTGCTCAGCCGCTTTAGATAGGTTAATGTGGTGGAAAGAGGGTTTGTTGATGTGTGGAGGAGACTAACATGGCTATGGACCCTACAATAGACTGGTATTCCGTCAGGAAGGAAGCACATTACACTGGGGAACGGAGAAGTACATTGCAAAAGTTAGTAAGGAACCACTTCCTATCGGAAACCTGGGAGCAGTGAACCCTGGGAAAGGGGTATATGTTCTACTCCATCCCTTACAAAACATACACACGCATTGAACAAACCTTCATGAAGTCAGGCCAGGAATATCTGATAAGGGGAGCCTCTATACGTGTGATGGGGTGATCAGATCATGACTTAGTGAAAACCATGATCACTTTGGGAGACAGAGGGAATAGAAACCCACAACAAGCTAGTAAGTAAAAGACTGAATGCACTAGACCTACCTACATGATACCCTAGCAGTATCCCTTGAGATGCCCTGATCTCATAACGATTAACCCAATACACACAACAAAATCATCTGAGACATAGGTGTGGTGAGTCACTTCCATCAATCCAAACATCCTGGTAAGGTGTGAACTGTACCGCGTCGCACTCAGACATCTCTATGGGCATAGGTCACAACTAGATAGATCCGCGGGGGCCAGTCTGCATGAGCCACATACTGGATTGTAGAGGCTGGCCTAAGGAAGAACAAAGACAGAACTGTAGAGACTAACTAATGCAACACACAAACATAGAGGTGAGACAGCCTTTTCTTGCTCCAAGTAGATCAATGTAAGGAAGAAATTTTGTCTAAATCTCAAAAGACACAATATGAGTGCCGTTCTCCATGACAACAATGCCAAAAACCAACCCTACTAGAACCTCACCCCTCTTAACACAGCTCTCAAACCCTTACCAAACACAAGCATACTTCTTAAACGGCAGCAACCCGCACGCACATCACCACGCCGCAACAAAAAACATACCACACAGAGCCTTACACAACAGCACACAACAGACTGACGGGATACCACACCAAAAAACTCAGCGAACGGTGTTCACTGAAGTGAAGCTGCCAACAGCACATCACAGCACCCTTGCTCTTTCTCCAAACTTTATCCTAAAGCGCCCTACCTACCCCCCTTTCTCTCAGATCCGCCAGAGCGCAAGGGGACCAATACAGTGGTGATAGTGCACGGTATAAATATCCTTTAACATTAACATATGCAATGCTACGCTATTCAAGGACAAGGGGTTTTGAGGAGGTGGTGAGAGCACATCAAAAGCTACTTTCAGATAAATAATATGGTGGAAGTGTGACTGAACGTGGTGTTCGAGTGCCCCGGAAAGCCACATTTAGAGGGCTGATAATTGTTGAAGGAGCGGTGGAAAAAAGGAAAAGTGCTTGGATGGAAAATAGGTTGAAAGGGGAGATTAGAGCGCTAAAGTTGAAGATTAGACAACAAGGAGTTGGGGGGAGGAAGGGCAGTGGGTAGTCCCCGATTCAGGAAATGTTGGTTAAGTGAAAAGTCCTGAAAGATCTATGGTCTGACAAGGTATATACAAAGCTTTGATTCTGTAAACAGGCCTTCTATGAAAAGGGAGATAAGGTGAACGCCATGTTGCAGAATAGATTAACATATCGGGCAGAGGATGGTGAACAAGATAAAGGATGAGGAAGGAAGATTATTGGCAAACCTGGTTGACAAAGCATGCACATTTTGAAGGTATTATCTGGGCCTGTACAGAGAGAAAGAAGGGGTGGACACATGAGAGGTGACTGCCTTCCTAGATGACAATGAGATTGGGCTGTAAAGAGCTAATGGAATCCCATTGAGCTGTCAGAGGTGCTCAGTGCTACAACGTCTATGAAAGCGAGGAAAGCTCCAGGAAGCAATAGGTTCACTTCCAGCTTTTGTAAAAGATAAGCAGAAATGTAGTCACCCTTCTTACAAAGGCTGTTTAATGCTCTATTGAGAGGCGAGGATGCCCCCAAATTGTTTTGTTCACGCCACGATTATTGTTCTCTATAAGGACGATCGGAAAAGAGATGACTACGGCTTATGCAAGGGTCTTTACTGGCCTCCTAGTGAAATGCCTGAACTGCCTCCTGCGCAGGATGAATCATGAGGATCAGGTGGGGTTAGTATGTAAAAGGCAAGGTGCTGATATGATTAGAAAACCCCTAGACCTGATGGCAACCTTAAAAGGAATGAAGAACCAATACTCCTGTCATTGGATGCAGAAAGGGCATTCCACAGGGTGGGACAGTGGTTCCCATTTGCAAAATTGGAAAGGATGGGTGTTGGACAGAGATGGATGACTGGTATGGAGGCCCTATATCGATGGACTGCAGTGGTGGTGTCAGTGAATGGTGTGGCATCAGAGGCCTTCCATCTGGGGAGAGGGGCGAAACAGGGTGCCCTCTCTCATCGCTATTTGCCCTACCAATCGAACTGTTAGTCATAGCAATTAGAGGGTGTAGGCTAACTCCACAACAGACAGACGTGGAAAAAACAACCCGCTAGGGTAAAAGTCGAGGAGCATCTTTTTTTTTTTAGAGAAGAACAAAAGCTTTATTTTATATACAAAAAGGAAAAGGCGACAAGGTATTACAAGTCCACTGCCGCAGAGCTCTCTCTTGTCCTCAAAATGGAGTTCATCTTATAAAGGTAAAAATGCCCATTCATGACTCACTCGATATACAGCATTCATCCCTTACCCTCATTGGCCGCTGCCTGTTTACATGCTCATAGTTATATGTAGTGCCTCTTCCAATTGGTCATGTCGTCTTCTCCTCCATCTTCACCACACATGGAGAACGGGCTCTTCCACCTTGAAGTGCTGCAAGGTAATCGGTTAAACTTAAAAGAGACACCACCCTGTCTTTACTCCTAACCACCGGATCATCAACATTAACTTGGCAAGTAACTTCAAGGTCAGCCTGGCCCTTGCAAACAAAGTAATTATTTTCTCATCCCAGAACGCAGGCGCCCCCCATTATGCCTCCCTACTGTATTGGCATCACCCTTTGCTCTCTCTGGTACAAATCACGGACCTTGCTGTTCTCTGCTCCCCCCTGTATCAGTTACCCCTCCCAAGAGGTAAGCCTGGTGTCCCACTAATCCGTCCACTTCGTGAAGGGTTTAAAAGAGCATTATTTCTATACATCTGGTAGTTCAAATGGAATAACCATTATTCTGGGGGGGAATAGTTTCCTAAATCTCATTTCATGTTTTGGCAACCCAACTCCTCTGCCCCGGCTCACATGAGCGTAGCCTTTGTATTGGGCGCAGCACTTCTCCCATTTGGCTGCTCGCATTCCTACCTAATCTCTTGCTTACCCTCTCACTCCTCCTTGACTTACTACTGAAGCCGGACTGGGAAACATTGTGGGCCTCACAGCGCTTCCCCAAACACCACAAGGCTATGCGTTCTACATGGGCCTACATCAATCATGCTACAGCAGGTAGGCCTCGCTGGAGCATGATGCTTGGGGGGCGCATATTTTCAGATTTCAATGCCATATTTATTACTGATCTCCCCCCATCATGCGGTCAGTTTTAATGTGCTTGTGGGGCCTTGCTTTGACCAGGGATTGCCCATTGTTTGTGTGTCTTTACCACCTTCCAACATGGCCACCCGATGAGTGCCCTCCTCAGCTGTACCTGATGCAGCTTGATGCTGCAGCGTGATTGGCCAGTTACTCCTTACTGGACAATCCTGAAGCTGGCAGGCAAAATTCTTGCCCCCCCTCTCCAAGGCCCTACTCCTAAGGCTCCTGTCTGTCCCGACGGGTCTGGTTGGCCCCCGCTCTATTTCCTTGACCTCCACCCTCTGGACATCCTCCTGAATGATCCGGAGCTTGGGGCCTGGTCCAACAACCGAAAGTACACATGCAGACTAACTTGTGAGTAGGCAGCTCACCTGATTTCATTACCCCCGTGACATTACATCGGCAGCCACCTTGGGTTCATGTGTGTACTGTGCCTTGCTAAAAAGTTGAATTTAGCAATTTTTTCTTTAGATCTGCAGCCAGTTAGTTTGATTTGTGCATAGTGAGCCTACCTTCACCCCCTGCCTCTCCTATGTGTCCCTTGCAACTATTCTGTTTGTCTTACCCTACACCCCCATCCCCTCTCTCCCTCCTTCATGTGTAGCTCTTGCCTTACTGTAACAACCCTCGGGCATGTGCAATATTTTTTGTCATATGTTGTAACAGTTCGAATTCTCCCATCCCATGTTGTACCACTTAACACATAGCACTTGCCCATTCTTGAATGTTCCAATGTCTATTGAGAATGTTAAGCGTTGGTACTCACCCTGCCTGAGTTGGAGTGCTTTGAAATGTTGTTTGCTAAATGTGTAAGCGCTATATAAATGACCAATAAATAATTGTTCAAATGTCTGCCTTGATACATTTATATGTGGGTGTACATACGTGTTCCTTGGTGTGCCTGGTAATTGGAATGTGATAATCAAGCAAGAGATGAGGCCTTGTCATTCTGTGTCTCCAACATGGCCTGCGAGGATTCAGGCATACTCTTAAATGCAGCATTTTATAACTGTCGCGCACATGCAATATAACACTATTGCAAAGCAAATGATTAGTTTTCCCCTGTATAACCTTCAAAATACATGCGTTTCTCGCCAATTGATTCCACCCATAAGGGTCCCCCTCCCCTCTACACCATCCTCTATAGATTCTCCATGGTTTAATATATTTTCCACAATCTAAATAGTTTGGGAGGGGCAATGATCTGAACATGCATCCCAACAAGGGGAGCAAGGGACGATTAAGGGGTTCATTGTCGGAGGCAAGATGCACAAGCTAGCCTTTTCTTCAAATGATATGTTCATGTACCTGGTGAAACCAGAACAAACGCTGCAGAGACTGATCAGTATACTTGAGTCTTATGGAAAGCTCTCTGGATTCTAAATTAATCTGCATGTGGATTCAGCAGGGACTGCTAGGGGGAGCAGCGCAAGATGGCTGCTTGAGCAAGGAGCTCAGCCATCGGACCACATGTTCAGGGACCAGCAGCCCGAACACTGCCTCACCCCCAGTGAAATTGCTGGTGAAGTTATGCGGACAGTGCCGGGGGAGCTGCCATCCAGGCAGCAGCGTCCCCAGGATTGCACATATTCCCACAGAGGCCCGGCAGTGGTGGGAGCGGAGGCTAGGCCTGCACATGCGCTCTGGGGCCAGGTAAATCGGGACAGCTTGAGCCCAGCAGTGGCTTGGGCCAGCCGGCAGTGTTGATGGAGCTGTGTCAACCCTCCTGCGGGTGATGGAGCAATGGCAGCGGCTTTAAAGCAGCAGCAGCAGAAGGCGAGTCGAGGTGGCCCCTGGGGAGGCTGCCCATACAAGTGTGGTGTGCTCCACGGGAAGTAGGAGTGCGGTGGCCTGCGTTGGCTCAGCAGCCCTTGAAGGAGGAGATAGAGGTGGAGCCCCGGGATGTGTGGTGAGGTCCAGGCTTGAAGTGGGCCTTGCTTTGGTGGCTGGGCACTGTCTGGGAGGCTGACTGGCACGCCTGGCTGGACTGTGCTGCTTGGTGATCCAAGGCCTTGGTGTACCAGTGAGCAGTTGTGGTAGTGGAAAGGCCTGCCTGTGTGGTGGGCATGAAAGGACGTGTTCTGGTGGTGCTGTAGTTTTTGGTCTCGTTCCCCGGCAGGCTCTGAGCTGCTGGAGTGAGGCTGCACTGGGCCCACAGTACAAGGTGCGTGACACACAGCGATTGGCCCCCTGGGACTGACAGGGCACCTGGAAGCAGCAGGGGAGGGGGGGTGGGCAACCAGGAAAAGACGCTGTTGTCTTGTGCTGCACGGTGTGGCAATGGCTGCAGGAGTACTAAGCAACATGCAGTCGGACATTCAAAGCATCTTGGTGGAGCTCAAGGCTTTCTAGTCAGATGTGCAGACGTCCATGAGTGCCATGAGGGAGAGACTAGTCAAAGTGGAGGATTGTGTAGAGGACCTTGAAAACAACCAGCTTTCTGCTAAAGTGCTTGAGGTAAAGCTAGAGGGGAAAATGAAGGAACTTTAACTTCGAGAGCACGAATCTAGAAGCAAGCTCGACAATGTCAAAAATAGAGAGCGACCAAACAACTTGCGAATTTGGGGGCTCATGCGCCGGGATGGGGAGATCCCCATTTCCCCCCAAGGACCTGGAGAACTGTGCTTGGGCCAGGAGTTGAAGAAACGTATGGGTCCGACCTACACACAAGAAATATACTTTGACAGAGTTCACCAAGGAGCTAACTCTGGTATGGGGCCCTGTTCAGTGGTGGCCAAATGTCACTAATATAGCGAGAAAGAGGTGATCCTGCGGAAGGCGAGAGAAGTCAATGCAATAGAATGGGAAGGGGACCTCTATTGAGATATCAAGATCTCTCCACTTTTCCCCTTGACCAACGGAGGAAGTGTAAGTCTCTCACAGTGTGGCTCCAGCCGGAAGGAGTATGGTATCGCTGGCAGTTCCCTGTTGCTCTTGTTTTTGAGTACAAGGGGGAGAAGTATGAGCTAAAGCAGGGGGAAGGAGGTGAAGTAGTTGCTCCTGATTTTGCTGGAGAGTGCATTCCCGGACCAGGAGAGACGTCGTCAGCTGAGGGAAAGGTTCGGGAGTGCTTTTGCCCAATCAGGAGGGTGAAAAAAGGACACTTTCACCAGAAGGTCCAAGAGACATGTTTGATCCCAGTCAAGCATTACTATATTATATTTTGGGGCACTATGAGGTGGTATAAAGAAAGGGGCCAGGAACAAGGTTTGAAGAGTAGGGGGTGGGGGGAGTCAGGTGTTTTGAGCCTCACACAAGAAGACCAAAAAACAAGGTGTTTGCATAGCGCTGGCATAACACTTCTGCACAACGGATGTGCAGGTGAAGAGACGTCTTGGGGGTAGATTCCTGGTAAATAAGGGAAGGTCAGAGGGGCGAGTATTGCCTTTGGCCAAGGGACCGCATCTCTCCAGGGCTTAAATCTCTCCACTGGCTTCCGGTGACCAGAAGGATCAAACTCAAGACCCTTGGGGGGCGCTAAAAAGTCCAACCAAGATAGCCGCGAGCCTGTGAGCTCTCCACACCATGTCAAACATCCGTTCAGAATCCAGCCGTATAACTGCCCCAAAGTCAGACTTGGCACATGGGACATTGTGACTAAAGGTCCCTGGCACATACTGTCAAAATGTGGTGCCCTTAAAGCTCTGCATTAATGTGGTACGAGCGAGAAAGCTCTGGTGTGGAGACTGCAACAAACGAGCGAGGCACTACTGGACCCGCACCGGAAAGAACAATCCGAGCAAACGTTTTAACCAACCAGAGAGTAGGCAACCCGGTGAGAGGTCATTCTCCAGGCATCAGGAAGGTCAGGGGTTGCACAGTGGAACCGACCTGAAATAGCAGGGAGCTGAGAGACACTTAGGCGGTGTCGCTGCGTGATGTGGGAGGCGGCGGCATAGTGGCACACAGAAGGCGGACCAGGCGGCGTTGCCACCTGATCACTGCGGCGAGTCCTCCCTGCTGTCGCTGACGGCTGCCGTGTTTGGCCAAGCAGGAGTGTGCTGAGCCTCCATTCAAGCAGCGGGAGGAGGGGAGACTCAGTCGGCCGGGGCCTGGCGCGGCCCCCAGGGCAGGGGGACATGCTGCCGAGACACAGTCATCCGAACAGCATGCATCCGAAGCCCGGGAAAGGCCTGCGCTCCACTTGGCCCACTGAGTCTCTAGACAGCCAGCACGCGGCAGACAAAGCACAAGACCGTATGACTAGTGCCGTCCCGGAGCTTTATTGCACACAAGGCTGCAGAGAATCACACATAGCACCACTGGTCGGACCCCACAACTAGGCCCATGGTGAGTACCTGGGAGACCTTGCTCCACAGCTGAGTCATCGGAAAGAACGTAGCTCTATCAGGCAATACACTCACCTCATCCACGGTTGTAATACAACCTGGAATAAAGCTTACTGCATCGAAAACGGTCTATTTTGTGACGCACTGTGCTCAGCAATTGCCCAGCACCACACGCAGCACGGAGGTGCCGCGGGGGGAGGAAGCGGACCATCCCCCCCAGTGACCAGCCAGCCCCTCAACCAGCCCCAG
Source organism: Ambystoma mexicanum (assembly GCF_040938575.1). NCBI lineage: Eukaryota > Metazoa > Chordata > Amphibia > Caudata > Ambystomatidae > Ambystoma > Ambystoma mexicanum. Next base: position 80,898,987 of record NC_090939.1, on the reverse strand, counting down.
TGCATGCAAACCCTCAATTCTGCGGGAACAAGGATATACCACTTTAGGCAGACATCACAGGCTTCTGAGGGGGGCTATCGGGGGCGAGAACAGGTCATGTGAGCAGCATCACAAGGTCATCTAATTACCAGAGCACACCTTTGGCGGTATAGGTGCAATTCTGAGCCAGCTGGATGAGAAAGACAGGGAACACCCAATCTGCTTCATCAGTAGAAAACTGAAGGACCTTGAAACAAGGTGGGCAACCATAGAACGTGAATGTTTTGCCATTGTGTGGTCTTGGAAGAAGTTTAGACCATACTTGTATAAATCTACTTTTGTCATTCAAACAGACCACCAACCCTTGAGATGGCTAATGCAGGTGAAGGGGGAAATACTAAATTGTTAAAATGTCAATCAGCCTACAGGGGTTTGATTTTACCATAGAACAGAGGTCAGGGTGTAATCACCAAAATGCTGATGGTATGTCCAGAAAGTATGACCGACTGGAGTTTCATCCAGGGGTGGATTAAATCCTCCTGTCCCTTAGTCTGGGGGGGATGAGTGTTGGGGAGAATTCTTTGAAATGTGCTAATTCCTCTCTACCTTAGAGACCCTCTGCTCTTTTGATGGACCCGAGGTCTTTAATCTTTTACCTGGAGAGTGTGAGACCCCACTTTCCCACTCTCTCATGTATTTTTAATGTGATTTGAGCTCCGTTTATCTTTTGGTTGTGGAGTCTGACAAACTCCATAGGCATCATCTTTTACATTGTGTCACACGGCACCTGAAGTGCAGTGACACAGGGAAGTCTTTTTAGATTTCCCAAGGTTTAAATACCTTCTCATGGACAAACTACTGTTTCCAAGAGCAGTGAAGTGAAATTGACTTTACTTACATTGTAAACTTCCTCGACCCAGCACACACCATCTTACAATAAGGTGCTGGAGGGGTTAGTATCCTCTTTGTCTATCTTTTCATGTAACATTTTTATGTTACCCTTTCCTCGATGAAGGGCTGGTGGCGGAGGTTTACTTTTAACTACCGCCATGTGCTATTACCGCGGGCTGCGTTTGCAGCGGCAGTAAAGCACCCAAAGGTGCCATTTTTGTCCAAATGGTCCCGGTCTTCCTTTTTCACCATTTCTTTGTGGAAAGGTCCTTCTTGAGATTTACTCTGCGCGCCAAACTAGTTTTGGTCCCTTTGTCCAGTTTGCCTTTGGCGGGATTCACGAGTGACGCCTGCCTCTGGTTCCAGGGTGTTTGGTGGGGCAGGAAGCGAGGGAGGTGCCCGAAACCCCCAGTGCTTAGTCTCCCAGGAGACAGGAATGCACTATTAGGTGATTGGCCGGCTGGCTGTCCGGCAAAGACAGCCACCCTTCTGGGTGACTGACGGCTACGCCGGAATGAATGGGAGAACCTGCATAAAAGGCACTGCTTTTTGGCTTGGAAGGGAGAGTTGACCACTGGACGAAGGAATCCGAATAAGAACGTGAAGAGGACACCTGCTGCAACTCCTGGACTGTTGGGTTTGCCTGGTGAAGCCCTGCTGCTGTGCTGAAACTCTAATTTCGTTTCGACTAGAGAAGCCCCTCCCCTTCAGTTGGTGGGACCAATTAACTCCAAAGTAAGCCACCTGGACATCCTCTCAGAGCTGGTTGAAATTCCACTGCAGTTGCTGCTGGAACTGAATAGCCAGGGAGAGGAACGCCAGATCATGTGTGTTGCTTTTAAGTTGGCCAAGATCTCCAGGAAGATCCTTCGGACTCCCAGGAAGCAGGACTAACCGAGCCAAAGCCACCTCAGAGTGCTGAACCCCAGATGCAAGGAAAGCCCATCTCGACAGCCAAGAGTCTGTGGTGTTGCTATTTGCTTAGACGAGTTGAGCTGAAACCTCAAAGTGCCACTGAATAGGAGTTGGTCCTTTTCTGTCGCAGACAGTCCCTTTGCAATGCAGGAGTCCTCCAGACGTCCTCCCTCTTGTCCCCACGACTGAGGCCCAGGAACACGGGACCTGAAGAGCTGCACAGGAACAGAAGCCAGCCAAAGCCCTTTTCTTCTAACTAAAGGTACTGTACAGTCTAAGAGAACTTACCACTTGTTGTAATCTTACTTTTCTGCTGAGACTTGTCTTGGTTGCTCTGTAGAGTTGCTAGTAGCTTCCTTACTTCACAAGTCTAATCAGCTTGTGGCCTTGCTTTGATTTCTTCTTTTATACAAAGACCAACACTGTGCAAGAATTTTACTTATCTGCAAGAAGTACTTCAGCTCACCTAGACTTTTGCCCAATCGACTTTGGCCTAGCCTGGCTCCATGAATGACTCTTCTTCCCTCTGACATTGTGTTTTGTCTTCCCCCCCCAGGAAGGGGTTAACTAACTTTGCATTGGGGGTTACCAAAAGTACTCACCTGCTTCAGAATACTTGTGTGATCTCTTGTTTTGTTCTAATAACCTTTTTCTTTGACATACTCTGAAGTCTGATTCTAAATGCAAACAGTGGTATATTAATGTCCACAGTGTCCTAGTTACTAAAGTCACCTGAGGGTGTAGCAAGTGCTTGTGTGCCATCCCAAAAGGGTACTTACTGATTTAGAAATATTAAGAGTGTGTATTTTGGAGTGTATTTGTGTGTTACTAACATATTACCCCCTTCTGAAGAAGGCGTACTCAAACTGACTTAAATAAATTAATAATTGTTTAATCAAGAAACCTTGTGTGTAAGAGTTTATTTGAATACGTGTCACTGTGAATCTCTGTGTAACTCCCCCTACAGCTCACAGTGACCCCTCTTGAGATAAGTCTGGCCGCTCAATACGCTACCAAACTGTGTAGTGCATACTTATACCAGGGTTCCTATTGCCAGGAGGTCAGGGTTGTTGTAGTGCACCCATACAATCTTGCCTAACACCCCCAACCACACTGTGGTTGGACCCTAAGCGGTTGCATATCTAACCACGAGATTGGCGGCTGGAGGATAAAGTGACTAAACACCACGAACTGCCCATGCATTGGGATGTCAGACACTGGGCGTCATTAGGTGCTGCAAAACAGAGCGCACAGCATCACTCTCCCACGCTGCAACATCCTGTGGGCAACACCCGCACCAACGGTCTAGAGGAACACAACTGCTGAGGAGCACAACACAGGGGGGGTCAGGCAGGGCTACAACAGCACCGTCCACGTGCTGTCAGGCACCCCTGTTATATAACTCTCTGCGGGCACTGCCCACCCACACTGGACAGGCACATGCAATAAATCCGCCAAGGCGGGCACTGGGGGTGAACCTCCCGGATACACGACTAGGCACCAACACGGACCGTGCACCTGGCCGGCAGTACGCACTCTAAACAAGACGCTGGAGTTTATAGCAGCACACATTGCAAGACCAGATACTCATCTCCTCAGCTCTGAATCCCTGAAGAATCTCACAACCACCAGAGGCCGAATTAGTGGTCGATCTATAAAACAACGCTCCGGTCCAAATAGACCAAGAAAAAGTGCACCCCCAGAAGGTGTAACGCAAGCCTGGGGCAGGACTAGTGAATTGCCACCCCTACAGAGTGCAAAAAACCTCACACCAGGGTATCCAGCAGGCAACGCTCACGCCCACCAGACTAGGCACATTACCCAGAAAGAAGATCAGCTCGAGGACAGGAGATCCTGGTGGATAGTAACAAGTCGGAGGATGACCAAAGCAAATAAAAGTGGCAAGCAACAGACCACGCTCCAGTTTGAGGGTGCTTCACAACATCGGCATGCCGAGTCAACTGACTTACCCGAGGGCAGCAATCCACAGATCACCCACGGCACTAACTACATACCACGATATAAAGTAAATGTTTAGCCAGTTGCAAAGTAGCATACAATCCCTGGACAGGGAGATGGACATGTTGACCTACAAGGTCGACCACAATCAAGTCTGCCTGGACAAGCATGAAGAAAGAGGAGGCAGAGGGAAGTAGCTCTGTGGTTGAGGACGAGGCGACCACGACATCCAGAGACTTGCAACAAATGAAGAGGACATTAAAAAAGCTCACAGAACAAGACCTTGAGTCGAAGTCTAGAAGAAACAACTTGCGGCTAATCATCTTTCCCGAGGCAGCTGACCAACGGAGCATGGAAACAGTGGTGGAGGAGATCCTGGGGGACACCCTAGGGCGAGAAGACATCTTTGTGGTGGAATGGGCGCACAGGATTTCCAGCAGCAGGAAGCCAACCCCTAGGGCCCCGCCATGGCAGATTATCGCACAAATGCTAAACTAATCGGGACTCAGCACTGCGGAAAGCAAGGGAGAAAGTTTAGTTTAGTTTCTTTATTTGTAGCGCGCACCAAACCTTCAGGTAACTGGGCGCCCAAGGCTTATGCAAAAGTTACAGACAGTTTAGAGAATAACAAAAAGAATATTAACAGTAGCAGAAATAAGTGCAGGTCAACCATGGTTACATGGGGGTCGAGAAATGGAGACGTCAGTTACAATGCCAGGCTATTCGTGAAGCAAAGGACAAAGAGAATAAGCAGGCATGGTGGAAAGGAACCCTTGCATACAAAGGAGACACAAAGATTTTCCCAGACTTCTCTGATAAAGTCCAGGCATTGCGACACACACATATTAATGTGAAAAAAATGCTGCGGGATCGAGGCATCTGCTATGCCATGATGTTTCCAGCCAAGCTCCGGGTGGACCACGAGGGGCGCACCTTGTTCTTCACCACCCCAGCGGAAGCCGACAAATTTCTTGAACAGCTACCTCGAAACCCAAGACCTAGGGGGAATAATGACAGAGATCATGCAGAGACCAATGTACTCCATGGGAAGCCAGGGACAACGAATCAGAGACGAGATGGAGAGGACAGTAATGGACCTTATCGCTTGAAGTGTGGAGATGTGGTCTGGCCACTAGCTGCCACCCAAGCGAAAGCAAGGTAACGGTTTACACGCTGGCAAGTTGGGGATGCCAGCCAAGGGAGGATGGGGGAAAGTTTGTTACTGACAGGTTGGAGCTGTCGGTGGGGGGGGGGGGGGGGGGGGGGGTTACAGGGCAGATATATGTCGAGAGGAAGCATACAAAAGACCAAGGAGTGCATGATGGGGGAGGCTGGGATCATCGGTTCACGACACACCTGAGTCCGGGAAAAAAGGCTAGGAAGAGGGAGTATGATAGGTATTGTACGATTTGACCGACTTTAAAAGTCCGACCCCACCAAAAGACCTAAAACAAACACCATGAAAAGTTTGGACTACCAAAAGTCCAATCTTTTCGTGCTGTGTCTTTAGGTGTTTCGGTGGGGTCGGACTTGGGGCTGCGGGGGTGTCCCCCGCAATACCTAGCTCACTATGCTATACAGTATAGTGAGTGGGGTGTTGCGGGGGACTTCCCCGCAGCACACCCGAGAAAAAAATAAATAAATAAAAAAATAAAAACCACACAAACGGGGGCTGTGGGGGTCTCCCCCTCCACACCCCGCTCACTATACGTTGTAGTATAGTGAGCGGGGGAAACCCCGGCAGCTTCCGAAAAAAAAAGAAAAAAGAAAAGGACCCTGCGGTGCCGGTTCCAATCACGGAAGTGAAAGGGAACTGGTGCCTCAGGGTTCACAGTGTGAAAGAAAGGTAAATAGGGTTTGGTTATGTTGGGGGTGTATTAAGGGTGTGGGTGGGGGGTATTGTACGTGTGTTGTGGGTGGGGTGTGGGTTTGTAGGGGTTTTAAATGCGTGTTTGTATGGGAAATGTACAAACCTTTTGTGGTTCGCACATTTCTCATGTGAACTTTTCCGTCACAGACTTTTCTGCAACGGAAAAATTATGCTGATCCGTATGATAGCCTGGGATATGGCTGGGTTGATAAGATTCCTAACATGGAATGTACACAGGCTGAACTGCCCGTCAAAATGCCATAGGGTCCTTCTCTATTTGCAACGTCACCAAGCGGGAGTCACGTTCCTACAGGAGACTCACCTCACAACAGCTATCGAGGCGAGTTTTGGCAAATCCTGGGGAAATCAGAGATATTTCTCTTCCTACTCCTCCTGTGCGTGAGGGGTGTGCACTCTTATTCACAAGATAGCCGGGTTCAATCTAATCTCCGTAATCAGGGGTGGTATGGGGCTAGTAGTACGGGGCACCATAAAAGGCCACCTGTGCCGTCTGGGGAACTACTACGGGCCTAACCAAGACACAGTCACAACCCTAGAATGGCTCAACCGACAACTGGAAGAGGCTGCATCAGGGGACATAATCTGGGCAGGAGATTTCAATGAGGTTACGGACCCAGCACTAGATCGCACAGCAGGCTCGATCCAGCTCCTGACGAAAGGCCAAAATGAGATAGGAGGAATGGTTCAGACCTGGGAGTTAGAAGATGTGTGGAGACTAAAGAATCACAGGGAGCGACAATACACCTTTCACTCTTCAGTCCATGGTACAGCGTCATGCCTGCACTACTTCCTGATCCTCAGGCACTTATGGAGACAATTGAAGAAGTCACCATCTTGGCTTGCGCTCGTTCATATCATGCAGCGGTATTATTGGACATAGAACTGTCGGGGAGGGAGAAGAAACCAGGGCAATTCAAAGGGGAGGCCCTGACGGACATACTGTTCCGCGACTGTTCCGCGACGATACCGCAAAGGCTAGCGACACCTTCTTTGAGATTAATTTGGGCTCTGTGGAGTCAGCAGGGTCCCTCTGGGAAAGCTTCAAATGTGTAATCCGGGGGGAGTGTTTCGCTAAAGAGGTCGGAAGGCTTTGACAGATCAGGCGGGTATTGGACTGTATCGAGTCACGCTTAAACATACTACAGACGACCGGGACCCTGGGAACCCCCGGACAACAAGTCGAAACCAAGCAACTCATAGAACAGTTCAAGACACTGGCATACAGAGAGGCGAAGATGATGGCATGGGGAGTGACCGTGAGGCAACACAGGGAAGGGCAAAAACCAGGGAGGCTACTAGCGAGGGCTGCAAGGCTGGAAACATACAAGGGACGGGTCACATTTATAATAGATCAGCATGGAGTAGAGAGGTGGGCCTACGCTGGGATAACACAGGAGTTCGGCCATTTCTATACAGACCTGTATTCAGAATTAGAGGACTACCTAGACCAGACAGCTACCTGTATTGGTGTACGGATAAAGATAGGGTGCAACTAAATTGTCCAATAACATTGGAAGAAGTGCTGACAGTCATTAAATCTCTGCCATCTGGGAAAGCACCCAGGCCTGACGGTTTTGGGACCAAATTGTATAAATATTGTGCACCCAAGATAGGTCCATATCATCTGCAAATATACCATCAAATTACCCGAGACTCTCCAAAACCCTACGGGAGGCCCTAGTCACAGTTTTACCCAAACCAGGCAAACCATTCAACAACTACGCGTCACATAGACCGATTTCCCTCATTAACTTGGATAACAAGATATTAGCTAAAATATTGGCTAGCACCCCTAATGACTAAAATGGTGAGAGCTGACCAGGCTGGATTTATCCCAGGCCGCTCCACATCTTTTGGGATAAGTAGAATATTTGGGCTGATCTTGGCAGTCAATCAGAAGGATTGTGTAGTGGCAGCATTACTAGATGCCTCTAAAGCATTTGATTTAGTGGAGTGGCCCTTCTTGTTCACAGTCCTGAGTAGAATGAGGCTGGATGAGCAGTATGTCGCCATGGTAGAACTACTATACAAGTCGCCTACAGCCAAGGTAAGGGTGAATAGCCGACTCACCCCGGGAATAACTCTTGGTAGGGGTACGCATTAACGGAAAGTGTAGCACAGTATGCCGTGAACTGGGGGTTTCAATGGCATACCACACAAACCCGCTACTTGAGGGTCACGATAGCCTGCAATATGCCCACTATACTTGAGAGTAACTACTAAGAAGTGCTTGATGGGGCGAAAGAGGCAGCCAATAGGAGGAAGAGCCTAACACTCAACTTATACGGCAGGATCTCCCTGATAAAAATGGTACTGCTTCCTCGATTCCTATAAGTGTTTCTCAACATGCCCATACTGGTTCCTACAGACTACTTCCGTGAGGTGAGATAATTAGTCATAATTAGTCACTCAATTCATATGGGCAGGCAAGCAGCCAAGAGTATCGTGGGATAAATTAACAGCCCCAATACATCAGGGAGGGTTGGCGGTACCAGACCTGGAGGCCTACTACACTGTAGCGCAAGCTGGGTTTTCCATTTACTGGTTTGGAGGTTAAAAAGAGAGAAGACATGTAGAGATAGAGGGGGCACTAGCGGCTGCCTTCCTGCTACGATTTAATATTCTCACTGCCCCCGATCGGGGGCATCCTCTAACTGCAGGGATTTGTTTAAAATTCTTGAAGAACAAGAGGTTACTCCAGAGCCCGTAGCCTCCACGATCATCATAGATGATAATTGCTCAGATATCCAGAATGCCATGTCAAAGAAATTAGACGGAATCCGGGAAGGCATAGCTACTAAAAAGAGTGCCTTCGACACCCATGGTACTCAGAATGATGGCAATAAATTTATCAGGAATCCAGATATTCCCATTTTCGACTTTACTTCCATTACTGATGAGGAACTAGCCTCCATTATTACCAAACCTAAAGCCACCAATTGCTCAGGGGACCCCTGTGCTTCTATTATAATCAAAGCCTGCCCTCCATCACTGGTACAGCCCATATGCAAATGTGTCAACTCTTCACTTCTCAATGGCGCTGTTCCAGATGAGATTAAGCAAGCATGGGTCACACCCCTCTTAAAAAAGCCTAACCTGGATCAGAATGTCCCTACCAATTACAGGCCAATAACCAACACCCCCATTCTGTTAAAAATACTGGACCGGGTTGCATTTTCTCAAATCGCTCAACATCTCAATTTGCACCCTATCCTTAACCCCTATCAATCGGGTTTCAGACAAGGTATTGGCACCGAGATCTCATTACTGGACCTCAAATCTAAACTTCTACAGAGATTGTACAACCAGCAGATTTCACTTTTAATTTCTCTAGATCAATCTGAGGCGTTCGACCTTGTCGATCATTCCATCCTGGCGGACAGGTTCATGTCGGTAGCCAATTGCTCCCAGGCCGCTACCAAATTGCTGCTCTCTTTCCCATCAAAAAGATTTAGTAGGGTGTGTGCCAATGAGGCGAAGGCACCGGCCATTCAGGTACGTTTTGGAGTTCTGCAAGGAGCCAGTCTATCACCCTGTATCTATAATATCTTCATGGCTCCCTTCTTTGCTCATCTCGCTCAAGAGGGTATACTTTTCTCTAACTATGCAGATGACACACAATGTGTCATCCCTCTCACTGGTCAGCATGACCTGGATGAGAGTGAACTTAATCGCATATTCTCCATCATTGAACAGTGGATGATACTAAATAACCTTGCACTCAACCGTGGTAAGACCGAACTCATGGTAGTGGGTTCCGAGGGCATTTTAGCTAAACATGACCCAGCCTACAAGCACTTTCAGTTAAGGGATGTTCAAATCCCCACCCTCCCCAAAGTAAACATTTTGGGAGTGGTTCTGGATCAGTCGCTTAATATGAAGCCCTACGTAGCCAGTACAGTCGCATCCGCCACCTACTATATTAAATTGTTGGCCCACCTGAGACCGTTTATTTCCAAACAGAATGCTGAGTCTATTACCCGTGCCATTGTAGGAGCCAAACTAGATTATTGCTGCAGTCTGTTGGCAGGTTCCAGCAAATCCACCATTAATCGACTCCAGGTAGTTCAGAACGGAGCGGTTAGAGTTGTAGCTGGCCTCTCTCATCGGTCCCATGTTTCTGAAGCATGTCGAGCCCTGTATTGGCTCCCTGTGCAGGCTCGTATCTCCTTCAGACTTTTGGTCATCACCTTTAAATGCCTCATGGGTATGATACCCCCATATTTACAAAGGTACATGGGAATAAAATCCTGCCTTAGAAATCTGCGCTCTAACAACCATAACCTTCTCCACCAGCCAAGGTTTAAAACCAAAAAAGCACAATGGGGTGCCTTTGCTTTTGTGGCCCCGTCACTCTGGAATGCACTGCCCGGCCACTTGAGAGGCTCCTCTGTTCTGAGCAACTTCAAGAAGGGTCTAAAAACCTTCCTCTTTAATTAGTACCTTCATTTGACACCCCCCTCGCTGGCAATTCTTTGGTCCTAGGACAGCCCTGCTGGTTTTTTCATCACGTGTGTTTATTGTTTGCGCCCTCACACAGATGGGTCTATGGCTGCGCACTATAAATGTAATAAAGTAAAGAGCCAGTAATATGGTGGAGCTCACGTGCATCGCAATATAGCACAAATCAAGGGTGGAGGTCCTCTACACCCCGGAACTGCCGGTCTTGTTCACCCCGGATGTATCCGACTCACCTAAGAAATGGGCTTTGTTAATTTCATGCAAAAACTGGAAGTGCACAAATTTCGCGACCTGTTCCCAGAGGGAATATTCATCACATTAGACGAGCTAAAGACAAGGGGGGCCTTAATCCCCTGTAGGTGTTTCTATATTACAGGTCGAAAGTAACTCTCCAGAAGATGTTTCCAACCTTCCAAGAAAAACCAATAGTGGCACCAATACTCGACAGGATGATCTCTGGGAGGAGACACAGGAGGGTGATTTCGGTCATGTACCAGGAGTCCAGGCCACAAGTTGTGTCCCGCAGGGTGAGGTGGGAGCATACACTAGGACACGAAATAAACGATGGGGAGCGGAAATACTGTTATGTGGGTACTAAAAAGACTGCGATAAACGTCAGATATAAACAAATACATTGGAAATATATACATCAATTCTACTACACTCCTGTCCAGATTCACAACTACTTCCCAGGGGCATCCACCAACTGTATTAGATGCAATTAGTTAAGGGCCTACTTCCTACACATGGCATGGGGGTGTGCCACAGTACATACCTTCGGAAGTCAGTATACAAAGCCGTAGGTGAAATTATTGGCAAGGGATTAGAACTGAACCCCATGACTGGCCTCCTGGGATATACCAAACCTATACACAAGGGCATGAGACGTTTAACTGGGCTACTCCTGCTGCTGGCAAAAAAGAGGGTGTCAATACACTGGAACGGATTGGTGTCTCCCAAAATAGAGGGCTGGCGGGCTTGTGTGGTGAGGTGCAATGATATGGAGACAGGATACAGGGGCCTAACGTCCTATCTCTCTGCACCATCCAACATCTGGGACCTGTACACCCAGTACCTGCTGAGTCAGGAGGAAGAGGAAACCCAAGCATCAGAGGGGGTAACCACCACTAACGACTATTGTGCACTCCACTTACCATAGCACGGGGGGAGGGACGGCTTACACCCGTAGCCCCACTGAGAAACCAAGTACACACATGTTAGACATACAACTGATAAGAAAGCACCCTGGTCACAAATCCAAAACCTGCATCACACAAAGAAGGTGGAAAGATGGACTGATGGTGAAGCAAGCCCAGCTGGACTTGTGACATCGAATTGAGATACTGTAAAAACACAGTTAACTTGCAATGCTTCCTCAGTTGCTCTCTTTAGCTTCCCTTTTCTTGATTGTTCTGTTTGTCTATTTAACGTAACTTTTTCTCCGTTTACAAAATACCAATAAAAAATTCAAGACCCTTTGCATCATTCACAAGGCTGTCACAGGGACTGGGACCTCGTTACATCCAGCTTTCTCTCCTTAAATACCTTCCGGCCAGAGTCCTTCGGTCTATTGGCTCAAACTCTCTGCAGATGAAACGCTTCTGCAAGCAGAGTGGGTGGTAGATCCCTTTCCTCAGCCGGCTCCTCCCTCTGGAACATCCCCTCCGCCCCCCCCCCCCCCCCCCCCAAGACTTCAGCCGGATCTTCTTAAGTACTGGAAAATTCTGAAGACCTTCCTTTTCTCCTCTTCCTTCCCTCTCCCCCTCTGCCTCCCTTGCTAACTCTCAACCTGCCACTACGTCTTGGTCCGGGTCCCTTCATTCTCATACAGGGGCCAGACCACCCCTACCAGTCCCGCAGCATCCTTTGCCAGCACTTGCCCTTGGGCTCCTTTCCCCGGATTAGCCCAACTTGGTCCTCCGTGTCCACCGCACACAGCCCCCCCACCTCTTCCCGTGGCACTCGCTGCCTTAGCCTGCCCAGTTCTTGCCCGCCCCGACACTTGGTGGTAGCCCACTCCTGCAATTCTCCCTCTACCCACTCCCCCTTGCACTTACCACCTTGTCATGCACTTGCACGGTAGGATTGTCACAAGGCCAATATAACCATCTTTGTTGTTCTACTTTTCTGATTCCCATGTTCCCCCCCCCCCCACCCAACATCTTGTCTTGTGGTGCCTGGAAACACCTCTGTATAGGCGCCATACAAATGTCCAATAAATAAATATATGTGCCTAATGACAAGCAGGTGTGGCTCGCTAGAAAGGTGTTTTATTTGCTGGAGCAGTGGGGAGAGGGGATGATGCTACTGTGTGGGGATTTCAACATGATTGCAGACCCTGGGGTTGATTGGTGGTCTACAAGGTGGGGCCTTGGCAATGACCCTACAGCTGAAAATAGAGCCTTTTGCAAGCGCCTTACAGGATTATGTTTGGGCTGACATATGGAGGGCGTGGTATGCACAAGCCAGGGGTTATACCTTTTTCTCGCAGCTGCATGGCACTTTTATACAAGGATAGATTGCACAAGTCAGGGGCCAAAGCCACGAGGAAGTGCTCGGACTTCGGGACGGATGATGTTGTTGTTGTTATTATTATTATTATTATTTATTCGGATTTGTAGAGCACGCAACAGCCCAGGGGCCTTGTGGCACTTGTTACAGACACAGTTCTTAGTTAAAGATAAATGAACATTTGCAATTTACAGTGTGGTTGCTATTGTAACAGAAATTTATAGTTACCGTTAAATAACAGTTGCAATTTACAGTACAGAAGTGAAGTTTTAAGTTTTCTTCGGAAGGCAAGGAGCACATTTTCTGCTCTAATGTCTGTGGGTAGTGAGCTCCAGGATTTGGCTGCAATGTAGGGGAAGCCTAGGTCGCCAGCGTTGGCCCTATTGATTCGTGGGATGTGAAGTTGGTTGTTGTATTGTGTTTTAGTGGGTCGTGTAGAGGAGGATTTGGTGACTGTCTCTGATAGGTATGATGGTGCAGAGAGAGTGATGCATTTATGTGTGAGGGTGAGAATTTTGAAAGTGATATCGCTCTTTGACCGGGAGCCATTGAGCTGATTGTCTGGCTTGGGAGATATGCTCCCTTTTTGGGATGCTTAAGCTGCACGAAGTGCATTGTTCCGCGTGACTTGTAATCTGTTTAGGTTTGTTCGGATGTACCTGCTAGTAAAGCATTGCAATAGTCTTATTTAGCACCAATAGTTGCTCTAGCTATTGATCGACAATTGGGTTTGGATAGGTATGGGTTTATGGCGTTTATGAGCTTGGTGGTGTGTGCGGATGAGGATGAGATCGCGCTGACCTGTCTAGTCATGGATAGTGTGGAGTCTATGTAGACCCCCAGGGTCTTGACCGATGTCGACACAGGGATGGTAGTATTGTCAATTGTAAACTTGCCATACAGTTTATCAAGTTTGACTAGAGTATTTTTTTGACCTAGTATAATAATTTCGGTCTTATCCCCATTGAGGCTAAGGCCATTGACCGCCATCCAGGCCTGGATGGTGGAGTAAATTGTGTGAAGTGCCTCAGCGTCTTTGTGGTTTGAGCCAGAGAGGTGTACCCAAGTAGCGTCAGCGTAATTTGTGTACGCAATACCAAGTGAGTCGAGCTTGTCAAAGAGAGGCTTCGTGAACAAGTTGTATAAAGTGGGTGCTGTGCAAGAGCCCTGTGGGACTCCGTAGTGGATGGTGGTAGGGGTAGCGTTTGCTATGTTTGAGAATACCTTCATTGCTCTGCCTTCAAGGAAGGAGGATATCCAGAGAGCTGCTTCTTTAGAGAAGTTAGCTGAGTGAGTAAGGTGCGATGTGAGGGACTTCTGGTCCACCAGATCAAAAGCAGCCGAGAGGTCTAGGAGTAACAATAGGGCTGGCTTTCCTTTGTCCATGATTTGGGTGACCCGATTCTTTAAGTCCACCAGGGCGGAAACCAGATTGCCTAGTCCCGAGGATAGAGTGGATTTCCAGGAAGTGTTGGATCTGGCTGTGGGCGGCTTTGTCCAATATCTTAAGGAGGAAAGGCACAGTGGTTATGGGTCAGAAGTTATTAGGTTGTAGAGGGTCGATAGACTTTTTTTTAGAAGGGGGCGGACCCAGGCCTCTTTCAGGTGGTCAGGGATAATGCCTGTTCTGAAGGAATCATTAATGAAGGCTGTCAGGAGCGGTACGAAACGGTCTGCGCAGTCCTTGATGAGCTAGGAGGACATATTTCCACTTTACACGTAGAGGGTTTGAGGTTTTTGAGGAGGTTCATTACGTCTAATTCAGTGATGTAACTGAAGGTGAAGATGGGTTTAGTGGAGTTAGTTGAGGCAAAGGTTGAATTGGTTTGCTTAGGCCTAAGGTAAAGTGGTAGGGCTTTACAGTGATCCTGGATTTTTTTTTGAAGGAGATCGGTTTTGTTTAGCATGGCTGATTGAATATTGGCACACCAGGTTTCATCTTTGACAATTTCTGTGATGGCAAGGAGGTCAATGTTATTGTTGGTTATGAGGTTGTGAATTTCTAATGCATGAGCTGGGAGGGAGCCAACACTTAAGAGGGCACATTTGATATGTGGTGTGGGAGTGTATTTGGTGTTTGTGATGGTGGGGGTGGAGGCTGGGTCTGGTGTGGCAGGTGTAGTTTGAAGGGAGGGGCCTCCTGGGATTGGTGTGTGAATGTTTGAGTGTGATAGAATGTTCGATGTGGTGGGTGTACCTGTAGATGGAGCAGAAGCTTAATCTAGTATTACTAGATGCCGTCAGAGTGGGATGAAGGCTGTGTTCTAGAGGTGAGTCTTGCTGCGTGAGAGAGGTAGACAGTTGCAATGTAATAGAAGTGTGCATGGCAGTAAGGTGCGGGGGAGCAGAAAAGATGTTCAAGGGTGTTAGTTGCGGAGAAGTTAGAGCAGTGAAATGGGAGAGAATGAAAAGTGTGAAAAGGAGAGTAAGCAGAATAGTAGTGGTAAGAGCGTGGGAGGCAAGGACCTGGCTGGTGTCTTTGGGCATCATTGTGTGCGTGGGTCAGAGACCGCATGTGGGAATAGTGACCATGTAATGAGATAAGTATCAGCAATTGTTTTAGTATGAATAACAGTATGCAGTTAGCAATCGACACATAGAGCTACAATTGATATTAGTCGAATTACTGCAATTGGACAAAATAGCTGCAATGGGTGGATGCAAAATTGAAACACAATGGGCAAGTGACTGCAAAGTAGGTAGGTCACTCCAAAATATTAGGCTAATTCACTTCAATACATTTGGCTAGTCCAATGAGGTAGGCTAGATGGCTCCAAAATAGTAGGCTCCTTCGTTTCAATACATTTGGCTAGTCCAATGAGGTAGGCTAGATCGCTCCAAAATATTAGGCTACTTCATTTCGATACATTTGGCTAGTCCAACAAAATTTAAACAGTAGGCCAGTGAGCATGACAGGGCACACGAGTAGGCTAGTTCCGAGGTTAAACACTGTGCCAGTGGGCAGGGCACGCACAGGTAGGCTAGCTCCGCATGAATGCAGTATGCTAGTAACAGGGTGCATAGGAGTAGGCAAGTTCACATTTAAACAGTAGGCGCACACAGGTTGATATTTAGATTGATTGTTTCTATTAGCGGGGCAGGAGGGGAGAAGGGAATGGGAAGAGAGTATAGGGGTAAGGATATTGGGGAACTGGGGAAATAAGAGGGGAGTTGCATGAAGGGGGAGGATTGTTGGGAGTGGAAATGATTTGGCGCTATAACATTGTATGATCTCTTCCTGTTCCAACTGAGGCACAATGTCAAATAAGGTGACTTGTTGTTTCAATGAATCACAGTGTGGAAAACCCTAATATAAAGACTTAACCTTTTTGTTTTTTTTAAACAGTACTTGCGACACTGACTCTCACAAGTCAGGATTTGCTGCCAAGTAACATAACTTAAAACTATTATTATTATTATTATTACAGGGCAGAAATAAGCAATGTTTAGCCATTTGTTTACATATATTTTTCTTCTCTATGGTAAAAACATTAAAATACACCAGGATGTATTTTTGTCAGGTAGCCTTTCAACTCTATGTGCTTGTGAGACACTGAGGTAATTATGACAGGAGTTTGGGAATAGCAAATTAAGACATTTGCACCCCATAGTCAACCTATTAAAGTACTTGAGGATGGACAAGGATAATCCAAACAAACAGATTTCAAATGTTTTACCTGCATTTTTTAAACCATTGCTTTCAATTGTTTATAGTTAGCTGCCCTTAAAAGCCATGGACTTTTGACAGAGTTTTAGCCCTCTCCATTTAATGGGGTTACAAGGGTTGATCTACATTGACAACATTTTTTGATGGCCACAGCTAGAGAAAAGCATTTTCTGCAGCAAGAACAGTAGGGTCAGCAAAAGGTCATATCATTGGCTTTGTAGATGAGATGGGCCAGTTGAACATTATGGAATATATTTATCTGCAACAAAGTTACTCTTTGGGGCCCGTCAGGAGAATAAGAACTGAGTTTAGTCTATTTTAGACAATATATATATATATATATATATATATATATATATATATATATATATATTATATATTTGTGATTTTTTTACCATTCAGGTAAAATATTATGAGCTGCACTCTCCACAGCTATTTAGCAGGCCATCAACAAGTTTGAAAGAATGATAAAACCGGGTCCACACCACTGTAGTTCAATAATTACTTCCTTTGTTTGTCCAGGGAAATTCATAAAAACACCAAAAAATGGAAATCCATTGCAGTTCAAATGACCAAAATACATAGGTCCTCCCAAAGTGAAGACGTTAGACGTTCACGCGTTCCGTGGCCAACTTCCTTTAGTGTCAGTTGTTAAGGGTTTTTGATCTGTTTGACACATTCCTAAGCTCCCTTGCCTTGTTTTGGAGCAAAGGTAATACGAGTGTCACTAATCGAGGGTTAACAGTCCATTTATCTAACAGATTTGAAAATATCCATCACAGGTTGGGCCAAACTAGGTGCATAAACTGCTTCATAATGACAACCCACACTTTCTATTACATTATGGGGCGGTCAAGTTGTCCCCTCTAGCCATTTGAAAGTCTGTGGGAAGTTACTAAGTCTAAATAACTGTTGTGGCAGTCCTCATTAAGGATGTTAGTTTTGTACTCAATAAGTCAATATGTTTTTGTCCTATGGGCTATTAAATGTCTCAAGAGGCAGCAGCAGGGAACCTATGGCCAGACCGCAATAGATAGCCTACATCGACTTAACTTCAGCTAGAACGTCGCACACTGAAAATGTATTTTATGCATGAGTAGGACCTGTGAACATACAAGTAGAAGCTAAAATCTCTGCTGTGGGAATTGAGAGCATGACATATCAATCAGTTTCCTCACACTATTGTTTTTACAGAATTTGACAGAAACGCTCAAGCAAATTATTTGTATTTGGGATCTGTCAGATTTGGGATCCATAACCAGATTCATATTGGTGTCTATAGGCCATTTCTCCCCAACAAAGACAGAGAACACTTGTTGGTCGATACTGTGGGAATAAAATGCGACTCCTGTGAGTTTGTCAGGCCCTCACATGCGGTTTTGTCTTTAAGCGATGAGAGGTATTTTGGTGGAAGTGTGGCGTTTTAAGCCTTTTCTGACCTCACCTTAAAGTTAGTTTTCTTGACATGCTAGCCAGCAGAGTGTGGACTTCTCTAAACTCTTGGACCACTTTGTTTGTTAGTCCCATAACATTTAATTTCCATAACTTGAATTGTTTTACCAATCAGCCAGTACCCAATTAAGACTTTCAGCTGTCCACGGAGAAAGACACTGTGTGGCTGTCTACCCAATATCAACTCTACGATATGCAGTGCCAAAACAGGTCCTAGCTCGTGTCAGTGCAAGAAGTTCCATAATCTCTCTAACACAACCCTGCCTGGAATCATGTGAAATGCCAACCCCAGTAGACAGCATGATTACATATCAAAAGTTTGAACCTATAAAAGCAACCAAGCGTAGGATGCAAGCTGATCAACCTTTAAATTTCCTCGTCCGCCAACCAATCCAATTCCTTTATTTTTTTTTAATCATGTGTTAAGTTTCAGTAAGTAAACCAACACCAGATATTAGCGATACCATTTCAACAAATAGCTATATTCAGACTGGTATACAATATAAAGAAGCCCATCCAAGATATATTAAGTAGGTAATGCTCTGGGCTCATGAATCATCGAGTGTTTGTAGTCTAAATCTGGGGGGTCGTCTATGCCGAGGCAGCAATATCTAGAAATGGAGAGCAAAGGAAGCAGGTAGTGGGGGAAGATGGATAAAGAATGTTAAAAAATAAAAGAAAAGTTGTGTTTCATAGCACGCGCACCCATTGGTTATGTATATTATGGCATAGTCAAAGCTTGCATATCATGGGGTTTATGATGTACCCAAGGGAAGTCATTTGGATTCAAAAATTCCATAAATGGTAACCAGGTTTAAAATTATTTCGGCTTCTCACTCTTATTGGCTGCATCGATTTTATCAATGGCTAGCCGAGACCATATCCTTGCCCACCATTCCCGTATATCCGGAATTGTGTTCCCTTTCCAATTATGAGCTATTGTAATTCCGGCTGCTACCAATCGGTGTAATACTAGAATGGCTCTTTTGTTGGGGAGTGTGAGAATGCATCCTAGGTCCATATTACAAAGCAGTACCCTTCGAGGATCCATCAGGAGGTCGATCCATGTGATCTGTTTAATGTGTGATAACACCTCTTTCCAGTATTGCTCCATGATAAAACCAGCCCACCAAATGTGAAACTGGGTTCTCCGGGACACACTGCATCTCCAGCAGGATGGGGACACTGAGTATGTATACAGTTAAGCCTTCTTGGAGTGACATACTATCGACATAACCATTTTTAACTATTTTATTTGCAGTGAAGATTTGGAGGTCCTATTCCAAATGTAATACCAAGATAAGTCATCTATAGGAGTTCCGACATCACCTTCCCATTTGAACATGTAGTCATTTGGCAGACCAAAGCGTTCCATTAACAATCTTCTATGAAGTTGAAATCTTTCGCCCTGGCACATCCCCAATGAAAATATCCTCAGATTTTGTAGTTTCTCTACCACCACCTTTTATGGCTCTCAATTCAATGCCTCAATTGTATATAAGTATTTAGCTACGTCTGTGAGCCTGAATGTATGTTTACATTCCTGGTCATGGCACGCCTGTTGCCAAATAATTGGCCCATCCTCCTCAATTCCCGCCCTCAATCCACTGATTAAAAAGGGGCAAGAGTTGAAGTCCAGGGAAAAGCAGGTTTTGCATAACTGTTGTGAAAGGTGAGGAAGCTGCAGTCAGGTTATACTTCCTATTTACTGTGAGGGGTCCAAAATGCGAGACAGACACAAAGGTAAAGTTTTCTCAAGGTTTGCCATTTATTAAAGGAAAAAGGGTTGGATAAACACCCATCTTTCCCCATCCTAAATAAGAGGTTCCTGCCAAGCAAACTAAGACTAAAGAAAAATTACCTAATATCCAAAATATTTCTGACCCTCAGACTAACGCACACAAAAAAAAAATATACAAGGAAAGGAACAAGTTATTTACCTGTAACTGTTGTTCTCCAGCATGGGTCTGGCATGGATTCACATGCTCATGAATATTCCCCGTCGTCAGGCTGGGAATCCTCGGTAAAGAAAAAATCAGTTTGTTTCGTTTCAGAACTGTCCGTCTACTAATAAGCAATCACTGGTCTCTGGGTCATACTGCCCTCAGCCAATGACTGCCCTCTACCTAAGCCCCTCCTCTGGCAGCCATCTTCAGATTTGGTAGCACGTAAAGTGGCAGTAAGACCAAGAGAAGAGGGCCGCAGAGGGGTCGGAGGGAGGGTTTGCATGTGAATCCATGCCAGACCCATGCTGGAGAACTGTTACAGGTAAGTAACTTGTCCCTTCTCCAGCATGAGGCCTGGGATGGATTCACATGCTCGTGAATACAAGAATACATAGCAGTACACACATGCACAACCACGGGAGGTGGCAAGGCTCAACATTAAGCATCTCTTCCCTCCTCACCAGGCTCACCTTCAAGCAAACAGGTTGCGCAGTGCTGCCTGGCAGACTGACTCCTCCCTGGAATCCCAGTCGATGCAGTAGAATTTCGTGAAGGTGTGTGTTGACCTCCACAGATGTCCAGCAGGGGCACACCAGACAGGAACGCCGTAGTAGCAGTGATCGCTCTGGTCGAATGGCCTCTCGGACGGACGGCAAGGGTCGGTTTGCCAACCGGTGATAGTGTATGATGCAGCCATCTGGAAATGGAAGCCTTCGAGAGGGCCTTCCCTTGGTTCACAGGGCCAAAGTTCACAAACAGCTGTGATGTCTTCCGAAAACTCTTTGTGTGGTCAACGTAGAACTTCAGTGCTCTAGCCACGTCCAGCGAGTGCAAAGTCCTCTCAGCCGGCGACGGGAAGAAAACAGATAACACAAAGGGCTCGTTGAGATGGAAGTCTGACAGAACCAAGGGCATGAAGGAGGGGTGCGTCCTCAGCAATACCCTTGTCTCGTGTAAAGTCAGATATGGAGGCTTACAGGAGAGGGCCTGGATCTCTCCCCCGCGTTGTGCAGAGGTGATGGCCACAATAAACGCTGTCTTCCATGACAGAAACTTCAGCGGTGCTGTATGCAAAGGCTCGAATGGAGGACCCATGAGCCTGGTCAGCACCATATTGAGCTCCCACGCCGGGGCCGGAGCCTTCAGCGGCGGGAACAAGCGGAACAGTCCTTTCATGAACTCCTTCACCAGGCAGTGCGACCACAGCAACAACCGCCCCGGAGTTCTGGTGTAACAGGAGATAGCAGCCAGATGGATCTCGATGGAGGCATAAGCCAGCCCCGCCTTGGCCAGCGACAGCAAGTATAGTAGCACTTGAGGGGTCGTAATCCGTAGAGAGTTGATCTTCTGTGCACGGCACCAGACAGAGAACCTCTTCCATTTATGTCCATAGCACTTGAAAGTCGAGGAAGCCCTGACCTTCGCAAGTACCTCCTTGTAGTCCGCCGGGATATCGTAGCCTCCAAACTCTAGTGCTGCAGGAGCCAGACCTGCAGGTTCAGCGATCCTGGGTCGTGATGTAGGCTAGTGCCTCCTTCCCTGGCGAGAAGATCCGCGTCCGTCAGCAGTTTGACTGGGGGGGACGCTGACATGTCCAGAAGGTCCGGGGACCATATCTGCCTCGGGCACGCCGGTGCGACGAGGATCATCCTGCACTGGGACAGTGAGCTGACTGATGAGTCGCAGAAGCAACGGCAATGGTGGGAACGCATAAAGGAACAGGCCGTCGCAGGGGAAGGAGAATGCATCGCCCATGTTCCCCGGCTGGGGAAACCTGCTGGCAAACCTCCGGCACTTGGTGTACGTCGCCGTCGCAAACAGATCGATCTGGGGATTGCCCCATCGTCGGAATAGGAGATCAACTTGATCCTGCCGAAGATCCACACGTGGCAAGAGCGCAGCTCCCTGCTGAGTGAGTCGGTGACAGTGTTCTTTACTCCTGCCAGATGAAAGGGTACCAGGAACATCCCCTGGGCGACGGCCCAGTGCCACAGGTCCTGTGCTTCCTTGGATAGGGCTGGGGATCGGGTGCCCTCTTGCTTCTGGATGTAGAACATCACGGTGGTGGTGGTGTCGGTGAAGACCCGTACCACTTTGCCCTTGAGGGACGGTAGGAAGGACCTGAGGGCCCAGAACACGGCCCGGAGCTCAGGACGTTTATGTGTAGAGACCCCTCCTCCGGGAGCCAAAGTCCTCTTGCATGGAGATCTCCAGTATGCGCGCCCCATCCCTCCAGGGAGGCGTCCGTCGTCACAGTTTCCTTATGCACTGTGGTCTGGAAGTCCATGCCCGCCGTGAGATGCACGCGGGTGCCCCACCGCCTGCCGGAAAGACTCGTTGAGGGCGATCTGGTCTTCGAAGCTTCCCCTCACTTGTACCCAACGGGCATAGAGGAACTCCTGCAGCGGCCGCATCCGCAACCTGCACAGTCGCACAAGGTAGATGCATGACGACATCATGCCGAGCAGGGTCTTGATAGACCTCACCCTGGCAGCCTCCGTGGTCAACAGCCGCTGTACCTTGCCTAGGATGGCCTTTATCCTCTCCCCCGACGGTGACCCCAGCCGTGCCATTGTGTTGAGTCTGGCTCCCAGGAATAGGGCGTCCTGTGATGGCACCAAGCAGGACTTCGCAAAGTTTATCGAGAACCCCAGTTCCGTGAGCAGGCGGACGGTCCTCGCTTTGTGTTTGATGGCAAATTCTCTTGATTTCGCTCGGATGAGCCAATCGTCCAAGTAGGGGTAGACGTGGATCCCCTGCATGTGCAGCCGTGCTGCAACCAGTGCCAGGCACTTGGTGAAGACCCTTGGTGCCGACTTCAAACCAAAGGGCAGTGCCTTGAACTGATGGTGCCATCCTTGGACCAAGAAGCGCAGAAACTTCTGATGTCCTTTGTGTATGGAGATGTGGAAGTAGGCATCCTCCAGGTCCAGCGACGACAGGAAGTCGCCTTCCTCCAGTTGTCCCAGCACGTGAGGGTGACCATCCGGAACTGCTGGGATTTTACGAATTTGAATGGGCCGCCAGCCGCTGGTCTTCTTTCAGACGAGGAAGTACCGCGAGCATACTCCGGAGACTCTTTGGGACGAGATCTATCATGCCATTTTTAGCATTGCTCGTACCTCGAGAAGCAGCTGTGGAATGTGGGTTTCCTTCATGAACACTGGTGGAAAATGGGGACACTTCTTTTGGAACTCAGAGTGTGCCCATGGGCCAGGGCCTCCAGCACCCAACGGTCGGTGGAGATGAACTTCCACGCACTGACAAAGTTCGCCAGCCGGCTTGCCACCGGGGTGCTCGGGTGGGGGCCTGACGTCCCGGCCGGTTCAGTCTTGCTTCGCCGAGGACTTGCCACTTTGGCGACGGTGTTCACCAGTCCTGTTTGCTGCCTCTGTAGGCTTCCTAAAAGGACGAGCGGGCCGCCAGGCGGTACGACGAGGAACTGCTGCTAAATCCTTTGGAGACACCTTGAGACTTTCCTCCGGATGTCCGAAAGGACAGCCGTCACTGGTGGAGAGAGCCCAAGGCCCGGGCCGTCTCGGTGTCCGCCTTGATTTCCTGCAATGACTCGTGCACTGCCTTTCCGAATAGGTTGTTCCCGTCGAAGGGCATGTCCAGTACCCTGGTCTGCACGTCCTGACAGAAGTCGGTGGCCCTGAACAAACCGTGCCAGCGAAGGCAAACGCTGTTGCCCATCTGGCGAAAACCGGTGTCGGCGATGTTCGTGGCCACTGTGATGGCGTGGTCCGATGCCACCTCGCCTTCCTGCAGGATTTCAAGGGCTTCCGCCCTCTTGTCATGTGGGAGGAAGTCCAGGAGGGGAGCGATCTTAAACCACAGCTCCCTGTCGTAGCGGGCCACTGTACGACGGTCCTTCATGGTCCGGACGGACATGTTCCTGCAGAACGCACCGTCTTCCTCCACGTGCTATTTGTCGATGTGAAGGCAGTAGACGCACCGGGAGTGCTCATCTTCCTTGAAGACGTTCTGTAGTCCGCACGCATCCTGGGCAGATACTAAACAGCTTGGATCCAATGGGCGTCGAGTCTCCTTTGCCCTGTGCCATGTCCACGCGGGGTAGGCCTCAAAGATCTTCTGGAATCCTCCAAGAAGTGAAATTCGACAAAAAAAAATAAATCACCCTTTAGGGGTGTAGAAATTTCCAAAACGGGTCCCCGTTAATCGGAAGATAAACGGTGGAGCTTGAGGCTTAATTAACCGAAAAATAAGAGTAAACTCTTTAGAAAAATGCAACACGCTGTAAAAGCTCGAGAGCTAAAGCACGAGGACTCCCAACACTTGAACGTGCAGTAAAAATCTGAAGATGACAGCCACAGGAGGGGCTTAGGTAGAGGGCAGTCATTGGCTGGGGGCAGTATGACGCAGAGACCAGCGATTGGTTATTAGTAGAAAGAGTTCAGAAACGAAACTGAAACTGATTTATTCTTTACCGAGGATTCCCAGCCTGACGACGGGGAATATTCATGAGCATGTGAATCCATGCAAGACCCTATTGCTGGAGAAACATGGCTAACATTTAGTTCAACCAAACAGTTTCTCAATTCAAACTTAAAGGTTCTTGAAAGTACTCCTTGTGACGAGGGTTGTACTCCCTTCCCCTGGATCAATTCAGGAATACTTGGAACACACTTCTGTTTTTAAGTTCTGTTCAAGGTAACACAAAAAAGTATCTTCCAAACCCTGTATCCCTCCTTTGGACATAGCAAATGTCTTTTCCACAAATGTTTGTTCACAATTCAAAGAAACTGTTTTCCACAATATCCTCCTTTGAAAGGCAAATGCCCTTTCACAAGACAAGATCAAAACCAAAAGGAATTGTTCTTTTCAAAATGTTTCACAATTAACGTTTCAACTTCTTCAAATGAACCACTTTTGTCAGAATAGCACAACAACTTTTCTTGACGCTCCTTCAAATAAATTACTGTCCAAAAAGATATGGTTAATAGTTTTTGCTTCAACAAATGTCTTTTCACCACACCTTTTCAACATAGATATACTTCATCTTCTTGTTTCCTGGTATACTCGCCTGTCTGGACTAACTATTATTGACCCTTTCCTGGTATACTCATCTTCCAGGAAGAAAACTCCAACTACATTCAGTTTTGATGGCAATATTGATTCCAAGATTCTCCACACCAATCTCTCATGGAAGGAGGACTGAACAATAACTGCATCTTATTAGAATCTCTTGAGTCATTGTAATGTGTTCTAGTTTTCCCCAAACTGATAACATCTTATAGAAGAGTAATTTTCTAAGTGTCTCTTAAATGTTTCTTGACCACCTTTAGACTGTTGGCAGTTTGGATTACACGTTTCCCCCAGTTGGTATACCAAAAAGTCAGAGTTGACCCTTGTCGCCTCTTTATGGTTTTACAATCTCTTGCTGTTGGCAATGTGAAATACAAACTTTCCCCAATCTATCTCTCTTGAAATGGGAGTTGGTTTACTGTATCTTTCTCACAGCCTCTTGGTTGTTGGTAATGCTGACTGAAAGCTTTCCCCACTTGTAATCCCTCATAAGGGAATTCACGTTCTTGCCACTTCTGCTTTACGTTCTTAACCGCTTTGTATTTGCAATTAGAACGTTTCTGCTTTCTTTTACTAAGTATTGGGTATTCAAAGTTATTGGATTTCAACTTTGCTTCATTAATTGTCCGATAGTCCAAACTTTGTAGATTCTGCTTTCTTTAATGGTTTGGTATTCAAAATCATTAGTCTTTAATGGCTTTCCTTTACGGAGTGCCCCGGGGTCAGCATCACCATTAAGCCAACTCACCGCTTGTATTCTGCAGCTCTGTCTCACAGTTGGGTGTTGCAGTGAATTTGGGTGTTGCAGCAGGTTTTCAGTCTCCCGTCCAACTTCTCTCTTGCGACCATGTACCTTTGGTGAGTTGCGAGTTGGGTCTCTGAGAGCTCTGACAGTTCTGTTGATCTTCAGCAGTCTTTCAAACACTGACACACCATACGCTGAACGGGGCGTAGGTCTCCTCTTCAGCTGGACTTCTTCTTGACATGCCACCTTCAGCTGTACGTACTCTGCAATCTGTTGGGCCTTCACCCTTCGTGAGAGGATTGCCTGGCGTTTTTATTCCTGTGGCTGCTCCAGCCCAACGGGCAGCTAAGGCTTCATCAGCTACGCCTCCTGCATGACATTCAACTTCGCTTTCCTGTATTTCTTGCTCTCTCTCCACCTGTGCCTCATCTTGGGAATTATCCTGCTCAGGTGCCTAGTCTATAACAACTAGACCGCACCTTCTGCATAACAGTACTTTGAATCTTCATTGACTCTGGCCCTTCTTCGTCCCAGTATCATATGCATTATGGGTAATAATGTCCATATTAGATAATGTGATATTAGTTTGTTCAGTTTTACATTTAGTTATTTCAGACTGTTTTAGGTATAGAGAATTATTAGAAACAGCAAAGGTTGTGAAACGGGTGTGTGCTTTAACATTGTAATGAGGACTTCCATTTAAAAGGTGGAATTAGGATAATTCAAAAGGTTTCATTTTTAGTTCTTGAACCCCTGAAGCATCAACATTATTCTGTCTAGATGATTTCCCCTTACATGTTCTTGGAGTATTTATATGGGAGGGACTTGCTCATTGATAACATGCCATTAAATATTTAGGAATGATTTGACTTTCATCCTCAGAAGATGGAGAATACTGCGTCCCTCCTAGCAGAGTCAACACTTCTCCTTGACAGCCGTCTCCTCTCATGTGATCCTCCCTCCGGACACTACACCCAGGAACCCGATCGGTAGAGCAGAGCTTCCACCCAGTGGTTCTGTCTGGTGATTGGTTCCACTGCACGCTGCTTTGCCGGGATGTGAGCGGCTGCGTCTCCAACCTCTCCGGGTTGCCGGGTCTCGTAGTAGCTTCCAGCAGTGCAGTCAGCTCTATAATAGCTTTGGATTCCTATAGTAGACTCCGAAGCTCTGTTGGAGTGCCGAGAGGCTCGGCGGAGCACTTCAGTTGATGTAGCTGCTTGTCGCCTGGGTGCTGGTCTTCAGCGGACATCACACTTCCTCAGTGGGACGTAGCGATCGGCCATGTTGGTGTTTCAGCCCAAGTGGCTGCTTACCATAATCTATTTAAAATTCTGTTCTCTCGCAAATTCAGGCCCGTAACTACCGGAGGGTCGTGTTCGTTGGTAAACTGTAGGCCAGTATTATTACTGCAAAGCTGTAAATCCGCAGAAGTAATCTTTTATTCTCGCAGTGCTGCAGAGCTCGGTAAATTCACCTCTCCATCTTGGTCCAGCCAGGCCACGCCCCAATCCAATTCCTTTTTATAAGTCAACACCAAAAATTATTAAAGGGGGTATTTTAAAGTTGTGCTAGCCCCGTCTGACCCAAATAAAGGATATTACATCTCTCCTGACCCAACACCCAGCTGCTAGTTAAAAACCTAGATAACCAATTAAGAAGCATCACTGAAGCTACACACAGTTGCGAAATAAGTCGGATTACACACCTTTTTCCTGATAAATCCAGAGTCTGGCGGGTCTTTTGTGATTCTCTCCTGTCTCTTTTTGGTCTCTGGAGCCATGTTGGTTCTGGGATATCCCGTTGTCTCTTGCTGCTCATCATTGGTCTTTCAGATCACTGAAGTGTAAAGGCGACAGATTTTTTCTCTCTCTGTAGCAGAGATTATTCTCTATAGTGGAGCTCATCATATTGTGTTGCTCTTCTACCATTGCCTCCCTCTATCCTGGGAACCGCTTGCAACTGTACCAGTCTCCTCACAGTTGTTAGGGAGAATTCTCTGTTTAGGCTGAATTTCCTAACCTAGTGAGTCCCCCAGCAGCTTTGCTGGATTTTTGGGGTTTATTTTTTTCTCCTGCCAAGAGTGAGGACTCTTCTACCCTCACTCTTGGACATGACTTGAGAGTGTTTCTGTGACTTACTATGTGCTTATGGGCTATGGGGTATTTTTTCCCATAGGCTTTCATTGGTTTTTGAATATGTGTTACACAGCACCTCAGTGCAGTAACACAGGGGTGTCATAGAGACCCCCAAACATAGACTCCACACCCTGGGACTGACTACTGTCTCCCTGGGTCTGTAAAGTCACCATTGACTTTACTAGTCTTAACTTAGGAACTTAACCAGTACAAACCATCATACTGTGGAAGTACTGGTAGGGGCAATTAGATTGCCCCTGGGTCCGTTGTCGAGGGGGTACTGTCCCGTCCCCCCTCGCCGAGTTTCTGGCTGGTGGCAGTGGATACCATGGAAATATTCCACCGGAATATTTCCCAATGGGATTTCCCATTGATTTTAATGCACCACTTTTTGGTGCAATGTTAAAGATACCGCCGGTTTATTTATTTAATATAAATTCACCGGTTGGGATTTTTTGCCAGAACTCGCTGCCAAAATGGCGTCTAGGTTCATTTCAGTAACCCTGAACCCGAGTCGAGCCTTTGTTCCACTTTTGGCGGGCTTCTGCACAGAAGCCCTCCAAAGTGGTGCCATTCTGTCTGGGTACCACAGGGGGTGTGGGAGGGGGATTAGGCACCCTGGACTGAGTTGCCTTGCCAACTCATGTCGCACTCTGGTGTGATTGGCCCAGGTGGTGAGCCACCCCGCTCACCACTTAGCATGTTTGAGTGACAGCTAGGCTGTATGAATGGGGGTTTGCTGCATAAAAGCAGGGTTTTTGGGACTGGTTCTTCAGAAGTCGCCACAGGACCTAAGAAGCCGAAGAGGGAGAAGCCGAGCCGACCTGCCAAGACGACACCACCGGTGGAGCCCTGCGGAACCGTCTCACCACTTTTTCCGACGACAGAGAAGATCTCCCGCCGGAGAGTCTTCTTCCCTTGACTGGTGGGGACAACCAGTTTCTGCCTCCTTTTCGCCGCCCTGAAGCATCTCGTGGCCGCCTTGCCTGTGCCAAGCACCCCGGCAACCGGGATACCACTTTTTACCTCAACCACGAAAGAGGGGTAACATCCTTTTAACCGGAAAAACTCCACGGCTGGTTTCTTCCCTGGTAGTGCAACGACCTCCAGCTTTCCTCCACAACGAGATCTTCTCCTCCTCGTGACGACGCCGCGACTTGCACCCACTACCAGGAACAACTGCCATCGCTGGAGGATCCTTTCCATTTTAAAAGGTACCGTGTTCCGCCCGGCTTCCCTTGCCACCGATTGTACGGGGTAGATTTAACCCTCGGCTCACGACCCTGGGTAAGCCTGGGACACCCTAACTAAACTTTTCTTAACTGAGAAAACCCTTTTCTACTCACCTGTAAAGACTTGTGACATTGTGTGATCTTGGGCATCTTTTCGCCTGGCTTTCCCTAGAGTGGGCCTGGCAACCGAACTTCCTTGCTCCCCAATAGACTGCCTTGCTAAACTTATTGTGAATCTCTGAAAAAGTGTTTTACCTTGCTGTTTTCATTATTTCTGCCTTTTCCCTCCCTTTTTAACTAACTTGTTGGAGTGCCATCTAACGTTAAGTGCTCACCTCTGTTTGTAAATAAGTGGTGTTAACTTAGACTTGTCCAACAAATAACTAGGGATGTACATATAAGTAATAGTGACTGTGTTTTGACTTACTTACCTTTTCTGTGCTAGTGTAATTTATGAGTGTGTCTTTTAAATAAATAATTATATACTTTTACACCTAGCTCTGGTCAGTGTTTGCTTGTACTACTGTGCCTCTGTACCTATTATGTATGCTCTGTATACTGCCTAACTCTTCTTGAGGGAAGTCTGACTGCTCAGCCACAGCTACCAGGTAAATCTGGGTGGTGCAGACTGCTACCAAGTGGGTTTACTGCCAAACACCTGTAGCCTTAAATCTTTTGCAGTGGTCCCAGAGGGAACTGCACAGGTTTCTCTCTAACAACAGTCACATTGCAAAATGAGAGCAGAGCAAGAGTTGGGCCGCTGCGCACTAGCTAATCTTCAGCTGAGAACCCCTAAAATGGATTAAAGTTCTTTCCCCACTGCAATCTGAGTGCCAATTCCTAATCTTGGTCTGCCAACGTTACTGCTCTTCGCTGTGGAAATTATTAACCTTGAGGGTGCATAGTCTTCAACAAAGTTTAGCATCCCTGATGCCTGAATCTCAGGAATGAAAAGTGATGGAATAAGCATGGTGGCACCCTTTGCAGCTAAGAGGAATGTCACTTTTGGTGTGTGGCACATGGCCCTCAAGTGACACCATAGAACACATTTGCTACCCCTTAGCGCATGACTACTGAAAAGGTTTGTTGGATGTGGTGGCAGCATACTACAAATAAAACAAGTAGTAACTAAACCGGGAAGAAGTCCCTAGTATGGGTGGTTGCGCACTACTTTAATAGTTAGTGTGAAACTAGATTAGTCCGAGAGGTTAGCTGCAATAGTGAGGCAAAGAAGGGTGATTCTCCCGGTATCCCTTCCAAAAGAGTGTACATGTGTATTAGAAAATGTATCACAAGGTGCGCTCTCCCCCACGTGTATGTTGGAGGTGTTATTAGCATAGGTACATATACATCCAATTTCTATTTATAGAGACAGGTAACCAGAAGCTATATAAATAAGTATAGTCTCCGACAGATAGTTTTAGAGGTTTATTCACAAACACTACACGCCAATACGTGTTTCAGCCCTCTCTGGGCCGTCCTCAGGGCGTTTAGATAGGTGATAGTTAGGATTCACTGTTAAAGTGATCCCTTCATCAAATGTCTTAGTTAGCTGAATGTCTTTCTTTTTTCAAAGTTAACAACAGAATCAGGTTGGGTGTTGTCTAGTCTCGACTAGACAACACCCACATTTCTTGAGGAACACGACTGACGGACGTGCTGGAGACAGCATTCAGACACGCATTGAAGCGGTTAATGAGAAGCAGCTACAGAACTGAAAATCGCGACAGTGCGTTATTCTTTGCAATATGCATTTAACCTGATTCTGTTAGCTTTGAAAAAAGAAAAATACATTCAACTAACTAAGACATTTGATGAAGGGATCACTTTAACAGTGAATCCTAACTATCACCTATCTAAACGCCCTGAGGACGGCCCAGAGAGGGCTGAAACACGTGTTGGCGTGTAGTGTTTGTGAATAAACCTCAAACTATCTGACGGAGACTATACTTATTTTATATAGCTTGTGGTTACCTGTCTCTATAAACAGAAATTGGATGTATATGTACCTATGCTAATAACACCTCCAACATACACGTGGGGGAGAGCGCAACTTGTGAGACATTTTCTAATACACGTGTACAAATAAAACAATCTGTGGAAGAAACTGTATTCGGGAAAGTGAACCGTCTCTATTTTGGAAACAGAAAAAAAGACAGTTTGCTACCATAATATGGCTTACATTTTAACTGAACACTAGGACATTTATTTAGGTAAGTTAGAATGTTTGGCGGTACTAGACACCCATGTGTGGTACTAAAATTCTATAAATACAAAAGCATTATCTGGCAAGCCGAAAGAGGCAGAGCTCCTTGACCTGCATCAGACAGCATGCTTGTTTCTAGTACTTTGCAAGACAACACCACACTATCGATCACGGGCAAGTGAGAGCGAGCATGAGAAGACGCTAGATTTAATTGAGGAAGGAAGTTCTTATTCAGTCATTCCAGACTGTAGTAGCAGTAGCTCAATGCAATACTTCACCAACTCTCCTCTCCCCCAGAAACTATGCACCATACCCCTTCAGACTCCTTTCTAATTGCAGGCCCCAACAACTTATGCATTCGGCTGTGCCGCTCATCCACTTTTCTTGTAAGAGAAAACTCTGCCGCTGGAATCATGGTCTATGAATTCAGCATGCAGAAATTAACTTGCAATAATTACAAATATTGGTTAATAGGCATTCCTTTATAAATATACTTTGCCGAACAGTAAATCTGTAACTCACAATGATGGGAGGAATCCCATCTTCCCTTCACTGCATGCAAGAGCATGCACATCCACAGAGCACAACATACATAGGGCACACGCTCAAACTGTAATGAAAAACATGGGCCTTCAAGTCACTCTGAAGGAGTGCACAGTTTGCAGCTGTTGACTTTAGGTACTTTGGGATTTTGACCCCGAGACCTGTTTACCTTGAAGATGTTCCTTGTGTAGTAATGTATTCAGCTGATTCATTATGGCAAATACCAGCACGGCCTCCATAGATGCTCGATAGCGCCCCGAATTATCAGGATCAGCCCCAAGGCCCAAACTCTTGATCCCTTGACCGGTCCCCAAACCTTCCAGGAGGGGCAGTTCCTGAGGAAGGAAGTTGGTCACCATGTTGTGAAGAGTTCGCTCCTTGGATCCTGGGTCCAACAACCAACACGCCACCTGTAATTTATATAGTACAAGCCAGGAGTCAAAACAAAGTATATATTGATAGACAAACACAAGTGATATTGCTAAAGGCATATGCAAAATTAAGATCTATTGATGGAAAGAGTTTTTAACAAAATGTAGCAAAAGAAAATATAAATAACGAATGGGCAAATTTCAAGTGTTGTCCGTGCCCCAACCGGTCAATAAGTTGTACTATGTAAATCATATGCAGCTCTTTAGAAGACTTATACAGTGAAAAGATATCAGATTCTCTCACAAGAGCTTATTGATTCAGATACACATATAGGAAGCAAAGATAATCAAGTTGGTAAATCCAATTTAATCAGTTCATATGTAGTCTCCCATTTAGAACATTCGTACTCAATTTTAAGCTGGTTCAGTGTATCAGAATCAATAATTTCTTGCGAGAATGCAATATATTTTTATTGTATAAATCTTATAATAAACTGTGCACGACTCCTTTTTTGGCAAAAGAAAACCCTGCACACAATTGTATGCAGAGAGATCTTTCTGTCCTCAGTTTATAATCTATGTCTTTGAGATTCTATACACAGGGATAATGGGGCTGATTGATTGCAACAATGACATGGCTTGAAGGGCAAAACTGTGCCCTTGGCTGGAGGGCGAGCAGTCACATGGCATAGAATGATCTTGACATGCTGACTCCATCTGCCTGGTGGGAAGTCAGGTGGGGCCATTTTGTAGGACAGGCTGTGCGAACAATTCTCCTCTGCTCAATCAGTCTGAGCAAATCTCTGAAACATAATTACAGCCACAGAGCCGGAACCTGTCAGGGCCTTTCAAATTTCCAGGCAGCTTGACGAAAGCAATGAGTGCTCCTCCCTGTGACTGCAATCAGACAAGGACAAGATGAACCGCGAGATGGCCCGATGGCTGATTAGGAAAGGCAGGGGAGATTAATAGGCATGCACACAGAGATAACGCCACCATTATCTCTCAGAGGACACATGGGCTGATTAAACACAAATGCCAGGACACTGCAAGGTAGCGGCTTCAAAGCCGCCTTCAGTTTCCAGGAAGGGTGTTTTCATAGATTTATCTTGCTGCAAGGCCTTTGTCGCTAATACAGATGTAAAAGTTAATATATGATGGTCATAGAGCATCTCAGTGTCAGTTGTAACACAAGAGCAAGCAGGCAGTTATCTGCCATTTTAAGCTTAAAGATGTTTCGAGGACCCTGGTTCAGTATAACGGAAGTGAGAGGTGGAAGAAAACGGTCCCAGATAAACGCACGTGGCCCGTCAAGAGATTTGCCGGGTTTAGCACCTAAAAGTATCGTCTCCTATGCAAACATTAACAGATGTCTTACAATATAGCGAGTTGTGCCTATTATAATGACTAGGTCACACATCCCCCCTGCCTTTTAGTTGCCTTTGAGCACTGGTTCATAGAAGGGGTTAAGAAAGAGGGGGTGGAGGGTAGGAAACAGGTAGCCATTTGACAATTCGGTTAAACAGGGATTAGTTCATATTCTGGATTGAAGTAATTCTAGCCTTTTCTGGTGCTTTCCAGAGTTTGTCTCAAGGTAGAGGCTCATAGGTTACATTTTTTATTTTATTTATTAATTTCTATTGCGCCAGTAACTTGCAAGTCTCGGGCGCAGAAACATGGACACAAATGGACAAACAACGAGACAGAAACCTATGTGGTTATTGAAGTGTCTGGGGGTGTCTCTATGTTGGTTTTAGTTGAAGAGAAGTCTTCACCATTTTACGAAAGCGTAGGTAGTTATTTTCTTTCCTTATGTTGGTAGGCAGATTTTTCCAGAGGCCTGCTGTAATGATCGGGAAAGATTTACCCATTCCTAGCTTGCGTTTGTGTGTGGCTACCGCAATCCTGTTTTAGTCCGTTGATCATAAGCTACGGCGTGGTGTGTATGTATGTATTTTAGATTTTAGGGAGCCTGGTGCCTTCCCATGAATACATCTATGGGCTAGCGTGAGAGCCTTGAACTGGGTTCTGCTTTCTACTTTAAGCCAGTGCAGCTCCTTCCTGGATTTACTGATGTGGTCGGTTTTAGCTTTGCATTTGATAATCCTAACCACATTGTTTTGGATGGTCTGATAAACATGTAGGCATTTTTTGTTTGCTCCTACCATTAGTGCGTCGCCGTAGTCCAGGCGGGATAGGATAGTTGGTCCTGGCCACAGTGGCACAGTTTCTCTCGGAAAGTTATGGTCTGATGGATTTAAGGAGTCTTAGGTAGTAGTTACATTTTATTTTATGTATTGAGTTTGTGCTTCGGCTCCTAAAGATGCTTCCATCATCATACCTAGTGTTTTCACTTTATCAAGTACCTTGATCTTTGTGTTTTCAATCTGGAAAAGTGCTGTAATCTGGAGAGAGAGAGTGAGTTTCTGGCCTGCTGGGACCCAAAGACCATCAACTCAGTTTTCTTGCCATTCAAGCACATCCAGTTTAGATCCATCCATTGTTCAATATCATCGTATATCCTGAGTAAGTTGTCATTATCTTTGTTGTGGTCCCTGCTGAGTTCCAACACTAGCTGCGTATCATCAGCGCAGTTTGTAAAAAATATTTACATGATCTAATACGTAGCATAGATATCTGATATATAGGTTGAAAAGTAGGGGTGACATGCTGGCTCCCTGTGAGACCCCGGAGATTAGCTCTCTTTCCATGGAGAATTTGTCTCCCCAGTAAACCCGAGATGTCCTGTTTTTTAGGAAAGGCATTATCCATGTTTTTGCTGCTGGTGAACAGTTGGCTTTTTTGCCCAATGCTACTTCACGCAGGTTATGGTCTAGCAGATCAAAAGCCGCATTGAGATCCAATAAGATAAGGAGACCTGCCATTCCCTTATCCTTGATGCTAAGCATCTTTGTCTGAAGGTCTATCATGGCCTTTTCCGTACAGTGTACCGGTCTGAACCCGGACTGTTGGGGATGGAGTGAGTCGGAGACTTCTGTGTGCGTCTGTAGTTGTGATGTGGCTAACCTATCCATGATTAAATGCCTTAATAGTAGAAGTCTGGCCCACGAAAAGATACCACCCAATGAAGAAATAGTCTGCTCTGGGCAGTTACATTTGATGGTCATTTGACACTAGTGCAGAACCGTTCAAGGTTTGTGTGTGTGCAGAGGACGGCAGACAGAGCAGCAACGATAGTACTGAAATTAAGTATTCCACCTGTTTCAACAAAGGATGCGGCCGAGGCAGAGTCTGGAAGCCTTTGGTGCTTGTACAATGTATAAGCACAGAGGAAGATGTTGACGTAGTTTAGTATTCCATGAGAGAGAAGCCATTGGCCAGCCAAAACATGTGGAGGGGCATCGGTGGACAAATCCCAAATAGCTGCAGAGGTGCTAGGCACAGATTTGAGCACTTTAAATTGCATGTCAAATGACTGCTTCAATGAATTTAAGCCTCAGGTTGGGGACCCTGCACTTAGGCTTTGAGGGGTGGGGGCTACATAGCAGGCCCAGTCTAACAGGGGCATTGGATCCAAGAAGAAAGACTCCTCTATGAAAGCATACATGTTCACCCTAGGCCTTATTATCATACAAGTGTTTATTGAGGATTTCACTTTGGCCACAGATTCATATTAATTGGTGTGCAGCACCCACCACATCACTGCAGTGTCAGTCATTGCCTTACAGTGACATCATGCTGCACTGGGAGCATCATTAAGGTAAGACAATTAATGAAGCAGTGAGCAGGGCTGGGGAGTGTTCAGCCACTTACTTTCCTTGGGTATGTGGCCTCAATACAGTTCTGAGTCTTCATAGCTGGCTGGGGTTCTCCTCAGTCTTGTTTTCCTTGATGCATTCTTCGGTTCTATCCTTGTGCCTCCCATGCGGATGATCTACGCGTTTGCTTGTTCCATTACTACTTCATCTTGGTTGCATTGATTCCATTGTAATTGGTTATTTATAACGTGCTTAATACCCAGAGGTTTCTCAGCGCAGACCCGTGGATCGGACCTGTGTTGCTCCGTGTCGTCTTGCTTCCAAGGCAAGCACTTTACCCCTGAGCTATCCTCCCGAGACAATTAACCTGTGATTATGCAGGCCAATGTTCCCACTTGATCTTTGAAAGGTACAACAGCGTTGGGGGTGTACTGTATCTGTCAAGTTTGCCTGAGAGTCATCGAAGTGTTCATGTCCACCAAATTAGATTGCCATGTCTTGTTGGTAATTATTGGCTGAGGATTTGTTAATTGCTAACCTGCAAGGCTTCCAACTCCTTTCATACTCCCAGAAGCTAAGAATGGGCCAGAAGATCCTAAATGTGCCAGGGTTTTCTGAATGGAAGAGCAACCATGTATCATGAGGTGCATTCTACCTGATCTGGATGATCAAATATGTTTCTCCTTGAATACCCTTACCTTGCTGATGCTGGAGTCCCAGATGTGTTCTGGGAGGTTGCTGTGCAAATATGGGAATGTGTTATGTGTTCGCAGATCTACCTCTGATGAAGGTTAAGGGTGTGAACCCCGTGGCGGCACCGATGTTAATCCTGAGAGTCATAATTGCTCTTTTGCACTACTGCATGGCAGCTGCTTCCCCTTAGCCTCGCCAGCTGAAGTGTCTCTTTTATAAATCGGTTCATCCTTTTGTTTCCTCTGGTAGGATGTAACAGCCTATTCTCATTGCCATAAAGGAGGACACAAACTGAACCCCATGACTGGGTATTAGGTACTGTAGGCAGCCTCCACATGGAAAACATGCAATCGTTTGTATGAGATTAGCAGTAGTGATGCCATGCAGGGAGCATGTTACCAGCCATTTGGAAGTGCAATCCATTAGAACTACTGCATAAAAGATGACCCAGCGGCATGTATTCTAATGTGCAACTAAAATCAATGCCTACATTTTCTTTCACAGTATGAGCCCATACTTGTAGAGGGGGGAATGGAGGGGGTTGGATGGGTGTCCTCTTCCTTGCTAGTGGAAAATAATCACAATTTCAATTCTTTTTTTACTAGACGGCTGCCAGTACTATATGATATGATATGATATGGCATTTGTAACGCACCTATACACAAGTGTGATGTGCCGTCTAGTCAGTGTGATGCACAGTTGGCCTTTGTGTGCCACAAAGCTGCATTAAGCACCATCACAAAGCCTAACGGGATAAGCATCAAACAGGCACCATTTAAGAACCTCCAGGTGCATGTTTTTACCAGATAGTCCTTATATGTTGTTCTGGTAGAATACAAAATGTATCCATAACCCCTTCCCTGGCTCCTAAAAGCTTACTTTCTGCCGATATTGGGGTGGGGATAAAGGGACTCGTAGTGACTACTGTACTCGTAGTCAATGGTCCCCTTTCCTACATACTTGTGGGACATTCTACAAGCTTTTTTGTAGCACCAAACAAAAATGTTTGTCTTATTTTCATGACGACGATCCAGCACATGCGTGGCTGCAGACTCAGTCTCCGGGCCTCGCTCCTTAGTCCTTTTCGACCAGCCTAGGTCAGCTGTCAACTGATAAGCTAAGTCATTTTATGGGGATGGAGGGCGTGCATATGGAGGAAAGGGGACTAGGAGCACAGTAGTCACTATGGTGAGTAACTTTTCCTTACTCCTACGTCCCTACCCCTTTCCTCCATACTTGTGGGAGATTCACTAGCACTTGTCTCGAAGTGGGTGGGTGTGAAGTTTTATTTCCAACTTTAGCTGAATAGATTCTTCAGTACTGCTTGACCAAATTGAGCATCTGCCCTTGACCTCATGTCAAGGCAGTAGTGTTTGCAGAAGGCCAAAGGAGAGGCCCAAGTCGCTGCTTTTACGATAGTGGCCCTGGGGACAGGTCTCTGAAATGCAACTGATGCTGTTTTGGCTCTGACCAAGTGGTAGAGGGCTTTGGGAGAAGCACCATTGGAAGAGGGTGTTTATTTAGAGTGCAACCTTTTGAATCGCTGCCACTATTCATCAGGCAATGGTAGCTGTGGAGGCAGAAGAACCTCCATTTGTGCCCTCAAATATAACAAACAGTTAAGATTTTCTGAACTCTTTGCTCATGTCCAGGTAAAGCTTCAGAGTCCTCCGATGTCAAAGGCGTTCAGAACTCTGGTCCCGAGGTTGGATTCGGAAAGAATACTGAAGACAAATCTTCTGGCTGATATTGAACTCCAAATCTATTTTAGGAATGAATGTCGGGGGAGTGCAGAAAACTATTTTGTCGTGATGAAAGGCTGTAAACGGGCCATCGGCAGCCAAAACCAGTATCTCCCTTTCCTCCTGGCTGAGGTGATCGCTACCAGGAATGCAGTTTTCCAGGATCTCAGCCTCATGTCTGCGGAGGCCAACGGCTCAAATGGTTTATGGCACAATGCTGTCAGTACCACGTTTAAATCCCATTTGGGGTGTGGAGGCTCGACTGTTGGAAATGGACGATGAAGACCTACAAAATGCTGCTTTACTAGTGGGTTTGAGATCGAGAAACATTGATCTTCTGAATTTAGATAGGTGTCAAACGCTGACAATCCAATCCTGGTCCAATAAGAAGATGTGAGCCAATTTCCTGAAGTGGACAAATCAGAAATAAAATAAGAGGACATTGTCTAGTGAAGCAGATAAATAACTATTGTGCTTCTCAAGGGACAAGTGACAGAGCCCAAGTCATTTGCTCTTGTACTGTGACCTGGTAGAGTCCTTTCGAGCATCTTGTAGAATTTGCATGTTCTCATCCAACAGGTTAAGATGACCTAGGGACCTGACCTAAGGTACCAGGCTGCCAAGTTCAGCGATTGTGTGGAGGGGAGATGAATCTTTCCCTCTTCCATGGATAGTAAGTCCTGGCGAAATGGAACACATATTGGAGTCTTTGGATAGGTTCACCAGATCTGAGAAAGAGAACCTGGCTGGCCACCATGACGCAATTATGAGTGAACAGCAATCTGCTTCCTGGAATTTTCACAGAGCTCGATGTACCAGCAGAGCAGGAGGGAATGCATAAGCCGTAATCCCATCCCATGGAATCTCCAGTGCATCTCCAAGAGAACCCTCTCCCCGTCAGCCCCTGGATGCATACAGAGGAAAGTGGTTGTTCAGATTCAAGGCAAAGAGATCCACCGGAGAACATCTCCACCAGCTGAACAGATCTTCTACCACTTATGGGTGGAGATGCCACTTGTGGTTGGATTCCGCTAGACAGCTCAGTTGGTCTGCTTCCATGTTTCACACTCCAGGTAGGTGAACTGCTTTGGCAAATAGCCCATTCCCACATTTCTACGGTCAAATTAATGAGACGGGGAGATCTTGGTCCTCCCTGTTTGTTGATGTAGAAAATTGAGACAGAATTGTCCGTTATCATCAATACTGTGTTGCCCTGAATGTTGGGGAGAAAGGACTTAAACGCCAAGAAAAAGGCCTTCAGTTCCAGGTAGTTGATATGCTGGGTGAGGTCCTCCCCCAACCACAGGTCAAAGACTTGAAAGTTGTTGAATGTTGCACCCCAGCCCAGGAGAGAAGAATGTGTTGTCACCACCACCTGAACAGGGAGGGTCACGGAAAGGAAACCCTTGTATCAGATTCCGAGGAATGGACCACCAAAGTAAATCATGTGTCAAGTCTGAGCAATCCGTTGCAACTGAGGACCTGATCCCTGTGACCAAGAGATCCTCAGGGTCAGCTGGGACCTTTGAACATTTAACCTGGCTTTAGGGACTACTTGAACGCAAGATGCCATCAAATCCAGATGTATATGGAACCACAACGCAGTGGTGCTGTCAAAGTGGAACCGGTATGCTGAATGTCCATTACTCTCACCGTGGTCGAAAAGACTTTGGCTAGCAGGGTGTCCCAAAGGAAGCCTATGAAAATCAAGCTTTGAGGCGTCGTCAAGTTTGGCTTCTTGCAGTTCACCAACAGACCTAGGTCGTGTACCAAATCCAGGAGGTAGTGGAGCCGAGCCTCTACATTCTCTGGGGATTGACCCCTTCGCAGCCAGTGGTCCAGGTACGGATAAACATGTACTCCCTGCATACAGAGAAGAACAAGTTACTTACCAACTGGTAACGTTCTTTCGATTGGATGTTCCTCCCACGTATTCCTCATCTTGGATGTATTCCATCCAGCTTTGCTGCTCTTCGGAAGTTTTTTCTGCAGAGGGCGCCGTGCGTCGATGTCGTCGAGTTGATCGTCCCTCGAAGGCCTCCGTCGAGGGTGGCATCATCGGGTATATAAGTAGCACGCACGGCGCCCGTTGGCTTCAGTTCTGTTTTTCCCCTTTTTCACCTTTGATTTTGTACTGTGTAGATTGTGCCGGCAGACAGGTATCAGCCTTGCGTGAGTTGAGTTGGCAATAACCCGAAAAACCTACAGAGGGGTAGGCTGGGAGGGCGATGAGGAATATGTTGGAGGAACATCTAATCGAAAGAACGTTACCAGTTCGTAAGTAACTTGTTCTTCGAGTGGATTGTGTCATCCAACGTATTCCTCATCTTAGATAGACTCCCAAAGCAGTATGGATAATTTCTCTGGAGGAGGGTGTAGATTTTTCAATACCCTTAGATGGCTGAATATAGTACTGCTTTACCAAAATTCAGCTCCTTAGACTGGGAAGCATCGAGACTATAGAATCTTGAAAAGGTGTGCAGTGAAGACCAAGTTGCTGCTTCACAAATGAACCTTATTGGAACACCTCTTTGAAGGGCTGACTAAGAGGTGATGCCTCTGGTAGAATGAGCCCTTAACCCTTCTGGTGGGTCTTTTTGTGCTAATCTGTAGCATTCTGAAATGCAAAGCACAATCCAGCGTGATATTGTCTGTTTTGTCACTGATTGACCAAGTTTCCTTCCGGTGTAGCCAATAAACAGTTGGTTGTCCACTCGAAGATTGGAAAGCCTAGAGATGTAAAATCTTAAAGCTCTTCTTGGATCCAACCTGTGTAATCTTTCCTCCTCCTTAGTAGGATGAGGTGGAGGATAGAATGCGCTTAAAACAATTTTCTGACTGAAATGAAAATCAGATACTACTTTAGGTAAAAATGAGGGTTTAACCCTCAACACAACTCTGTCCTTATGGAACACAGTATAGGGTGGCCGAGAAGACAGTGCCTGCAATTCGCTCACTCTTCTTGCAGATGTTAAAGCAACTAGGAAAGCAGTTTTCCATGTCAGTAATCTTAATGGACAAGTTTTCAAAGGCTCAAAAGGAGCAAACATTAAGAATTTTAGAACTAGATTGAGATCCCAAATTGGCACTTGGAATGGGTAAGGAGGAAACACATTATTGAGTGCCTTTAAGAATTGCACTACCAAAGGAATTTTGAAATAAGAATATTCTTCCGACGAGCGCTTGAAGATGGAAAGCGCTGTAAGATAACCTTTAATGGTACCAACATTTAGACCTCTATGCGCTAGGGACAAGAGGAAGGACAGTACTTCCGGAAAAGAACATAGAAAAGGATCGACATTCTTTTCTCTGCACCAGTTACAAAACTTCCTCCAACTGCAACGGTATAGAGATTTTGTTGCTGGCCTTCTTGCCGAAAGCAACACCTCCATAACGTCATCTGGACGGTCCCAATCCTTGTATCGTAGCCTTTCAGATACCAAGCATGAAGGTTGAGAGTTTTGACCTCTGGATGGAGAACCTGACTCTCCATTTGTGAGAGAAGGTCCTCTCTCTCTGAGGAAGACGTACTGGGGGACAGATGGACATGTCTAGAAGGTCCGAGTACCACAATCTCCTGGCCCAATCCAGGGGAAATTAGGATCATGCGATTCCCAAACTGTCTGTCTCCTGATGACCCGAGGAATGACGGGAATCGGGGGGGGGGGTTGGGGGTGAGGGAACGCGTACAATAGTGGGAAATTCCAATCCACCACAAACACGTCTCCCAGGGCTCCTCTTGGGGGAAATTCCCTTGAGCAATACCTTACGCATTTCAGGTTGATTCCGGTTGCAAATAGGTCTACTTGAGGGGTTCCCCAAAGGGCAAAGATCTCTTGAATGACTTTCTGTGCCAGTTCCCATTCGTGGGACACCGTGCTCTGCCTGCTCAGAGCATCTGCCGTCATATTCTCCTCCCCAGCTAGATGAACTGCCGTTAAAGAGATTCCCTCCTGAATTGCCCAATACCAGAGCTGCATTGCCTCTCTGCACAGAGGTAGTGACCCTACACCACCTCTTCTGTTTAGATAATGCATGGACACTGTTGTCTGGCATTATCAGGACATTTTTCCCCCAGAGAGATGGCAGGAATTCTTTCAGCGCTAGTCTGATTGCTCTCAGCTTCTAAAAGGTTGATGTGTAGTTTGGACTCCAATGGAGACCAACGACCGCTGATTGTCAGATCGTTGGCATGAGCTCCCCACCCCATGAGTGAGGCGCCCGTCACTACTGTGATCTCCAGCCATGGTTGCCAAAAAAGTTCTCCTTTTAGGATGTTCTCTGTACAAGTCCACCATAGAAGAGCTTGTCGAACCTTGTTCGGAATCTGGAGAAGATCTGTCATTTGACCTGAGAACTGGGACCACTGAGTCTTTAGAGCCTATTGAAGGGATCTCATCCTCAAACGTGCCTCTGGCACCAGGAAGATGCAGGATGCCATGAGGCCGAGCAACCTTAAGAAGTCGTAAGCCTGGAGATTTTGGGCATTTTGGAATTTGGAAACCATCTGAAGAATGTCTTGAGCCCTCGACTTGGGAGGCGAGCTCTTTCCCAAGGATGGGTCTAATACAGCCCCTATGTACTGGAGCTGTTGGGAAGGTGTTGGAGAAGCCCAGTCTGTGGAGGAAGTGGCAGGTGACTTTCAGATGATCCAGTGCTTGGCAGAACGTGCCCTGATCAACCAATCGTCCAGGTAGGGGTAGACGTGAATCGCCCCTCTCCTGAGGTGCGCTGCCACCACTACCATTAACTTGGTGAAGACCCTCAGGACAGAGGTCAATCCGAAAGGCAGGATTCGAAACGGATAGTGTGAGTCGCCAACTACGAACCTCAGGTATTTTCTGTGCTTGAGATGAATCGGCACATGAAAATAAGCATCCTGGAGGTCCAATGACACCAACCAGTCCTGAAGTTGAAGGGCCTGAAGGTTCTGAGAAAGGGTAACCATCTTGAACTTGTCCTTCCTGAGGAACTTGTTCAAGTTTCTTAAGTCCAAGATGGGTCACAGTCCTCTGTTCTTTTTGGGGATCAAAAAAAACGGGGAGTACCATCCCTTGTTCTTCTCCGCTGCAGGTATTGGTTCTATAGCACCTTTCTCCAGCAGGGTTAGAACTTCCTGTTGTAGGAGCGGGTCTGAAAACTTCAAAGGGTGTCTCCCTGGTGGATTGCTTTGAGGTTGCGTTAGAAAAGGAAGGCAGTAACCTTGGGCTATTATTTCTAGAGCCCAAACATCTGAAGTAATGGCTCGCCATTCTTGCAGATGCTGTGACAGCCTGCCTCCTACAGGTGTTTTGTGATGCAAGTCCTCAAAGTGGTTTTGTGGCGGTTGTTGCAGCTGCTGATGGCAAAGAGGCTGCATCTGGAGCTGGCTTTGCACGTTTTGCTCGTCCACCGCGAGTGGCCTTTCTCTGGCCCCTTTGACTGGCCATTCCTCTCGCCTTTCCAGATGAGGAGTAGTAACGATAGGATTGTCCCCTCCACAATTGTCCGGATGCACGAAAAAGGCTGAGGTTGCCTAATAGCAGCCCCTAAAGATTTGGCAGCTGCTTTTGAAGTCTGCAACCTCTCAAGGCTCTTGTCAGCCTTGCTGCCAAAAAGGTGAGACCCGTCAAAGGGCATGGTCAGAAGGCGGTTCTGTACGTCCGGTGCGAAACCCGACTTCCGTAACCACGTAAATCTGCAGATTACCGTGCTAGTGCCCATGGACCTGATTACACTATCCGCAGTGTCCAATCCAGATTGAAGGGATTCCGGCATGGCTTCCTTTCCATCTCTAACGATGGCTAGGAACTCTTCCCTTTCTTCCCCTTCTGGTATGTGCTCCGCCGCCATTGCGATGCACTCCCACAGAGTGTACGAAAACTTTAGAAAGGCACATCTGGAGTTGGCAGATTTTAAAGCCATATTCCCAGCTGAAAATACCTTCCGTGCCCAGCCATCCACATGCTTATCGTCCCTGTCTGGACGAATAGACGGGTACGCAAGTGTGATAGAAGCTGTGGCTGCCTGAATGACCAGACCCTCGGGAGTGGGATGTTTGGACAGATAGCCGGGGTCGCTAAAGCAGGGCAGTATTTTGAGGTGAGGGATTTATTTACCAGAGGAATAGAATCCAGATTTTCCCAATTTTTGGCCACCCTATTATGCAGGGGTACATGTCGATGGAGCCTGCTTCGAGGGCGTCATGGCGCTCTTCGAAGATTTGCCCCTCGAGTTGCGTTGGGTCTCGGTGACCTCGAACGGTCGACTCGAATCGAGCGGTCCTTTTCGCTCGGCATCCTGGAAGGTTCTCTATCATTCCGTTTTTCGATCACCCGGGCTAAAGGACGCGCAAGTGTTGGAGTGATGACGCTCCCGGCCGGCTTCCGAAGAAGGCGCGGTCCGAGGATTCGCTTTCTCAAACACCTCCATCATTTTGACCCCGAATGCTTCCCACTATTCGGAGGATGAATGTTTCGTGGGGCATTTCATCCTTTTTGGGGACTCGTCTGAGGACGAGGTGGAGGGGGACCTGTGGCGTTGTCTCTTCGACTTTTTCGTCGAAGACTACGAGCGATGGGAATCGCTTCAGGACCTGGACCGATGCCTTTCGCAACGAGGAGATTTCTCCTCACAGGACCTCGACGCTGGAGGCTTTACGGTCGGGTTTGCGACCTACCTGTAATTTTCCCCTCCTTTCTCGCAAGGCCTTCCCCGTCATTGCCTGACACTTCGTACAGT
The DNA here is from genome assembly GCF_040938575.1 of Ambystoma mexicanum. Taxonomy (NCBI): domain Eukaryota; kingdom Metazoa; phylum Chordata; class Amphibia; order Caudata; family Ambystomatidae; genus Ambystoma; species Ambystoma mexicanum. The sequence goes on along the minus strand of NC_090939.1, from coordinate 80,854,160 downwards.
CCTCCATGTCGTGCCTTCTCTGAGGCGGCACCACAAACACTCTCAGTGCGGGTCTGTGATAGACATTTTTGAACCGCATGACTTGCACTTTTTGAAACCCGATCTCGGGGTCGTGGTCGGCGTCGATGACGAGGACACATTTAGTTTATTTACTATTCTTCACAGAACTCGAGGCGCGCAGAATCTCCGAAGCAACGTATACTGCGGAAAAACTGAACTGAAGCCAATGGGTGCCACGCGTGCTACTTATATACCAGATGACGTCACCCTCCACGGAGGCCTTTGAGGGAACATCGAATCCACATCGACGTACGGCGCCCTTTGCTGAAAAAATTTCCGAATAGCAGCAAAGCTGGATGGAATACATCTAAGGAACAAGTTACTTACCTGTAACTGTTGTTCTCCAGCATGGGTCTGGCATGGATTCACATGCTCATGAATATTCCCCGTCGTCAGGCTGGGAATCCTCGGTAAAGAAAAAACCAGTATCAGTTTCGTTTCTGATCTGTCTTTCGTAGAAATAACCAATCACTGGTCTCTGCGTCATACTGACCACAGCCAATGACTGCCCTCTACCTAAGCACCGCCTCTGGCAGCCATCTTCAGATTTGGAAGCACGTGAAGTGGCAGTATGACCAAGTGAAGAGCCGCAGAGGGGTAGGCGGGAGGGTTCGCATGTGAATCCATGCCAGACCCATGCTGGAGAACAACAGTTACAGGTAAGTAACTTGTTCCTTCTCCAGCATGGGGTCTGGCATGGATTCACATGCTCATGAATAAAGAATACATAGCAGTACACACATGCACAACCACGGGAGGTGGCAAAGGCTCAACATTAAGCATTGCATCAAACTCAACATTAAGCATCTTACCTCCTCACCAGGCTCACCTCAGGCGAACAGGTTGCGCAGCACTGCTTGGCCGACCCTGGACTCCTCCCTGGAATCCCGATCGACGCAGTAGAACTTCGTGAAGGTGTGCGTCGACCTCCACGTAGCAGCCCTGCATATGTCCAGCAGGGGCACACCAGAAAGGAACGCCGTGGTAGCTGCGATCGCTCTGGTGGAATGGGCTCTCGGACGGCCGGGCAGCGGTCGGTTTGCCAACCGATGACAGTACATGATACAGCCGGAGAGCCATCTGGAAATGGAAGCCTTCGAGAGAGCCTTCCCCTGATTGACAGGTCCAAAGTTCACAAAGAGTTGTGACGTCTTCCGAAAACACTTCGTGCGGTCCACGTAGAACTTCAGCGCTCTAGCCACATCCAGCGAGTGCAAAGTCCTCTCAGCCGGCGACGAAGGCGACGGGAAGAATACAGGCAACACCAAGGGTTCGTTGAGATGGAAGTCCGACGGTACCTTGGGCATGAAGGAGGGGTGCGTCCTGAGCACTACCCTCGTGTCGTGAAAAGTCAAGTACGGGGCCTTGCAGGAAAGGGCCTGGATCTCTCCCACCCGTCGTGCGGAGGTGATGGCCACAAGAAACGCTGTTTTCCACGACAGAAACTTCAACGGAGCCGAGTGCAGAGGCTCGAACCGAGGTCCCATGAGCTTGGTCAGCACCACGTTGAGCTCCCACGCCGGGGCCGGAGCCTTCACCGGTGGGAACGATCTGAACAGTCCCTTCATGAACTCTTTCACCAGACGATGAGACCACAAGGACGTCCGTCCCGTGGTTCTGGTGTATCGGGAGATCGCAGCAAGATGAATCTTGATGGACGCGTGTGCCAGTCCAGCTTTGGCCAGCGTCAGCAGGTACGGCAGAACTTGGGGAGCCGTAATCCGTAGAGGGTTAATCTTCTGTGCGTGGCACCAGACAGAGAACCTCTTCCATTTGTGTCCGTAGCATTTAAGAGTCGAGGACGCCCTGGCCTTTGCAAGAACCTCTCTGCAGTCGGCCGGTATGTCGTTTCCTCCAAACTCTAGCGCTGCAGGAGCCAGGCCTGCAAGTTCAGCGATTTCGGGTCCTGGTGGAGGATGGCGCCTCCTTCCCTGGAGAGCAGATCCGCGTCCACCGGCAGCTTGATTGGCGGGGACGCTGACAAGTCCAGAAGGTCCGGGAACCATATCTGCCTCGGCCACGCAGGTGCGACGAGGATCATCCTGCACCGTGACCTCTTGAGCTGGTTGACGAGCCAGATTAGCAGTGGCAAAGGAGGGAACGCATAGAGGAACAGGCCCTCCCAGGGGAACGAGAAAGCATCGCCCATGCTCCTCGCCTGGGGAAACCTGCTGGCGAACCTCCGGCACTTGGAGTTCGTCGCCGTCGCGAACAGGTCGATCTGGGGTGTGCCCCACCGTCGGAAGAGGCGATCCACCAGATCCTGCCGTAGTTCCCACTCGTGGCACGAGCGCAGCTCCCTGCTGAGTGAGTCGGCAATGGTGTTTTTTATCCCTGCCAGATGAAACGGCACCAGAAACATCCCTTGGGCGACTGCCCAATGCCACAGGTCCTGCGCCTCCTTGGATAGTACTGGGGACCTGGTTCCGCCCTGTTTTCTGATGTAAAACATGGTGGTGGTGTTGTCGGTGAAGATCCTCACCACCTTGCCCTTGAGGGACGGAAGGAAGGACCTGAGGGCCCAAAACACTGCACGGAGCTCCAGGACGTTGATATGTAAGGATTTCTCCGTCGGGAGCCAAAGGCCCCTTGCGTGCATATTTTCGGTGTGCGCTCCCCACCCTTCCAGGGAGGCATCCGTGGTCACTGTCTCCTGGTGGGCTGGGGTCTGGCAGTCCATGCCCGCCGTCAGATGCGCGCGGGTGCCCCACCACCGGATTGCTCGTCGGAAACTCTCGTCGAGTGTGATCCTTTCCTCGAAGCTGCCCGTCGTTTGGATCCAGCGCGCGTCCAGGAACTCCTGCAACGGGCGCATCCGGAGCCTGCACATGGGAATGAGGTAGATGCAGGAAGACATCATTCCGAGGAGGGACTTGATGGACCTCACCTTGGCCGCGTCGGCCACCAACATCCGCTGCACCTTGCCCAGGATGGTCCTGGTCCTCTCCTCCGACGGGGAGGCCAGAAGGGACACTGTGTTGAGCCTCGCTCCCAGAAACAGGGTGTCTTGCGCGGGTACCAGGTGGGATTTGGCGTAGTTCACGGAGAATCCCAGGTCCGTGAGAAGTTGGACGGTCCTTGCCGTGTGAACCACGGCGAGCTCCCTTGTCTTGGCTCGGTTGAGCCAGTCGTCCAGGTAGGGGTAGACGTGGATCCCTTCGCGGCGCAGCTGAGCCGCCACCAGTGCGAGGCACTTAGTGAACACCCTGGGTGCCGACCGTAGACCGAAGGGGAGGGCTTTGAACTGGTAATGCCGCCCTCGGACCACAAACCTGAGGAATTTTCGGTGCCCCTTCAAGATGGGAATATGGAAGTAGGCATCCTCCAAATCCAACGACGACAGGAAGTCTCCTTCCTCCAGCTGACCCAGGACGTGCTGGAGGGTGACCATCCGGAACTTTTGCGCCTTGATGAACTTGTTCAGACGTTGCAGGTCCAGGATGGGGCGCCATCCCCCCGTCGTCTTCTTCACGAGGAAGTATCTCGAGTAGACTCCGGAGCCCCGAAGCCTCTTTGGGACAAGTTCGATGGCGCCCTTCTTGAGCATCGCCTTCATCTCCAGGAGAAGTTGAGGGACGTGAAGTTCTTTCCTGGCCACGGGGGGGACGCGCGGGCACTTTCTTTGAAACTCGAGCGCGTGGCCCCGGGCCAAGGCGTCCAGCACCCAACGGTCGGTGGAGATGGACTCCCACACGCTGACGAAGCTCGCCAGCCGGCCTCCCACCGAGGTGCTTCGGTGGGGGCCCGACCCCCCGGCCGGTTCAATCCTGCTTCGACGAGGCTTTAGCGTCTTGTCCTTGGCGACGACGGCGGGGTCCGCCAGGCTTGCCTCGTCCTCTGTAGGCCTCCTGAGATGACGAGCGGGCCGCTTGACGGTAGGAGGAGAAACCGCCGCCGGAACCTTTGGAGGCGCCCTTGCCTCCGCTGCTCCGAAAGGGCGTCCGTCGTTGTTGCAGAACTCCAAGGGCCCGGGCCGTCTCGGTGTCCGCTTTAATGGCCTGAAGGGAATCGTCCACCGTTTTTCCAAACAGGTTGTTCCCATCGAAGGGCATGTCCAGGACTCTGGTCTGAACGTCTTGACGGAAGTCCGTAGCCTTGAGCCATCCACGCCGCCTAAGGCAAATGCCGTTGCCCAACTGGCGGAACCCCGTGTCGGCGATGTCCGTCGCAACGGTAATGGCGTGGTCCGAAGCCACCTCACCTTCCTGCAGGATCTCCAGGGCCTCTGCCCTCTTGTCGTCCGGCAAGAAGTCCAGCAGGGGAGCCAGTTTGTACCAGAGCTCCCTGTCGTATCGGGCCACGATAGCCAAGGCGTTGGCAGCTTTAATCGTCGTCGCTGCAGACGAGATGACTCTGCGTCCCATAGCGTCCAATTTCTTTCCCTCGCCGTCCGGTGGGGAAGTCGATGTGGAGGCCGCACCCCCCCCCCCCCCGCTTTTTTCCTGGCCGCCGCGGAGACGACGGAGTCCGGGGTAGGCTGCGCCCGGAGGCACAGGGGGGCCGTGTCCGGGACCCGGTACTTTTTCCTCGTACCGGTCTCTTCTAGCTGGCGTCGTGGACGGATTCTTGAGGAGGGTTAGGCCCTCATCCCAAATGTCGTCCAATAGAGGCACCGCGAGGACCGTCTTCCTCTTGGCCTCGCGCCGCTGATAAAGGAAACCTTCCTCCTTCTTCTCCTCAGGGCAGAGTTGGAAAAGCTCGGATGCCCTGGCGATCATTGAGTGGAACGATCCAATCTCGTCGGGCGGAGAAGCCCTGGTGGGAGGCGACGACGGTAAATCCTCGTCGTATACCTCGTCGTCCGTACCCGTCGCTGCCGTGTCAGTCCCCGTATCATCCCCTCGGGTGGACGGGGAGGAGGGCTGGAAGGGGCGCGACGGCTGAAAAGGAGGTGGAGGGTGGATCCTTCTTTTCTTGGTAGGGGGAACACCAGAAGGTCCCGGTTCTGGGTCCCCCGACGGGAGAGGTTCCGTCGGCAACGGTAGTCTCGTCCTTATCTCAGAGCATAAGGACTGTATAGCCAACAAAATGGCCGCCGAGTTGTCTCGCGGCGCTGGCAGAGGGGAATCCGACGGGCGATCAGGGGCCCCGTCGGTACCCTCGTCGTCACCTGCGTCGGGATCCATCCCGACGGGCCGGTCTTCTTCCACGCCGAGGCCGTGGCTTAAGACCTCGACCAGCTCCTCCTCCGAGGTTGAGGCCGAATCTACGACGACGCCCTGCCCCCCCTTTTTCTTCCCCACGGGGGATTTCACGGGGGTCCTATCGATGGGCACAAAAGAGGACTCCCTCCGAGGTGGCAGGGAGACTCTGAGCCCCGAGGTCGCCACCACTGGTGTAGCCTCCACAGGCTGAGCCAGGGCCGCCGCGACAGTTTCGATAGAGGGCTTGGCCGGATGGATTAAGGCCTTCACCACCTTAGGTGCGCTCACTGCCTTATCCTTGAGGGGGGGGGGGGGGGACACAGCCTCGCTCCCCCTCCGCCTTCGAGCTCGACCGGGGCCTCTCCAGGAGCTTCGCCGGGTGCTCGGCCTTCCTCTTACCCGACCCAGAGCGTTGGCTTGTGGTTGATGGTGCCGGGGAGGGTGCGCCCTGCCTGGCGCCCGTAGAGCCTGACCGTTCGGCGCTCCCGGTGCCAGCGGACTCGCGGTGCTTGGCCCTATGTTGGACCCCCGACGCCGGGGCGTCCTCAAAGGTCTTAGAAGACCGCTCGGATTTCTTCCTCTTCTTCTCGCCGGACGGGCTCTTCCCTTCTAGCCAGTTGGCGAGACGTTGATGGCGGTCCTTCATGGTCCGCTCCGACATGTTGCCGCAAAACGCACAGTTCTTCTCCACGTGCGTCTTGACCTCATGTAGGCAGTAAAGACAAAAAGAGTGTTCGTCCTCCTTGAAGACGTTCTGCAGCTGGCATCCAGGGCAGACCCTGAACAGCTTTCCGGGCGTCGAGCTTCCCTTCTCCTGGGCCATGCCGGGCCTGAGAAACTTCTGGAGTCCTCCAAAAGCGTAGCTCGACGAAATCTTCACCCTGGAGGGACGCAGACGAATCCGAAACGGGTCCCCGTTGATCGGATGGAGAGTCGGTGGAGCTTGAGGCTCTTTTGACCGAAAAAACGAAGTTTTTGAGAAAAAACGTGAAAAAATAGCACTAACGCTCGAGAGCAATAGCACGAGGATCCCAACACATGAACGTGCGGTAAAAATCTGAAGATGGCTGCCAGAGGCGGTGCTTAGGTAGAGGGCAGTCATTGGCTGTGGTCAGTATGACGCAGAGACCAGTGATTGGTTATTACTACGAAAGACAGATCAGAAACTAAACCGATACTGGTTTTTTCTTTACCGGGGATTCCCAGCCTGACGACGGGGAATATTCATGAGCATGTGAATCCATGCCAGACCCCATGCTGGAGAAGATGAGGAATACTTTGGAGGACACAATCCACTCGAAATGAAACTACTGCTGCCATGATTTTCATGAAAACACTGTTGAATTGAGTCCAAAAGGAAGCACTTGGTACTGGAAATGTGACTGCCCCACTAAACATCTCAAACATCCAATACATAGGCCATATAGGGATATGAAGTTAGGCATCCTTCAGATTCACTGCACAGATCCAATCTTCTTGGTGTAAGGGTGAGCAGATTTGTGCTGGGGTAATCTTAAACTTTTGGAGGGGAAGAAAAAGATTGAAATCTGCCAAGTCCTGGATGGTGTGCAGACATGCCTGGTTCGACTTTGGCACCGTTAATAGATGGGAGTAGAAACCTGTCCAGATTCTGGACTTGGCACGTCCACTATTGCATTAATCTCCAGAAGTTTGGAGATCGCCAGCCTGAGAGAGGGAGACCCAATCTGGTTTAGAAGGATGAATAGTGGTCAGAGGAAGCCTGAACCTTTTGCTGGACACTGAAAACACCCAGGAATCCAGGGTTATGGTCCTCCAGGCATCCACAATGCAGGGAAATTCTCCCCCAACTAGAGTCCCACGGGACTGAGCTGGAACATAATTTAGATGAGCGTGCCTGGCGGGAGAAAAAAACGATAAGAGGTTTTCTGTAGTTTCTTCCTTTGGGTGCTGGGTGATCTCTCCTACAGTCTCGCCTTTCGTTCCTGAAAACCCAGGAAGCCAGAGAAGGATTGGCGGATGCTGTTTTTGTTAGCATGGACAGGTGTTTTGCCATGAGTGTGCTCGCTTTCTTTTTTGCCAGTTTCTCATCTGCTGTGTCATGGGACAAATCTTTGCAATCGAACAGGAGGTCCAGTACTTTATCTTGTACATCTTGAGTGACTTTGGTGGCATGAAACCATGCCTGCCTGCACACGTCTGTGCCAATAGTGACACCTCAATGTGAGTGTTTACCTGGTGTGCCTTTGTTTCGAAGAGATCTTGTGCAACCATTCTAGCATCCGCGAGGCCACCTTTAAATTGATCGACATGCTTAGATGGAACACATTTTTCAAATATCTACCAGATCCTTCCCCAGCTTTTGGTTTGCTGCTGCCAAACGTTCTGTGGCATTAGCTTGTCTAAGCTGGGGAAGTGGAGTTCGCAAAGCTCTTTTTGCCAAGGGCTTCCAGTGTACAATCTTCCTAGCCAAGCACGTGAGGCGGCAGAAGAGGATGATGATGAGGGCCTCGAAAACATAGTAGCAGCTGCAACCACCGAAGATTGATAGACTTCCTCAGTCTGAAGTAGTCTATAACATATGTTGATCCTCTTATTTGTAGGCATTACCGTGTGAGGCTTAGCCAATACTTTCCTTGCCTCCTTTAAGAAGTCTTTTTGAAGCCCCATTCGAGTTTTCTCCAAGTTCTTAATGTATTGAGCCCCTGCTAGCTTGCCTCCCTCCGAAGGTGGAGGCTTGGGGACAGGAATTTCAAAGAATACCATTAGGTCCAGGAGCCTGTTGTGAAAGGCTCATGCAGACAGGATTTCCTCTCCCTCCTAGACTAGATCAGTATCAGCGGGGTCATTAAGGTTTGCTGCGGTGCCGTAACAGGATAGTAGGCAGGAGGAACCATTGGAAACTCTGGAGCCTGCGGCAGTGAGCGGCTGTGGCTCCACTTGGGCTGGAATAGGGGGCGGGGTACGCATTTCAGGAGTTTTAGGAATTATCTGCTTGAAAATGACATTGAAGAACTCTCTTGTAGGATCTGAATGTATTAGTGTGTATAACCTAGTAAAGAAAGCATCTTCTGACTGTTGTGATCTCTGCTGTTGAGGGGTAGGCCTCAGAGGTGGTGTAGGCCTGGACCGCGATTCTGTGGAGATCGGATGCCAAGATGTCCTAGAAACCCATGGATCTGCATAGTACAGCGTAGAGGAGGTGATGGGCAGAGACAGAGTTGGTGATAAGGACATCCTAGTAGTGGCTCATCACTTCACTCTCTCTGTAAATGGATCACTGGGGAAAGGCCCAGAAAGGTCCAGTCCCAAGGACACACTTAGAATAGACCTGGGACAAGACGATGTCGCAAATAACCCTGAAGAATTCACAGGGGGAGCTGGCTCCACTTTGGGGACCTTGACCTGTAGCTGTGACATGACTGAAGGGGCTCCTTTGGTTGGGCCCTGTCGTATTGGGCCCTGTCGTACTTTGCCCTTGCGCAGGGAACTCGTCGGTGCTGGTACAAGGTTTAGCCCTTGGTGAGGGGCCCTCGGGGGTAGTCCCGGTGTACTTAGTCCTGGTCTCGGGGACCTCGGCTGAGCCAGAAAGATGATTAGCCCTACTTGTGCAAATCTCACTGAGGTGGTGGGGCTGGGGGGAGGGGGGGGGACAGTCTGCGGCAGAGTTAGCCACCAACGGGGAAACCTCAGCCTTGCCGGCAGTTTTATTCCTTAAAGGCTAAATCTACCTTGCTGTTGCCTGTACCTTTCGCCCCGAGTTGGGGAACCTCAGAGCAAGCTCTGGTATCCAATGTAGCCTGCTGGGCATCGGGACAGGACCCGGTAGCGCTAGGGTGCAGTCGACCCCTCCCGTGACCTGGGTTCTCCCAAGAGGAACCACCGCCCAAAGTACCCTGAAAAGGCAGTCACTTACCAGTCGCAGATTCTTCCCTGACCGAACTCACGAATGTGGTCAGGTGCTGGCTGACAGAAGACTTCTTCCCAGCATTGAAAGCGTCTAGTGAGGGCCCAAACGGAAAGTGTGCCACAGAAAAAGCACGCGTTCCACCTGTGATCCGGGCCAAGACACTAAGCAGAGCACATGAGGATCCAACGCCGAGTAGCACAGACTACACAACACACAAGAGGCAAAACCCTTTAGTCCCAGCATATTTTGATGGTAAGAGAAAAGGGGAAGAAAAAGATCCTACTGGTGCTATGCTTCTAGCTGCGACCGTGCAGAGAAAAAGACTGAGGAGAGCAAGGCCCGGAGGAGGGGTTGCAGAGGCCGAGCCTGCAGCCATGCATGTGCCAGACACGCATCATAAAAATAAGATGGAAAGGTTTTTGTATGGTGCTAAAAAAAAAGCTATGGTCCTGTCCGGAAGGACGGAATCTCCCACAAATATAGTGGAAAGGGGACAGGATGTAGGAGTATCTCTAACCTTTCCTTTTTTTCCATCTAAAAAGTGTGGACTTTAACAGAATGATTTATTTATTATTTGTGTGCTATGCGTTTCTCTGTTAAACCAACTTCTGGGACCAAGTGCATCATCTGATTGAAAAATGACAGCAGTTCTGTGTAAGGCACTAGAGGTGGGACGGATGCCATCTGAACTGAGGGTTGGTAGATGACAGACACATGTAATGTGGAAAATGCGGATCTGTTTGGGCGAGAGCCTTTTAGGAGTCTCCAGGTCAGGTGATCAGTGCAGCAGAAACGTTTGAATTGATGGCGGAACTGGACAGACGATTGAGCCCTCTGCCAGGAGACTGGACAGTGGACTAAAAGGCTTACTTTAAGTTTTAGTTTCATAGTTTCAGTAACAAGGTCATAACCTATAACGGAGGAATTCAGTTGGGTGGGTATATGTTTGTGTAGGATTGATCTATTAGAGCAAAAATGCAGCTTTGTGGATTGTTTGCCAAGAAAACGAAGTGTTTTGTCTTTGCTACTCTACAAAACAGATTGTGTTTGTGTGAGCTTTGTTTTTCTGAGAGTAGTTTCCATCAGTTTCTAAAAATAGAACTCAAACAAATTCTCATGTGTCTCCTTGTCCCACCCCAGTGGGTGGATATGTCACTTGAATTTTATAAATGTCTCTGGACCTCACACTAAACTTGCAACAGTAGCAAATCTCCCGGTCCCACAAAACAGCTTTCCAGGTTCAACAAAAAAGGTCTTCCAATCCAGGTGCCTTCCTGGAAATAAAGGTCAGTTCTCACTCAGAGTCTTTGAAGGTGGGTCCCAGTTGTCGGGTCTTCTGCTTCTCGTCCTGGTCTCCTCATGTCCTGGGAGATCCTTCCATGGGTAATCAGGCCAGGGTGCGATCTCACCTTACTGCTAGCCAGCAACAGGAGTAAGGAACAAGTTACTTACCTGTAACTGTTGTTCTCCAGCATGGGTCTGGCAGGGATATTCCCCGTCATTAGGCTGGGAATCCTCGGTATAGAAAAAATCAGTATCAGTTTCGTTTCTGATCTGTCTTTCTTAGTAATAACCAATCACTGGTCTCTGGGTCATACTGCCCCCAGCCAATGACTGCCCTCTCCCTAAGCCCCTCCCCTGGCAGCCATCCTCAGATTTGGTAGAACGCAAAGTGGCAGTATGACCAAGTGAAGAGCCCCAGAGGGTTAGGAGGGAGGGTTTGCATGGGAATCCCTGCCAGACCCATGCTGGAGAACAACAGTTACAGGTAAGTAACTTGTTCCTTCTCCAGCATGGGGTCTGGCATGGATTCACATTCTCATGAATAAGAGAATACATAGCAGTGTACACATGCACAACCACAGGAGGTGGCAACAGGCTCAACATTAAGCAATACAACAACTCAACATTAAGCATCTCTTACCTCCTCACCAGGCTCACCTTAGGCAAACAGGTTGCGCAGCACTGCTTGGCCGACCCTGGACTCCTCCCTGGAGTCCCGATCGACGCAGTAGAATCTTGTGAAGGTGTGCGTCGTCCTCCACGTCGCAGCCCTGCAGATGTCTAGCAGGGGCACACCAGACAGGAACGCCGTGGTAGCAGCAATCGCTCTGGTCGAATGGGCTCTCGGACGGCCGGGCAGCGGTCGGTTTGCCAACCGGTGACAGTGCATGATGCAGCCGGAGAGCCATCTGGAAATGGAAGTCATCGAGAGAGCCTTCCCTTGATTCACAGTCCCAAAGTTCACAAACAGCTGTGACGTCTTCCGAACACTCTTCGTGCGGTCCACGTAGAACTTCAGTGCTCTAGCTACATCCAGCGAGTGCAAAGTCCTCTCGGCCGGCGACGAAGGCGACGGGAAGAAAACTGGCAACACCAAGGGCTCGTTGAGGTGGAAGTCCGACGGCACCTTGGGCATAAAAGGAGGGGTGCGTCCTCAGCACCACCCTCGTGTCATGAAAAGTCAAGTATGGAGGCTTGCAAGATAGGGCCTGGATCTCTCCCACTCGTCGTGCGGAGGTGATGGCCACAAGGAAAGCTGTCTTCCATGACAGGAACTTCAGAGGTGCCGAATGCATAGGCTCGAATGGGGCCCCCATGAGCCTGGTCAGCACCACATTAAGATCCCACGCTAGGGCAGGAGCCTTCATCGGCGGAAATGATCGGAATAGTCCCTTCATGAATTCTTTCACCAGGCGATGTGACCACAAGGACGCCCGTCCCGTAGTCCTGGTATATCGGGAGATTGCACCCAGATGTATTTTGATGGAGGCGTGAGCCAGTCCAGCTTTGGCCAGCGACAGTAGGTACCGCAGTACTTGAGGGGCCGTAATCCGCAGAGGGTTAATCTTCTGTGCACGGCACCAGACAGAGAACCTCTTCCATTTATGTCCGTAGCACTTGAGAGTTGAGGACGCCCTGGCCTTTGCAAGAACCTCTCTGCAGTCGGCCGGGATGTCGCACCCTCCAAACTCTAGTGCTGCAGGAGCCAGGCCTGCAAGCTCAGCAACTCCGGGTTGTGGTGAAGAATGGCGCCTCCTTCTCTGGAGAGAAGGTCTGCGTCTGTCGGCAGCTTGACTGGTGTGGACGTTGAGAAGTCCAGAAGGTCCGGAAACCAGATCTGTCTTGGCCACGCCGGTGCGACGAGGATCATCCTGCACCGGGACCTCTTGAGCTGGTTGATGAGCCGGAGCAGCAACTGCAGCGGAGGGAATGCATAAAGAAATAGGCCATCCCAGGGGAACGAGAAAGCATCGCCCATGCTCCTCGGCTGGGGGAACCTGCTGGCGAACCTCCGGCACTTGGAATTCATCGCCGTCGGGAATTATAACAATGTTTGCAATAAGTAAGTGCTCTGCATGAGGTGACCAGCTAGCTGGGCGAAAAAAAATCAATTTGAGGCACTTCAACACGCGAGGGATTTTGGGTACACTACAAAATGTTGGGGACAGTGTTATAGGCACGCCCATGTCGACATCCCCTTTTGATCCTTGAAAGACAAGATGCAATACCCTGTAGTTACCACTAGATGTCTGACTATATGCACAGCATGTGATTCTAAGCAGATTCACAAGCATCAAAAACAGGCGACACAGTCAGGGGGCATTGGTGAATTCTACTCTTCCACTGAATACAAACCTTTAAGGACAAGCCTAATAAGGATTGAAAAATCAAGTGAGGGTATAATGAGATTATTCTCCAAAATAATGATATAGAATAGCAGAATGTACAAACATTTTTTTGCAGATATTTGTTTATTCCTGTTTTGAATATATGTTTATGTGAATCAAGTGTTACAAAAGAAAGCCCTCATAATTTTCCCCTGAAGAAGGTCCGACACTATGTACGATGGAAGGAAACATGTTGGGCGTGCGTGTATGTTGAAGTTTATAGATTGCTGGACTTTGTCACTTTAGACAGGAAAATGATTCATTGATGGAATGTTAAGCACTGCGTTGCGTTTATTATTTACGTGTTTAACAAGTGTTTTATGAAAACAGTACACATTGTTTCTATGTATATGTACTTAGATCGCTTGAGGAGAGGTTTGCCTTGTTACAATAATGAGCGGTGTACCACTGAATAGTGCAAAGTGGAGACCCACTTGAGGTTAGAAATTTGAATTCAAGAATGAATTGACTGAAGATTTTTTTCTTTTTTTAATACTACAATTCTTTCTATAGTGCGACACATTGGGTCTCGTGTATGAGTGATACTAATAGGCAGGGATGACCATCTGTATTTTACCCTGCAGTCTAGCAGTTGGTTAAGAGGAGAAATGAATGAACACCCCCTGAAATAAGTTACTAAGCTTTAACTCCTGTTCTCCAGCATTGGTATCTTTCATAGGGGTACATGCTGTTTGAATATTCCCCATCAGTCTGGAAATCCTCTGTAATCGTAAAGCAGTTTATGTTTTAAATGTAGAACTTCTGTCACTTTAGTATATTAGAGTCATTTTGGGTCATATTGCCCCACAGCCAATTGACAGGACTCCCTTAGCCGCATCACGTAGGCCATCTTCAGATTTGGCAAGCATAATAGAATGTGGCAATATGAGCCAGGAAGAGACATAGGAAGGGTTGACGTGTGGTTTGCATGTGAATCTATGATAAATACCAATTCTGGAGAACAGGCGTTACAGGTAAGTAACTTATTCATTCTCCAGCATTGGATCTTTCAAAGTATTTTCATTGGTATTTTGCACGAATACCAACCGTAGAAACCCCCTACAGCCACCTCCCATCTTTCCCCCCCCTCCTCCTGTCGTTCTTCTGAGACATTTATTAGAGTTCCCAGTGGTGTACAAAACCGCAAAACAGAATAAATAACAGGTGATTATAGCATTCGGACAGGTACAAAGCATAGCAACCCTTTGCCATCCAATTCCCCCTGCTCCAAGGTCCCCCAGCCACCCGGTCATTCCCCACCCCGACACTGCTGGCCCCCTCCCCCACATCTGTACCATTCACCTGCCCATTCATGGGGCTTCAAATCTGCCGAGGAGAACAACTCGTTCAACATCTGGCTCAAGTCCAACGTCATCCATTCCCCCAGCTCAGGGCCCTTGATTTTCTTTAAGTTTCTACCTCCGCCATGCACCACCTGCAGACATCCTCCATCCAGTGCAGTACAGCTGGACTGCGGAGCTTCTGCCAGGCAATGGCTATTCACCGTCTGGCAAGGATCAACATAAACTGGGCCAGCCAATTTCGTGATTTCTGTCGTTTTCCACCATGGCATTATACCCCATTAACATACCCTAGGGTCACATTTGAAACTGGAGCTCAGCAGCTCATTAATCTTAGACATAACTGCTCCCTAGTAATGTGCAATAACTGCACATCCCCAGATCGTTTGCCAGTGCGCTATCGGCCCCATCCCACAACAAGGGCAGTCCTGACTAAGGGTACTGTTTGTAGCATGAATATTGGCCGGGATCATGTAGACTCTATGCAATAGGTTTAGCAAAATATTATTGTTTTATTTAATTTATATCGTGCACAATAGACCCGTAGACATGATGGCGCATACAAGACATACAGCAAAGATAAATGCAACAAGAAACAAAAAGGGAGCAAAAAAACACGAAATGAGAAACCAACACAATCGCCACTAATAAAACAGGCAGGTCACATGGATAACTCTGATCAGTTCAGAACAATATTTAGCTTGGAGTACGGTGACAGGTGCGTCAGACTGGACATTCTGGGCAGAAACAGCGGTAGGCTGCTGGCTCCGCAACCCACCACAATACAGTCAGTGTGTAACGCTCACCTGACTCCCACGGGGGCGCTGGCCTGGTTCGCGCTGCTGTGACCTCGTCTAAGGTGATGCGCAGGGTTCGGAAGACCGACTGGACCGGGCCCCAGATCTGGCTTGTCTGACTCGCAGAAGTATCCTTCTGTAGGTGTGAATAGGGGGTTAACTGTCTGCGGGGTAATGCAATCGGCCTCCCACTTACCTCTCTCACCCTCCTCAAAACCCTTCTGTGCTTCCCCGTAGCGTCTCACCTTAGGGTCTAGAAGGACGAGCTCTCCATCCTGGTTCTGATGCAGGGGCGCGTTGGTATCCAGTTACGTCACTGGATTTTTGGATGGGTGAGAACCAAACTTGCTTGGCTTCCAGGTAAGTTTTTCTATAAGTGGTTCCCCTTGTGTCCATGCATTAATGTTCTAATGCTAGTGTCTTTTTCCCCATAGGGGCCGGGGTACGGAATGCCGGGGAACAGGCACCGACCCGAGGTGAGCAGTGAAATCCTTGTGGAAATCAGGTAAGTCTTTAATGAGTGTTTGGTAATGTCTTTTCATTCACTCATTAACGCTGATGTCTTTTTCCCCTTAGGGGCCGGGGTCCGAAATCGCCTGGATGCGGCGCGGACCCGAAATGAAAAGGGAATGACCCAACAGGTAAGTCTTGACATGGAGTTTTAGCTTCCCTTTTCCCTTCTTTCTCTCACCTTTGTTCTTGTCTTTTTCTCCCTAGGCGCGGGGGCGCGACTGCGAATCCGGATGGTCGCTGCTGAACATGGAGGCGCCCTGTAAAGGTGAGTAGAATGCAGCGCTGCAGCGATCGATGCGATGTGCTTTTAAAAATAAATGTCTTCCTTTTCAGGATTGTCGGCGAAATGTCTCTGGGATGCAGATTTAGCAGGTGAGGCCTTTTCCTTCTTCTGTTCTCTTGTTCCCTTCCATTGCAGGTGATTCAGGATGCTGGCAGGTGTGGCAGAAGTCAAGATGCAGGAGCAGACACAGTGAGCGTCCAGCTGCTAGATGCAGAACGCCGCGAAGCACGTGTGGCTGATCGGGTGTGGTTTAAATAGCCTTGGAAGAAGTTCCTAGAATGTGTCCTTCCTCCAATCAGGTATGTATCCTTCCCCGACCACGCCCGGGTGGTAAATGAGTCCCACAGGTAAAGTAGTTCCTTTCAGGCCTCAAGGAGGCCGGGGTTCTGCAGCATGGTCTGCATCAGGTAAGTGCACCCAAACACTTTCATAATGAGCCTGGCGCCTATGGCGCCAGGACTGACGTTTTCTATGAGCCTGGCGCCATAGGCGCCAGGACGCTGTCCAAAGGGCCCCTATAAGGGGTTGCTGGGACCTTCCCCGGGGACTTGATGTCCGCTTTCGGGGACGCAGGGCCTGAGCCGGCTCCCCGGGAGCGGGCATCGTGACACAGTGTTTACGGTACTGCACCAGTTATCTATCTGGATTTGACAAAGGACCCTCAGGCCTTGAATTCTAACACAGTTTTGCCCCGCTGGGATTTGATTCCTGACATCCTTCCTCGATTCGAACTGTCTCGGGTTCTCCACATTGGTAATGATGAAGTTTCTGGTATCCAGGACAAAGCTCCTTAAATTGAGATCTTTGATGTTCGCCCTCGTGGATTTGAGTCGAGGGTCCTTATTAGGTGTGGGGGCAGAGAAGGAAGCAGACTTGATGGGGGCTGGAGAAACCTCTGGTATGACTGCAGCCTCAGGGTAGGGAGCTGAAACAGCTAATTTCTCCAGAGGGACCAAATCCACATGCGGGCGCCCAATAATGTCCGTTTGAGAGCCCTGGTGGAGTCCATGCTGGGCTGGGGAGGTTTGAGTGGGATTTGCCATGCTTTTTGCTTCAACTGTGTGGTTTTCAGCGGGTTTAATGAGGAAGGCGCGTCAAATCTTGAGCCAATAGACCCCATCCAGGACCAGTATTCCTCAAAATTGGAACAAGCCGCGAGGTCCAACAACAACTGGTCCTTATAGGACGACCACTTGTCGGGAGCTTTGGGAATGCTTGACTCCTTGTTAGAGCTTTCTGCTGTCTTAATTCCCAGCTGATCCCTTTTATGATTTGCAGAGGTGACACGGATTCAGCACACATATGAACATGGACTACCAATCTATGAACAACAGAGGACTCGGGTGCAAACGACTGATCATACGGATTGTTGAAGGGGAGCAGGTATCGCTGACATCCTCCTTAAAGTCACTATTAGGGATTCTATTTTGGACCAAAAGATTGGTGGGAGTTGAAAAGGAGGGTGGTACAATGCTGACACCAGTTTTAGGATCATTGTTGAGATTTTTATTATTCAACAGGAGTTCACTAAGAAGAAGCTGTTCCTTGTGGAACTTTTGTATTGTTTTTGCGCTAGGAGCCAGAACCTCAGATATGCGACTTCCATTCCCACAAAAGCACAGTGAAGGTGAATGTGGAGGAGAGTCCCCCCCTGCCCACATCATTAGAAAGATGATTGGATGGTAGAGGCCAGATTGAATACTATGGTCTGGTCTAAGGATTTGTCCATGCTAAGCATGGTTTACAGCCTTGTTGTAGGCATGATGGTAAGGGAAAACATTTCTGGTAGCTAACGAGGTCCAAAGCTCAAGAAGCCAAACAAATGCAGACAAGTGAAAGAAACAATAGGCGCTTACCCTGGAGTGGTGCCCAACACCTGACAAAGCGCTGAACGCATGCTCACTGAATACTAAGGAAAACTTCTTTCCGAGCATCAGATGAATCAGAGGCGGGGGGCTGAGGGGCAAAAGGTTAGAATCCTAGGAGGCTTTGAGGGGTTACTACAGCCGCACTCCTCACTGTGGCTGTAGAAACCCTGAAAGCCTTGCGCCCAAGCTCACTTTTCTTGCTGAGACTCGCTGCTCCGTCGCAGCAAGATTAGAGAAAGGCACCCTACTCCAGAACTGAATAAGTTGAAACAGAGCATTTCAGACCTTACGGACCTTGTTCCAGATCTTTGTCCATTCCTTCTCTAATACCTGACAGCCCACATCCCTTTCCACCTTGCCTTTCACTCCTAGGTCCTTCAAAGGGATCTCGCTCCACACAGCCTGGTGAATGCGTGAGATTTATGGCCCGACCTCCACTCTGAGCAAGTATCACCTGCATCAGCAGGTTCATGCTTGGCTCCTCCGGTATCTCCCCCCATATTGAAGCCAGCCTCCTAGTCACTGCCCCATAGGTTAAGAAGTGTCCCTTCGAGGGTTACATGTGACTATAACAAATTAAACTACAGAGAATGCTTTAATAACAAACTTTTATAACAAAAAATATCAAATTCTTTATTTTGGGGTGGCGGGTACTCCCTAAGCCCCCCATTTCCCTATGCGTTTAAACCCACCCCAACACCCTCCCCCAACCGTGTTAATCCCTTATCTCACTGCATATACATTTTAAACAAAAATTAGATATTTGTATGTTATTATTGTTTTAGTTATTCTGTTTTTCATTCAATATAATCACTGCATACCCCTACGACACCCCATACCGTGTGCTCAACTCCTCAAATGGCATCAGTCTTCCACCCCCAAATAGGCCCCCCACTGACCGACACCCCTCCTCCCCCAGCATTGAAATCCCTACCTTCCCAAGTATCTGTCGTAACTTCGGATCCGCACTCCATGGCATCGGTGCACTATATAATCCCGCGACATGCAACCTCTCCCTAGGAGCTTTTTCCATACTGCCCGTACCGTCGAAAACGCATTCGTCGCCCCCTCTGCCTCCCACTGTTGCCCACAACAACTCTGTCCCTCGCCGAGACGCTGCAAGGGTCCTCCCCAACAGTCCCTTCAACAACTCTCCCCTGGTGTCCTCCCATGCCAACACCGCCTGCAGCTGTGCGGCCATAAAGTACAGCTCTTATTCAGGTAGATTAAGAGCCCTCTGCGGCCACGGCAAGGTCACCAGCGACACCCTTCTTCCCGCCTTGCACAGCAGTTCCCCAACCTTCTCATCCAGCACTTCAAAGAACACCCTTTTGATCACGTAGGAAATGTTAGTGAAATAATAAAGTACCCTCGGTAGTATTATCATTTTGCATACTGCTACCCTGTCCATAAGTGACAACGGCAGCTTCTCCCAGAATTGGATTGAATCCCCTATCCTTGACAATGCCGTGTTATATACAAATGTGTCTTCTTCATCAGGAAACATTTGGATTCCCAAATACCAAAATAGAAACAAGTTACTCACCTGTAACTGTTGTTCTCCAGCATGGGTCTGGCATAGATTAACATGCTCATGAATATTCCCAGATGTCAGGTTGGGACACCTCGTTAACAGAAAACATCAGTTTCAGTTTCCTTTCTGAACTGTAATTTCCTCACAATCAATCATTGAGCTCTGGGTCATACTGCCCCCAGCCAATGACAGCCCTCTACCTAGGCCCGTCCTGGCAGTAGGACCAAGAGAAGAGCCAGAGGGGTAGGTGGGAGGGCTTGCATGTGAATCCATGCCAGACGCATGCTGGAGAACAGTTACAGGTAAGTAACTTGTTGCTTCTCCAGCATGGGATCTGGCATGGATTCACATGCTCATGAATAATGAATAAATAGCAGTACACACATGTACAACCAGGGAAGGGGGCCAGGCTCAACATAAGCACCTCTTACCTCCTCAACAGGCTCACCTTCAAGCAAACAAGTTGCACAGCACTGCTTGGCCGACTCTGGACTCCTCCCTGGAATCCCTGTTGACGCAATAGAATCTTGTGAAGGTGTGCGTCGACCTCCACCTGGAAGCCTTGGAAAGGGCCTTCCCCTGGTTCACAGGGCCAAAGTTTACAAAAAGTTGGAATGCCTTCCGGAAACTCTTAGTGTGGTCCACATAAAACCTCAGCACTCTAGCAGCATCCAGCGAGTGCAAAGTCCTCTCAAACACAGGTAACACCAAAGGCTCGTTTAGATGAAAGTCCAATGGCAACTGGGGCATGAAGGAGGGGTGCGTCCTCAGCACCACCCGCATGTCGTGAAAAGTTAAGTAGGTTGGCTTACAGGACATGCCTGAATCTCACCCACCCGTCGTGCAGAGGTGATGGCCATGAGGAACGCTGTCTTCCACGACAAGAACTTCAGTGGAACAGTCTGCATAGGATCGAATAGGGGGCCCATGAGCCTAGTCAGTACACATTGAGTTCCCACGCCGTAGCTGGAGCCTTCACCGGCGGGAATGAATGGACCAGTCCTTTGACCAACTCCTTAACCAGACGGTGTGACCATAACGACGACTGCCATGGAGATCTGGTGTAGCAGGAGATAGCCGCCAGATGAACCTTGATGGAGTCGAGGGCGAGTCCCGCTTTGGCCAACGAAAGCAAATATGGCAACACCTGCGGAGCTGTGACTCGTAGCGGGTTGATCTTCTGTGAACGGCACCAAACGGCGAACCTCTTCCATTTATGTCCGTAGCATTTTAGAGTAGACGATGCCCTGGCCTTGGCAAGCACCTCCTTGCAGTCCGCTGGGATATCGTAACCCCCGAACTTAATGCTGCAGGAGCCAGGCCTTCAGGTTCTGCGATCCTGGGTCGTGGTGCAGAAGCAAAGGAGGGAACGTATATAGAAACAGGCCATCCCAGGGTAATGAGAATGAGTCCCCCATGCTCCCCTGCTGGAGAAACCTGCTGGCGAACCTCCGGCACTTGGTGTTCGTCGCCATAGCAAACAGATCGATTTGGGGATTGCCCCGTCCGCGGAACAGGTAGTTCACTTGGTCCTGCCGAAGCTCCCACTCGTGGCAAGATCGTAGCTCCCTGCTGAGAGAGTCGTCCACGTGTTCTTTACTCCTGCCAGATGAAACGGAATGAGGAACATCCCCTGGGCGACGGCCCAGTTCCATAGGTCCTGCGCCTCTTTGGAGAGTGCTGGGGATCTGTGCCCCCCTGCTTCCTGATTGTACGACATTGTGGTAGTATTGTCCGTGAAGACCAGCACCACCTTGCCCTTGAGGGATGGAAGAAAGGTCATAGGGGCCCAAAACACTGCCCGAAGCTCCAGCACGTTGATGTGCAACGTCTTCTCCTCTGACAGCCACAAGCCTCTGGCGTGAAGACTTCCGGTGTGAGCTCCTCATCCTTCCAGGGAGACGCCCATCATGACCGTCTCCTGCTGTGGTGGGGTCTGGAAATCCGCACCTCTGGACAGATGAGAACGCACTCCCCACCACCTTATCGCTCGACGGAAGCTCTCGTCGAGCATGATCTTGTCCTGGAAGCCTCCTGACACCTGTATCCAACGGTCGTCAAGGAACTCCTGTAGCGGACACATCCGTAGCCTGCAGAGCAGGATGAGAAAGATGCATGATGACATCAAGCCGAGAAGAGACTTGATGGACCTCACTGTGGCGATCTTCAGTGCGAACAGTCGTTGCACCTTGCCCAAGATGGCCGCTATCCTTTCCTCCGATGGTGACACCAGGCACGACACTGTTGATTCGGGATCCCAGAAACGGCGCGTCCTGCGATGGAGCCAAGCAGGACTTTGCATAGTTCACTTAGAACCCCAGATCCGTCAGTAGACAGACGGTCCTCGCTGTGTGGTCGACGGCGATGTTCTTTGAGCTAGGCCGGATAAGCCAGTCGTCCAAGAAAGGGTAGACATGGATCCCTTGTAGTCGCAGATGTGCCGCCACAAGTGCCATGTACTTGGTGAAAACCATTGGCGGCGACTTCAGTCCAAAGGGAAGGGCCTTGAATTGGTAATGCTTCCCCTGAACAACAAAGCGCAGAAACTTGCGGTGTCCCTTGTGAATGGGGATGTGGAAGTACGCATCCTCCAAGTCCAGCGACGACAGAAAGTCTCCCTCTTCGAGCTGTCCGAGCACATGCTGAAGAGTGACCATTCTGAACTTTTGGGACTTGATGTATTTGTTTAGTCGTCGGAGGTCGATGATGGGCCTCCAGCACCCGGTCTTTTTCAATAGGAAGTAACTTGAATACACGCCAAGGCCGCTTTGGGATAAGCTCTATCGCTCCTTTCTTTAGCATGGCACGCACCTCCAGCAGCTGCTGAGGGACGTGGTTTTCCTGCCGGGCCATCAGTGGTATTCAGGGACAATTCAGTTGAAATTCCAGGGTGTGTCTGTGGGCAAGAGCATTCAGCACCCAACAGTCGGTGGAAATGGTCTTCCACAAGCTGACTAAGTTCGCCAGCCAGCCTCCCACCGGGGTGCACATGTGGGGGCCCGATATCATGGTTCAATCCGACTTGGACGTCGAAGGGCCGCCTTGGGGTCCTTGGCGACGATATTCTCCTCCGAAAGCCTTGCAATGGCCCCTGTTGGTTTCCTGGGCCGAGGAACGGGAGGGCTGGCGGTAAGAAGAGGAGCTCCTGCCAAAACCTTTAGAAGATCCTTGGGACTTGCCTCCTGAGGGCCGAAAGGACGGCCGTCGCTGTTGAATAGTGCCCCAGGCACGTGCCGTCTCTGTGTCCGTCTTGATGGCCTGTAGAGAATCATCTACTGCCTTCCCGAAGAGATTGTCTCTGTCAAAGGGTACATCAAAAACCCTCGTCTGAACATCCTGATTAAAGTTGGTGGCCTTGAGCCAGCCACGACGAAGGTAAACGCTGTTGCCCAACTAGTGGAACCCTGCGTTGGCTATGTCCGTGGCCATCGTGATGGCATGGTCCGACACCAACTCGACTTCCTGCAGAATCTCCAACGCCTCCAACCTCTTATTGTCGGGAAGGAAGTCCAAGGTGGGAGCGATCTTGAACCACAGCTCTCGATCGAAGCGCGCTTGATGGAAGTGGCCGCAGAGTAGATAATCCGTCGTCCCATGGCATCTAACTTCTTCCCCTCGCTGTCCAGAGGGGTAGACGATGCTGAGGAAGAAGCGCCGATACCAAAAAGTCTGGTGACAGTTGGACCTGCAAGCACTTGGGTGCAGAGTCCAGTACCCTGTACTACATCTCAAGGGGATCCCTCTTCGCCGGGTAAGTAGAAGGGTTCGTCATGAGACAAGCCTTCGTCCCAAATGTCATCCATATGTGGGACCGAGAGGATGGTCTTCCTCTTCGCCTCACGGCGCTGGTAAAAGAAGCCCTCCTCCTTCTCTGGAGGGAGCTGGAAGAGCTCCGAAGTTCTGGAGATCATCGCGTGAAACAAGCCTATCTCGTCCGGCGGGGAGGATCTGGGAAGCGGCGGTGGGAGGTCCCCATCCCACTGTCGTCCGTGCCACTGTTGTCGCTGTGTCGGGGTCCGTCTCATCCCTTGGAGCGTGGGGGGGATAGAGGGAGGCGAGGGGTGGCATGGACGTGCGGGTGCCTCTTCCTCCTCTTGGTTGACATTCCCCCGTCGCCAGAGAGTCAGCCGTTGCGACCGCCGGCGCAATTGGCATCCTCGTTTTTAAATCAGAGACCAGAGTATGCAGAGCAGAGAGAATGTCCACCGAGAGGTCTGTAGGCGGCAGCTGAGGTGGAGGTGGCCGCTGAGGTGGAATAGGAAGCTGGGCCACAGGCAGGGGGCCCAGGCCCTCGTCGCCCTCGGCTCTGCGTCGCCTTCCTCAACGGTATCCCTGTCGCTGTTGCCTTTGTCACCGCCCTCATCACAGGGTCTGCTCCTGACGTTCTCTTCCTCCTCCTGGATAGTTTGAAGGTAGATGAGCTGCCCATCTGAGGAGATATCCGTACCCTTAAGGACTTCCACACCCCACCCCTCTTCATGACCAGAGGGGACTGTCTCAGGGAGATGTCGAGCTTGCCTATTTAAACAGAAAGGAGAGTCATCCCCTGGTTGGGAGGGAGCTACATTTCTGGTTAGTGGAGACTGGGTAGAAGGGTGGGGGTTTTGGACTACTCATCTCCTCTCCTCTCCTCTAAATCGTTACCTTTCTTGGCAGATACCCCTTCCAGCAGTAGTGGGCAAGTAGGAATCAAGGGAAGAGTCGGTGGACTCCATCGCTCCTGCGGAGGCTCAGGTAAGCGTGACACCGCCGAGGTGCCCGCCACAACGTCTCTCCCAGTGGCAGTGGACTTGTGGTGCTTAGCCTTCTCTTGGACCCCCACGGGAGGGGCACCCTCAAAGGTCTTAGAAGTCCACTCAGCTTTCTTGGAACCGGTAGCGGCATGCTCCTGGGACCCACGCAGAGCAGGGGCCTTGGACTGTAGCCACTCTTTCAGCCGCCTATGCCGATCCTTCAGCGTGAAAGCCATCATCTCCTGGCAAAAAGCACAATCATCCTCCTTGTGCTTCGGGTACAGGCGGTAAATGCACTGGGTATGTTTGTCATCTGAGAAGACATTCCGTAAACTGCAGTCCGAGCAAAGCTTCGAAAAGGGGGGTTGATTCCTCTTTCTCCTACGACATGGTCCACGTGGCATAGGCCTGAAGAATCTTCTGGAAGCCTCCACAAAGAAACTCAACGAAATCCACCCTTGAGGGACGCTGAAGAATCCAAAAACGGGTCCCTGTTAATCGGAAGGTTGATCAATGGAGGACAAGGTATTACCCAAATTGTTCGTTTACAATTGTTCGAATGAACAATTGACCGAATTTAAAGGGTCACAATTGACATATATATGGGTTTTGGGGGGTTTCCCCCCACATATATGTTACAATTGACCTACAACTGAGGACAAGGCTTGACTGACCGAAAAATAGAGTAAAACTCTTGCCAAAAGCAAAAATAAACGCAGTAAAAGCTCGAGAGCTAAACACCAGGACTCCCAACACTTAAAGGTGCGGTAAAAATCTGAAGATGGTTACCAGAGGAGGGGCTTAGGTAGAGGGCAGTCATTGGATGGGTGCAGTATGACCCAGAGAGCTCAGTGATTGGTTGTTAGGAAATTACAGTTCAGAAACGAAACTGATATTTTTTCTATTACTGACAACGGGGAATATTAATGAGCATGTGAATCCATGCCAGACCCCATGCTGGAGAAATTTCCCTTCCCAACATATCCCCCAGTTTGGGAGAGCAGCGAGATCCTGGCTTCAAAAACAGAAGAGACTTATCCTTATTGTTCTGGACTCCTGATACCATATGGAAATTCCCTAGTATTTCAAGCAGCATTGGCACGTTGTCCCGCAGGTTCCCCACATACAGCAGCAGATCCTCAGCAGATAATGAGGCTACATGTCACACTTCCCCAACTAGTATCCCTGCTTCGCTCATCTCCATTCTTATGAATCGCGCCAGTGGCTCTTGTGCCATTGAAAATATAATTGGCGAGAACGGAGATCCATGGCATGTGTGTCTGCTGAATGCTACTGCTGCGATATCCAGTATTTTGTCTTTACTAGTTAACTGGTTTGTTGTTCAGCAGACTCAGCCAGCGGCAGATGTTAGCCCAAACCCCACCCCAACACTCTGAACAGCCATTCCCATTCCAAGGAATCAAAGGCTTGCATAGCGTCAAAGGATGCAGACGCCATTTCGCCCTCTAGGTGTTTAACCTGATCCATAACATGATGCAAGCGACAAACGTTCATCGCTGTATTTCATCCCCAAATACATTTGCACTGATCCGGATGCAAGAGTATCAGAGCCACCATAGATAGTCTGGTGGCCAGAATCTTACCCAAGATTTTCACGTCCATGTTTCATAACGAAATTGGACTATAGGATGTGCAGTCAAGTGGATCTTTCCTTTCCTTTAATAAGACTGTTATAACCGCCTCCCTCATGGAGGCCAGAAGAATCCCCGTCTCTAATGCTTCATCGTATAATTTCTTGAGCCATGGGGTTAACAGATATCCATACTCACAATAAAACTGTACAGGGAAACCATCACTTACCAGAGATCTACCCCTTTCCATCGACTGCAACGTCCCCCGTATGTCCGCCTCTTCAACTGACGGCGCCAGCCCTTCCCTGAGGTCTTCTGCCAGGTCTGTCCAACAATTCAACTGCCTACCTTGAGGAATACGTCCCCTCACCTGTATATATATCCTTGTAAAAAGATCGAAAGGCCTCACCAATTCCCGCTTGAGTGAAGGTTAGTTCCCCCGTCTCTCTACAGATTTGAGCGATGGTATCCCGCGGTTTCTCCCGATGTAGCAGCCAAGCCAATAACCTCCCAGCCTCATCTCCCTCCCCTTGGACCCGCACATTTCTTCGGCTGTTCTCAAAATTTGATAGTGAAGCCAGAGCATTGCGATGATCGGTCAGTGCCCGCGCCAGTTCTACTCGTCTGCTGCCCTACCGCCAGGTCCCTCTCCACGTCTGCCACCTCCCCTTCAGTCTTTTTCAGGGCTTCCTGTAGTACCCTCCTGATCCCCGTTACATTAGATTTGCAGACCCCCCTGATCATGGCTTTGAACGCCTCCCATAGGGACCCCGCTTTCCATATCGACCCTTCATTAGTCTAAAATAATAACGGCCCTATCTCCTCCCACAGTATCCGCTTGACCCTGCATCCTCTAAAGCCGCAGCCTGCAGGTTCCACAACAGCTTGGGGACTGCCGCTATCCCTGCAGCTGGTATGAATGGTCTGACAGGGTGAGCCCCAAGTATTCCGCACCATCAAAATAGTGGAAGTCCTCAGTTCCCACAAATATGTAATCTAGGCGAGAGTGGGAACCATGTACCCCCTGAAAAATAGGAATATCCCTGCTCTAACCCCTGCCTCTCCCGCCATAGCTCCACCAAGTCCGAGCCCTTGACTACCCCTCGCAATGCTGCTGCTGCCGCCGATTGTCGTTTCTGCAGCTCCGATGTCCCTGCACAATCTAATTCTGGATCCAGCAGACAATTAAATCCCCGCATATAAATAAGCCCCCCCCCCCTATTCTCACCCATCAAATCCATCACAGCACAGAAATATCATATGTCCGGCGCGTACCAGTGCCTTCAGAGGAATCTCACAACTCGCCGACACTTGAGCCGTTTTCCCATCCATTCAACATTCTGATCTTTAGGAACTCACCCCCCATACTGAACCCACCCAACACATCTTCCACATTCTCCACCCTTTCCCCAGCCAGAGCCTCCAGTGCGTCTATATCACTAGTATAAACCCATAATCCCATAACCTCGATTACAGACGTACCAACTACCCATTTGGCTGCCTGCCCCAAAAATCCCCTGGGCACTGGACAACCATTCCAGAGACCTCCGAAACCAACGCACCCTGTCCTGCAACTCCCCCACACCGGAGCCCTCCCTATTCCCCCAAACTACCCCACCCACCCCTTTCCCTACTCTCTTCCTCCAACGATCTTATATTCTTCCCATTCATCTTCCCCCCACCCGCCTCCATTGAATAGGTAACCATAAGTCTGGGACCTCAACTCAACCGGCCCACCGCTCTGCCAGATTAACCAAAAAAATAAAATAAATTAAATAAGAAAGTCACATTGATGTCTTGCTTCTGCTCCTCCATCTACCAATCCTTCCAGCCCCCATCCTGGGCCTTTCTCCAGCTTATCAGCCGTCCCTACCACCAGCTGATCTCAGTCGCCAGTCTATGGGGCTCTTCCTGCCACCTCTCCCTGCAGTTTAGGGTGCTGTCCTGTGGACTTCAGCCAGGCCCACACCTCCTGCGGTTTTGTAAAAAACTACGACCTGCCCTCTGCCAGAATCTTCAAGACAGTTTGCACCACAGGTTTGTTGAGCTGGAAAGCAAATGGAACCTTGGTCATAAATGATAGGTTAGGGATAAGGACTGCTTTGGATTTATGGAAAGTGAAATAGGGCGGCCTGCAAGAGAGCCTGGATTTCCCACATGTGTTTTGCAGAAGTGATGTCAACAACAGAATAGTCTTCTAGGACAAAAACTTCAGAGAGGCCTTTCTTTAGCTTGCAGTGCCAGTGTAAGTTTTTCTCCCATTTCTTGTGTGCAGACCATAGTTTATTTATTGCATTTTGCCTTAAATTGGATGTTTCTGTGCACTCCAGCACCATCTCGCCTCATCTGCAGGCCGGTGTTCGGTGTTTACTTGTTTTCCCCTCCGGATCTCCCCCAGCACTCCCACTGCCCTGTGATTGGCCCCCCTCTCTCCTAAGAACACCTCCCAGGACAGCCCCTCTGCTCGTTGCAGCCCCCTCCGGCGAAGGGCCCTGAGGCAAAGGGCAGTTCCCCAATAAGCAGCTCCAGTCCGTGTTAGCCTGAGAGACCCGCAGCCGTCAACCAGCAGCTACTGACAAGCGAAGTGCGGTTCGGGCAAAGGGTGCAGCCATTACTGCACCCCACTAAGCTGACCAGCCCAATCTTATCTCATCTTATTCTCTATTTGCATATAGTCTGATGCGTACAGTCGACAGTTTGTATAGCAAACTTACCTCACATCTAGCCTGATTGTGTTAGTTAGCCATATCTCACATTTAGCACAACTGCTTTGGTAATCCGCAAGTTTTAAGTAGATGTATTACTGCATCTACTGTTCTACCCCATTTTAGGCCATTCTCCATCTATCCACGTGTCCCAAATCTAGATGTTACTGCATGTACTGTTCTGCCCCCATTTTAGGCCATTCTTCCTCTATCTGGGTGTTACAAATATAGGTGTAACTGCATATCTTGCATATAGCCTGATTATGTTAGTTAACCATAAGTTCTAAGTGTTACTGCATTTATTGTGGTACCCCGTTTTTAGGCCACTCTCCCCCTTTCCAGGTGTCCCAAATGTAGGTGTGACGGCATTTACCGTTGTGCCCCCTACGTTGGGCCTCTCTCTCTGTTACAGGCATCCCAGGTCTATGTGTGACTGCATTTACTGTTGTGCCCCGATTTTAGGCCCTTCTCCCTCTATCGAGGTGTCCCAAGCCTAGGTGTTAATGCATTTCCTACCGTATCCTATTGTAGGCCTCGCTCGCTCTATATACAGTCATCCCAAATCTAGGTGTAACTAAATCTGCTTCTCTGCCCCATTTTAGGTGCAGGTCCCAGATCTGAGGGTTACTGTATAGCCAGTACACACATTCTATGCCCCTCCCCTTTCTATCTATCCAGGTGTTCAAATCATGGTCTTTCTAGATCCAAGATAGCCACGCTGCAGTCAGCCATGTCTGGCATCTAGGCTAACTGTATTTGTAAGCTATACCTGGCATTGCTGCTATGTCCTCAATGTGAGTTCCTTTCTCCCTTGCCATTCATCCCAAAACTGGGTGCTACCTGACATTGCTGCTGTGTCCTCAATCTAAGTTTCTCTCCCACTTGCCAGGCACCCAAAATCTAGGTGCTACCACCTTCTCTGCTGCATCCTAAGTCAAGGACTCTGTCCCACCTGCTAATTATCTCAAAGCTAGGTATCAACGCCTTTAGGATTTTCTTTTTACCACAATCCCAGGGCCCATCCACTTACCATGCATCCCCCAAGCTAAGTACTGCTGCTTGCTGTGCCCCAGCTTGGACAACCCAAAACCCCTGGTAGCTAAGGGACAGGTGCCTCTTGACTAATCACCGTCTCTCCAACCCAGACACCTGCACCAACCGCGGGTTTCGCATAATTGATCTCCCACCTAGCACAACGCCCCATAATCTAGGTTGTCACTGCAACATCGGCAGTGCCCCCCATCCCAAATGTCCACCCCGCTGCACACTAACCACCAGGTCTCTATCAAATCAACAGCTAACTAGCTGCACAACTGGCTCCTAATACCTGCAAATGACCGATCCTCAAGGGTATGCTGTTAGGGAGCATTCTCATAAATGTGCCAATTCCTACCACCTTAAAGCCCTCCAGCTCTTTAGCTAAACTTTGGGACTTTGAACTGTTTTCTGTGTTTATTTGCTTTGGTTATGGAGTCTAAACAACTCCATAGGCATCATCCTTTCATTTGTGTCACACAGCACCCTCAGTGTAGTGGCACAGGGAAACCTTTTCAGGCTTTCCCAAGGTTTAAATACCTTCTCTGGGATAAACAACTGTTTCCCAGAGTAAGTCAAGTGAAATTGACTTTACTAGTCTTTTTAAATTCCTAGACCCAGCACACCCTATCTTACAATAGAGTGCTGGAGTGGTTACTTAGTATCCCCCGAGTCTAGATACTCATGTAGCAGTCAAATGCTACTCTTTCCTCTGAGAATGGCTGGTGGCAGTGGTTTTACAACAAACTACCATGATTTTTCCTGACTGCGAGCGCCGGTAGCGTTAAATCGCGGGAGCCATGTTTTTCAAGATAACGTCTGAGCCTCCTTTGTTTAAACAGGCCCCGGTCTTTTTTCGCCATTTCTTTTTGGAAAGGTCCTTCTAGAGTTTGTCTCTGCGCGCCATACTAGGTTTGGTCCCTTTGTTCCTTCGCCGTTGGCGGGCTTCAGGAGTGAAGACCGCTTCTGGCGTCCGAGTGTCTGGGGTGGGCAGGAAGTGCCCGAAACTCCCTGTGCTTAGTCTCGTAGGAGACCCAAATGCACTCTGTAGTGATTGGCTGGCTGACTGTCCGGCAAGGACAGCCACACTGCTGGGTGAGTGACAGCTAGGCTGGAATGAATGGGAGAGAACTGAATAAAAGGCAAGTCTCTTGGCTTGGAAGGCAGAGTCGACCACTGGAACGAAAGAACTGAAGACGAGCTGGGAGAGGACGGCTGCTGCAACTCCTGGACCGTTGCTTTGCCCGGTGAAGCCCTGCTCTAGGCCCGCATCGCCAAGTTTATCTGGACAGAGAAGCCCTGCAAGGATGACTTCTCCCTTTGAGTTGGTGGGACCAATCAACTTGTCACTAAGCCACCTGGATAACAATCTCTGAGCTGGTTGTATTTTCCTCAGAGTGCTGTAGGAACACTGAATAAACAGGGAGAGGGGGCACCAGCTTGTGTGCTTAACTACAGCTACCGGAATTGAAGATTTTCCAGTTGCCAGCTTTTTGACCAGTCTCAGTGCAGGAGTCCCCCGATGTCCTGCCTCTTGTCCCCACGACTGAGGCTCAGGAACAGCGAGATCCGCAGGAACTGCCAGGAACAGAGTGTCATGACCACTGCTTTCAAGGAGTCAGGACCTACCCAACATCCTTGGAAACAGGCTCATAACATGCCTTATCGGCACCAGCAAGTCCCAATAGGGACCTTTTGGACCTTGTCCTGGCACCGGTGGTGCCAGGCTCATAGTAAGGACCCGTCCCGGCACAGGAAGCGCCGGGCTCATATCAAGTGTAAACGTGCTTGGGTGAACCTACCTGAAGCAGACCATGCTGCTTACTTACCAGCCAGATGATGCTTTACTCTCTTCTAACAGGAACTACTTTTCTTTCTGGGTGGGGCAGGCACCACTCCCTGGATCACTGAGGCTGGAACTCTTCTGGAAGCAGGAACTCTTTTACCTGGGCGCGGCTGCTGTGGAAGAAGACACCTAAGTACTCCTATGGGCTATTTAAACCACACCCGATTGGTACCACATGCTTCGCGTTATTCTGCATCTGCAGCAGGACGCTCACCGTGTCAGCTCCAGCGAATCTTCAGCTCCGGATCCTGTAGTCACGAAAATTACCTGCTGGGAACCAATCTTCAATCTTCAGCAGCTCCTGCAAAACAAAAGGCACAGGTTAGACAAAGGCAAAGTTAGCGCTTCAACTCACCCGATCCATCGGCAGCATCCAAGTCGTTTTCTTTTCTGCATTCCGCATCCGGCATCGGGCCTGCAAAGACAAAGAACATTGGTTAGTAACGCTCAGTTACAATACTGCTTACCTGTGTAGCGCTTGCTCCAACTTTGTTCGCGCTGCATTCCGGCACCTGTAAAAACAAAAGGGGACACTAAGGTGCATTCTACGGCCCTAAAGCAGTCTTCCTACTTACGTGCCTTCGAATTCACCATCTTCTTGTTACGCTCTCTGCCACGAACCTGGGAGAGCATCATCTTTGGCATCGACAGCATCCTAAAGGCAAAAAACATATACATAAGGAAAAAGACATTTAAAGAGAGCAATCTAAAGAGAACTTTAATACTTACAAGTCACGCTCGTGCAGCAAACGGCGGCATCGCTCTCACCTACCCTCTGCAATCAAGAGGCGGAACTCACATCCAGTGAAGTAACTGGACCCAGCACCCCTGCACAAGACGCAGGATGGAGAGCTCAGCATTCACTTACTTAAGGTGAGCACAACAATCATCTGAGTACTACGGGGAGAAAGGGAGAGAGGGGCTAGGAACTTCTCCCATCCTTACAGCCACTAATACCTTGATTTTCCACTTGCAGACACCTCACTCTGCAGGTCAAGCTTTCGGTGAGGAAGGGGCCAAATCCGGGAGCCAAACGAACCCTACGCCTAACGTTGAAGACGTTTGCAGCGCCCAGCCCAAGACCAGCGCCTCCGAGGGAACCAGGTGAGCGTTACAGAACGCGAAGACTCCCAAACATTTCCCGCCCAGGCGCAATGGAGACTTCAGACACAGACCAATTGGCCCAGTTGCTCGGGGAGTTGAGAGCAGAAGTACACGCAGCACGCCAGGAAACAAATGCCCTAAGGAGAGAGCTAGTGGTTTCTAAGGAGCGAACAGACGACTTGGCTAGACAATTGTTACAAGCCCAAGCGGGACAGACTCCTCTGCCTACCCCTGGTGGAAGCCATGCCCCAACGGCTTCCTCTAATCCGGTGCAAATTAATCTACCAGGAAATGTACCTTTGGCTCCGCCCGAACGCTTTTCAGGTGATCCGAAAAGGTTTGCTGTGTTCATCAATCAGTGTCGTTTGCACTTTCTGTGTAGACCTGCCGCTTTTCCAACAGACCAGGCTAAGGTAGCCTTTGTGCTCTCATATCTTAGTGGCAGCGCCGCAGATTGGTCTATTCCTTTAGTGACTCAGGATAACCCTATCCTTTATAATTTCCAGGACTTCCAAGCTAGTATGGAAAGATTGTTCGCAAGGCATTCTCAGGGACAGGCTCTGGACAATGAACTTCTTTCACTACGACAGGGCAATCAAGATCTTCTGGCCTACATTGCATCATTTAACAGACTAGTGGTTGAAACCGGATGGCCTGAGGATAAGAGAATCACCCTTTTCTATAGAGGCCTTCGTGGAGAACTTAAAGACGTTCTGGCCCAGGTGGTGAATCCACCACAAGACTGTTCCGAATACATTGATCTGGTGGTGCAATTAGATCATAGAATACAAAATCGAAAAGCCGATCGTTCCAGGTTTGAAAATCGAGTTTTTTCAAGACCACAGAGCTCCGTTAAAGGAAATGATACCGTGGAACCCATGCAGATTGGGGTGGTGAAAGGACCTCTAACCCAAAAGGAAAGAGAAAGGAGAAGACAACTACAATTGTGCCTCTATTGCGGGAACTCAGGGCACTTCCTCCAAGATTGCCCAGTGAAACCAAAGAAGAAGACAGTAGGAGCTTCCGATAAGGGTGCCAAAGGTTCTGAGTCGGAAAACGACTTCGCCCGACAAGTGTAGAGGTCCGCTTGCCGAGCGTAAAAACCAGTTCTTTGACCTCGCATTTTACCATGCCCATGGTCCTCGTGAGTCCGGAACAACCCAATCGTATGCATGCCATTAAAGCATACATTGATAGTGGCGCAATCGGCAATTACGTGGACTGTGAATTGGCCGCCAGGATGAATCTGTCTCTTTGTCCTAAGTCGGTGAAAGACGTCATCACCACCGTGGATGGTACGGAAATAGCTTCCGGACCAGTTACTCACACCACCATGGAAGTGACGTTGGTAAGCCAAGACGGACATCAAGAGAAAATCGTGTTTGACGTGATCAAGGCTCCACAGTTTCAAGTTATCCTGGGAATCCCTTGGCTGGAAAAACACAATCCTCAAATTGATTGGCGAGCAAAGACAATCCGGTTTCCAGAATGCGCACCTACCTGCTTCCCACAGCCCCCCACGAAGCTAGCTGCAACTGCTTCTGAGAGTCCTCACCTGCCTCCTGAATACCGGGAATTTCAGGATGTCTTTCGGAAAGATCAAGCTAATTCACTGCCTCCTCACAGATCATACGACTGCCAAATAGACTTGGTTCCAGGATCCACTCCTCCATGCAGTCGAATTTATGCCCTCACAGAACCTGAAAATCTTCACCTAAGGCAGTATTTGGATCAGTACCTGGCTAATGGATTTATCCGTCCCTCGAAGTCCCCAGCCTCTTCAGCTTTGTTCTTCGTGCCAAAAAAAGAGGGAGACCTAAGAACATGCATAGATTACCGTGCCCTGAACCAGATTACGATTAAGAACAGATATCCGTTACCATTGATCCCTGAACTTCTTGACCAGGTTAAAAGTGCCTGTATCTACACAAAGCTGGACCTCAGAGGAGCTTACCATTTAGTACGAATAAAAGAGGGCGATGAATGGAAGATGGCCTTTCGTACTAAATATGGACTGTTCGAGTATCAAGTAATGCCCTTTGGGCTTTGCAACGCTCCGGCAGCCTTTCAGTATTTTATGAATGACGTCCTCAGAGAGCTCATTGATGTATGTGTAGTTGTCTATATTGATGACATTCTGGTCTACTCGTCCTCTGAGGCGGAACATGAAAACATGTCACCGCAGTACTGGAGCGGCTCCGAAAACACAAACTCTTTGCGAAATTGGAAAAATGCGTTTTTCACGTCACGGAGGTCGAATTTTTGGGATTCATTTTGTCACCAAATGGAGTCCACATGGACTCAAGAAAAGTGGACGCTATCATTAAGTGGCCCTCACCAACGTCAGTGAAAGGAGTTCAAAGCATGTTGGGCTTCGCTAACTTTTATCGAAGATTTATCCCAGATTTTTCTCGAGTTGTCCAACCCATTACAGCCCTCCTCAGAAAGAATAAACGTTTCGAGTGGTCTACAGAGGCTGAACAAGCTTTTCAGGAACTAAAAACAAAATTCACCTCGGCTCCAGTTCTAAAACATCCTCGCCCGGAACTTCCCTATATCGTAGAGACTGATGCTTCCAGTCTCGCAATGGGAGCAGTGCTTTCGCAAAGAGACCCGGAAACAAATCAGTTACACCCAGTGGCATTTTGGTCCCGCAAATTTTCAGCTCCTGAAATCAACTATACCATTACAGATAAGGAACTTTTGGCGATTAAGTCCGCCTTTAAAGCTTGGCGGCATTATCTCTTGGGAGCCCGACACACAGTCACCGTCATCACGGATCATCGTAATTTACAGTACCTTAAATCAGCCAAAGCTCAATCCTCTAGACAACTTCGCTGGGCATTGTTTTTCGCCGAATTCGACTTTGTGATAACTTACCGACCAGGCAACAAGAATGGTAAAGCAGACGCTCTCTCCCGAATTGGAGTAGATGAACTCACGACCAATCCTGAACCCGTACCTATAATTCCGGAACAGAGAATCCTGGGTTTAATAGATGCACAATCCATTGAAGACATTGAAACTAAAGTTAAAGATCTTCTGACTCCAGCAGAAGTGCAAGACTGGCAACTCAAGGGAAATGATTTCACAATGGATAAGAACCTATTATACTTTCGAGGAAGATTATATCTACCATGTACCGATTTACAAAGACAGGTGATCTCTTGTTACCATGACTCCTTAATGGAAGGACATCCCGGCATTACCAAAACGTTGGAAAAGATAGAGACATTTTTGGTGGCCATCTTGGAGAAAGGACATTAAGGACTTCATTAATTCTTGTGGCGTATGCGCTCAAAGCAAAAGCCAGAAGGAGAAACCAGCAGGCCTCCTACATCCAATAGACATTCCTCCACATCCATGGCATACTCTCTCCATGGACTTCATCACGGATTTACCACCATGCTCCGGATTTAATACAATCTTAGTGATTGTGGACCTATTCTCGAAAATGGCTCATTTCATCCCATTGAAAGGGTTACCTACAGCTCCAATTTTGGCCCGAGAATTCCTCGAAAACATCGTTCGGTTGCACGGCTTTCCTTCAATTTTAATCTCAGATAGAGGGAGTCAATTTATTTCCCACTTCTGGCGGAGTTGTTGTCGTCTAGCCCAAATTGACATAAGGCTTTCGACCAGCCACCATCCCCAGACTGACGGGCAGACCGAGAGGATCAATCAAACCTTGGAACAGTATCTACGCTGCATGTTACAACAATCAGAGGGCACTTGGAAAGACATTCTCTGGATTGCGGAGTACGCTTATAATAATTCAGTCCACGCCGGAACAGGAAAGACTCCGTTTTTTCTTTCATATGGAATCCACCCTCGCACCTCAAATCTTGACCCACCTCAGACTCTTGGAACACCCGCTGTAGATCATCTGCATTCGACAATCACTCAAGCCTTTAAAGAGGCCACATCTCACCTTAAGCAGGCCAAGGAGCAATATAAAAAGTGTGCGGATCTACATCGAAAGGAAGCTCCTCAATATCTTGTGGGAGATCAGGTCTGGCTATCCACCAAACATTTACCCCTAAAAGGACCGCGTACTTTCAATCCACGATATCTGGGGCCTTACCCAATCACTGCCATAATCAATCCAGTGGCGGTTAAATTGGGCCTACCTGCTCATATGAAAATACATCCAGTTTTCCACGTTTCACTACTGAAACCCATGCAACCTGGAACCCGTTTGACAAAATCTCCAGACCCTATTCTTGTGGACGGAGAACTAGAATTCGAAATACAAGACATATTAGACTCCAAGATTTCCAAATCTAAATTATACTATCTGATTGACTGGAAAGGTTATGGCCCCCAGGAACGATCTTGGGAACCGTTGGAACATGTTCATGCACCCCGTCTGGTTAAGAAGTTTCATCGAACTTTTCCTGATAAACCAAAACCCCCGGAGAGAACAAATTTGGGAGGGGCCTTGAGGGGGGGTGCTGTCATGACCACTGCTTTCAAGGAGTCAGGACCTACCCAACATCCTTGGAAACAGGCTCATAACATGCCTTATCGGCACCAGCAAGTCCCAATAGGGACCTTTTGGACCTTGTCCTGGCACCGGTGGTGCCAGGCTCATAGTAAGGACCCGTCCCGGCACAGGAAGCGCCGGGCTCATATCAAGTGTAAACGTGCTTGGGTGAACCTACCTGAAGCAGACCATGCTGCTTACTTATCAGCCAGATGATGCTTTACTCTCTTCTAACAGGAACTACTTTTCTTTCTGGGTGGGGCAGGCACCACTCCCTGGATCACTGAGGCTGGAACTCTTCTGGAAGCAGGAACTCTTTTACCTGGGCGCGGCTGCTGTGGAAGAAGACACCTAAGTACTCGTATGGGCTATTTAAACCACACCCAATTGGTACCACATGCTTCGCGTTATTCTGCATCTGCAGCAGGACGCTCACCGTGTCAGCTCCAGCGAATCTTCAGCTCCGGATCCTGTAGTCACGAAAATTACCTGCTGGGAACCAATCTTCAATATTCAGCAGCTCCTGCAAAACAAAAGGCACAGGTTAGACAAAGGCAAAGTTAGCGCTTCAACTCACCCGATCCATCGGCAGCATCCAAGTCGTTTTCTTTTCTGCATTCCGCATCGGGCCTGCAAAGACAAAGAACATTGGTTAGTAACGCTCAGTTACAATACTGCTTACCTGTGTAGCGCTTGCTCCAACTTTGTTCGCGCTGCATTCCGGCACCTGTAAAAACAAAAGGGGACACTAAGGTGCATTCTACGGCCCTAAAGCAGTCTTCCTACTTACGTGCCTTCGAATTCACCATCTTCTTGTTACGCTCTCTGCCACGAATCTGGGAGAGCATCATCTTTGGCATCGACAGCATCCTAAAGGCAAAAAACATATACATAAGGAAAAAGACATTTAAAGAGAGCAATCTAAAGAGAACTTTAATACTTACAAGTCACGCTCGTGCAGCAAACGGCGGCATCGCTCTCACCTACCCTCTGCAATCAAGAGGCGGAACTCACATCCAGTGAAGTAACTGGACCCAGCGCCCCTGCACAAGACGCAGGATGGAGAGCTCAGCATTCACTTACTTAAGGTGAGCACAACAATCATCTGAGTACTACGGGGAGAAAGGGAGAGAGGGGCTAGGAACTTCTCCCATCCTTCCAGCCACTAATACCTTGATTTTCCACTTGCAGACACCTCACTCTGCAGGTCAAGCTTTCGGTGAGGAAGGGGCCAAATCCGGGAGCCAAACGAACCCTACGCCTAACGTTGAAGACGTTTGCAGCGCCCAGCCCAAGACCAGCGCCTCCAAGGGAACCAGGTGAGCGTTACACAGAGGTCATCAGCTGCATATTTTTCTTCATTTATAAAAGTACTCTAAAATCAGACAGAGTACTTACCTCTTGCTGTGAAAGTGCTCGTAACTTTCCCAACTCACAGGCCTAATCTGCTTGTGACCCAACATATGATTCTTCTTGCTACAAACTATTCCTAAGAACTTTTGCAGAGACTCTTCCATTTATCTACCAGAACTGCTTTATACTATCCAAGACCTTAGCCCATTGACTTTGGCCTATCCTATTGAATTGAAGTGTCTCTTCTGGTGAACTCTAAATATTTGCACTGTAAGAATAACTGTAACCTTTCATGTGCTAATAATCTTTGCCTTTTACTCTTCTTGAAATGTATTTCTGAAATAGTGTTGAAATGTATTTTGGTGTGATATACAATTGCCTCCTTCTTATGAATGTTTTATAACTGACAGATAAATACATGAATAAATATTTATCAAAGAAACCTTGAGTTTATTTAAATACTTGTGATTGTACACCTCTGTGTAACATGATTACTGCTCAGATTACCCTCTTGAGATAAGCCTGGCTGCTCAGCTCTGCTACCAAAACTGTGTAGTACAGACTTATACCAAAGGTTGGTTTTGCTTACACCTGTAGTCCTAGTTGTGTGTAGTGGTCCCAAAGGGTACAGCATACAAACTTTGCCTAACACATGCTTCCCCTGTTTCAACAACCACAACCAAAAGGACCCCAAGATAAACTCCAAAAACCCGACCAGAATACAAAGGAAATATCAGTAAACAACCAAATGTGAGGACATACAACCCCTGGTTCAACAACCACAACAACACAAACTCACTAAACTAATGGATTTCAAAGGACTGCAATATGACAACACAGAACGGGATGATGCAAGCAAAAACTACTTGCAAAGGACCTCCAACCAGAACAATTCACAGCCACCAACAATGCTGCACGCTCCAGCACTATACCAGGACTGCACTGGAAAAGACCAGAAACAACAAGAGGGAAAACGACACCCTCACTCCATATATCACCAAAACTCTAGAGCACCTACAACTGCTTTGAGATAAAGAAGAGGAACCAGAAGAAGACAGAAACCCAGTACAAAACTGAGCAAATCGATTTGATGATGAAACAGATCCTACTGAGCACACCCTGAGAGCAACAAGGAATCCCGCCAAAAAGACCAACATGTGAAGAAAACGGGAACAAAACTAACGCGATTATAAAAACACAACGCAAGATCAATGTGCAAACACGCTACAGAGATCTATGATTTGCTCTTTGATGTGGGGAATGGACATCTTATTCATCACAGAAACCTGGTTAGACGAAAACTACAAAGCTGCCTACCCGATAACTTCGAATGCACAAAGGTAAAGAGAAAAGGACAAAGAGGAGGTCTGCAAAGAACAAAATAAAAACAGACCCACTGAACATGAGAAACTGCAAAACCCTTGTCCTTCACCTGTCTGCCAACTCAAAAACAAACCTCACATTCATACTCATCTATAGAACACCGACCTGCGACACAACCTTTGTAGACACCTTCATAGAAGCCATCACGAATATAGCCATCAAACACGACCACCTGGTAATCCTCAGGGACTTATGGTTTCAAGAAGGTAACACAAACTCTCAAAAATAACTAATGAAGCAACTCCAGTAACTACGCCAGATGGTAAAAGAGGCGCAGTAGGCCACACTCTCAGCGCAATCGTCAACAAAAACCTGATCTCTACTGTGCCAACAATAAAAATCCTATGGCGTTATCACCTCATCATACAATTTGTGATCCGAATACCAGCTAAAGCACCCAAACAGCCCCCAAAGCTCACAGCAATCTGGCAAAGAAACTGGACTACCATCAAAGGTAGTAACTTAGAAGAACAAATGGAATCCTCGAAACCATCAACCACAAGTCTGTACGGAACCAACCTAGACGAAAAAGCAGACCTAATTCGGAAATGGATTGCCAAAACAATACAGCGCATCTCCCCGGAAAAAACCTTTGTTTCACAAAAGAAAGCAGTGGCAAGATGGTTCACACCGCACCTCAGTAGAATGAATGAAGGAAAAAAGAAACGAAAATTGAACTAGAATGGGGGGAAACTACGGCCAGGCAATAAGAACAAACCATCAAAAACAAATCAGAGCATACAAAAAGGAAATTCTCACAGCCAAAAAGAAATACTATGACAACAGCGACACAATAGCCACCAAAACTCAAAGAGAACTATCCAACATCCTAAATGAGATGAGAAACCCACCTGGATGCAACACACCAGTACCTTCCCGAAAACTATGCAACAACCTTGCAGACCACTTCAAAAATAAAGTCGCCGACATACACCAGATCACACAAGGCAGACCAATTGACCTGACCGTGCACCATGCCCTGCCGACCCTGGAACCACAGAATAACCTGCAAAGCTTTGCACAAATTTCAGCAGAGAGATTCATCAAGCTGGTGAAACTTAGCAATAAAGCAGGATCACCAATAGACCGCTGCCCACCAGAAATCTATAAATCAATCCTCACACAAGCCACGCCATTGGAATACCCCAGAAACCTCTTCAACCACTCGCTCCCAACGGGGAGAGTACTGCAGTCTTTCAAATCTGCGTACATCAAAGCACTCCTCAAGGATACTATGGGCAATGTGGAAGACCTCTCCAACTACAGACTGATATCAAACATCCCATAACCAGCAAAACTGTTAGAACTACACCAACTATTCGACCAGGCACAATTCGGCTTCAGACCTATGAGATGGACGGAGACGGCTCTTCTCTCTCTGTGATGACCTAAAGATCAACGCACACTTCAACACAAACTCTGTACCGATACTACTTGACCTCTCTGCAGCGTTCCACATAGTCA
The DNA here is from genome assembly GCF_040938575.1 of Ambystoma mexicanum. Lineage (NCBI taxonomy): Eukaryota > Metazoa > Chordata > Amphibia > Caudata > Ambystomatidae > Ambystoma > Ambystoma mexicanum. Next base: position 80,813,399 of record NC_090939.1, on the reverse strand, counting down.
ACCACAACGTCTTAAATCAGGAGACTGGAACAAATAGGGATAACTGATACAGCGCTGCTCTGTATTGCATCGTTCCTATCTGAAAGAACAGAAACCGATTAGCTAGAACCATTCAAATCTGCCCTGCTGGGCACCACCTGTGGAGTACAGCAAGGTTCCTCCCTATCCCCACTCCAACATATACTCAACCCCACTAATCAACCACATTAAAAGGCACGCCCTCACCTGCTACAACTGCACAGATGACACCCAAATGATCTACAAAATCGAAGATGTATAAGAGGAGAACACAACGCTAGTAGACTGTGTGAGAAACCAGAGGGTATTCTCACTCCTATTCCCCGTGGATCTTCTCAGATGGGCAGGGAAAGGCCATTGCTGTTGGATCCAGAACCTGGGGGTGGACAAGCGAGGGAGGATCACCTGAGTGGAGGGTCATTGGGGGTTGGGAGTGAGGTATCCACAGGCAAGACGCAGTATCCCCCTTTTTCTACTGATGGCCAATCTACCCTTAGTCCTCCCACAACCTAGGTTGCGGTAAAACATCTTCCCTCATGTTTCCACATGTAACAATGATACAGCGACACAGTATCCACACTCTCCCGCCACCCGTTATACATAATCACACCCTCCCTCAGCCGTATCCCCACTCCCCATTTCCAATACTTACTGGGACGAGGAAGAGGCGACCGAAAGCGATGAAGATTACCCAGAGGAACATGGAGAGGCAAAAAAAGAGGCCTACTACATACCACCATTAGGCTGTCTCATTAAAAGAGTTCGGCAAGTTCTAAAACTGCACTACAACCGTGTACACCTGACTCTACTGGACTCTCCCCTACAGATAGTCAGGAAGAAAGGGAAGAAGATGTACACTGCACCTTTAAGAACTCATTACTCAGAACTGCAGCGTGCAGATACGCTGGTCTGGTGTCTGAGGGGCTGCAGTGTGGCGAGGGAGCCGTGTCTCCAAGGAGCCGGAGTGAGGCTGCCTGCATCCTGCTGGCGGCATTAAGTAGAATGCTCGTTCCCTTGGGACCTGTGCCGGCCGAAAGGCTGTCTGAGGGGCAGGTGGTGAGACCCTGACCTCAACCCTGTGTATGCTGACGGGACTGCCTGTCAATACGACACTTGCCGGTGAGTTTCTTGAAAGTTAACGAGAGAGAAACTCAGGATTGCACAATCGGGAGTTTGTTACTGCAGCGGAGTGGGAGAAAGGCACAAACTGTAAAGGGTCACAGAATTTTAAAAAAGCAAGCAACAGATTGCACAGATGCATGAAACAGAAAGCAAGTGAAAAGAGTATAAAGTGGCACGAAGCAGGAAAGTGAGAGAAAAGAATCCTTTTGTGAACTTAAAGTCCGCTATTGTCCATACGAAAAGGGCATTGTGGGACTTGTAGTGAAGAGCCAAGTTATATGAAAAAGCCAGTAGGGCCTGGGACCTGCATCTATGAGAAAATTAAAGGGGTCTGGGACCCATGTAATACAGAAGCACAAGCATTGCCTCAGCCAAAAGGAAGCCAGTATTGTTTCAAGGAAAGGAATAAATGTGAATAGAAGGGTGCGAGTGCCCCGAAAGTAAAGGAAAGGTGCAAGAGAGAAATAAGGGTGCAGGAAGCACCATAAGGAAAAACCCAGGTGCAAGGATGCACAAAAATAAAGTGAATCAAAGGAAGGTGCCAGGGGCACAACAAGGTGATAGAAGAGAAAGCCAAAGAAGGTGCCATTGGGCACAGTGAAGTGAAGGATAACAAAAGGGTGCAGGAAGCACATGAAGATGAAAGGATAGAAGAAAAGCAAGTACAGGAAATACAGAGAGGGGCCAAAGATCAAAGTGGTCGCGCTTAGGAGGAGCAAAGGAACCTGGTGAGTCTCTGGTTCTACCCCATGAGAAGCTTATTTGAGAAAGCAACTGTATATAGAGGAAAAGGAACATCCTGACAAGTTGAATTTTGTGTTTAAAACTGAAGCAGCCTAAGCTGGGGGAAGTGAACCGTAAGAGGCCTAATACAAATTGCATTGTTAAACTGAACTTGTGTTTGAAACTAAAGGGGCCTGAGCTTGGGGAAGGGAACCCTGAGAGGCCTAACAATTTTGATATTGAAGTTTGGGGAAGGGAACTCTGAGAAATTGTAAGAGGAACTGTGTTATATTTCTTTTGTTCTGTTGGACCTGGACAAGCTGAAGCTTGGGGAACGGAATTCCAAAGAACTAAAAGACATTGAAAGAATTTGAGAATACTGCAAGTGCCGTGTGTAGAAGGTCTTATGAACAGCCCTTTTTGATGTAACTTATTTTTGTGACATTGGCAAACTACATCTGGCGAGAAGACTTCCTGAAACCAACCTTGGTTTCCTATTTTCTGTTAAACCACTACCTTTACTTTTTGAAAACTTCCCAACACATTTTTGTAAAGAGTGAGGGCAAGCATACGTTTAGACAGACAAATAATTGTTTTGGATTTTCAGACAGCAACTGCGCTTAAAAAGTTAAGGCCAGTAAGGCATTACACCACCCGAGGAACCTTAGTAAATACAGGTTTTGAAACCAACATCTTTGAGTCTGTCTCTCTTGATACTATGCCCGTCTTCACAACTGTCTGAAAGAACTCTACGGTTGGATGAACATAAAAAGCCTCAAACTCAACCCGGGAAAGGCAGAAATCATTATCATAACCAAAAATCAGGAAAGCAACCAATACATACCATGGCCAACAGAACTAGGAACCACGCCCACGCCATCAAAAATAGTAAAAAAAACCTTAGAATCCTAATGGACAACGAGCTAACACTAGAACCACAAGTAAACGCAATAATCAAGAAATGCTTCTTGCACCTACACTTAATCAAAAAGATCCTACCAGTCCTCTCTTTTACGCACAAAACACAAGCCATCATCTCCCTCATCATGTCCAGGATAGACTACGGCAACAGCCTATAGTTTGGAATGCCGGATTATCCACTGAAGAAACTGCAACGCATACAGAACGCAGCAGCCAGACTCCTCCTCAATCTCTCACGAAGCGACCACATCACTCCTGAACTAAAGATGCTACACTGGCTGCCAGGCAAAAAACGAATCACATTCAAAACAAAGTGCAAAACACCCAGACCAATCCACGGCGAAGGAGCATAATTCCTGGAAAAGAAAATCACCATTTACCAGCTGATCAGAACACTCAGATCAAGAAACGACATCCGCCTGAAGCTAAATCGTACACAAGGAAAAAAACCTGATGGATCAGCTTTTTCCTGCCTAATCGCACAAATTTGGAACTCTCTCCCGAGAGAAATACGAAATACGAAACAAAGAACCATATAAAATTCAGAAAACTCTTAGCAACACCCACAACCCTCGGAATGAACACACATGTCACAAGACAGAGGACTAAAAGTATACCACGACAAGTGCAGGGAGGGGGGAGAGAAATCTGAGTGGGAGGGAGACCCGGGTCCCAATGGAGGCTAACGGGAGAGATGGGAGCATCCTAGGTTAAACCACAGATGGTGGGGATAAGAGTTGAAGAGGAAAGAGTGGCGAGCAAACAAAAACCACAGGGACCAGGTAGCTCAAGGGCTCAGGGAAGAAGTCACACCAGGCTCCCCCCTTGAAGACCCCCTCAAGGGGCCCAGGAAGGAGATTGCGGCTGCACACCGGGATATGACAAAAGCTGTGTATAAATCCATCATCCAGGACATGGGGTGGGGGTTGCGGAGGCAACGCCATACAACCCCACTGCAGACAACCCACAACCCCATACAGAATATAGGAGGGAGACCACCCCCCCAGCACACCACAATACGCAACACTAGCAGGAAAGGAACATGTATCATGGGTGGTCAGAGGAGGCACAATAAAACACCACCACTAACAAACACACTAAAATCTCATCCCTCTGCTTCCACCTCTCAAATTCTAAACATAACACAAACATACCCATATTGCACAACAAACCGCACACACTTCACTACACCACAACAATTTAACAAACCACCCATAGCCTTGCACAATAGCACATGACAACTACCGACCGAAAAACAATTACACCTATGCTCAGCGAACATTGCAAACCAAACTGAATCTGCACATCACAGCTATCTTGAGATTTTTTCCCCTCAGTCCTTTCCTACCCTCTTGCTTTTCAGATTGGCCAGAGCGCCAGGGGACCACTCCGGTGGTGATAGTGTGTGGTATAAATATCCTTTAACATAAAGTATCGAAAAGAGGTCTCATGAGCTTTGAGAGGCCCACGTGCAACTCCTATGCTGGAGCTGGCACTATGACAGGAGGGAATGAGTGGAACTGCCTCAAAGAATTTTGTGATGAGCCTGTGAGACCACAGAGAACGTGTGAACCTGGAAATGGCAGCCAGTGATGGAAGAGTGAGCCAGACTGGCTCAGGCCAAGGACAACAGTTAAGGCAGGACGTCTGGCACCTGCAACCACCAGAAGGGCTTGAGGCTGACCCGAACACCAAGTGGAGAAAATCATCCACTTGCTTTAATAGCAGAAAACTGGAGAAAGCTCTGGCTTGCGCCAGAATGTGACAACAGTCTTGAGGCAATAGTACAGTTTCAAATTCTAAGCAGGTAGGAGCCAGGCCGTCAGATTGAGTGAGGCCGGGTCCTGGTGTAGCACTGCTCTCTGAATAAAAGATTGACAAGCAGTGTAAGCTGGATGGGAGGTGCCACTGAGCGGGCGAGAAGCTCTGAGAACCAGTACTGCCTCGGCCAAGCTGGAGACACCAATATCAGTTTGGAAGGATGTTGTCTGAAGACATTGATTTTCTCTGGTAACAAGAGGCATCAGAGGGAACGTATACAAGGATATGCCTTCCCACGGGAACGAGATGGCGTCTCTTAGGCTCCCTGCATGGTGAAATCTGCTGATGAAGGCCAAGCACTTTGTGTTCACCTATGACACAAAGAGATCGTATCTGGCGCCCCCCCTCGCCCCCTCCTGAAGATGCAGAGCACTGGATTGTCCAGACACTCTTACCCGTGGCAGGATTTGAATTCCCTGCTGAGGGAATCTGCCACCGTATTGTGGATCCCCAGCAGATGGAATGGACTGAAGAGGGTATGTGCCAGGGCCCACGTCTATAGGGCTTGAGCGTCCGATGACAATACAGGGGACTGTGTGCCGCCTTGCTTGCAGATGTAAAATGTAGTGATGTTGTCAGTAAACACAAGGATTACCCGGCCCTGAAGCTGCCGTACAAAAGGCATCAGAGCCCAGAACACAGCACGTACCTCTAGGACATTGATGTGCAACTTTTTCTCCTCTTGCAACAAGACGCTCCCTAGCCCTCCAGAGATGTGTCTGTAGGGAATGTTATCTGATGGGTCGGGCAGACAAAAGGGTGCTCCCCTGGGTGAGGTTGCAGCAAAGCATCCACCAGTGCAGAGTGCTGTGAAAAGAGTGCATAAAAAGAATGGTGTCCTCCCATACTCCAGAGATCTGTTTCAATCAAGCATCGAGAAACTCCTGGAGGTGCAGCTTCAGATGCCTGCATTAATGGATTAAGGGGGATGCAGGAAGACATAACCCACAGCAGTGACTTGAGCATGCAGGCCGACTTCTTCAGTGGCAGAGCTTTCACTAGCATGGCTTTCACCCTGACTTTGGAAGAGTAGCAGTTCAGTACAGTGTGTCTAGTTGAGCCCCTAAGAATAGGACATGTTGCAAGGGGGTCAAACAGGACTTGGCAAAGTTGATAGAGAACCCAAGTGACTTCCAACAATGGATCGTGTCCTCTGCATGCCGATGGGCCAATGGAAGAGTTGGCTGCAAATCAGCCAATCATCGAGGTATGGGTAGACATGCACCCCCGACCAACAGATGAGTGACCACTGGAGCCTGAATACCCTTGGCGTTGAGCGGAGGGCGAAGGGCAAGGCCTTGAATCGAATTAGCTTCCGGTACCGGAGAAGGGCTGTGACATGAAAGTACATGTCTTATAGGTCTACACATGAAAGGAAATCTCCTTTCTGCAGCTGCGTGAGAACATGCTTAAGGGTCACAATCTTGAAGTTTTAAGCATGCAGGAACTTCTTGAGAATGCATAGATTGAGAAAGTAGTTCTAGTAAACCTCTTGATTTTGTTGTTGGAGGGGGATGCTCTTGATTGCCTCTTTGGAGAGGAGAGAACTTCTTGCAGGAGTAACGGCAAGTTCTTCTCAACCTTGGATAAGGGATGAACGGAGGGTTTTGGAATGTGGCCCTGCTGGATCAGCGATAACACCCATTCGTCTGGGTGAAATGCCACTGTTCAACAAACTCAGAGACTTTCCTTCCACTGGGGTGGGAAAATGGAGGGGCGATGGAGCCTGGTCAGGTCCATTTAGAGGATTGGCCTCTGATGTACAAGTAGCCGTGATGGCACAGATTCCCCTTTGTTGGCCTGCGATTTGTACTTGTTGCCTTCATATTCATGGTAGGTGCTAGACTGGTACAACAGGGACCGCTAAACCGGCCTGTCATCACGGAACGTCCTTGAAAAATGTGTCATTCTTGAGACTTGGACGGAATAGCTCCAACAAAAAAATCTGAGTCCAAATCGACTACACTATGTTCGAAATTGCAGTCGAGAGGGTACCCCAAATCAATTGTTAAAAACGCATGTAAGAGGCAAGAGGGCTGCCAATAATAATCGTGAGGCCCTACTCGAATACAAGGGTAAGCCCAATAATAAGTCTTAGGACAAGGACATAGTCTTTATAAGTACTTTTTTTTTTAAACTCTTTTTTATTAGTGGTCACGTATTGGCTGTCACACCCCAGCACATCTGTTCAACTGTTACATCAGGAGTAAAGTGTCCGTTACATTTCACATAATATTATGAAGACAAGTCAGCATCAGTATTCATATTACAGATATAGGATCTGAACGGGCCCCAAATGTCCTTGGGTCTGCATACCGAGGGTCGGGTTAAAACAAACTGTTCCTCTGACTCGCTGACATGTGTCAGTTCTTGTAGAAATTGGTTCAGGGTGGGCGGGAGAGAACTTTTCCATTTCTGTAAAATACATTTTTTGGCAATAGCGCACAAAATGCTAAATAACCTTCTAATTCTCTGATTGCTTGCCAATGTCCCCAAACAAGTATTTCTGAGGAGTCAAATCGGGGGGCACCTCAGTGATTTCTTCCAGCAGCTCAGCCACCGCCCTCCAGAATCCCCTCAGTGCCGAGCCGTCCCAGTACATGTGAAAGGATCCAGCCTGGGGTGCATTACATTTAGGACAGGCATCAGAGGCATCCAGTGCAAACCTTGCGATTTTGGCCGGTGTATAATGTAGCCTGTTCAGGATTTTAAATTGAATCACCCTTAGACCAGCATTAAGCGAAACCTTCTTGGATAACGCACAATAGCTGGCCCATTTCTTTTCTTCAATGGTCCCCTGTAAATCCGCCTCCCACTGCTCCTTTATCTGATTTAATGTGGGGGTATGAGCTTGAACAGCTGTGTATAACCTAAAAATCCCCAGGCCATTTTTAGATGTTACTAACTGCACACATGATTGGGGTGGGGGTTCATCCGGGAAGAGAGGCCACCTCTTCTGGAATGCAGACCTCATACGGTAATATTGCAACGTTTTCAGGGGACAACCCCCGAGTGCCCTCAGCAAGAAACCCCGGTCCACAAAAACACCATTAACAAACATGTCACCCAGCTTCATTTCCCCGTTAGGGTCCCAGGACTCCTGTATGTTAGCATCATGCGTGGGGGGTATACCCGGGAAGTCCCAAAGCGGTACCTCTGGATTGTAGGGGACCTCCACTCTCAGCCTCTTGAATATAGCCATCCATGCCCTGACTGTACAGCTAATCAGATTGAATGCACATGTGTCCTTATACTTTGTATCGAAAATAACTGATTGTATATTCATGGGATGTGTGGTGTGTTCCTCTATCCATGCGTGGGGTGTATTGTTCTCGTCATTATACCAATATTTCGCAAATTGGGCTTGGGAGACGTAATAATAAAGCTCGAAATCGGGGGCCGCTATCCCTCCGGAGGAATTGGGCTCTGTCATTTTCTCCCAGCTAATCCTAGCAGTCTTACCGTTCCAGAGAAATGTTACCACCATGGATCTAAGCTTGGAGAAGAAGGCCCTGCCCAGCCATATAGGAATATTGACAAATAGGTATAAAAGTCTAGGGAGGACCACCATTTTAAGAATGGCAACACGGCCGGCTAAGGAAATTGGGAGCCGCCCCCAAATCTGAAGCTTGGAGCCTAGTGCCTGTAGGGAGCCCTCGTGGTTGTCTGCGTAGAGTGTGAGCTTGTCCCTGGAGACCAGTATTCCCAGGTATCTAATGTGGTCTGCGGACCACTTGAGTCCCCCTGTGTCTGTAGGGCATCGGGTGGCAGGTGTTAGAGGGAATATTTCCGATTTCGACATATTTATAGTATATCCGGAATAATCTGCAAATCCATGGATCTCTGTCATGACGGGTACTATATTTACCTCAGGCTCCCTGACATATAACAATGTGTCATCCGCGTAAAGCGAAATTAGTTGGGTGGAGCCCTTCATAGTGATCCCTTTGTCTGAGTGTCTAAAACGGACCGCGGCCGCCATAGGTTCAATGGTCAGTGCGAATAGTAGGGGCGAAAAAGGGCACCCCTGTCTGGTCCCCCTCTCCAGGAGGAACAACTCGGAAATGGCTTTATTGGTCAGGACACGGGCTCCAGGTTCCGTATATAGGAGTTTTACGTATCGTATAAAGGTGGGACCCAGCCCAAACGCCTCAAGCACCGAAAGGAGATATACCCATGATACCGAGTCAAACGCTATTTCAGCGTGAAGGGATATGGACACTGCGCTCCTCGCGGGATCGATCTGTGCCATAATCCCAAAGAGTCGTCTGAGGTTTAGGGCTGTAGATCGAGTAGGGACAAACCCATTCTGATCGGGGTGGACTTGGATTGGGACTGCCGGCAGAAGGCGATTCGCCAGGACCTTTGCAAAGATTTTAGCGTCCGTGTTGATGAGTGACAAGGGCCTGTAGGACGAAACATCCTGTGGTGGTCGCCTGGGCTTGTGGCGTACCACTATTATGGCCGCTCTCATAGTTGAGGGCAATCTGCCGGATTCGAGCGCCTCCTGCCACACTTGTTATAGTATCGGCACAAGTTTCTCACGGAACTCCTTGTAAAATTCAGCGCCCAACATGTCTGAGCCCGGTGCCCTGCCTGCTGACAGATCCTTGATTGCTTCCCCGATCTCTTCCATCGTTACCGGCTGATCCATCGCCAGTCGCACCTCGTCAGGGAGGGAGAGGGCTTCAAGATAGGTCTTAATTTCTGCGGATGTTTTCTTATCTTGGTTAGAGTATAGCCTCTTATAGAATTCCATAAATTCCCCATTAATGTCCTTATCCCCAAGGAGAACCCTCCCCTGTTGCGTGCGTATGCTTGTGATCTGTGTGGGTTGTTTATCGTGTTTAATTAGGTTGGAGAGCGCCCTGCCAGCCTTGTTGCCCTCCCCGTACCTGCGTGCCCGAATCGGGGCCGCCACATATCGGACCTCCCTCAATGCAAGCTTGTCAAATTCCTGGAGATGTGTGTGTATATCAGTTAGTACTTTCTTGTCTTGCGTATTTGAATATGTTTTCTCGAGTGCATCTAACTTCCCTTCAACAGACGATAGTTCGGTCCTCGCAGCGTTTAACATACCCGTAGTTCTAGACATCAACAGACCCCTCATCCAAACCTTGAATGATTCCCACACTATCGAGATTCTGTCGACCGATCCGATATTATTGGACAGAAACTCCGAAATTTCAACATGGAGTGACTCCACTACCCCGGGGTCACATAACATTCCACCAGACATCCTCCACCTCCTGAAGGGACTCGGGGCGTTCCGGAATAGTAGTTCCAACAATACTGGGGAGTGATCTGAGAGGGTACGGGGTAGGATTTCACATCGCTCAACCGAGGGCGTCATGGGCATGGAGACCAACCAGTAATCTATCCTGGACTCGGAATCATGTACCGAGGAATAAAACGTGTATCTTCTACTGCCTGGGTGACCCTCTCTCCACGCATCAACAAGTGAGAGCTGTGCAATGACATGTCTAAGATTCAGTGCTGTCCTGCTTGGGGGTCTCATCACCGTAGAGGATCTATCAAGAACTGGATCAATGGCCAAGTTGAAGCCCCCCCCCTCACAAGACACCCGAAACATCCAGTGATATAACCATCAGATATATATCCAGGTAGAAGGCGGGGTCATCAATGTTGGGGCCGTATGTATTAACCAGGAGAAGCTGTTGTTTAGCCACCTCCCCCCAGACAATGTGTAACGCTCACCTGATTCCCGCAGAGGCGCCGGTCTTGACTGGGTGAATGCCGTATCTTCAAAGGTGATGTGTAACACACGGTTGGCTCTTTGGGCTGGACCTCTGTGCACTGTATGTCTGACTCGAAGAGTAAGATGTCTGCAGATAGAAAATATGGGATTAATGAACAGGGGTTATTGGGTGCCTCTCTCCTCTTCCCTTTCTCTTCTCCTGCAGAACCCCAAAGGTTAACGCCCTCACCTTAGGTAAGTGAACGCCGAGCTCTCCCATCTGCCTCGGGGCAGGGTGCCGTAACCAGTTTCTTCACTGGATAAGGGTGCAGGCCTCTTGACCTCAGAGGACTGCTGTCCGTCGTTTACTGCACGAACGGTAAGTTCTGGCACTTCAAATGTCTTAAAAGTCTTTTGTAATGATATCTCTTGTTTTGCAGGGTTCCGGCGATGGCGGATGGCGGGCTGATGAGAGTTGAGGATCGAACCCGCGTGAGGAATAGAAGCGCCTGGAAGCACGTAAGTAAGCGCTTGTAGCCTGCTTCACGATGCGCACTAACTGTCCCTTTTATCTTGCAGGTACAAGTTCGGAGCTTTAGAGAAGCTGAAGGGTGCTGGAATACCCACTGGATTCGGCGTGGGAAGGAGTAAGGGCACGTGAGTAATAAAGTTGCCCAATGTCTTTAAACGCACCTTCTTTTGTCTTTCGGATGCGGGATGCAGCGCCGAAGGCCTCCGGAGTGTGCGAAGAGCTGGTAAGCTTTTGTCTTTCAGATGCCGGAATGCAGTGCGAAGACCTCCGGAGCATGCAAAGAGTAGGTAAGCCTTTGTCTTTCAGATGCCGGAATGCAGCGCGAGGCGTTGGTGACAGCCGATGGACCAGGTAAGAGATGCGCTGCCACTGAAGACCGTAGTGCTAACCTGTTCTTTCTTTGTCTTTACAGGTGCTGCTGAAGACTGGATTCCAGGATGGTAAGCCTTTGTTCCATTAGGCCCAGGATCAGAAGCAGAAGACACGATGAGCGTTCTGCTGCAGAGAATGCAGAATAACGCAAAGCAAGATTCATCCGTCGGGTGTGGTTTAAATAGCCTCCTGTAGTGCTTAGGTGTCTCCTTCCACAGCCTCGCCTAGGTAAGAAAAGAGTTCCTGCTTTCCAGAAGAGTTCCAGTGTTCTGAACCTAGGGAGTGGCTCCTGCCCCACCCCACAGGAAAAGTAATCCCAAACAGAAGAGGATCAGGGGCTCAACTGGCAGGTAATTAAGCAGCATGGTCTGCTGCAGGTAAGTCCACCCAAGCATTATGAGCCCGGCGCTTCCAGCGTTGGGACTGGGCATCTTTATGAGCCTGGTGCCACTGGCACCAGGACAGGGTCCAAAAGGTCCCAATTGGGACTGGCTGGCACTCGGAACCGGGGATATGGGTCTGCTTCCAAGGGAGTCGGGCAAGTCCTGATCTTTTGGAAGCAGAGATCATGACATCATGGCAAATCTCCCCTGGGGATCGACCTTGTGACCACCAACCCGAAACCCAAGGCCTGGGTGAATAAGGGTGAGAACCCCTCTGGACTGGGTCGAGTAGTCCGTGTGGTACCTCAGGGGACCCCACCAGGGCAGGATGTGAGAATTACCTGCCCCCACTGCATGGGTCTCCTGCAACATCAGTTTTTGTGGATTATGCCTGGAGACGTAGTTGGATATCTTCCTAACCTTAACTGGATTGTTCAATCCCCTGACATTCCACGTCAGCAGCTTAACTTGTAGCCCACCCCCGGGGACCCGAGATGTAACATTAGCCATTTTCAAATCTGACGAGTTCACAGTATTCGTGCCATACAGTCAGTGCCAGCCCAGCCGCGACCAAAACTTTACTTTTCAACCAACAGGCCGTCCCCTTCCACCCTCCCTTTAGAGGTAGCTTCGGAAGGCAGCCAAAATCCTCAACAAAATGCCACCATAAGTCCATCCAACAACTGAACGTAACTTCCCCTTCACCCTGTCCCGCCCGCCGCCCCCCTCATCATCACCCCCAACTTGACGATGTAGCCCATACAACTTATGGAACATTCCACGGGTGGCCATGTTGCTTCACATGGCCGCCGATCAGGTCCAACAGCTCCACCAACCAAAGTGCCTGGTGTACCTTAATCAGTTACTCATATGGGCCCCGGGCCCAAGCAGGGTCGACACGCAAGTGTTCTCATTCCACGGGTCTGGGCCTGTTTTGTGCTGGTCTGCCCCCTCTGGGAGGAAGGGGTATGGAAGTTTCAATATAATGCATGGCCTCCGCTGGGGACTCAAAGAAATGGGCCCTGCCCGCATGTTGAAGCCTCATTTTTGCCAGGAACATTAAAGCGTATGGGATCTGGCGCTCTTTTAGGAGCTTCTTAACTGGCTCATAGGACCTTCTGCTCGCTTGAACTCCAGAGGAGAACTCAGGATAAAAATGTATGCGACTTTCCTCATAGTAGAGGGTTCCCGCCTCTCTCGCTTTTCATAGGATTGTGTCTCTGTCTCTATAGTTGAGGAGCCGAGCAATTATGGTGCGTGGTGGCGTGCCTGGTTTAGGTGCAGGGGCCAGCGTACGGTGTGCTTGTTCCACTAGAAATTGTTCAGAGAAGGCCTCCAATCCGAACAGGGTTTTAAGCAGTGTCTCAAGATGTGTCTCCATTTGGCCCTTTCCAAATGATTCCGCTACGCCCACAACACAAATGTTATTGCGCCTGGAGCGCGATTCTAGGTCCTCGCACTTGCTCTGTAGCTTCGTCATGCTTTCCTTGATTTGGATGATATCACAGCTGTGGTGCGAGATAGTGTCTTCATTTGTGCTGATACGGGTTTCAGTTTCTGTTATGCGTAGGCTTTCCTTCTCCACTCTAGCCTTTAAGGTGCCGATGGTAGAGACTATGTCATCCAGCTTTGTGTTTATTGAGCGAAACCCATTTTGGACTATAGCTGTTAGGTTGTCCAAATTCTCACTGGACTTAGCAGCAGGGTTCTCGGTGTCGGCCGACGCGGCCTGACCCCGACCCCCCCGTGTAGGCGTCCATGGGGCCCTTCCTCAGCTTCCCCGGGGTCTTGGAGCCCTTTGCCGGCCTCTGTGGTTCCCCCATGATTTATGGCGTTCCAGGCGGTGCAGTATACTGTATCCCAAATATTCTACAGTTTCCAGTAGGGGTCTGGTTTCCTGCCCACTCGGGCACTGGAGCCTCAGCAAGGGTGATTGCGATTTAGCTGCTACCCCGGCCGACCATGTGGCATCCCGCGGGGGCTCCCACTCCGCCCAGCCTCGTCTCCTTACCGGTCGTCTGTGCGGGTATTACTACTGCAGAGTTCCTCAGGCCGCGTACTGCGATTAGCACCGGATGCCTCGCCCCGAACCGCCCTGTAGGGTTTATAAGGAGCTCTCTGGGGCTGAGCAACTGCGGCAACCACCACCGGGGCCGGGTCGGGCCTTGGGCAGGTACGGGCCTGAGAGTCGTCCACGCCGCAGCAGCCCAGAAGCCGTACTGTGTCACCAGAAGAGTGTCAGGGGAGAGCCGAGACTAAGCTCCTCCCCTTTTGGGCCCAGCCGTTTCAGCCGCACCGCGGCTCTGTAGTAGACTGCTCTGGAGCTCGCCTCCGGATTCCTGTCACTCTGTTTACTGGTCAATCTGAATCGTGCCGTATCTCTGGCGACCCCGGACCCCGAGCCTCAGGATTTCGTCTGGTCACCCGCAGGCGGCCGGGCCAGCCCCCCAGCCCGTCCGAGCCGAAACTGGCAGCGCTGGACGGATAAACTAGCTCAGGATTTCTCGTCGGAGCGGGAGCTCTTAGATCAGGCGGCCATTTCCAACGTGCGCAACAGCGCCCCCGTCTTTGTAAGTACTTTTAACCATCTATCCAATAAGATAAATGGTATCATTAAAAAATGTGCATATTCTGAATGGAGGAAAGGCTCCTCTTAATCGCCCCTATGCGCATTTAAACAGAGCTACAATCTCAATGACTTACTAACCAAAAATATCTGCAAGCTAAATGAGAAACGGATGAGCATTACAGAAACATGGGGTCTGACAAAACCCACAGGTCGTACCCCCTGTAGTTCAACAAAAAGAACAAAAGGAGTAAACATTGGCCTAACGAGACCGTGGTCACAGAAACAATTTAAAACTAACTCTCACATGGTGATTTATGCCATGTGGTGTCCATGTGGAAAGTTATATATAAGTAAAACAGGGAGAAAAAATAAGAAATATGCATAACAGAGCACAAATGCTTTACTAGAAAAGCAGTGGTGACAGCCCCTTCATTCGGACATTTTCACAATGGGACATACTAATGACACATTAAGATGGACGGTCATAATGCAGATCCCACCAAGTGGCAACTTGACAAGTGACAAAAGGAGACTTTATGAAAAAGAACATCTCATTTTTCTGTGAAACAGTGTAGAAACATGGTCTTAATGAGATTTTGACTGGCGCAGTTTACCTTGAGTTGTAATTTTTCCAAGGTGGTTTGTGAGAAGTATCAATTTGAGTTTTGATAGGAAATCCAAAGGGGGAAAAACATCTAAAAAAAACTGACCAAGATGCCATACACACTACTGTTGGCATTCAGGTGTCGCGCACCCTGTTCCAAGATGGCAGACTTTGATGTAACCACAACCATAGAGATTTTTGGTCATAATCTAGAGTGGAAGCGTGTCTCCCCAACCACGAGTCATTTTTATTAAATGAGACCATTTCAGTTTCTTACCTGGGCCATATCGACTGCATCTCCAGATGCTACGATGAAACAAGACGCCAAATGTTAATATAGGAGTGAGTAGTGGACATACCAATACTAAGTCTAAAATGGAGCCAGTTTCGATACGTCTCACTCTGATTTACATTAACAAATACTCAGTTTCCGACAGCTACGCTGTCCACATCGTTCAGGTCGACACCAATCCAAACACATGGTGCATTCATGTAAAACCAAGAAACAGTTTTTGAAGTTGATGTTATAACGAATAAGTACACTCAACATTTTCTTTTTTTTTTTTTAAACTACCGTCATTATGAGCATACTAGTTTAAGAACTGTACTAGATGAAACACAGCCCGTATCTTGATGCTGAAATAATATGAGACCCATGTTATTAGAACTACTTAAGTTGATTACCATGAACACGTTAGTCATGGAATCAATCTATACTAAACACAGATCTTGTGTCAGTGTGGAAATAGCTTTGGACTTAGTCACATATTTTTCCTGAGTAGTAGGATGATGTTCCCTTTGACAGAAGATACTATTTAGACAGGGGAGTGATAACTATTTTCTTGTAGACAGCTTAACTAATTTGTTGAAATAATAAAAAAAGACTAATCTCGTATAACAACTCCTTTCTCCAATTCAATATGTTTTCATGTTTTAAAGATCAGATTTGAGTACATTGATTAAATATGATTAGAGTGCTTCTAGTTTTGGAAGCATGTGGTTCACTCACTACACCATTGTTATCTTTTAATTGTGTACATAGGTCCATGCCTAATAGTAAGGCTTCCTGACTTGCGGTAAGTACTCCTCAAGTTATTCATTTTCTTGTTGAGTACCAAATCAATTGATAACAGCATTAATAAAAGTGGTTTACACCATTTGAAGGTGAGGTAATGCCATAGGATTGTGCAATCTACTCCCGTACCTTGTGATGTGGGCATCTGGTTAAAGAGTCCAGTGCTGAGAACTAACCCTGATGTTATAAGAATTTACTCCCCTGAAGAAATTCTTTCATTTTTATACAAACGCATGTAAGAACGAAACATGTTGGGTTTTGATTACTGCATTGTCTAGCAGTCAAATTACTTCTGCATTGATGTTTAGAAGGGCCTTGAAATAGGCTGCTTTTATACTATTTGCTCTTCATAGTAAAGTACATTTGCTTACTTCTAGGTACTTACTTTCTCTGTACTAACGTTTTAGTGAGTGAATGTATTCTTACCAATGTTCTCCCTAAAGAATCTTTTTTATTATTTTTTTTAAATATAGGTATTACATTGTTATAAAGCACTTGTGACTTTAAAATGATTTATTGAATGTATTTATACTGTTTTTTACACATTAAATTTGAATAAAAAGTAATCTACCCTATAACCGCTTGTCCCATGTCGATTGAATTTACTTGTAAGCATTGTAACTAAGTTACGGTGGCTGAGCTATCAGTTCCACACCAACTTGTGTCGATTTAGTCCACACAGATATATAGTGTAGTGTTGTTGGGATCTTTTTGTGGTTTCTTCTATTGCTTTGGGTGCGATCCTATCAACCCTTAAAGATCTTCAGTCTACTCAGTCATATGTGGGACAGTGCGGCTACCCATCTGCCGGAAGCCAGGGTCTGCAATGTCTACGGTCTGTGAAATTGCATTCTCAGAGGTGGCTTTCCCTTTGCAAAGGAGGGCAAATGCTTCATACTTCTTGTAGTCCTGCAGGAAACCTAAAATGGTAACCATCTTGAAGCAGAGCGCCTTGTTGTATCGGGACAGGATAGCCATCACATTAGCCGCGCTGATTGTAGTGGCGGCCAGCAAGATGATGTGCTTCCCAATGTTTCCCCTCCTTATCGGGAGGCGCCGACACCAAGACCAGAGTCTCGACTGTGCTGTGCCTTGAGTCATTTAGGCACAGAGTCTAGGGCTTTGTACTTTTTCTCAAGCCTGTCCTTTTTTGGAGGGGCAGAAGGATTCCTCATAGTAAGCAGGCCGTCTACCCAGATATCATCAAGGACAGGTATGGCCACTTCAGACTTGTTTGCTCACGTTGTTGATACAATAAGCATTCTTTCTTTTGCTCCTCTGGAACTAGATCAAATAGTTTGGCAGTTCTAGTCATCAGGGCATGGAAAGGGCCGTTTTCGTCTGGAGGAGAGTCATGAAGAGGAGAATCCTCTGGTTTGTGGCATCCTTGAACAACATTTTCAAATTCATCCAAGGTGTTACTGTGCATAGACGCATCACCCTGGGAGACGTCATCCTCAGAATCACTATTCGTAAGTGTGGCTGGGGGAGGAAGTGTGGGTGTGCGTGCCGTGAGAGGCTACTAGCTGCAAGTGGAGGAGAAGGCAGCAAACCCGCTGCAAACAGTGGATGGGTACGTGTAAGGCTTGGTATGCAGAAGGCACAGATGCAGAATCTCCAGTCAGAGAGACGCCTCATGGAGCCGTAGACAAGGAAGCGTGCACCTTTGTCAGACTAGGTAGTAGTGGGGATTCCGATGGAGTTCGGTGCACCAAAGCATTAGTTGGCGAAATGTTCGTCTGAATCAGTGTCGATGGGGTAGTCGATGGAACAGTGATTTTGGTCTGTTTGCGAGTCATTAATAAGGCTGTAGACTAGTGCTTCTTCGTATGTGAGAGTGCATCAGCAGAAGATGCAGGTGGGCGTTTCGCAGTCGTAGACGAACCAGTATATCTGGCGAAAACATCACTGATGCAAGACAGCAGTACGAGGAAGGGTTGAATGACTTACCACGGGATGTGTCATCGTTGGATCTTAAGCTCTTGGATGAAGCAGTGCGTTCAAGGGGCTTGCTCTGCCAGAGGGAAATATGGATATTGTTAGGTTATCGAATAATGAAGCCGACGCAAACGTGGCATGGCATTGGTTATAAACTTATTTCTTAAATGAAATAGCTCACTGTCCTCATCTCTACGAGAGGGTTTCCCTGCCTCATACTAAAATGAAAGGAATTGTCAGAAAATCCATCAAAACAAAGTGTCACCGACCTGTGACAAATCCTACACTAACCCTTACACTACAACTAAAGAATAAACTAACAAAGATTTTCTTTCAGGAGAATGTCTCCCTTCTCCTGCTTCTTTAACACTGTCCAACAATTGTTTACTTTAAACATAAAATACTAGGGGGAAATTATCCCATTCCCCTGGTTTACGGGCTGCACCCAGTTTTTATCCAATGTCCAGGAAAATGACTCTCTCCTCCTGGAATACGTTTATGCAGTTCCCAATAGGACCAGGGCGTGTCTTCCTGGCTTCGGGATATGGTTTGCCTTCACGCAGTGGGCGAAGAACTTGCTTGGCGTCCTCTTGCTGCACTCTGCTTCTTCACATCTTTCGGTCAGCGTCTGAATCTCCTGCGCTGAAGACTTTGGGTGCCGGTTGCTTTCCCTAACAGGACTGGATACCGCTGCTCCCGCCACCACTGAGCTTCTCGTTACAGCTGCATTCAGCTCTGTGACCGGGCTTCCATGATCTAACAGTCCTTTGATATTTTGCATACTTCGTATCCAGTTCCTCCTATGCAGATTACACAAGTGGTTGTTTTCAGCTCAATCTTTATGCCTCCTTGGGGACAACACATACAAGTGTTCTCGCAGTTCATGATCTTCATGTGTCCTGTGTTCTTCCTAGTACTAGTATTTAGGCCCTATGTTGCAACAATACATAGGTGTGTTCTCAATATAGTGGCACTGGATATTAGGGAGGGCTAAGGAATGCTGGGTAGTGGCAACATTCATTGGGCTGTACCCCAGGTGATTGTCCTCATCTCCAGAGGGGGAGTCCCTCCCCATGATGTCCTCCCACATGAAACCACCCTTAGCAGGACTATTGTGTAGTAGTGGCACCTCCCTAGCATCATGGAAAAGCCCCCCCGCCCGTGGAGTAGCAACAACACCTTGTGAATTGTCACACTATGGACTGAGGCTGCATCATAGACTCTAGCATAATCGTCTAACCATGCCACTAACCTTCAGTGATGGTCTCTGAGGTTCTCGCTGGAAAATGACTGGCAAATGGAACTGTCCCCGATTTTGTGGTCAGGATAAAGACACTAGGGGGCAGTAGTTGAGATGCCCCACATAGACGTTCTTCAGATGGCAGAAACAAGGAAACTGCTCTCCTGAACATCCGTGAAAACCTGCTCTCCAACCTCGACTAACATCCCATCAGTCCTCATCCTACTCGATCTCTCTTCTTCCTTTGACACAGTTAACCATGCCATCCTGCTCAACCATCTCTGTGATAACCTGGGTATCACCGTCAGGCCTTGGCCTGGCTGACCTCTTTCCTCTCTGATCAACCCTCCCTGGTCCAACATGGGTCCTTCCTTTCCTCCATCTCACTCTCTACCTGTGGTGTTCCCCATGGGTCTAACCTCTCTCCTTGGCTTTTCAACCAATACCTGTCACCTCTCGCCCACTGCATTGCCGCTCTCTGCTCCAACCTTCAGTGCTATGCAGACGACACAACTCGTTTTCAGGCTTCCCTCTGCCACCTCTTCTTCTCTCATCTCTTACTGCTACCCAGGAGTGGTGTGCCGCCAATGACCTCTGCCTTAATGCCAGTAAAACAGAGATTCTCCTCATCTGCACACCTACACCTTCCTTTCCAGTCACTCTGGCCGGACTCTCTTGGCCCTCTTCCTGATCCCACCTGTGAGGCTAAGAACCTTGGGGACCTATTTGACTCCACACTCTCCTTTTCTCCTCATATCTCTGAAGTCTCTAAGATGTCAAACTACCAACTGCACCTCCTCAGAGGTATTCTTCCATTCCTCTCCTTCCCCCATAAACTCACTGTCTCTAGAGCTCTGGTTCTCTCTAGGCTGGACTACTGCAACAACCTCTTTCTAAATCTGCCTGCTTCCACTCTCTACCCTCTGCAACTCATCCAGAACAGGACTGCAAGACTTATCCTTGGCCTCAAGCCCTGTGATTGTATCTCTCCAGCCCTGAAATCTCTTCATTGGCTCCCAGTGGCTGCATGGATTAAATTCACTACCCTCTGCATTGTCCACAAGGCCTTCTGGGGCCTGGGTCCACAATACCTTCAACTCTCCCTCCTTAAATACCTTCCTATTCGAGCATGTCGCTCCTCCAACTCCCAACTACCTCAGGGTCAGTCGCTTCTGCAAACAACGAGTTGGGCGTAGATCTCTTTCCTCAGCTGGGTCCTCACTCTGGAACAGCCTCCCCGCCTCTCTAAAATTTGAGAACCATCTTCGGTTCTGGAAGCACCTCAAGACTTTCCCCTTTGCTTCTGGCTTCGCTCTTCCTCTCCCCTGCTGATCTCTGCTTCGCCAACGGGCACCTGGCTACCCCCTGATTTTCTGACCCAGGTCCCTGCCCACCCAGCCACACACCCGCACTGCCTCCTGGCAACCCTTGCACTTGGGTCTGTATCTGCAACCCTACAGTCCCCTTACCTGCACTTATTAGACACCCCTTGGGCATTAACATTTCACTTGCCACCTGCTGGCTGCACTACCCGTTTTCCACTCCTCCCCTCCCCCTTGCACTTGCCCCCTTCCTTCTCCCCTGCACTTGCGCATTCTCAATTTCACTTGACCTAGTAAGATTGTTTTTGTCCTCCCTTGCCTCATAGCGCTCTGAAACACTGGTGTATAAGCGCAATAGAATAAAATATATCATAACATGGCAGGTAGCACAGGCCATTGAAAGCAGGAACGAAACCGGCAAAAGGTGGAGGAAGTTCCTGGTGTCGCGAAGAGTCGAAAGATATCCCAAAAATATCAGAAAATGTTGAAAAATCTTCAAAGAAATTGAGAGATTTTTTTTAGGACTCCCATCACTGGACGTGTTGGTAAACAAATCTGAAGATTGCATCCTGGGGATGAAATGAAAGGGGACTTGTCAATTGGATGTGGGGCAATATAACCCAAAATGAGTACTAAAGTGATAGCATTTTAAATTTAAAACATACTGCTTTACTATTACTGAGGATTCCCAGCCTGATGACAGGGAATATTAAACCAGCATGTGAATCCATGAAAGATCCAATGCTGGAGAACCTTATCATCAAGTCTTCTCTCACAATTGCCGAACTGAAGACTTTCAACATTCCTGCATCCATGATGGAACACGGATGTGTTGACATTTAGGTGGTAGGACACTGGATGCAGGATTGGGTGAAAATAGGGACTATGGGGAGGAAGTCAAGGAGGTGCAATATGAGGCCAGGGGTTGCATGGGTGTGTTTCGGATGTGGGAGGGGGTTGGGGCAGGAGAAAGGTGGCAAAAGGCTGAGGTGTCACCCGTACTTCGGGTGTGCCACACACTTGGTGCAGAAATGGGAGCTCAGTGGCTGTCTCATGCGGCAAAGTGCCAAACAGAGCACAGATGACTTGTGGAAGTGGGAAAGGCAGGCCTGGAAAAACTAGCTTTGGCAGATCCGACCTGCAAAAAGACACCATGGAACCAAATTTACTGCTGTGCAATCGAAAATTGACTCACAACGCTTAAGTTCAACTGAATGGGATTCACAGAGCCACATATAGCTCTCAGGGATATGAAGATGTCTACCCACTCAACCTATCTGGATGAACACCTTCACACATCAGGGCACTAGCTTTAAAATCCTCCAATAAACGTTATTGGGCTACACCAACAGAATTTTTTTAAATGAATAAATTGAAAAATTAATTTCTTTCAGACAACTATTAAAATCATCAATTAGGCAAGGCTGTCGATCTAGAAAAGTATGCACCCCTCGATCACAATGTTATGTATCATGTTGGCCGAAGACCAACCATCTCATGCATTCAGTACTAAAGATATATAACCATCAGCTTGACCAAAGTGCGGCCATTTTAAGGTGACTGAAATCGCCATTTTGTTTTCTCTAACGTTTTGCTTTTTGCTTTCTGTTAAACTGCTTCGCTGAAAGAATATTCTGCTTTGCTAGTGCACAATGCAAGGCCGAGGGAGACATGTTGAAACATAACGTAGGAACCAGATAGAAATGCCCGGTCTCCTCCCGTGCCCTATCCTTGAAAGAGAGCAACGAGGCATCCTAATCAGCTCACAGGTGCCAGCAAGTCTCGAAAACACAGTAGTAATACTAGAAGCGAACATTAAATGGCATGAATTATGCTCTTCTTTGCAGCCCCCTTTCCCCAAGCCCTGTAGAGTCCTGGAGAGCGAGTCGAACCCCAGGATCCAAATAGAAACTAGGAGATAGGAAGGCCTGGGATATGTCTCTTCGCCGGCACGCAGCTTGCTATAGAGAACAGAAGCATTAGGTTCTCTTCAACAAAGACTTACGTCTGCGGTTTTACAAAAATTGCAATTGTTGCTAAAACGAACGTTTAAGTTGTCATACTCATCACCGTTGTCAATCATCGTGCCCAATTCAAAGGAAAAGTACGAGGGGCGGTATTGGATGTGACACTACTGGTTACAAGATGATTGTTATATATACATATATATATATATATATATATATATACACACACACACACATATATATATATATATATATATATATATATGTAACTGATGTATGTTTTTTGCGCTCTTGCGTCTCCCGAGGTCTGATAGACACATGTCGTGGGGCGTGAGACCAGTTGGCCAACTGAATTTACTTTGCAATAAACCCTATATTTTGGGAATACAACCTTGTGTCTGGCGTATCAGTTTGTGTGTGGTGATTGTGCCTTGTTTCCTCACGCGAGGGTCCCCCAGGGACCCCTTCAAGATGGCGCCCGAATAGGGACCCTCCCCCACTTGTTCCATCGTGTACGTTGTAAAATAAGGAAGGCGGAGAGAACAGCGAGGATGGGGCGATCGAGCCGGGATCAAGAGGTGTTCGGGACGCCCCTGCGAAAAGGTGAGACTCCTTTGCAGATCTACACACATCTGATCCCTGATCGACGTGTCCGGCCAGAGAACAAGGAGGCGAGGGTCCCGAAACGAGGCAGAGTGAGCCAAGATACGCAGACACAACGTCATTGGTTGCCTCAGTATACGGACGAATTGTGTCTTGAAAAGAAAAATTGATTAATCAGGTGAGTCGTACCCCGATTCGTAAGTAATCCTGATATTGGTTGAGAGTTGATTTTGCAAAATCAAACGCCCAGTTTAAGTTTGATTAGCCAAGGGTAAGGTTAAAACATGCCTGGGGTATTGTCCACAGTAGCAGGATTTTTCTGCTGCGGCAGACAATCTTTGGAAACTGGCCAGGTCGTGCCACCGGTGGGAACGCCTGCGTATGAGATGTATGTGAAGTAGGGTGTGGGAGCAATAATGTTTTGTGAGATTTGGCATAGACAAACCAGAAAGCAGGAAGACCTTGACCTTCAGTGGCCGAATCATGGGAGTTTTGAGATGAATAGGATAGATAATTTGGAAAAGGTGTTAATACAAAAGAAAACGCACCCTGCAGCATTTGACATTCTTAGGGACTGGAGGAGGGAAGATATGCTTCGTTGGAGAAGTAGAGAGAAACATTCGCGCAGGCATAAATCGAAAGTAGAGAAAGCGGAAGAGAAGGAGGAGGAAGAGTGGACTGCTAGTTTGAAAAGATCAAATAGACGCGATCAGTTGAGCATAGAGAAAATATATCCACAAAGAGAATTGCATGCATCAGATGAATTGATAGAAAAATTATTGACAGATACAAAACAAGGCCCAAGGCAAGAAACTCAAAAGACTGTCAGTAGCTGTTACACTACCCCCTCCTATTGCGCAGCCCCTCCCAGCTGTTCAGATCCCAGCACAGCCACAGACTGCACACACGGCGCCTCTGGTTAGCCAATCAGCATCGCAACAGATACAGATACAGCCCGTTCCCATGGCCCCATCTGCACCTCCCTCAGTAGAGATCGTTTGTCCCATCTGGCCCCCAACCCCCGTAATTGAACTTGAATCTGGAGAAAAGAAAGAAGGGGTCGGACAGAGTGGATGTGCGAGAGTGATTCATAACGCGATTAGTAAGGAGAGAAAGCAAGAGTTGCGAGAACAGGCCGAAATGTATATAGATGGGAATGATGAAACGGCAGCGATGGCCTAGATATTTGAGTTCAGGAGGAGCAACAAAAGACAGGTATTGTTGGAATGCATGGGTGAATATTGGGTGGCAAGATAGAAACAGATACTTGGGAAGTTACCACCGCAACGATTGCTAGATTTGAATGCTTTGGCCCGTTGTAGAGGGAATGATGAAGAGATGAGGGAACATGTAGATCGGCTTTTTGAACTAAAAGGTGAACTTGACGATGAACATACTGAAATGTTTGCCACACCTGGGTATAGGAGCAGGGATATTAGGAGAGATAGAACTGAAGCGGTAGAGCCATATATACAGCGGCGATATCTGCCGTCGTCAAGACAGACAGGCGACAGACTAAGAGTGTGTATGCGAGAGGCGTTGAAATGGATTTCAGATCCTAGTATTCCCGTAAGTGAGATAAATAAAGGATGTCATGAATACCCCTTGCCAATGATAGAAGCATTACGAACAATGGTTGAGGTGCTACTCCAACAAGTAGCGGGACACAAAAGAGGGAGAGGAAACAAACAGGGCAGAGGTAATTCGAACATGCATGGAGGGCCCCTGGGATTGAATCAATTTGCGTATTGTAGCGAAGAAGGTCACTGGCGAGAGCAATGTCCACACCTGCAAAACAGAAATGGGTACGGTCAGAGAAGACAGCATAGAGGGCATCCATGAGAAAATGGGC
This sequence comes from Ambystoma mexicanum, assembly GCF_040938575.1. Classification (NCBI taxonomy): domain Eukaryota; kingdom Metazoa; phylum Chordata; class Amphibia; order Caudata; family Ambystomatidae; genus Ambystoma; species Ambystoma mexicanum. The sequence goes on along the minus strand of NC_090939.1, from coordinate 80,788,639 downwards.
ATAACGGGAATAATATGCAGCAACACCAAAATAGTCAAGGGAATGGTGCCCAAACCCAAAGTCAAACCCCTCCTCAGAATCAGAGCCAGCAGAATATGCAAAATGGAAATATAGGGAGGGACGGGAACATTTTCGATACTCATTCGAATGCGTACTATAACAACAGCAGCGACTACACTTCGGATGATTTGTTATTTCCCCAATAGGACAGCCCAAGACAGGGGTTGGAACCAGTGTCTATTCCCGTGAATCAGAAAAGACCCTACGTAGAAATGAAAGTCGGGAATAGTGAGTACAGCTTCCTTGTGGATACGGGGGCGCAGAAGTGTTCAATAGACCATCACTTGGTTCCGGAGTACCACTGTCAGGGCATACAAATATTTCAGTAGGGTTCGCAGGTACTCCAGCAATCAATCCAGAGTCTCAACCAGTACCAGTAACATTAGGTCCATTCACTGAATACTGTCCATTTCTCTTAACAGAAAACTGCGGGGAAAATTTGTTAGGTTTAAACCAGTTTAAAAAACTCAGTGCAGTTATACACTGTACACCAGATGGAGTATTTTTGACTATTTCGCCACAGAATGTACCAGTATCAGAATTTTTGTCTAAACCTTTGCCAGGGGAATTGAGTTAAGTGCCAACTTGTATATGGGCAACAAATCATAATGATGTGGGATGTTTGAAAATAGAGCCAGTGAAAATTACGTTAAAAAAACGAGTAACGTTGCTGCATATTCCACAGTATAAAATGTCAGCAGAAGGAGAGAAAGGATTGAAAAGTATTGTGTCTGATTTGGTAAAATTGGGGGTGATTGAAGAAATTACAGGCAGAACGTGTAACAGCCCCATTCTTCCAGTGTATAAGAAAGGAGGTAATGAAGTACCATATCGTTTCATAATTGATCTGTGTGCACTAAACAATGTAGTAGATCCTCAATTTCCATTAGTCCCAGATGTTACCACAATTTTGACAATGATTCCAGCTTCAGCAGAATACTTTAGTGTTATTGATTTGAAGAATGCTTTCTTCAGCATTCCAGTACACCAAGGAAGTAGATATCTGTTTGCCTTCACATTAGGAGGGCGATCGTTCACCTTCACGCGCATTCCTCAAGGCTACACAGAAAGTCCAAGCATCTATAGCAGAGCATTGAAGGAACAGTTAGATATGCTAGAGTTACCAACAGGATGCGTATTGCTACAACATATAGATGACTTGTTGATTGCTGCAGATACAGAAAAAATTTGTAAAGAGTACTGTTTTGTTGTTAACACATTTGGCAGCGCATGGCCACAAAGCGAGTTTAAAGAGGTTCCAGTATAGTCGAAAGGAGGTGACTTATTTGGTCTAGCTAGTTTAGAAAGAAGGGAGAAAACTGACGCCAGAGAGAATAGAAAGCATTTCTGCTATGCCTATTCCAAAAACACAGAAAGGAGTCAGAGCCATAATAGGCATGGCTTCCTATTGTTGGCAATGTATTGGCATTTCGCCTTAATTGTAAAACCAATGGTGGAGTTGACAAAGAAGGATTTTGTGATGCCTTTGCAGTGGAATGAAGATTGTCAGAAAGCATTTGACTTGCTCAAAACTGCATTATGTTCTGCTCCAGTTTTGGGTACACCAAATTATGAAACATTTTTTAGATTGTTTGTGCATGAGAATGACGGCTGTGCGTTGGCAGTTTTAACACACGAACAAGGTGGAAGAAATAGGCCGTGCGGCTATTTTTCTTCTGCGCTGGACCCTGTAGCGCGCGCATTACCACGATGTTTGCGAGCTGTTGCAGTGTCTGCTGCGTCAGTGAAACAAACAGAAGGGATGGTATTGGGGCACTCCTTAATTTTGATGGTGCCACATGCTATAGACGTTCTATTAAATAGAACGCAGACGCAACACCTCACATCTGCTAGATTGACTAGATATGAAATAGTCCTATTAGCTCCACACATCCAAATTATGAGGTGTAGCACTTTGAATCCTGCTGAATTAATGCCACTGCCCATGGAAGAATTTGATGGAAATTAAACACCTCCCCATGATTTTTTAATGGTTACTGAGGAAGAAACGAAGGGGAGAATTGATTTAACAGATACCCCACAAAAAGAGCCAGATGGAGTTGTTTTGTGACGGCTCTTGTTTTATATTGCCGGATGGCACATCAACTGCCGCTTATGCTATCATCACATTGAAAAGTATTGTGGAGAGTAAAAGAATCCCCTACAACTCTGCACAAGCAGCGGAGATAATTGCCTTGACCAGAGCCTGTGAGATTTCAGAGAACTTGATTGTAAATATATATACTGACAGTCAGTACGCCTTTGGCGTGGTTCATAACTTCGGCCGACAATGGGCTGAGAGAGGTTTCCTATCATCACATGGGGCTAGAATACAACATGGCCCTTTGATTGTACGATTATTGTCTGCACTTGCGTGTCCAAAGCACCTGGCAATAGTGAAATGCGAGGCGCATAAAAAATTAACATGCAAAGTGGGAGAGGGAAATGCATTTGCAGACAGGATTGCGAAGCAAACTGCCACTGACTTGAATACCAAAATGTTGACAGTACAGTCGGAGGAAGTGCCTGCATGATCGAGAATGGAATTGCCACTGTCAAAGAGATGCAGGCAGAAGCTACTGCTGATGCAATCCAAGGGTGGGCTGAGGGCTCTGTAGAATTAGATCTGGAGGGTTGTTGGGTGGACAAGAAGAGTAGGAACTGGATTCTGCCCAATTCCTATGTAACTGCAATGGTCACGATGGCCCACAGCCCCACGCACATTTGTGCCAAAAAATAGTCCAGCATCTAGCCACGGTATGGGAGAATGCACACAAAAAAAATGCTGAAAGGTTGGTGCAGAATTGCATCACGTGCCTACAACACAATGTGGGGAAGGGAACGGTGATTCCAACAGGCAGTTTTGTCCCTCCCTCTATGGCGTTTGAGGTAATCCATTTTGATTTCATAGAGATGGAGAGATGTCAAAACCTGAAGTATGTCCTAGTGGTCATATGTGCATTTAGCAAATGGGTGGAAGCATATCCATTGAAAGACTGCACTGCCATGAGCACGGCGAAAGAAATGTTAAAGGAGTATTTCTCCTGTTTTGGCTTGCCCTGTGTCATATGGTCAGATAACGGTCCACATTTTGTGGGCGCAGTAATATTACAGATTTGCGCAGGTCTCCAGATCGATAAGCGATTCCATTGTTCGAGACATCCGATGTCGGCCGGTCTTATTGAACGCCACAACGGAATCTTGAAATCTAAGATTAGCAAGCTATGCGCAGGAAGCAAGCTAAGTTGGGTAGATGCGTTACCATTAGCACTACTGTGCATGCGAACATCTGTGCAGGCAAGAACTGGGCTCTCCCCATATGAAATAGTCATGGGGAGACCGGCGAATGTTTGGTGTGCGCCTCAGCCGAAAAGGCTTAGGGAGATTGAATACCCTGTGTTCAGTATTTATTGTAATCTCTTGATTCAAAAATTGCGTTTGATTCATCAGCAGGTGCAGGAGGCATTACCGATCAGATACACTGGCCCGGGACACGCACTGGAACCAGGAAACTGGGTTCTGATTAAAACTTTGAGCGGAAAACATCGTTAGCACCCAGGTGGTGTGGTCCCTATCAAATACTCCTGACAATGCAGATGGCCATTCGAGTGGATGGGCGCAAGGTGCCGATACACGCAACCCACGCCAAGAAGGTCCCGTCACCATCTGAAAAACTGTTCGATCGAGGTGACCAGAAAGAAGCAGCGGTTCCTGAAACAAAAGACACGGTTGCCAGTTCTTTGCCACAAAATCTGCCTGATCTTGAAAGAAAGCCTGAAAAGATTACTGTAAAAGAGGAAGGGCAAAATGTGGCCCAATGTTGGCCAGCAAAATCTGCATCACTGCTGGACGACACGAAACGTGTACCACTTTGGCGCCCACCAGCATCTGCCATTGCGCCACATGCTGACTCTGAGCTTGAGTCTGGAAGTGCACCAGCACTGTTCATCGACCACATGGTACCAGGAGCAAGGCAGTACAATCTACGACGCAGAAAGAAGGAGTGATCAAATCTTCAGTTTGTTGATTTTTTGCTGCCTCAGTTTCCTATTCACAGATGAAATAGGAACTGGAGGCCAAGAGGAGAGTGGCGTGAGGGTTGTAAAAATCAGACAGCCCAACAACGAGACTCCTCGGTGCTAACATAAATCCATGTGTCCTGAACCCGAGCGGACAAGCGGGGCGCACATGTTACAAAAGGCAATTGATAACTGCTCTGGAGTTCTTTAAGCAGTGTGCTAACGCATAGAGATCTTGCCCCACGTAAAAGCAATCCAGGCTGCTGAGAACTGGCAGAATAGACAGTTGACATTTATCAAACTCATTGACATTCGGACGAGTGTCGTGAGGAGAGATATCCACGACGAAAATCTCAGAGGAAGACGGACCGTGAGAGAGAATGCCAGAACCAGCTTTTGCCCCCTGCTGCACCACTGCTGATAAGGCTAACAATGAATCAAACATACAAACTGAAAAATTGCACAAAAAGGGTCATCAGAAAAATTGAATGCTGATTTTAACAGTAATCATGTGCATAATGAGTATAATAGCCCCAGTAACGACAGCATTAGTATTGTGGTATCTAGAGGAAATGCACCCCTTAGAAATCCTCTTGCCCATTAGAAACATTTCCACCACTGAAAGTCTTGTCCACGTAATTACTTACACTCTGTCCCCAATGGAAGAAAGAGAGAGGGGTATGGGAATAACACATTACTACAAATAATGAACATGCCGCATTCAATTTTGAAAAAGAAAAACTGTTTGGTGTGTGCTCATCTGCCACAACATGGTGGTAAAGGAATAGGTTGGTAGGCAACTGTTACGCAGAAACCTGTGCAGTTCCCTTAGGGAACACTGCAAAAGATTTAAGACTACAGGTGTTGGCAGTAAACCCACTTGGTAGCAGTCTGCACCACCCAGATTTACCTGGTAGCTGTGGCTGAGCAGTCAGACTTCCCTCAAGAAGAGTTAGGCAGTATGCAAAGTATACAAAATAGGCACTCAGATACAACAATACAAGCAAACACTGACCAGAGCTTTGGTATCAAAGTATATAATTATTTATTTAAAAACACACGGTTTGAAACACTCCAGCACTCTTGTTGTGAAATATTCTAAACACAGTTACTATTGTAATATGTACACCCCTTTTTTCCTTATCAGATACGTCACAGTAAAACACCACTTATTTTCATACAGAGGTGAGCGCATAACTAGATTGCACTCCAATAAATTTGTGAGAAAGGGAGGGAAAAAGACAGAATATGGAAAGGTACACCACTCTAAGATTCAGGAACACTATTAGCAAGGCAGAAGAACAAAAGTCACTGGTGAGCCAAAGTCCAAAGGCTGGGCCCCCTCTTAGAGAGAGCAGAGCACAAATGCGCCCAAGATCACACAGTTACACTAGGCTGAGAAAGTCTTGCAGAGGGTTCAAAAAGAGTTTAGAGAGGCTTAGGAAAGTTTAGCCAGGGTGTCCCAGGCTAACCCAGGTTCGAAAGCCGGGGGCTAAATCTACCCCGTACAGTCGGTAGCAAGGGAAGCCAGGCGGGACACGGTACCTTAAGTGGGAAGGATCCTCCAGCGGTGGCAGTTGTTCCTGGTAGTGGGTGCAAGTTGCGTCGTCGTCCAGGGGAAGAGAAGATCTCAACTTGGAGGAAAGATGAAGGTCGTTGCACTACCAGGGCAGAAACCAGCCGCTGAGTTTTCCGGTTAAAGGTGGTACCTTTGTTTCGCGGTCGTGGTAAAACGTGGTATCCCGGTTGCCGGGGTGCTTGGCACGGGCAAGGCGGCCGCGAGGTACGTCGGGAAAGCGAAAAGACGGTGAAACTGGTTATCCCCACCAGTCAAAGGAAGAAGACTCTCTGGCGGGAGATCTCCTCTGTCGTTGGGAAAAGTGGTGAGGCAGTCCAGCAGGGCTCCACCGGTGGTGGTGTCTTGGCAGGTTGGCTCAGCTTCTCCCTCGTCGGATTCTTAGGTCCTGTGGCGACTTCTGAAGTTCCAGTCCCCAAAGCCCTGCCCTGCTTTTATGCAAACCCCCATTCACTCAGCCTAGCTGTCACTCAAACATGCTAAGTGGTGAGCCGGCCGGCTCACCACTTGGGCCAATCAGGATGGAGTGCGACTTGAGTTGCCTAAGCAACTCAGTCCAGGGTGCCTACATTTCCCTCCACCCCTCCTAAGTACCCCAGACAGAGTGGCACCACTTTGGAGGGCTTCTGTGGAGAAGCCCGCCAAAAAGTGGAACAAAGGGCTCGACTTGGGTTGGAGTCACAGAAGAGAACACAAACGCCATTTTAGAATCAAGTTTTGGCAAAAAATACCAACCAGAGAATTAATATTAATTAAATAAACCGGCGGTATGTTCGAGGCTACCGTAAATAATTAAATAAAGATAGTAGCCTAAAACAATGGGAAATCCCATAGAAAAATATTTGCGGTTGAATATAAAAAGTAGTATCCACTGCCACCAGCCAAAACTCGATCAGGGGGGACGGAGACGTGCCCCCTCGACTAACAGACCCCGGGGCAATTGAATTGCCCCAGCCAGTACGCCAACATAATGATGGGATGGTTTGTACTGGTTCTGTTCAGAATTTAAGACTAGTAAGGTCAATGGTGACTTTACATGCCCTGGGAGACAGTAGTGAGTCCCAGGGTATGGAGTCTATACTGGGGGGGTCACTATGACACCCCTGTGTTACTGCACGGAGGGTGCTGTGTAACACACATCACAAAAACACAAAGCCCTATGGAGTAAAAGACCCCATAGCCCATTAAACACATCTAGATTCAAAGAAACACACTCAAATCATGCCCAAGAGTGAGGGTAAAAAGAGTCTCACTCTTGGCAGGAGAAACAAATAAACCCCAAAAAATCCAGCAAAGCTGCTGGGGGACTCACTAGGTTAGGAAATTCAGCCTAAACAGAGAATTCTCCCTAACAGCAACCGCTAACATGAAGTTCTGCATGCAGTGCATCTCTGAGTACATTATATTATAGAAAATGGAATAAGAGTGAAACAGGTCAGTTAGATAGCACGAACATGAATTAATTTGAGCAGATTATCATGCGACCCATAGGTTGCTCTATATTCCATAGAGCATGAATGATAATACCAAACGCTATGCCCAACCCAATGCCACAAGATAGATTGTCTCCACCAGAAAAATCATCTGTGATTATATTTTGCATAAAATCAGAAAGAAATAAAGATGCAGTGCCCCCCTCTTACACAGTAAACTACAGCCCATGTTCTGTTCCTTTCCGTTTACAAAAGAAGGGCTCCTATTTAGTAGGGACATTCACTAGATGTATGAATACAGCGCTTCTTAATAGGGAAGTAGAACCAGTATATGTAGGTGACCCTGTGTATTTTATATGTGGAGAAAAAGCGTATCCCTGGTTACCTAGAAACTGGGGAGGTACATGTTATTTAGGACTTTTGTTCCCAGGAGTGTTTTTCTTAGAAACAGCAGACATAGCCAAACTATCTAGATCCAGGCCACGAAGAAGTACTGAAGGGGGATTAATGGCAGTAGACGTAGAAAAATCATTTACACCATTTTTGGCCCAAGCAATAAACTCCTATAATATTCAACGATTATCCAGAATCTTAGAAAAAACAATAAACGGAACAACAGATATATTATACAACATGACAGAGGAGAAAGGGATTAGATTAATGACACTTCAAAACCGAATGGCTCCTGACGTAATCCTGGTTGATCGTGGCGGTGTTTGCAAAATCGTGGGATCAGGGTGCTGCGTATTTGTAAATGACTCCTCTCCCACGGTTTTCGAAGCAATAAGAAAATTACACGTTTTGAGCTCTGAACTCCATACCCAAGAAGGTGGTTGGGATATAAGTTCCTGGTTTTGGGACTTATTATATTCATGGGGATGGAAACTATTTGCAATCCTAATAACAATACTAGGAATATTAATGACATGCTGTTGCTGCATACATTGTCTACCTGTAATATGCACCAAAATGAGTCAAGGATGCGTACAAATGCTAGGAAAAAAGAGCACCTTTAAACCAAGTACCCATGGTAATGAGGAAACAAAAGCAGTTAAAGAGTTCATGTCAATCAATATAGATGACAATGAAGAGAAAACTAATGATGCGCAAGATTCAGAGTCAGATACTTGGTCAGAAGAGGATGCATTGTACGGATGACACATTTGGCATACGGCCAAAAGGAGGGTTTGTCGATCTAGAAAAGTATGCACCTCTCGATCACGATGTTATGTATCATGTTGGCCGAAGGCCAACAGTCTCATGCATTCAGTACTAAAGATATATAACCATAAACTTGACCAAAGTGCGGCCATTTTAAGGTGACTGAAATCGCCATTTTGTTTTCTCTAACGTTTTGCTTTTTGCTTTCTGTTAAACTGCTTCGCTGAAAGAATATTCTGCTTTGCTAGTGCACAATGCAAGGCAGAGGGAGACATGTTGAAACATAACGTAGCAACCAGATAGAAATGCCTGGTCTCCTCCCGCGCGCCATCCTTGAAAGAGAGCAGCGAGGCATCCTAATTAGCTCACAGGTGTCAGCAAGTCACGAAAACACGGTAGTAATACTAGAAGCGAACATTAAATGGCATGAATTATGCTGTTCTTTGCGGCCCCCCTTCCCAGAGCCCTGTAGAGCGAGTCGAACCGCAGGATCCAAATAGAAACTAGGAGATAGGAAGGCCTGGAATGCGTCTTCCCCCGCACGCAGCTTGCTAGAGAGAACAGAAGCGTTATGTTCTCTTCAACAAAGACTTATGTCTGCGGTCTTACAAAATTGCAATTGTTGCTAAAACAAATGTTTAAGGTGTCATACTCGTCACCGTTGTCAATCATCGTGCCCAATTCAAAGGAAAAGTACGACGGGCAGTATTGGATGGGACACTACTGATTACAAGATGCTTGTTTTGTATATATGTAACTGATATGTTTTTCGCGCTCTTGCGTCTCCCGAAGTTCGATAGACCCACGTTGCGGGGCATGAGACCAGTTGGCCAACTGAATTTACTTTGCTTTGCAATAAACCCTAGATTTTGGGAATACAACCTTGTGTCTGGCGTATCAGTTCGTGTGTGGTGATTGTGCCTTGTTTCCTCATGCGAGGGTCCCCCAGGGGCCCCTTCAAGGCAACAACAGAACTGCTACAGTTTGATGAATTCCTGATGTACCTAACCTGTAAGGGATTAACATAGAAGTCCAGACCAGTTTTAAAGTTCCCACTTCTCGCCAAGCCACTCATTTTCTATTTTATTTCTGAAACAAGGGACCAGGTTGAAGGGAAGTTAGGTTTCCCCTGAGCTCAGGCACTAAAAACAGGCTTGTTGACATTACCGTACCAGAGACAGCAATGAGTCTTCTTCAAGAGGTAGGTGGGAGACCTCTTGCAGTCTGTTCAAGAGGCTAGATTGGTCTCAGAACATAGGGAGTGCCATGTACATGAGCCAAGGGAACTGAAACCTAACCAATCGGGGAGGGAGATCTTCAGACACCTGTTCCAGTTCAGACTTGCTGCAAGGAGGACATGAGGAATTGCAGTTACAGTTAAGGCGAACCCCTGTACATCCCCTGACAGGTGCCCCCCGCTTTGAGAGGAGCCCCTGCGATTAGAAAGGGGATGCCATTATGTGCTCAAATCTATCTCTTTCTTCCTGTTGAGACAGCAGTGTTAGTCTATTTTGATCTGGCTGATTCCTCATTTATTAAAGACTTTATTATTCAATGCAGTAATTTGCCTCAGCTATGGCTAATCGCATGTTCATTTTCGCAGTCTTACCTTGCACGCTCATTAGGTCCTCCAAAAAGTAGGATAAAGCAGTGATCGTTGTTTTGCCTATTCTTTGCAGTTACATTTAACTAGCACTGAAACCAAACTGTTCAAATTTGCCATTGGAGGGTTACACGGTTACCAGACATTTCGTTGGAAAAAAATGGTCGACAAGACATTTGGTCGAAAGACAAATGGTCGAATTTTTTTTTCTTTTTACTTTATTTTTTGGGGGGGTTCCCCCCCCCCCCAAACCCCTTTTTTCCCTAAACTAAAACCTAAAAAATATATATATAAATAAAAAAATTCAACCATTTGGTTTTCGACCAAATTCCGTCGACCAAATGTCTTTCGGCGAAATGTCTTTCGGCGAAATGTCCGGACACCGGGTTACACCATGTGGACAGGATGATGGTAAGATCTCTGTGCCTTTGCGGAGAGGTAACATGCGGTAAACTTTCTGCAAATGCCCTGGATCGACTGAGTTTGTGTTTATTTATATACACTTAAATTCAAAAGCATAACAGCATTACATTATTACATGGATGTAGCAATTTCTTTATACCTGGCTAGGAAAGGTCAATGTTGTGAGGGTCTGAAATTCAAGGACTTGCACCTCTCCCTGCTGATCTGTAGAATGGGATGCTCGTCTTGGCCCTTGAGCAGCCAATTGCATGAATGAAACCGTGTTGTCAAAGTCCATTCTTAATAGTTCTTATTGTTCTGGGGTGTAAGGACTGCCACCTTTCCCAGTAGGATGGAATCTACTCGGGTAGCTTGAAGACAGACATTGTGTGGTCAAGGGACCATGCCAAGCATTTGCACAGGGAATTGTGGTTCTCTCTAAACCAGTGCTCTTGGTCTATGTGTTGTAGGCCTACCTCTGGATAGCTGGAAGACCTGTATGACATTGTATCTAGTTCACACCTTTCATAGAAGAATTCATTTTTGGCATCTACTCTTTCAGCTTGGCTCTTCATTTAAAAGAAAAAGAGTTCTCCATGTGGTCTCACGGTTGATCTACATCCACAGTGAAATTGTCATGTATGCCTTTCAAAGTCATTGCATGTCTAAAGATCCTAGAAGGTGTGTGCTCCATGACATGAGAATTGTTTGAGACATGCAAAATTAGAGTTAAAATGAAGATGCGTTCTAAGAATTATTTTAAACCAAAATTGTTCAGAGAAGTCAGGACTGAATTTTGGACACATACAGGTAGTCACATTATTTGTCTCCCTGGGGCTGCAGATCAAGTGGTGAAATTTAAGAACACAGGTGAGATGCGCCGTCACGATTACTGATCTTTCCGATCAAGTCTTCATTTATGTATTCGTTTTTTAGATTTTCCTAACATGCCAAATGTAAAACAAGTAGCTTCAGAGCACCATGTTGTACCAGGATCAAGTCTGTGAGGATGTGACATGTTTTTCTTGGCAAATACAAAATGTTAAAAACTATGAAGAACAAGATTAGCCAGAACGCAACCATCACTGTGATGTTCGTACACTGCCCTCACGATTATGATTCAACACTTCTGGGCATTTGGCTCATCCTGATGATTCATTTACAAACGACAATTTACACATTGTTAATGTTGGAAGAGCTAAATCTTTGAATAATTGACCTGGCTAGCAAATTGGCCAATAGCTTCCTGCTGAAAATGAACACCCAAGCATTCACCAAGCAAGTCTGATCACCCGAGTCACAAAAAAGGGGGGTTGGGGATATCTTAGAATCGGTATTTGTTAACACTATTAACAATTTAGACAATTGTAGTCTAAACAACCGATAATGAGAAGTCATATGAATGAATGATTTTGATCTCAAACCTCACACGAGAGGGAGGTACTGGGCTGAGCTTTGTTCAGGGGTGGAAGCGGTTTCCAGAGGATGCTAGATAGAGAAGTAGCAGTGATCCAAATATACAGCAGGTTTACTAGAGTGTATTCCTTGAGTCCCATTTGTTGCAGCGGCCCATGCCCTAACCACCTCCCCCCACTGCAGCAAAGACATAATGTTGACATCACTATGAGCTGAACCCGCTGCCCTTCAGGGCTATGCACCAAACCTCTGTGATGAGAGTTTTAGGGTACTAGAAGATATCCACAGTGAATGATATCCCACTATCAGAAGCAGGCAGCCATGGATGGCGCAGCATCCCTGGTGTGCTACAGGAGTAGCGTACCTCGCCCTCCCACAAGTCGCCCATTAATTAGGTAAGCCCAGCCAGGCCCCTAGAATGCGGTCAGACTTCAGGAACATCGCAGCTACAGGAAGAAACAAATGTTCCACTACTTCTACAAAAAAGGTGCATGCCCCATTTCAGCAGCACCTGATCTGTTTCATGGCGAAATCATCGCTATTTCATCAGGGATCATACTGCATTACCACTTGAGATGCATCCGAGAAGGCCACTGCCTTTGTCTAAGGCTGACCGTGACCATCACAGCCTCCACCGCCCTATCAGCAGGCTGCATCTATATTGCCCAATCGGGTGGACCGGCAGGCGGAAGCCGGCACCCCACCTAAGGCACCACACACAAGGCGCCTGTCCTGGGCCTGTCCAGGGACGGCCAGACGGCGTTGGCGCCTTACTATGCCCAATTCCTCCATCTAAGGCTGGGGCATCAGGTTAAACTGCTTCAGACAACCACGCAAATAAGCTGCATCAGCAGCAGCTACCTGAGGCAAGCGGATCAATGCAAAAACACACTGCCACAACAAAGCCTTTCCCGCACCATCCCTAGACGGCGCAAGGAGCCATCGTCGTATGACCTACAACCGTAAGTTGCTCTGATCTTCCATAAAGCATACCACGAGGTCTACCCGGATTGGCAGCCACCATTAATGTCTATTGGGTTAGCTAGGAACCACAAGGAGCGTCCGCTGTCCAGTGGCCCCCGCTCTCATTTCCTGGCTTACTAGCTACATCACTACCTGAACGGCTTGCTCACTCTACCAATTGACATTTTGTGCGATCGGAACACGACCCTTGGCCACACTTCCCCCATCAAGTCGCCACCATAACGTTGCTCTCTTGATACCTGCATGACAGTGTACCATGCCACGACCTGTCTGTGGCCCGCAGCAGACGTAAACCACAAGATAGACCTTTCGTCTCTACATACAATGGTATACCGAGCCACATGCGCCACATTATAAGGGCACTGTTTTGTTGTCCTTGTAGTAGATGCCACCAATCCTTATCACCCCATTCACCAGCCTATGCCACTAGAACAGGTTAATGTCACTTCCTGTCTCTGGATAATAGCCACACAGAAATGTTGCCATGGAGTTCTCTATCGTGTGATACCTGCATCTAGCCTATCCTGTGACACTTGCATCTAGCCTAGCCTGTGATATTTACATCTAGACTATTCTGTGTCACCTGCATCTAGCCTATCTTGTGACACTTGCTTCTAGCCTAGCCTGTGATATTTACATTTAGCCTATCCCGTGACACTCGCATCTAGCCTATCCCGTGACACTCACATCTAGCCTATCCCGTGACACTCACATCTAGCCTATCCCGTGACACTCACATCTAGCCTATCCTGTGACGCCTGCATCTAGACTATTTTGTGATACTTGCATCTAGACTATTTTGTGATACCTGCATCTAGACTATTTTGTAATACCTGCATTTAGATTATCCTGTGATAGACATTCAGCCCCATTTGTAAACCTACTCCCAGCCTACTACAGACCTTTAGTCCTTGACAGACCAGTAACTACAGTGTCTACCCACCAAATTACACAGCAAACTCATCTACAGCATGTACACCCTGCCTCTCTACGTATACCTGTTAAGCACTTTACTAATTGAAATGACTTCACCTAACCTTCCTAACTTAGAGCCCAGCTACCATGACCACTACAGCAATAGCTGTCCTCTCACTATGTACGTCCTGCCTAAGCGCCACACACTCCGCACAACACGTCAGACAAACAGGTGCCTAACCTCAACTTTAGACTGCTCAGACTTAGATCCCGCACTCTCCCCATCAACTTCCATGCCACCCTACACTTGCGCCACTCAGAAATCGCCGACTAGGCTCACGCACCATCAAATCGATCACAAACCACTACTGCGCCAATGCCCATAAACACCACAAAACAAAACTAACCCATGCCGCACCTAACTGCAACTCCCACAATCAACGTACCGCTTCACCTAAAACAGACTCTCCAACTATACCTAAAAAGAACCTATGTCCCGTGCAATACAAGTGTGCATTAATCAATGTACGCTCTCTCAACAACCATGCACTAGAAGTTAATAATCTAATAACCACCCAAGACAGACATACTAGCCATCACGGAGACATGGCTTCTCTAAGCTTCCGGCCCAGCCGTCACACTAGCCCTACCACAAGGATATGCCATCCTTCGACAAGACAGGATTCCCAAAACAGGAGGGGGGGGGGGGTAGCTCTTATTTACAAAGAAACATTATCTATTAGAACTATACCGCCCCAAGGGGAAGGAAATGTAGATATCCTATCAGTCAAACTAGCACTCTCGCCAAGCAGCACCATAAATATCCATGTCATATACCATCCACCTGGCCCCTCCACCAACTTCATTGGTCAAGTCAATCACCTTCTAGGAGACAATATTAAAAGAACCACCAAAACCTTACTTATAGGAGACATAAACCTAGGATTCAACGACCCCAATGACAAAACTGCTATCTCTCTCGCCAAGGACATCCTCGATCTAGGCTTCTCACAAAAAATCACATTGCCTACACACACAAAAGGGCACATCCTAGACTGGATAATAGACCACAATTGCAACACAGCAATCACCTCTAATACCAGCCTCCCGTGGACAGATTACAACTATCTTCAATTCACCATCCCAGTAACACCATGTACTAAAGCGCCCACCACAGCGCCGGCTCCCTTAGCCAGAAGTGCTAAAAAACTCACTTCGGACAATGTCAGCGCACACCTCAACTTGCCATGCCTAGCACAACCTTTCTCCTCGGACCCCAACATCCTTGCTGAGATATTCAAAGACACCATCACTAGGGCCGTCAACACCGTTGCCCCATTGGAAAACAAAAAAAGAGAAAAAATCCTTCCACTCTAACTCCTGGTTCACAGAGGCACTCCAGACTCTGCGCAAAAACAAACGCTAGGCGCTCAAAAACTGGCAGAGCAATCCTTGTGACACCACAAAAGACAACTTCCGACCCATAGCCAAGAAATACAAAGACTCTGTTTTCAATGCTTAATCTGAAGCCTACAACCACTGTATCACCGCTGCCAACTCCCAAACTAAAGAACTCTTCAGTATCTTTAAAGAACTAACCGTACCACCCATCTGCAATGATGGGATCGTCAAAGACGAAGCATGGTGCACAGGTATACAAGCCGCCATGCTTGAAAAAATAAAACTCCAAATCAAAATATCTCACCACTACAAAGCCTTACCCAAGCAGAGCCCCCGTGCAGAGACACAACCCAACGCCAAGAAAAGCAATCTGCCCAAATTTTCATTCACAGAAATCACTGAAGCAGATGTCATTGACATCCTTAGACACCTCAAACCATCACAATGTAAGGGAGATGTGTGCCCCCCAAAAATCATTAAGGAATGTGCAGAACCACTCGCTCCTCTTACGGCATTCATCAACGCCTCATTCAAAACGGGCAGAGTCCCGGATAGCCTTAAGGAGGCTTGGGTGCGCCCTCTTTTAAAAAAACCTATGCTAGACCCTACTAATCGCAATAACTACCGACCCATAACAACAGTTCCAGTCCTCCTGAAAATTCTAGACAAGGCCACCCACAAACAGATTCAACTATACCTTGAATCGAATTCGATCTTAGGAAAGAGACAAACAGGGTTCCACAAGGGGCACAGAACTGAAACCGCCCTTCTAGACTTAGAAAACAAAATCACAAACATCCTCGACAAAGGCAAGCCTGCACTCCTCCTCCTCCTCCTCCTCCTCCTCGTCCTCCTCCTCCTCCTCCTCCTCCTCCTCGACCTCTCAGCAGCGTTCGATCTGGTAGATAACACACACACCAGTCATCTTACGCATGCAGCGCACTTCTCCAAGGAGGCAGCGTCATGGGTCATCTCCTTCCTAGAGGGCAAAGCCATGAAAGTGTTCTCCAACACAGCTCATGCAGCTCCTTCTATCATCCACTGCGGTTTCCCACAAGGATCCTGTACTGCACCCACCTTATATAATATTTGTACCAAGCCTCTTTGATAAACTGGATGCACTTGGGATCACATACACAAATTATGCTGATGACACCCAAGTGCTCCTTCCCCTGACGGGGCACTATCATCAAGACGCCACTACACTACAGCAAATATACTCCACCATACAAGCTTGGATGGCTACCAACGACCTCTGTCTGAACGGGGCCAAGACCTAAATCATCATTCTTGGCCAGAAAACCACTTTATCCAACCTTAACCCGCTGTACCTCAATTTCAATTTCAGCATAGATAACTGCATCATCCCAGTATTATCCTCTGTTAAAACTCTTGGTGTCCACATTGACGTGACCCTTTCCATGGATAAACAAGTTAGCGCCATAGTCTCGGCCTCCGCACTGAGTACTAAACTTATCAATGCGATAAAACCGTTCCTAACTAAGGATAACTGCCTCTCCATTGCTAGAGCAACTATAGGAGCCAAACTCGACTATTTCAATGCGCTCCTAGCCGGCACTTCCAAATAAAATCTAACCAGACTCCAAACAACTCAAAACAATGCTCTTAGAGCGGCCCTCAGCATACCGAAAAGAGACCACACTACACAAGCTAGAAAAACCACTCACTGGCTCCCAGTCAAGGACTGCATCTCCTTCAAAATTCTCACAACCACACACAAATGCATCAACCTCTCAGCACCATCGTACTTATCTGACCCCATATCTAGATCTCAATCCACCAGACCGACCAGACTACGATACACCAATCAACTAGCGATACCTCGCATCAACAGGACCAAGGCAGGGGGAATAGGTTTCCCCTACCTCGCCCCCAAGCTAAGGAATACCCTCCCTACTGATCTCAGAGCCGAAACTTCTCTCTACTCCTTCGGCAAAAAAACTGAAAACTGCTCTCTTCAATTAACTACGCGCTGCCAGATAACCACCTCTCAATGTATGTAAATAAGCCATCTCGTCCAATGGAACATATACGGACTTGAAATGTACGTAACTAAGTATAAACACAAATGTAACAAGCGCCACGATGCCTTTGGTCTGCTGTGCGCTCAACAAATGTGAATAAATAAAATAAATGGAAGCCAGTGGAATCCCAGGTAGTGGTGTCAAGAAGAGTAAAGAAGGCATTGACAGCCAGAAGCCAGCATGGAGCCTGTGATACAGGAATCAGACACAGCTACAAATAACATTTAATGTTTCCCACAGTTTGAGAGGCTAAAATGAATGAGGGGGCCATCAGTGAGCTATGGAAAAAGATACAGATTAGAAATTCAGAGCCACTGTCACTAATCTTCAGTTAAATGCAGTGGAGGCTTCTAAATGACAATGCTACCAAAGGGTACAAGTCGTCCTTGGAAAAAAGGGGAGTATTATTTAGACCCAAGGAGCAGGCATGTGTGATGGGGGACAGCAACAAGAGGGCCATGTTCCTGGAAGCCAACAGAGAACTGCAGAAAACAATTTACAATACGGAGTTCAAGGTAATGACAATGGAGAACCAGTCGTAATACAAGCTGGCCTGGATTTCTAACACAGAACAAGCAGCGTGAAGGTTGAATGAAAAACTAGGGGCCCTGGATGCCAATCCAAGAGAGACCGTAACAAACAGCTAATGTTCTTCATGAAGCTACAGAACAGTGCTGTGATATTTGCTGTACAACTAGAGAATAAAGGGGACATGCTAGCAAATAAAGCAATGGCTGTAAACCTTATTTTGGCATTCCTTGAACCACAAAAGAGGAAAACCTTGCATTAAACACAAGCAACCACTCATCTTGCAGCGGCGCCAGCAACTGCAGAGATGGTAAGAGCTTCTAGAAACTCGTATTCAGGTGATGGTAGTACCTGCAGTGTGTGTTAGTCCAAGAGAGACAACACCCAGAAACGACCTGCCGAGAAAGAGGAATGTTGCATGGGGAAAGTGGAATGATTCTCTGCCTGGAACTTGGCAGGGAGATGCAGATATGCTCGCCAGAGCTATAGGGAATACGAAAAGAGATTATGTCCCAATTTCTGCTTTCTCCCACTCCATATTTTGCACGATGTACCCTTCTCTATCCAAACCTTTGCCCCAATTATCCCATTTCCGTTTTTTGCTTTACATGCATAATTATAATTGTTAATTTATAACGCGCTTAATAACAGGAGTGGTTTCTAAGCGCAGAATCTGGATTCAAACCTGTGTTGGGCTGCATGGTCTTGCTTCCAAGACAAACGTGTTGCCCCTGAGCTATCCATCCTCCCCATCATTTTTAATCCTCACTATCCAATCCTTTCCCACTTTCTTATTTGTATTCTTTCATCCACTGAAACAACTGCTTTCCTATGGTTGTGCCCCTTGAAAGGACTCTGCCTATATCTTTCTGTCTCCACTTTTTCTTTCAATCACACATCTCCTTTCTTCGCCATGTTTTCTTCCTCAAACCATCTGTCCCTTTTTTTCCAACCGTTTCAATCTACATCCTATTTTTCAACTTAAGTCATTCTAAACTGTACCAATTGGATCCCATGTATTGTTTTCCATTATGCATCTGAATACTGTTTCCAGAGGTTAGTAGTTATGTCTTTCATTG
This sequence comes from Ambystoma mexicanum, assembly GCF_040938575.1. Lineage (NCBI taxonomy): Eukaryota > Metazoa > Chordata > Amphibia > Caudata > Ambystomatidae > Ambystoma > Ambystoma mexicanum. The sequence goes on along the minus strand of NC_090939.1, from coordinate 80,770,017 downwards.
GCTGGAATAGGTTTTTATGCTGAGAAACTGATTTAGATTTTCCGTATAAAAAATAAATCTGTGCTTAACTAGCTCACATGAAAGTAATGTCACATTTGAAAGGTTCAAAATAACATATCAAGATGTTCAATTGAGACAATTTGCAGAAAGTTTACAAACCTTTGGGTCCTCAAAGTGTCCTGCCAGGGAAACATCACACGCCAGGAGGAGGGTCTTGAAATGCTCAATGAAATTGTACATGACCAAGGAGTGCCGTTTAGAGGAGTCTGCCTGGAAATGGGACTGAACCTGCCGCAGCCTCTCTTTCACAGTCAGATTCTGGTCAAGAGGTGGTGGAGCCAAACTGGCACTAATATCTGAAGGACAAAATTATAACAAATATGTGTTATGCCGGCTTGAAGGAAAACTGACAAATTACCAAGAACGCCAGCTTTTCATGTGCATACCAACTTTGATTTGATTAAGATAAAGTTGTTCCCATGGACAGAAGAAACTCAAGTCACACATGGAAGAGCAAACCATCTACAAAGCTTTTAGCTCAAATATTGTATTTACTTATTGGGACATTTTTAAATGGCTACTGATGCACTTGGGTGGCGCCACTGCAATTCTATAGCAGAGAAAGGATTCACAAGGTTTGGAATTGTTTGGTTCATGAAAACACATACTTAAACCACAATGCCTTCACCCCTACCCCAACACTGGTGGCAGTGACAGCAAAGGAGATGCATTAAGAGTACTGCTCACTGAATGGGACATTTAAGAGTATGTCAACACGAGATCATTGCTAAAGACAGGGTGAGAAGTTGAGGGAAGGAAACAATCCCACTAGATACACTTGGGTATTTTGCATATAAAGGAATATAGTTATTATGGCCCATCAGATTTATTTGTGAATTGCAATGTATGACACAAGTAGCATGTTGGAAATGTACGTAGAGCAAGATATACTTTGCAGATCAGACACATTGAGCTCAATCACTGCAGTTATGGAAAGGAAGAGTGAGATTAAGTGATTTCACCAGGATCACATAATGTGATCATGTTGGGAAGTTGGGGTTGTTTCCATACCACATGTTAAAGTGGCAAAGAACATGGCATTCAATGCACATCTGCAAAAGGATTAGTAGGCATTGTGCGGATTAAAGAAGCACCCGAGATGCTCAATAGCACAATGTCAAATTGCAAGGAAGCGAAAACCCTATGTTAGTGTTAAAACCAACGAAATCCAATGATAGAATTTGAAGCGCTTTGCAAATTGAATACATGTTCAAATAGATTCTACTTCCACATATTAGAATTGATTAACTGTTAAAGCAACAAAACACAGAACCTGCTCCTGAATTACATGTCAAAGATCTGCCGTGTTCTACTGAGCTGAGGTGCCGTCGACTCATTCTCTCATTTATGACAATCAGTAAGAGCTTTAAATGATGTTTCACACCTTTGATTAGGAGACCAGCGGGGCATGACCCATCTGAGATAGAGGCCTGAGGGACCCAGCAGCCAGCCCTGGTCATACTTTTCGTTATCGTCACTGCTTAAGTCCGCCTCTGGCTTGGAAGCATCATCGCAACGATCAACGCCACCTTCATGCTGCATTCCCAGTAAACACATTCTGGCAGCGATAGGAGAAAAGTGGTGTTGTTGAAGGCTTCTCTGCCGTACCCACAACGTTCCCTACACAGAGCAAGGACGCTGACTGGTGAGGTAGCCAAAAGGGAGGGGCTGCAAAGCAGTGGTGTACACAGAATTTCTTGACAGGACAGGCCTGCACACTATACATGTAGTTTTAGGGCAGGGGAAGGGGTCTGAGCAATTAGAGAAGTGGTATTTATTTCGTCTGGGCATTTTTCTTTACATGTTCAAGTGGACCAGGCCAGTCTGAACTTTTCTAGACTACTGTACATATTCAAATAAATAGTTTTAAAAAACAATTCAACCAGCTGATCCCCTACCATTTATTCAGAACTCAAGGATATCCGAGCCGAAAGGGAAAAAAGTTCAACTAGTGAACTTTCAAAACACACAACAAAAGAAGCTGTGTGATAAGGGCACCTGCATTTTTGACAAGGGCATGCAACGCATTTTGCATGTGATGTAACAGAATATTTGAAGTACTACAAGCATCTCTAACTAATTGTCATTTTGGAAAGAAACTTAGCAGTTTGAAAAAGAGGGTCTGCTTTGTGATTCAAGGGTCTGATTTACGATGCACTATGTTGTGAACAATTGTGTGTGGAAGCAGATGCGTGTCTCAATGCAGCCATTGCAGTGCAAATCACTAACATCATTAGGAGGGATTGTCAAAGGAGTAAAAGTCAATGCATCAAAGCGAGCACCAGCAGATTAACAACAATTTAAATGATACATGTTATGATCACCCAAGTAAATGCTATTCGGACTGCTTAAAATGACAGATTTCCCTGACAGAATGCATGTTTTCTCCTCTGTAACATGCATGGAAAGTAACTTTCAAATAAGAACATTCTGAAGCCTGCAAAGACTAGTATTGCATAAACAACATTTACTTTCGTCACCCAACTACTTCATGCACGTCCTGTTCCTTAAAAACATGCTGAAATAGAGATCTCTAATCATGCTCTATATTTCTTAGCATTTGGTATGCCTATAAACATAAAAAATACAGTTACATGTTTCAGATTGCAATATGATGTGATGTTCCAGGACTGGTTTAGTACTTAAAGAATGCCATGCCACAACCAGGGATCGCTGCAAACTACCCTATTATGAAATGTACGCAAACCAAATGAGCCTGTGTGATAGTTACTTGGTTGTAGACGTTGTTTGACAAATATAAATACCTTGTTACAATATGTAATATGCATTACATGGTACCATGTCCTACACGTGGAGTAAACAACTGCCCCGGTCTTTACCACATTCCATTTGTCATGCTTCCCTTCCCCAAACGCCCCCCTTCATGCTGCAAGGTTGTGTGATTCTCCATTTCACACGACTTTGCAGCATGAATGTGTGCTAACCCTGGCTCCCCACACACAGCTATTCTGGGTCGTCACTTGGAAGGGGTGTCACCCCCACCCCCTTCGCCCAACCCGCCATTTACCTCCTCCCACCAACTTCGATGTTCTTCCGGCAACTGCACCCCTTCCGGCACACCATTTCCACCCACAGAGGCACCACCACATAACCCTGCCTCCACCACCTCCCCACCGAGCCTCTTTCACCCCCCTGCTCATTCACCCTAACACGCCCCCCAATCACCAGTGCATAGGAGCATGCCATGAAGCAAGTTCAGCGCTGGAATGACCACCACTTCAATTGCTCTGTGGCAAAGGCATGGCACTGCATTACATACATCCTCAAACATTTTCAGTTCTCTTTCAACAAATAGCCAGTTAAAGCCTCCTATATCAGCTCCTATACCAAACCAATTCCAACACTGGGTTGGAAATTGTAGTGCACTCTCTAAGGGAACTCCCTAATTCGCATAACCAATTGTACAGGGGAACATAACTTAGAATAAGTGCGTCTACGTAACTTTCATTTGACCAAGTAAATCAGTATTATTCTGCAAATTTACTGTAGACAAGAAACAAGGAATCGTATAAAGATATTTCAAACCAATTACAGTGTTTTCTTAACAGTTCAAAAATCGTTCAAATCCATACAGGGCGAATGAATAAAACAGATACAATCAACTATGCATGTGATATGATATGAAATTTATACCGTGCCAGGAACAGTGTTAAAATGATCTCTGAGAGATGGTGCCCTTCTGTCCAATGTGACAAAGCCAGCAATCTGGCTTTATCAAGAGTGGAAGGGATCCCCTCCAAGGCGGGTTGGGAGGCCTACTAGGGAGAACTCCAGAGCTAGTCCTACCCCGCAGGTGTATCGTGGCAGTTCAGAGGGCCCAAATTCCTGCCATCCTTGTGCCTGTTTGTTTTATGAGCAGTCTGCCTTTGTCTCTTGCCTAAACCTCCTCGACAAGATGCTTGCAAGTGTTTTCTGTTTGCTCTAGTGACCAATCAACAGTGAGAAACCACCCAAAAACCACAGGAGAGCTTCTGTGCAGCACTGCACACCTACAGTCTTCCGTGAACCGGCACCAGCAACTAAAGAAATGCCGAATGATAGCAGCGAGTACCCAGAGCCATCACCAAGCGCTCTAGACCACACTAGGGACACAAGCCCTCGCAATCATAGCGCTTACCCGACGGGTGCCAGGAACAGGACTGCCCCCCCCATTGCCCCACTCTTCCCCCCCAACACAAATGAGGATATTCAACTTTCCAGGTCCCACTGCTGTTCCACATGGAGAAAGTGGGTGGGGTTTAGCCTGCTACTTGTAACCTTGCCTGCTATCAAAATGCCCCCGGTGGGGAAGGTAGAATAGATTGTCCAGGGACAGAGGCAGTGTAGTGGTTGCTGGTGGTTCCAGCTGAAGCTTTCACCGTCTTATGTAAGCAGAACAAAACATGCTTCTTTCCTTATTATACATTATAATGGGGGGCGGATTGTCAGTGGGGTGGGCGGGACTGGGGCTGGTGTGTCAGTGGTGTGGGCAGGAATAGGTCGTGCAGAAGTAAGCGTGCAATGATGTGCGTACCCTGAATAGAGGATGCTGGCTGCTTTGCAAAAAAACAAACTGCATTTTGGAAACATGATAATGACCACAAACATGCCTATGCTAGTAATGCAAACGTTAATTTCTTCAGAGCATGCAATGCAAACTTAGCATGGAGCTCTTTAACTTTGCCGTGCACTGCAGGTGAGTTGAGGCCAATGAAGACCCCCCATGGGCCTCTGATTTTTGTATAATCTTTGGTGGTTGGGACCCCCTGCCCCTGCCTGCAGTCCCCGTTCCCCTCCACTTCTCCGCTTCCCTTCCTCCCGCCTCCTTGCCCTCCCAATTCCCCTGATTGGGCCTTCCATCATGTGTTGTTAACCTTAATAGACCACGCAGTAGCACGCCCCTTCCCTCTGCTCCTGCACCCACCTGTGAGTGTTGCTGCCCTGGATCCTCCTGGACTTAAGGTTTTACCAGAATTTAAAATTACCTGCAACAGCCACGCTTGCAGCCCATAGCGACTTTTCCTTCCTCTCCCACTTCCTAATACCAAATCCCGCCTTCCTGCCCTCCCACCTCCCCTGATTGGCTGGAAAGATCTGCCTTTCCACGGCCTACCTCGAGCCTGCTCCCTGCTTGCTGCATTTCCAGCATGCGCTGTAGGGGAGGTGAGGCAACTGAAGACCCCCCTGGACCTCCGATTTTTGTATAATCTTCCGTGGTTGGAACACCCTGCCCCTTCCTGCAGTCCCTGTTCCCCTCCACTTCTCCGCTTCCCTTCCTCCCTCCCTTGCTCCGTCCCTCGCTCCCATCCTCCCTTCTCTCTCGCCTCCCCTGATTGGGCACATTGGCACTTTTATACCACCTTCCCAGGACGGCAACCCCTGCGGCTAAGGACCCTGAGGCAAATGGTGGCTCCTTCAGAGGCGGCTCCTGATCGGGTGTGCAGGTGTCCACAGGGGAAGCCAGCGACCAGCCGTCAACCAGCAGCAACCATCAAAGTATGTGTGGCATGGGTGGGGAGTAGAGCAATTACTCTACTCCGGAAAACCCTGCCACTCAACATTACCTTACCTTACCTTACCTTAGAATTGTGAATGTTAGCAATGCCACACTTAGTTAGAATTGTGAACATTGGCCTGCTTCACATCTAGACAGGATGGTAAATATCAGCAAGTGCCACACTGGGATAGAATAAAATATTATCAGTAACTTCAACCCAGAAATAGCTCCTTCTGCATTGGTTCATATACCCACGCAAACACTCCCATCCCATAGAATTATGCTTACTCTCTACTCTACACCATCACACAATTAGAATGCAGCTATACCCCTGATAAATTTGGCCTAGCTGTTGACATACGAGCATTACCCCATGAAATACCTCTTCAATGTAATAAAACGCAGCTATCCCATGACAATACCGGCCTAGGTGCGCACATAAGCGTCCTTCAGGCCTAACGCATCCAGAACCCAGCTTGTGTGTCCACCCATCAGACTGCACACATTCAACTGATATCTTCACCGCCACACCTAACGCTAGGATGCAGCTACCATCTGGCAATTACATCAAATGCACACATAATTGGCGCACCCACTCATCCTATGACACCTCTCTCTACTGACCTGGAATGCAGTCCCTGAGGGTGTTCAACCTAACAGAGCTTTGAGATCATACCAATGATATATAGAGCGCAACATAACACCCATATGAAGAAACATACTTCAGTTCATTTAAGTCAAGCATGGCTGGGTACTTAGCTCAGGTTTCGGGAGCCTCCCAAGGCAACCACGAGTGTACTGATGAGTGCGTGAGTGTACTGATGAGTGCGTGTCTACACAATGGAGTGCTTGCCTTCCAACTTGTTTCACGAGCACCCTGACCGCCCAGGCGACCGCATTCCAGCATTTAGAGCGGCTCCACGTGGACTTCTGATGCAGCCAAGATCTACAATTGGGCCCCGGTGTTAATGTTAAAGGTATTGGTACCGTGCACTGTCACCACCGGAGTGGTCCCCAAGCACTCTGGCGGATCTGAAAAGGGGGGTGTTGTCGAACTTGCACCTGTAGATTACCATTATTAACGTATTCTTGATCTCGTTTATAGGGTCTTGAAACTTCATTCACAAGTCTTTTGCATCCTCACTTTAAATTGATAACTCCACCCCCCCCCCTTCAACGAGGATTTATCTCCCCCTCTAGGTGTTTTCACATTCTAGTTCTACAACACAAAACAATAGCATGTCTATTCTAGTGCTTCATGTAAGAGTTAGCAATTTTTTGGAAGGGAATTAATATGGTCACGTTATATGTGGGGCTATTGTAATTCAATAATTTTAGCGACTACGTCTAGTGAAAATTATCGAGGCAGCCTTATCCATCGATGAAGCGACCTAGAGTTCCAAGGTTTATGCGTATGATTGGCTCTGTCATAAGAGGTTTTTCCTTGAACCTATTTGTTTTTGTGAATTATGAAATGTTTTTATGTAAAATGATAATCATATTTTTATTGAATAATCAATTTTGGATGTTCTTTTCTGTATGCTATGCTTAATGTAGATATTTGTAATTTTCTGGTTTCTCTTTTCACAAAATGTATAGTGAATGTAGGTAAAGATGTTTTTCTTTTGTGAATGAAATTGAAGTGAACTATTTTATAATTTTGTAAGGATGCGTAAGCATCAAAAACAAAATGTAATCAATAATTTTTTTTTTTAAAAAAAGAGTTAGCAATTCTTTTACATTTATCCAATTAGATACAAATGTAGGTTTTGACGAAGCCATCTTACAAAAAAAACCATTAAAAAAAAATGTTTATTAAGCATTTCATTAAAACACAAACTTGTATTTTTCCGTTTGTTCCCTGACCATTAGCCAAGAGATGAAAACTAATCATTTTAAAAGCTTCTCATTTGGCTCCCTACTCTAGGGAGTAGTGTCGTACAAAAGTATGGACCGAAGCCCACGTGGCTGCTTCACAGATGTTACGAATAGGAACACCCCTCTGCAGGGCAGTAGAGGCAGCCATACCCCTAGTCAAATGGGCCCGTAAGCCTACCGGAGGGTCCTTACCTGCCAAGCGGTAACATTCAGAAATTGCCAAGATAATCCATCTAGACAAAGTCTGCTTAATAACAGCTTGTCCGAAACGCCTTCCAGCGTAACCAATAAAGAGCTGATCGTCCACTCTGACCCGGGACATACGTGAAATGTAGAAACTTAAAGCTCTCCAAGGATCCAACCTATGGAGCCCCTCTTCTTCCTTACCAGGATGTGGAGGAGGATAAAATGCCGGAAGAACAACCTTCTGGTTTAAATGAAATTCCGACACCACTTTCGGAAGAAAGGAAGGACGAACTCTAAGGACAACCCTGTCCTTATGAAACAGTGAAGGGTGGCTTAACTGTAAGTGCCTGCAACTCACTCACTCTGCGAGCGGAAGTGACCGCAACTAAAAATACAGTTTTAAGGTTCAACAGTCTGAAAGGACAAGAATGTAAAGGCTCAAAAGGAGCACCCATTAGTAATTTCAGAACAAGGTTCAAAACCCAACCAGGCACCTGGAAAGGTGACGGTGGAAACACATTAGTGAGTCCTTTGAGAAACTGAGAAATTAAAGGAATTTTGAAATAAGAACACTCCTCAGAGGAACGCTTAAATATAGACAGCGCCGCCAGGTAAACTTTAATGGTACCCACTTGCAGGCCCTTGTGGGCTAACAAAAGCAAAAAAGACAGAACCACAGGAATGTCACATGAAAAAGAATCCACATTCTTAACCCTGCACCAGTCGCAGAACTTTCTCCAACGCCAACGGTACAAGGACTTGGTTGCGGGACGTCTGGCTGAAAGCAACACCTCCATCACGTCTTCAGGAAGGTCCCAATCCTTACACCTCAACCTTTCAGAAGCCAAGCGTGAAGGTTGAGGGACCTGACCTCTGTATGGAGAACCTGATCCCCCTCCCGTGAGAGCAGATCGTCTCGGTAGGGAAGACGACGTGGAGGGCAGATGGACAAGTCGAGAAGGTCCGGGTACCACGTCCTCCGAGCCCATGCTGGAGCAATGAGGATCATCTGGGAACCAAATCTCCGTAACCTCCGCAGCACTTGCGGGATGATGGGGACTGGAGGAAACACGTACAGCAGTTGGAAGGACCACTCCACCACAAACGTGTCTCCTAAGGCTCCTCTTGGAGGAAATTCCTGCGAGCAGAACCTTTCACTCTTCCGGTTGACACTGGAGGCGAAGAGATCCACTTGAGGGGTCCCCCAAAGGGAGAAGATCTCCAGGAGAATCTCCTAAACCAGCTCCCACTCGTGAGAGAGATCGCGCTCTGCCTGCTCAGAGCATCCGCCGTCTCGTTTTCGTCTCCGGCCAGATGAACTGCCGAGATCGAAACTTCTTGCTGGATGGCCCAGAACCAGAGCTGCATCGCCTCCCTGCACAGAGGAAGTGACCCTGCCCCCCCCTTTTTGTTGAGGTAGTGCATGGCCACTGTGTTGTCCATCAGGATCAGGACATTCTTCCCTCGCACAGTCGGCAGAAAAGCCGTCAGGGCAAGCCCGACGGCCCTCAGCTCCAAGCGATTGATATGGAGTCTGGACTCCGACGGAGACCAACGACCGCTGACTGTCAACTCGTTGGCATGAGCTCCCCATCCCGTGAGGGATGCGTCCGTCATGATTGTCACCTCTGGCCAGGGTAGCCAAAATGGAGCCCCCTTCATCAGATTGCCATCGACGGCCCACCACAGAAGGTCTTGGGCGACCGAGGGCGGCACCAGAACAGGGTCCGACATCCTGCCGGAGGACTGTGAACACTGCATCTTGAGAGCCCATTGCAGAGATCTCATCTGCAACCTGGCCTCTGGCACCAGAAGAATGAAGGATGCCATGAGGCCGAGCAACCTCAAGAACTCGAACGCCGGGAGAGTCTCAGCGTGTTGAAACTTGTGCACCATCTGCTGAATGTGATGAGCCCTCACCTGGGGAGGAGAACACTGCCCCAGGGACATGTCAAGCACTGCTCCGATGTACTGGAGCCGCTGAGTTGGCGTCAAGTGGGACTTCTTTAAGTTGAGGGAGAAGCCCAGATTGTGAAGGGAGTGGCAGGTGACAGACAGATGATCCAGGACTTGCTCGGGAGAGCGCGCCCTGATCAACGAATCGTCCAGGTAGGGGTAGACGTGAATCCCCACTTTCCTGAGATACGCTGCCACCACCAGCATGAGCTTGGTGAAGACCCTCAGGCGGAGTTCAATCCGAACGGCAGGACCGGAAACTTAAAGTGCGAGTCGCCAACCGCGAACCTCAGGTACCTCCTGTGCTTGGGATGGATCGGCACATGAAAGTAAGCGTACGTGAGGTCGAGAGACACCAACCAGTCCTGAAGTTGAAGGGCTTGGGGGACTTGAGAAAGAGTAACCATCGTGAACTTGTCCTTCCTGAGGAGCTTGTTCAAACTGCGCAAGTCCATGATGGGTCTCAATCCCCAGTCTTTCTTCGAAATCAAAAAATAAGGGGAATACCATCCCTTGTTCCTCTCCGCTACAGGCACCAGTTCTATGGCGCCTTTCTCCAGCAGGGATTGTGTTTCCTGCGCAAGGAGCGGATCCGGACTCTTCAAAGAGAGATTCCCTGGTGGATTGTCATGAGGCCTCTGCCAGAAAGGAAGACAGTAGCCATGGGCTATGATCTCCAGAACCCACACATCTGAAGTAATGGCAAGCCACTCTACAAGATGCTGCGCCAGCCTTCCTCCAACCGCTGAACCATGGGACATGGCCTCATGACTGAGCTGAAGCGGCTGCGGCAGTGCCCGAGGGCAAAGAGGCAACTGCCCGTGCGGCTTTGGCACCTCGAGTACCCCGTTTTCCACCTCTGGTGCACCTACGGTGACCCCTTTGACTTTTAGCTCCTCTCGATTTACTAAAGGACGAGTAATATCGAAAGGAACCTCCCCTCCATTGCGGTCCCCTAGGACGAAAAGGTGAAGGTTGGCGAACTGCAGCGCCCAACGACTTCGCTGCAGCTTTTGAGGTCTGCAACCTCTCAAGGCTCTCGTCAGCCTTGCTGCCAAAAAGATGTTCACCATCAAAGGGCATGTTGAGGAGCCTGGCTTGCACATCCAGAGCAAACCCCGACTTCTGCAACCACGCTAACATGCATATTACGGTACTCCGCGCCATGGACCGGCTGACACAATCTGCCATGTCCAGACCCGACTGAATGGACTCACACATGGCATCCTTGCCATCCTGTACAATAGCAAGAAAACCATCCCGTTCCTCCCATTCGGGAATATGTTCAGCCGCTAACGAAATACAGTTCCACAGAGTGTGTGTGAAACGTGATAAGACACACACGGAGCTGGCTGCCTGCAAAGGCATACCCCCTGAAGAAAACACTTTGTTCGCCCAGCCATCAAAACGCTTGTCGTCCCTACCAGGAGGGATGGTAGGATAGGACGCCTGCTTTGCTGGGGCCGTAGCCACCTGCACCACCAAACTCTCCGGAGTGGGGTGCGTGGTCATGTGGCGGGGGTGGCTACTGGCTGGGTGGTATTTTCACGGCAAAGACCTGCTCACTGCCGGGAGACTCTCCGGAGCAGTCCAAGCTGCCGCCACCCTTCTCTGCAAGGCCATATGGAATGGCAGTACCGGGTCAGTTGGTGGACCTTGGTTGAGGATATCCGTCAGGTCATCCTGCAGAAAATCCTCTGGTGGCGCAGACCACCCCAAGGCATCCGTAACCCTTGACATAAGGCGCCGGTACGAGGACTCGGCATGGGTGCCAGGCTCAGGCCTACAGAACTCCACCTCCAGAGAGGTGTTGTCATGATGACTACCTCCAAGGAGCCAGGTCCGACCCAGCAACCCCAGAGGCAGGCATCATTCCCCCCCAGGGAAGTGCCAGCGGGCCCAAGCTGGGGCCCTTTGGACACAGCCCTGGCGCCAGGCTCATGTTAGACCCCTGTCCTGGCGCCTTAGGCGCCAGGCTCATAAAGCTAGACATGTGTTCAAGTGTTTTAATGTGCACTTACCTGATGCAGACCATGCTGCTACATCCAGGCCCTCTTGAGGCCTGAATGGAACTACTTTACCTGTGGGACTACTTTCCACCTGGGTGTGGTCGGGGAAGGATACATATCTGGAACTTCTTCCAAAGCTATTTAAACCACGCCCGATCAGCAACTCATGTTTCGCGTTGTTCTGCTCCTCGCAGCTGGACGCTCACCGTGTCAGCTCCTGTATCTGGACTTCAGCCACGCCTGTCAGCATCCTGGGTCGCCTGCAAGGGGAGATAAGAGAGAATTGGGGAGAAAGAAAACCTTACCTGCTAAAGCTGCATCACGGAGACATCACACCGACGATCCTGAAAGGGAAGACATCATTTTAAAAGCATTTCGCTTCGATCGCTGCAGCGCTGCATTTCACTCGCCTTTCCTGGGCGCCTCCATCTTCAGCAGCGATCATCCGGATCCGCACCCACTTCCCTGAGCCTAGAGAGAAAAAGACAAGAAAACAAGGTGAGAGAAGGAAGGGAATAGGAAAGGCTCAGTTTCCTTCTAAGACTTACTTGTTGGGTCATTTCCATTTCATTTCGGGTCCTGCCGCTTCCTGGCATTCCGGACCCCGGCCCCTATGGGGAAAAAAGACAGACATTGAATGAGCGAATGCAAAGACATTACCTGAACGCTCATCCAGAATTTACCTGTCATTTACTGGAACTGCACGTTTCACTTCGGGTCGGCGCCATATCTCCGGCATTCCGTACCCCGGCCTCTAAGGGGAAAAAGACATAAGCATTAGCGCTTGCTGCAAAAAGACAATGAACATTATTATTAAGCTTGACCTTTTGAACTTGCAACAGAACTCTTACAACGCCTCACCTGAATAGTCAAGCTTATTTTGAACTCCCATCAAACCTCAATCCAGTGAAGTAACTGGGTTTCAACGCGCCCCTGCATCAGAAGCAGGATGGAGAACTCATCCTTCCAGACCCTAAGGTGAGACTTCACAAGGAATTGTGGAAGGGTATTGTGGAGGGTTGGAAGGGAGTGGGAGGCTTGAGCATTATTCCGTCAGTAGGTAATACTCCCTTTTCACGCACAGGGGAATATTCCTGCGAGCCAGGAAAGCCAGAGTGGAGGGGCCCTTCCTGTCCATCTTCAGAGTCCTGCGCTTCACCATTGAAGAAGCATCAGCACTCTAAGCCAGACCTGCGCCTCCGTGGGAATCAGGTGAGTGTGACAGGTGTCCAGACCACTGGCGTCGTGCAACGACTGACGCAGGTCTTCAATCTGGCCATGACCAGACAAAATCTCGTCAGGCACCATACCTTCCTCAGACCCTTCATCCACCTCAGAAATATACTCCAGAGGCTGGAATGATGACACAGAAAAAGGGACAAAGACATGTTTAGCCTTGGCCAGAGCCTTTCTAGGGGGTTCCACGGTGCCACGGGGCACCTCCGACAAAGCAGCCTCGAAAGGCGTCAATGGAATCAGCGTCGACGTCGGACGTGGCACCGACGGCTTCGACATCGCCCTCGAGGGTGGAGCCTAGAGCGTGTCCTTCGACAGCCTGGGCGCTGATGGTGTCGACGGCGTCCTCTGAGGCGGAGCCTCGAGAGCGTCCCTCGACAACCTCGGCGCCGAAGTCTTCTTCGAAGACCTCACAGGCTCCGATGGTCTCGAGGGCATCGAGGACAGGGACCTGGAACGGGCATGTCTAGAGTGACCATGCTTGTCCGACTGGGACCTCGAAGGTGCCCGGTGATCGCGACTACCGCTCAAGCCCGAAGGCGTGCGAGTGGTGTCTAGCACGGTCACGGCCGGCATCTTTCGCCGGCGCGGATGAACCGGAGCCCTCCGACTGAAAAATCGCCATCTCCTGTCGGAATGAATCCCATTCCGCAGGCGTGGAATGCTTGTTGGGACAAGCCACCCACCGACGGGCGGAGTCCTCGGACGAGGACAGCGAAGGCGACCGATGCCAGCGCTTCCGTGAGTGCCTCGAAGAGGCAGAGGAATGGCGGGATCTACTACTGGACCGAGACCCCTCCGGACTTACGCCGACGATGCAGAGAGTCGCCCCTCAAATCGTCAGTCGAAAGCCCAGCAGATCTCGACTTCTGGGGCTTGGCCACCTTACCTACAGAGAGGTTCTTCTTACGCTCCTGCAAGGCCTTCGATGTAAGCAACTGGCAGTCTACACAGTCACCCGAGGCACAAGAGGCAGGCGTCGTGCGAGTCCGTCAACGAAATCTTGGACCCGCAGTCCCGACACTTCTTAAAACCCGGACGCGGAGTGGAAGAAGAAGACATCATGGAAATCTTTACAACAAACAGGTTCGAAGAACCGAAAGAACAGGACTCAGAAGAACCGAGGTGCGCCGAGATCTCCGAAGCGAACACGTTCGCTGAAAAAACCAGAACTGAGGCTACGGGCGTCGCGCTCCCTACTTAGAACAACCGGTGACGTCGGCTCAACGGAGGCCCTCGAGGACAGCGTATCGACGTCATTGACGCAGAACATTTTCCAATGCAGCACAGCTGTGGTGATTACTATCATAGATATGGAATACGTTGGAGGACCCAATCCCCTCGAAGTCTGGTTCTTTGTGATGTTAAATCTTTACAGAATAGGGTCAGATGCTGCAGTGACTTCTTGTGATCCAATGAACCAACATCTGTTGTCTCTTGTTATTCCATACTTGAATAAGATTTCTTTCATTCTTAGAACATTCAGCCTGAATCTCAGAATCAGATCTCTATGTTTGGGATGGCGATTTTATCAAATAGTTTGGGGTGATGTTAGGGTAGCTGTCAAGAGTTCTGAGCAAGTGCAGCTCTTTGACGTTGCGCGTCTTGTCTCAGTTTCTGACCAGTCTGCGCACATGAGTGCAATCTTTGTCTTCTTTGGGTTGAAACCTAAGGATTCAACAGTAATATGGCAGTTTGCCAGAATTTCCACACATTTGTCTCTCCAAATGGATAGAGGCCAAAAGGTCATTCCTTCATCCTCAATTTTGATGACTCTATTCTGCGGGGGGCAGGAAGGGTCCACCGGTTTGCGGAAGGTTGTCAAAGATTTCCAGATGATTCGATAATGCAGTGCGTATAGGCCCAGTTCGTTTCTAATTTTGGTAATCTCAGCACTTGCTTCTAGAATATTCCTTCAAGCTTTCCCCATGTTTCCCAGGGCAGTCCCAATTCTGCTTCTACTGCATAAGTCATGGTAGGCACCACCTTCTGATTGCAGAAATTGATAATAGGTTGAAGCGAGAATTTACCAAACTTTCTCCCTCTTATCAAGGCTTCCGCAGTGAGTTGGTTAATTTTGATCCTCAAATTGTCAATCCAAGGTTTTTCGCCACTGTCTGAGCTGATTATTATGCCTAAATACTTTGTGGATTTTGTGGTTTTTATTTTCAGGTTGCCTAAGCACCATCCAAAGGATTTTCTTGCTTTTGCACGCAGATTTTTAATTTCCAGGATCTCGGATTTGCCGATGTTGACTTTTTGGTCATTCTGTTCCACGTAGGCCTGGAGAGGGTCCAGTTTCCGTTGGAGACCTATTGGCTTTCTGTCCAACATAACTAGGTCGACCGCATATAATAGATGGCCCACCGGCTGACCATTGATCCTTGGGGAGAAAGATCTACTAGGGTCAAGCATTTCTTTCATGTCCATGATATAAAGGTTGTACAAAAACTATGCCAGGCGGACACCCTTGTTTCAGGCCCCTTCTAGTTAATATTTCTTTAGTTAGATTTCCTGCCCTGTCTAATCGAATCTGCAGCGATGTTCCTGTGTGTAATGCTTTGATAGCTGCTAAAAGATCTTTGGGGCAGCCTTTTCCTTCCATTTTTGACCAAAGGAAGTTTGTCGTCTCCATCAAACGATACCTCCATGTCAATACAGGCTACAATGAGATTTTCTTTTCCTTTTAGGGTCTTCATTTTTAGGAGGCTGATTAAAAGGAGGTTCAACCCACAGTCTAAATTTTCTACAAAGCCAGTTTGTCTGGGGTCGAAGTTGCCAAAGATAATTATCCACTCTTTCATACATTTGAGTAGTAATTCCTGCATAGATTTTCCAGAGCACGTCCAACAGTGAGATTGGGCAGCAGTTTTTTCTGGTTTCGCTCTGTCTCATTGTTAAAAAAAACTGGAACCACCACTGCCCTTTTCCATGAAGCTGGAAATGATCGTGATTGATTCTGCTGAACAGGGCAAAGCAGAAATCTGTCTAAAGCTCCAGGGGGACCTTCAATATGACATTTGGCATGCCGTCAGGGCCCAGTGCCCTTGACAAGCTGGCTTTCGAGATGATGATGATTTTTATTTCTTCTCTATGAAAATCTATGACCCAGGGTTTAGACTACGGACTTTCTTCAATTATAGATTTTAGAGGAATGTTTTGGCCATAGATCAGTTCAAAGTGCTCCACCCAGCAGGATTCTTGGATTGGATTTAGCTGTAAGGCTCCAGGGTATTTGTCTTTGCCATTCACAATAGACCAAACGAATTAGGCATTTTTGTTGTTCAGGGCCATCAGCATATGTTCGGAGCCTGTTTGATATAGAGAAGCTATACACGACTTCACCCAGTTCCGGTACTGTTGTTTTCGGACCCTCTTCTCCACACTTATAATGCGAGGGAGACCGTCTAATAGTCTGAGGTCCCTTGCCAGTTTTTTCTTTTTCTCTGTGATACCTTCATCAAAGACATGCTTACTCTTTAGCAGGGCCATGCTCCTTTTCCAGGGTGTTTCTCTGAATAAGAAAAGGCACGATTCATAATCCACTCCTTGTTCAGGGGCTAGTTGCCATTTACACATGGCCTTTTTTAGGGCCGGGAGCGATTTTGAGTCAATCCTTAGCCTGTTTCATCCGTTCTTTAGGCTTACCTTACACGGCCAATGATTTTCATCACTGTTGGTGCACACTTTATCGGTTGGCCTCAGGTAGTTTAGAATTAGAGGACTATGGTCCCTCTGCAAGGCCAGCAGGACCTTCAGGGAGGTCACCCTGTGGAAAGTTGGTCCATCTACAAAGTAGTAGTCAATCGTGGCACTTGCTCGAGTGGAGGACCATGTTTTTGCCCCCGTCAGATCACCCTTCACCTGCCCATTGACCATTCGTATATCTCTATTCGTGGTTTCTTCCAACTGCTTCCGGGTGCAAGTGTTCTTTTCGGTTTTGAGGAGAGACTTTTCATCCCTCCTTAAGATATACAAACAGTCAACATTCAGTTCCCCGCAGATGATTATCCAAGGGTCTTCTAGTTCAGCTCTTAGATCGTCTATCTAGAAAGAATATTATATTTTAAATTAATCCAGAAGTGTTTGATCGACGACTCAACCTCTTAGCAACAAATGGGGCACTATCAATACAGTTCTCCCAGGAGGCTTGGTGTTGTTTTTCCAAGCATGCATTGTAAACTGCACAATCCAACAGTATAGTAATTACAATATATGTGTTTCTTCATGATTGCCATGTTTTAATTGTTCATCCCATGACCTTTATAGAACAGTCAATATGATTACTAACATGTTATTTAATTGATTTTGAAATGTAACAGCAGAAATGCATGATGGCAACTGCCCCTGTAGCCCAGCAATATAATCTTTTCAACACCATTAAAGGGACTGATTTTAAAGTCTTTTATATGCCTATAAACACACTGCATTTTCTTTAGTGGTTGTAGTTCTCAACCTTTTTGTCTATATTTTGATGACTTAAGATACCAAGAAAGATCAGCATCCGGCAGCCCGAAGTCTGATCTCGCTGTTGTAGTTTGTCCTCCAAATACATGTGCATGCATACATGTACGTCAAAGACACCCCATAGACGACCTTTAATGATTTATGCATACATCATAAAAGCAGTTAGAGGATTGTAGAAAGGCACACATTACTAAATGTTTGATAAGTATATAAGTTCAAAAATGGTTCTAATAGTCATTTCATTTATAAAAAGTATCACAGAATCAATTAAATGAAAACAGTACATCATAGCCTATGATTCATCACCCCCTTTTCTACTCCTCACTCTCAAGTAAACAAGGTTATGAGGAACTATTATACCCAAATACTTCCCCTTTCCCTCTGCAATTGAAAGAATGCTAACAAGAGAAACCAGAGTACTGTTCTTCCTCAGACCTCAGCCACCACACTGTATGATAATTATCAGCCTAGATAATTAGAGTTGGCAGATTCTGCATCAAGTCCATGCTAGTAGGCATCCCTTTAGAGGTAGCCCAGGTCTGGTGGCATCTCCCAGTTACTCGCTAAGGTCCGCTCCAAGAAAAAACAAAAAAAACAGCCATCATCTCACTCCCTAGCATACAAAGAAAACAGTGGCATAAGAATGATACGCCAGAGAATGAGAGAACCTATGGCATATTGTGCATCATAAACCCCTTCTCTAGGCTGCCTGGCAATCGCTATTAAATCTGGTTGTGCAGTAGCCCATTTCCAGAGATGCCTTATCCAGTTTACGGGACTTCCAAAATGATGCTCAGACGCTGCTTGACAGCGCATTTTCTTTTAGTTAACAGAAAAATCAATAAATAGTGTGGCCTAGTCACCAACCTAGATTCCCAACTACCTTTTATATGAATGGCATTAACTCACTGTGATGTCAATGTGAAACTGGGCTCTTTCAATAAACCGATGTCATGAAACTGTATTTGCAAGTGGTTGAACAGTGCCAGGCCCGGGAGGGTACTGAGATTGAGGCAGGTCCATGGGAGCTAACCTGGAGGCTGTGGGGCCAGCTCTGCTCCCTACTACTCAGCGCAAAGAGGTGCATTCAATGACACTTGTGGACCTCGAATATGGCACATTATCTGGGCTGGAGGAGTGTGCCTAAATGGCTTTTTAAAGTCATACAGGTCGGAGAGGCAGGTGAAGCCAGTGATAATGGGCGGCCAGGTGAATGCACCACTGACTGCCGGAGGGTTTCCGCATATCCCATAGACAAGTGAGCAATATTTGAACGGGACCGAAGAAGAGGGGACATGTAGAGAAAAATAGAGAACCGAGAGCAGGGCTGCTGGTGCGCGCCACCAAGCAATCGACGATCAGATGTGTCTCAGGAGAAGGGGGAGCTGAAGAAATGCTGCTCAGAAGGGAGGACTTGGGACTCTGTAATGGGCAGATTTAAAAGTGAAATTCCAGATACTGTTAAGGCAGAGCTCATCAAACAAGAACTGTCACAAGACGTAGCGGTGAACAGGAAGGATCTCGAGGACCTGGAGGAGAGGGTAATGGACGTGAAAGGCCAACTAGCGGCAGCAGTGGAGAAGATCCCCGATTTACAACAATAAGCACGTGTAGCAGAGGAGAGAATATTGGTGCTGATGGAAAAGTGCGCAGATTTGGATAACAGGTTCAGGAGGGGGAACATTAGGAGTAAGGACCTGAATGAAAGAGCAGAGGGGACGGACCTAGATGACTGTCATAGAGCTATTTGTGGACCTGGTGGCCAACCGTCAGAGACGGAAGCTGGGCAGAGACAGAGTGCACCCACCGGCTGGATAGACGGAGGAACAACCCAGGAGTATGTCTGCAGGAAGTCCTGGTGAAGCTGCACAATTTCAAGGACAAGCAGAAGATAATGGCAGCAGCCAGGAAGCGGGGCATGGTGCGCACTAGAGGCAGAGAGGTCCAGCTATTTTATGACTTGGGGCAGGTAACTTTGGCTAGATGGAGAGCGTTCAGAGTGGTCGCAGAGAGCACAAAGGAAAAACATGAAATATCGATAGCTCTTTCCGACAAAGTTGCACGTCAGGCTGGGAAATGAGGAGAAGGTCATAGACCGTCTGGAGGAGGGATTGAAGACAATGGGGATGGGTGGCGGGAGGAGGAGGCAGCCAGTGAGGGGTCACAGAGACGGCCTGGACCAAGCCAGGAGGGGTGGACTACGAAGGCCAAGAAAAAGTCGTGACAGTGCAGCCACCAGGAGGAGGCGATTGCAGACTGATGTCCTCTAGTCGCTGGGGGGCAAAGAGAATCGTGGCTCAGAGGGTGCTAGTGTAGCCCACAACAAAGTAGCACTTAAAAGTTAATTTTATGCATGTGTTGTGATGGTTATATGATGGGTTTGCGGGGGCGTTGAGCACTTTGGTTGGGGAGGGATAGCAGACTAAGCTGGAGTCAGTTTGCAGATGGGGGGTCATGCCAAGACCCTGGACGGAGGTTCCAGGGACACTTAAAATGTTAACAGGAGGGGTCTGGTCTAGTAGAATGATGGATTAGCTTCTGGGGGAATGGGCTGGTGAGGGGGTCGGGAGGTGAAGGTCAAGTGGGGAGAGTTGGTGAGGGGGCAGGAGCTTACAACTCAAAAACGGTGAACCTTGATTTAGAATTGCAGAATGTCAGGGGGCTAGATAGCCCGAACAAAAGGTTCAGTTTAAGGGATATTGCTAAGAGGTGAGATCCATACTGTATGCTGTAGGAAACCCATCTCAAGAGGGAAGATGCAAAGAGATTATATAGTAGGGAAGAACCTGCCCAGTTTCATGCGCATACTAAGAACAAATGGGCAGGGGTTGCAATTTAGTTGCACAGAGACAACGCACTGGAGGGGGTGCAGACCAGAAGGGAACCCTTGGGAAGGTTCATAATGGTGAAGGGAAAAATGAAAGAGCAGACATACACATGCCCAACCAGGGGCAGGAAAACTTTTTAGATGCCTGGCTGGGTGAGTTGGAAGTATTTGGTGAGGGGAGTGGATGGTCGTGGGAGATTACAACCTGGCTTTTGACCCGAGGTGGGACAGGTCTGGAGGGGTAGGGGAGCATGCGTCAAGGGCGCTGTCGAAGCAACTGCGGGACCAAATGGCTGGGATGGGCTTGATGGATGTTTGGAAGATAGCACAGCCACAAGAGAGGGACTAGTCATTTTACTCCTCCATACATAAAACGTACTTGAGGATAGATTACATTTTAACAACGCAAGGGATATTAACGGTGCACCACAACACTACCACAGGGTCTATCACACTCTAGAACCACGCCCTGGTGGCACTGGAATGGGAGGAGGGGGCCATCAAGAGAAGGGATATAGCTTGAAGGCAGGAGGACTATTTACTGAGAGATAAAGGGACCAGAAACCTGATTGCGGGGGAGATGGGTAATTACTTGGAGCCAGGGACTCAGATTACAGGAGGGGAGAGGTGGGATGGATTCAAAGATCATATCAAAAACTATATAATCACTCTTGAAGGATCTGAGGGAAGTGTGGAGGAGGGAGGAGAAGGAGTTGGAGGAAGCGATAGGGAGGGTAAAAGCAGCGCATAAGCAGTCGGCACATCTAGCCAGCTGGAGCACTTGAAAGGGCAACAGAGAGCTGGTCAATATGTTGGCAAAGAGCACAATATTAAGATGTAAACAGCCTTTCTATCAACACAGGACCAAAGTGGGAAATATTCTAGCGAGAAAGCTGAGAGTAAGTGAACAGACACATTTTATAATGGGTCTGCGGGACCCGGGGAGAGGGGGGCGGTGGGCGTTCGGATAACAAGTGCGAATGTTGGATGGGGGCTAGAGACGGGTAACGGAGGACTTCTTTGCAGAGTTATACCATGAAGAGCCATGTGAGGAACAAGAGCAGGAAGCATATCTGGGGTACTGGATGGGACCGAAGAGGTCAGGTGAGCAGAGGGAATTTTTGGAGGCACCGATAAAAAGGGAGGAGGTCTGGAAGGCTATCGGCAGGCTGAAACAGCATACAAGTCCGGGAGCGGATGGCCTTATGGCAATAGTTTAGACCTTTAGTAAACAATTAGGAGATACTTTGGCAGGGTTATCTAACGGGTTCTGCAAAAGGGGTAAAATATTGATAACTATGGATATCTATGGCCCTTATTTCCCTGATGCCAAAGCCAGGCCAGGCAAGGATGTGCAGTTATGCTCCTCTTACAGGCTGATTACACTTATCAATCTGGACGCCAAGATACACACGAGAATCTGTGCAGGGAGCCTCAAGGGGGTTCTACCTGATCTGGTCGCACAAGACCAGTCGGCTTCAGTCAGTGGAAGACGATGTTTGATAATAGTAGGAGAATACTACATATTGTGGATGAAACGGATATCGTAGGTTCCAAGGTCCTTGCGCTTCTCTTGGCACTCGATGGCGAGAAGGCTTTTGATAGAGTCCATTGGGGGTTTAAAGTGCTGCAGATGATGGGATCAGGGCCATATTTCTCAAGGATGATACAGGCTAACTAACAGAACCCGTTGGCTAGAGTGAAGATCAATGGCAGGCTCACTAGGTCCTTCCCTATTGCCAGAGGAACCAAGCAGAGTGTCCCTTGTCCCCCCTCTTATTCGCTATGGTGATGAAGTCTTTCACACAATAAATAAGAGGCAATGCTGCGATACAGGGGGTGACGCATTGGCCAAATCCCAGCACAAGATATGGCTGTTTGTGGACAACGTCATGCTCATGGTGGCCAACCCAACACAGTCACTGCCAGAGATTATGGGGGAAATTACTAAATTTTCATGGGTATATTTTTCTAAATCTGAGATGAGAAAATTTGTCGGTAGGACTGAGGGAGGAGGAACACCTTAAAAGCCCGTTTCGCTGGGCCAGGAGAATGGTGAGATACCTGGGAGTGAACCCTGAGCATCCAAGCGCTATATATGGCTAACTATCCCCTACTACTGGATCACATCAGGAAAGATTTGCAAAGATGGAGGTGCCTATATGTCTCATTGTTAGGTTGGATAGCAATTGTCAAAATGAACGTGCTTCCTAGACTTTTATACCTGTTCAAGGCGTTTGCCATTAACCTTTTTGGAAAGTGTTAAAGAGGGGTTGTAAGGAAGGCATGGCATCAACAGTAAGACAGACAAGTGACCACAGTTCAAGGGTGTTTATTGAATTTGCACAAGAGTGTGATAAACGCCTATCTAAACCTAAATCTACAGATGAGAGCAAGCTACGACCATCAAATAATAATGTAGTCCTAATTGAGTCTTGACAAAATAAAAGGGCCTATACTAAAAAAAAAACTATTGACAATCCTTTCCACTAATTTACAAACAATGTCGGGTAGTGTTCATGAAAAGAAAGTGTTCACAAAATATTATGTATGGAGGCTCGTGCCGTTGGCTTCCCTTCAATACATTTTCAGCACGGGACAAGGCGGGTCACTTGAGCAAAGCACACACTCCTGCTTCTGTGACACGAGGATACAGTCCTATTTTCCCAGTTCAGGATCTTCTGTGTCCAAGTCTCTCTTCTTCTTGGAGTCTCGACGCAGAGGTCAAAAAACAAAAGGCTGGGTTGCCCTCTTTTTTGATAACGGGGGGCCTGACTCTTGAGGGTATGACAGTAAAGGAGGAGAAAATTAGTCAAGGCTACCTCGCCTTTCAAGCGCTGGGCGTATGTCAAAATCTATCTAGAGTCTAGTGGAAGAACATTGGATTACACTAGTGGAACACAGTGTGTTTAGAAACATAACCGTTTTATTCTGATAACAATACTGACTAAAATCAAAACAGACATATGACAAATTGATAGAGAAATCTCACTATGAGTCATGCACTTAACTGTGACTTAAAAAACTTCTTAGAAATGCATTTTGCAATGTGAAATACCCAGAATTGGTTTCATGTTCACATACAAAGGTCATGCATTGTCTTTCTGTCACGCACTTATGTACTACCCTATACTGTGTCAATTTGTCATATGTCTGTTTTGATTTTAGTCAGTATTTTAAACAGAATAAAACTGTTATGTTTCTAAACACACCATGTTCCACTAGTGTAATCTAAGCTGTATATTAGGAGGGATGTGCTATACAAACCTAAACAGCCGGGGGATGGGGGGAGTGCCCAAATGTAGCAAAGTTCTTTCAGGTGGTGCAGTTGTGGGTTGTAGCGGAATGGGGAAGGGGGTAGCATGAAGCATTGGGTGCAGCTGGAACAGGTGGTGGCAGGAGAAGGAAGAAGTTACTTACCTGTAACTGTTGTTCTCCAGCATGGGTCTGGCATGGATTCACATGCTCATGAATAAGAGAATACATAGCAGTACACACATGCACAACCACGGGAGGTGGCAAAGGCTCAACATTAAGCATTACATCAAACTCAACATTAACCAATTCTTACCTCCTCACCAGGCTCACCCTAGGCGAACAGGTTGCGCAACACTGCTTGGCCGACCCTGGACTCCTCCCTGGAACCCCATTCGACGCAGTAGAATTTCGTGAAGGTGTGCGTCGACCTCCACGTAGCAGCCCTGCAGATGTCCAGCAAGGGCACACCAGATAGGAACGCCGTGGTAGCTGCGATCGCTCTGGTGGAATGGGCTCTCGGACAGCCAGGCAGCGGTCGGTTTGCCAACCGATGACAGTACATGATACAGCCGGAGAGCCATCTGGAAATGGAGGCCTTCGAGAGAGCCTTCCCCTGATTGACGGGTCCAAAGTTCACAAAAAGTTGTGACTTCTTCCGAAAACACTTCGTGCGGTCCACGTAGAACCTCAGCGCTCTAGCCACATCCAGCGAGTGCAAAGTCCTCTCGGCCGGCGACGAAGGCGACGGGAAGAAAACAGGCAACACCAAGGGTTCGTTGAGGTGGAAGTCCGACAGCACCTTGGGCATGAAGGAGGGGTGCGTCCTGAGCACTACCCTCGTGTCGTGAAAAGTCAAGTACGGGGGCTTGCAGGAAAGGGCCTGGATCTCTCCCACTCTCCGTGCGGAGGTGATGGCCACAAGAAACGCTGTTTTCCACGACAAGAACTTCAACGGAGCCGAGTGCAGAGGCTCAAACGGAGGTCCCATGAGCTTGGTCAGCACCACGTTGAACTCCCACGCCGGGGCCGGAGCCTTCACCGGCGGGAACGATCTGAACAGTCCCTTCATGAATTCTTTCACCAGACGATGAGACCACAAAGACGTCCGCCCCGTGGTTCTGGTGTATCGGGAGATCGCAGCAAGATGAATCTTGATGGACGCGTGCGCCAGTCCAGCCTTGGCCAGCGTCAGAAGGTACGGCAGTACCTGGGGAGCCGTAATCCGTAGAGGGTTAATCTTCTGTGCGTGGCACCAGAAGGAGAACCTCTTCCATTTGTGTCCATAGCATTTAAGAGTTGAGGACACCCTGGCCTTTGCAAGAACC
The DNA here is from genome assembly GCF_040938575.1 of Ambystoma mexicanum. Taxonomy (NCBI): domain Eukaryota; kingdom Metazoa; phylum Chordata; class Amphibia; order Caudata; family Ambystomatidae; genus Ambystoma; species Ambystoma mexicanum. The sequence goes on along the minus strand of NC_090939.1, from coordinate 80,745,318 downwards.
TCTCTGCAGTCGGCCGGTATGTCGTAGCCTCCAAACTCTAACGCTGCAGGAACCAGGCCTGCAAGTTCAGCGACTTCGGGTCGTGATGGAGGATGGCGCCTCCTTCCCTGGAGAGAAGATCCGCGTCCCCTGGCAGCTTGATTGACGGGGACGCTGACAAGTCCAGAAGGTCCGGGAACCATATCTGCCTCGGCCAAGGAGGTGCGACGAGGATCATCCTGCACCGTGACCTCTTGAGCTGGTCGATGAGCCGGATCAGCAACGGCAATGGAGGGAACGCGTATAGAAACAGGCCCTCCCAGGGGAACGAGAAAGCATCGCCCATGCTCCTCGGCTGGGGAAACCTGTTGGCGAACCTCCGGCACTTGGAGTTCGTCGCCGTCGCGAACAGATCGATCTGAGGTGTGCCCCACCGTCGGAAGAGGCGGTCCACTAGATCCTGTTGTAGTTCCCACTCGTGGCACGAGCGCAGCTCTCTGCTGAGCGAGTCGGCGATGGTGTTTTTTATCCCTGCCAGATGAAACGGCACCAGAAACATCCCTTGGGCGACGGCCCAATGCCACAGATCCTGCGCCTCCTTGGACAGGGCTGGGGATCTGGTACCGCCCTGCTTCCTGATGTAGAACATGGTGGTGGTGTTGTCGGTGAAGATCCTCACCACCTTGCCCTTAAAGGGACGGAAGAAAGGACCTGAGGGCCCAAAACACTGCACGGAGCTCCAGGACGTTGATATGGAGGGACTTCTCCGTCGGAAGCCAAAGGCCTCTCGCGTGCAGATTTTCGGTGTGCGCTCCCCACCCTTCCAGGGAGGCATCCGTGGTCACTGTCTCCTGGTGGCCGGGGGGTCTGGAAGTCCATGCCCGCCGTCAGATGCGCGTGGGTGCCCCACCACCGGATCGCTCGTCGGAAACTCTCGTTGAGTGTGATCCTCTCCTCGAAGCTGCCTGTCGTCTGGATCCAGCGCGCGTCCAGGAACTCCTGCAACGGGCGCATCCGGAGCCTGCACAGGCGGATGAGATAAATGCAAGAAGACATCATTCCGAGGAGGGACTTGATGGACCTCACCCTGGCCGCAACCAGCATCCGCTGCACCTTGCCCAAGATGGCCCTCGTCCTTTCCTCCGACGGAGAGGCCAGAAGCGACACTGTGTCGAGCTTCGCTCCCAGAAACAGTGCGTCTTGCGCGGGCACCAGGTGGGACTTGGCGTAGTTTATGGAGAATCCCAGGTCCGTGAGTAGTTGGACGGTCCTTGCTGTGTGCTCCACGGCAAGCTCCTTCGTCTTTGCTCGGATGAGCCAGTCGTCCAGGTAGGGGTAGATGTGGATCCCCTCTCGGTGCAGCTGCGCCGCCACCGGTGCGAGGCACTTGGTGAACACCCTGGGTGCCGACCTCAATCCGAAGGGAAGGGCTCCGAACTGGTAGTGACGCCCTTGGACCACGAACCTGAGAAACTTTCGGTGTCCCTTTAGGATGGGAATATGGAAGTAGGCATCCTCCAAATCCAACGACGACAGGAAATCCTCCTCCTCCAGTTGACCCAGGACGTGTTGGAGGGTGACCATCCGGAACTTCTGTGCCTTGATGAATTTGTTCAGTCGTCGTAGGTCCAGGATGGGACGCCATCCTCCCGTCTTCTTCACGAGGAAGTATCTTGAGTAAACTCTGGAGCCCCGAAGCCTCTTTAGGACGAGCTCGATGGCGCCCTTCTCTTGGAGGTAAAGGCGATGCTCAAGAAGTTGAGGGACGTGATGTTCTTTCCTGGCCACAGGGAGGATGCACGGGCACCTCGTTAGAAACACGAGCGCGTGACCCTGAGCTATGGCGTCCAGCACCCAACGGTCGGTGGAGATGGATTCCCACACGCTGACAAAGCTCGCCAGCCGGCCTCCCACCGGGGTGCTTCGGTGGGGGCCCGACCCCACGGCCGGTTCAGTCCTGCTTCGACGAGGCTTTGCCGCCTTGTCCCCCTTGGCGACGACGGCGGGGTCCGCCTGACTTGCCTCGTCCCCTGTAAGCTTCCTGTGACGACGAACGGGCCGCTTGACGGTAGGTGGAAAATCCGCCACTGGAACCTTTGGAGGCACCCTGTTTGCCTCCGCCGCTCCGAAAGGGCGGCCACCGTTGCTGGAGAACCCCAAGAGCCCGGGCCGTCTCCGTGTCCGCCTTGATGGCTTGAAGGGAATCGTCCACTGTTTTCCCAAACAGGTTGTTCCCGTCGAACGGCATGTCCAAGACTCTGGTCTGCACGTCCTGACGGAAGTCAGTAGCCTTGAGCCATCCACGCCGCCTAAGGCACACGCCGTTGCCCAACTGGCGAAATCCAGTGTCAGCGATGTCCGTCGCAATCGTAATGGCGCGGTCCGACGCCACCTCTCCTTCCTGCAAGATCTCTAGGGCTTCTGCCCTCTTGTCTGGTAGGAAGTCCAGCAGGGGGGCCAGTTTGTACCACAGCTCCCTGTCGTAGCGGGCTACGATAGCCAAGGCATTGGCCGCCTTAATCGTCGTCGCTGCCGACGAGATGACTCTGCGCCCCATCGTGTCTAATTTCTTTCCCTCGCCGTCCGGCGGGAAGGTTGACGTAGAGGCCACACCCCCCCCAGCTTTCTTCCTGGCCGCCGCGGAGACGACCGAGTCCGGGGTCGGCTGTGCCCGAAGGCACAAGGGGGCCGCGTCTGGGACCCGGCACTTCTTCTCGTACCAATCCCTTCTAGCCGGTGTCGAGGATGGGTTCTTGAGGAGGGCGAGGCCCTCATCCCAAATATCGTCTAGTAGAGGTACAGCGAGGACAGTCTTCCTCTTGGTCTCGCGCCGTTGATAAAGGAAACCTTCTTCCTTCTTCTCTTCCGGGCAGAGCTGGAAAAGCTCGGATGCCCTGGCGATCATGGAGTGAAACGATCAATTCTCGTCGGGCGGGGAAGCCCGGGTGGGAGGTGACGACCGGAGATCCTCGTCTTAAACCTTGTCGTCTGTACTCGTCGCGGCCATGTCAGTCCCCGTATCATCCCCATGTGTCGTGGACGGGGAGGAGGGCTGAGCAGGGCGCGATGGCTGAAAAGGAGGTGGAGGATGAATCCTCCTTCTCTTAGGGGGAGGGCACCCAGAAGGGCCTGGCTCCGGGTTCCCCGTCGGGAGCGGTTCCTCCGTTGGTGGTAACGGCAGTCTCGTCCTTATCTCCGAGCATAAGGACTGTATAGCCAACAAAATGGCCGCCGAGTTGTCTTGCGGCACTGGTTGAGGGAGTTCCGACGGGCGATCAGGAGCCCCGTCGGCACCCTCGACGCCCTCGTCGTCTTCCACGTCGGGGTCCCTCCCGACAGGATGGCCTTCTTCCACGCCAGAGCCGTGGCCTAAGACTTCGATCAGCTCCTCCTCAGAGGTTGAGGCCGAGTCAATGACGACCTCCTGCCCCCCCCCTTTACTTCTCCGTCGGAGGTTTCACAGGGTCCTGTCGATGGGCATGAAAGAGGACTCCCCCCGCGGTGGCAGGGAGATTCTGGGCCCCGGGGTCGCCACCAATGGTGTAGCCTCCACAGGCTGAGCGAGGGCCGCCGCGACTGTCTCAATAGAGGCCTTGGCCGGATGGATCAAGGCTTTCACCACCTTAGGTGCGCTCACCGCCTTCTCCTTGGGGGGAGGGTCACCACCTCGCTCCCCCTCCGATGGGGCCCTAGGGCGCGACCGGGGTCTCTCCAGGAGTTTCGCCGGGTGCTCGGCCTTCCTCTTACCCGAGCCAGAGCGTTGGCTCGTGGTTGATGGTGCCGGGGAGGATGCGCCCTGCCTGGCGCACGTAGAGCCCGACCGTTCGGCGCTCCCGGTGCCAGCGGACTCACGGTGCTTGGCCTTCTGTTGGACCCCCGTCGCCAGGGCGCTCTCAAAGGTCTTAGAAGACCGCTCGGACTTCTTCTTCTTCTTCTCGCCTGACGGGCTCTTTCCTTCCAGCCAGTTGGCGAGACGTTGATTGCGGTCCTTCATGGTCTGCTCCGACATATTGCCGCAAAACGCACAGTCCTTCTCCACGTGCGTCTTGTCCTCATGTAGGCAGTAAAGGCAAAGGGAGTGTTCGTCCTCCTTAAAGACATTCTGAAGCTGGCATCCAGGGCAGACCCTGAACAGCTTTCCGGGCGTCGAGCTTCCCTTCTCCTGGGCCATGTCCGAGATGGGCCTGAGAAACTTCTGGAGTCCTCCAAAAGCGTGGCTCGATGAAATCTTCACCCTTGAGGGGCGTAGACGAATCCGACACGGGTCCCCGTTGATCGGATGAAGAAACGGTGGAGCTTGAGGCTCTTTGAACCGAAAAAAAGAGAAATTTTTCTGAGGAAAAACGCGAAAAAAAGCACTAACGCTCGAGAGCAATAGCACGAGGATCACAACACTTGAACGTGCGGTAAAAATCTGAAGATGGCTGCCAGAGGCGGGGCTTAGGGAGAGGGCAGTCATTGGCTGTGGTCAGTATGGCGCAGAGATCAGTGATTGGTTACTACTACGAAAGACAGATCAAAATCGAAACTGATACTGATTTTTTTCTTTTCCGAGGATTCCCAGCCTGACGACGGGGAATATTCATGAGCATGTGGATCCATGCCAGACCCCATGCTGGAGAACACATGTGGAAAATACTGCGGCTGGAGAGAGAAGATGGGTCTGTGGGTCTCAGGGGAAATCCCGTAACTAGACACTAGAGATTTGGGAGAGAGTATGAACTGGCACTGTGGCCATCCTTGTTAACACCTATAGTTTGGAATCTAACCTTCTCTCCAGGTATGAACATCCCAGGTTTGCAAGATGGCTAGAGGGTGGTCTGAGGAAGCTTAGGGACTTGTATGATGCAGCACGTCTCAAGACAAATGAAACATTTTGTATGGAATTGGGGTTACATAATAGAGACTTCTTTGCATATTAGCAGCTTAAGCATTGGGTAAGCATATCTGCAATGAGGGAAGGGGTGAATAAAACGTTAACTGTAGGGGAAAGGGCAATTACAAACAGCATGTCTAATAGAGGGCTTATTTTCATTATGTATAGAATATTAGTTGGAGCAGAAAAGAAGGTTCCACTACAGACAAGGGGCAAGTGGGAAGTAGCGGCATGCAATTCTCGGATAAGGAGTGTGATCAGGGAACTGTATACATTGGCACAGAGTCAGGAACTGCAATACAAGCTCCTGCACAGATGGCACTACACACTGCAGAAGTTGAATAAAATGAGAAGCAGCAACTCCCCGCTATCTGGTGGGCATGTGGACAAGAGGGGACAGTGAAGCACATTTGGTGAGGATGCCCACAGTTGAAACACTTCTGGCAGGAAGTGAAATCGAGAATTGGGGAAATTTTGGAGGTTAGCACTACCTTTGACCTAGCCCTGGCAATGCTGAACATTCAAGCGACTGGGGATGCCATGCACAGGGGGAGGGAAGGAGTGCTGTGTGCAAACTTGATGCTAGGAGCCAAGCGCTACATTGCGATGTGGCGGAAGAGGGAGGCGCCCTCCATCATAAAATGGTACTATGTAATATGGGACCTCTTCAATATGGAGAAAATGACAGCAATCATTCATGACGATTTGACACACTTTTGGAAAGTTTGGGCTCCGTTTGTGGTGTATGCTCTGAAAGATGTTAACTGACTGTATATCCCTGCAAGACTACGTTTGATGGGCATTTTCCCAGAGAATGGAGAGTAACTGGGAGGTGATATGTTGATGGAGGACGTAAATTGATGTAACTGACCTAGACCTGAAGGGGCTGAAGGGGGGAATTATATAAAGTCAGAGAGGTGGAGATTTTTTTTTATTTTTATTTTATTGTGCAATTAGTTTCATCCATTTAAAACTTTAAGCACACATTTTAACATACAAAAATTCACAATTTCATTACAATTCATTTCTTTACCTAAAATCATTATTAAATTCAAAACAACGAATACAATCTATATCATATGTACATAATGATTTATTGTTTTCCTTACATAATGTTTGTGAAAAGAAACAATACCTCAATTTGCCGGCCACAATCAGAACTCCATTACGGTAAAAATGTGATCCCCTTCTTCAAAATCTCTTTCCAAGTATCAAATGCAGCTGTACATACCAATACAGATGTTTCCCCGTGGATATATGGCCAAAAGTGGTCTCCTGAGCAATCCTTCAAAAACAGTTCATATCCCCCAATATAGAAGTGCTTCAAAGAGTTACAGCCTGTTAAAGCATGCAGACATGTTTCAATCTCTTTATTGCAAAACCAACATAATCGCTCAAAATTGGGGGTATTTAACCATGCTCCTCTAAATTCCATTGTGGGTAACATTCATCCGTAGGTACAGGACAAACCTCTTAAGCTCCATACTAGTTAATATCAACAAGTATGGAGAAGGAGTATGGATTGACCAACCCCGACGTGCCAATTCTTGATATCGCAACTTCTTATGTAATGTATCTACATTATTGGCCATATCCCAGAACCTAGCTTTCTTTTTTTATTTTCCCCTCATAATTGGGATCTTGTTCTAGCATATCAGGTTCAAGGTTTAATTGTTCTATAAATAGGGCCATAGAATTTGTGTGCCAACAATAAAACTATTTTTGCATTGATTATCCTGAATTCCCCCCCCCCCCCATCAACAATAGCAGATCATTTGATTCACTACAACTACTAATACATTTTGCATATTATAATGTTTTTTGAACATGCCAAAGTTTTTAGTGAGGTGACCTCATATTTCAAACACAACACTTCCACAGGTACAGCTTTTGGTACGTTTGTAATAGAGCGTAACAATTTCCCTTCAAGCCGCTCTAACCATGTAATCTATTCCGAATTTAGGGCCACCAAACCATAAATTATAGCAGGAGTTATGCTCATTCTGTATATTTCCAACAAACCCTTGACGTTGTTACCTCCACACTGTGCGACACAATGTTCAATTGCTTGCTACTTTCCCCAGACTTTTTCCTTGACCTTCTCATAGTAAAATTCACCACTAGAATTTGAGGTTATGAAAAAACCCAGATAGTTGTATTCTGGTACTCTGATCAACAGTTAACCATATATTTTCCAGATACAGGTGGAGCTTATAGGGTGAAGATGTTAGTAGACAATATTGGGTGGATACATAAACTGACTGTTTTGCAATTGTTTTATGTTCTGGCAATGTTCATGACGTTTTGTGTTGATAAGCTTATGGTGTGACCTTTTTGCTAATAAAGATTTGGTTGGAGAAAAAATTATTACTCCAAAGAGGCAGCGCAATGCAGCAAAATAATTTGGAATATTTAAGCCGACCCCCACCACCCCCAAGCAGGTTAAACATCCATTAGGTGCTCTGGTACCACACTCCCCTATATAACCAGCCCCAATGACCCAACCACAACTCACCAGGGAGCATGTTCTAGCACTGGCATATGCACGAGGGGACAGCTGGGTGGAAGTGAAGAAGGGAAAGACAGTAAGTGAATCACCTTGTAGGAAATAATTTTGTATTACTCTTTTGTTCATTGGCACTGCTGGGATCGATAAAGCAAACCGGTTTTCTGGTGAGAAAGTGCAAAACATGCCAGGCGTCTTCAATCAAAAATCTTACATTATATGTCCCGTCTGGAGGAAACGTCCATGCAAAAGGAAATAGCCCATGTAGTCGTCCAACAGAAATGGACCTATGTCTTCAGAAAGATAGTGATGCTGTCTTAAGATTTATTTTAATGCATGCACAGTCTATTGGTAACAGGAAAACCATATAAAGTGTATGCCTACAAAGTGCATGACACAATACAGGTGGCAATTTTGGCCTCCGACGCTTTAAAACCTTTGTGTGCATTGAAAAGATAAATAACCTGCAAAAAAGGTTGAGTCCGGTCTAAATAAAACTAACGTTCTAGCCACAAGTAAATTGTGCTCATTTGCCAGAGAATTATGTAGCAGAAGTTGAAAAACAGGTAAATACATTTTCAGGTTCAAAAGGATGTTGCACAAGACCCAAAGGGGGGGCCTGACCATTTAAACAGTCTCCTCTTTTAGCAAATTCCCTTTAACACAATAGGATCACACTTCTAAAATCAAACTCTTTTACAGCACAATGTATAGTGGGAAACGACGAAGCTTGCCCTATTAAATATACCATTAGCCCAAGGAGAGGGATTGCCTGTTGAAAGCCTAAAAGATGGACCAACTAGGTAATTCATACTTCAGTCTAGAAGACTAGTGTTTAACAGATTAACAACTATACAGAAATTTGCAGTACCTCCCCACCACAACACTACCAGGCAAGATTCAGATTTTACCCATCTAAATTGAACCTTAACAAAAACAGTTTTACAGGTTTATTCTTATTGGGGTATATCCAAAGGAAGACAAACAGGACTTTTGGAATGATGGATGGAATAGTGCTTAAAGCCTATTTAGGTGCAAGTAAAAAAAACATATGGGGATCATTGCTGGCAGCCTGCAACTTGCTCACTCTCCTAGTAGAAGTCACTGGAAATAGGAAGGAGGTATTCCGTGGGGGAGCGGTGTATGGGGCTTAAAGATCACAGGCAACCATGGGTTCAAAATGTTACCTCATCGAGGAATGCAAAACAAAACTCAAATCCCACTGAGGTAGAGCATTTATAACATGGGGTAAAGGTGAAGCAGGAAATCAAAGTGATGCCTGATGTAATGGGTAGCAGGTATTCATTCATCTGCAACAATGCAAATGCATCAGTACTGGGGCATTTAAGTGAAGATACTACAATGATCTGTGGCGGGGGTAACGGGTATAGTTTAAATTAATAACAAGAAAAGGGGTACATTGTGGGGGCCTCATGCGTGCACCAAGAAAGGATGCCCCGGCACTGAGGAGTTGCTTTCCCAGCAGCTTGGAAGCTTAACAATTGTCCGAAGGGTTCAGGTGTTTCTGCAAGGAATATTCAAGAAGACCTTGTCAGCCAAGTAGAATATCTGTGTACCAAACATGCAGTGGCAGTTCTGAGTGGCAAGAATTGTTGAGGTGTTCTCTCCAAGCCTGAACTTCTGAAAACTATTGTGAATCAATGGCATTAGTTTATGTCTTTTAGAAAATACATTTTTCTGCATATAAATCTGTTTGAGCGAAACCTCACAGCAAAACTGAAGGTGGATGATTGGAAGGTTTTGAAAGACACCTGCAGATTCCGGACCACCGTTTTTCAGCCTTGATTGCCATTATTGAAGGGGAAAGATCATACGCAAATCATGCTTGGTCCCACCCCAAAAGGAGCAGTCTAGCCCAAACTATCAGGTCACACCCCTTCTGCATGAGAACACAAGTAACCCTAGCCATGTTTCAGGCTAACTGGTCACAATGAAGGCGGTGCAGCTTGGGTCTCATGGCAAAGCAGGCTTAGGACCTTTGTCAGTGCATACACATCCCACACGAGGTGACCTAAGCAAGACTGAAGGTTGATGGTTGGAAGGTTTTGGAGAAATTCTAATCAATGGAAGCTAAAGACCATCTGCAAATCATGCTGGATTCCACTCTAATATGAGCAGTTGAGACTGGACTGGCGCTTTAAGGCTTTGACGAGACATGGTTTGCATTTTGGGTTTCCTCTTTTCGTAGGCTAAAACGTCAGTGGTCTGGAGAGTGTTGGGGAGAATCTCAGAAATGTGCTAATTCCCTCCACCTTATAGACCCCCCCAGCAACATTGCTGGATTTTGAAGACTTGATGTTTTTTTAACCTGGCGAGAGTGAGACCCTTTTTCCCCACTCTCTCATGTATTTAAATGTGATTTTGTACTTTGTGTTTCTCTTGGTTGTGGAGTCTGACAACCTCCATAGGCATCATCTTATACATTGTGCCACACAGCACCTTTAGTGCAGTGGCACAGGGAAGTCTTTCAGATTTCCTAAAGGCTTAAATACTTTCTCAGGGATAAACTACTGTTTCCCAGAGCAGAAAAGTTAAAGTGATCAGACTCAACCTATTGCATACCAGCGAAGTATTGTCAAAATGGAATCAAGGGGATAAAGCCATAGAATTATGCAAAACTTGCGCTATACCCGCAAATCAATCGCTCAGACATTTACTGTTAGAATGTGAGGGAACTTGGAGGGTGCGTTTGACCCTTTTCAGAAGATTTGTAACTCGGGAGGAGCGATTCATTGCAGAATACTTCTGGGATAGGTTGATTTTTGGTCATAATATAGCGCTAACAGCAGCCATAGTTCAGGTTCTGAAAAATGGTAACATCATTAGTGAAACATACGTGAATCACAGAGAAACAGTAAAGGTTCATGTGGTTCCCCATGTCTCCCATACATCTGGCCTCCAGCTTAGTGGCGGTCTGAGGTGGTCCGGTATATTGTGATAACATCTGTAAGCACGGTGAAGCTTGCTGGCCTTTAGAAGAGGTCTTCATTATGTGCTCTGTTCTGGGAACAACTAGTTCATTTGGTTAACAGCAAGTAGTTCATGGAAATTGACTTTTTTAGCTAAAAAGTTTATAAGGAACATCATTTTGTTATGTGAATTTCATAAGTTTGTTTTTACTGGAATCATGTATAAAATTTGTAAAGGTTTATTCCTCTTTTGTTAAACCAGATAAAATAAAAAAGTTAAAAATTAAAAAAGAAATTGACTTTACCTACATTTGTAACTTTCTAGACCCAGCACACATTATCTTACAATAGAGTGCTGGAGGGGTTACTTAGTATCCCCTTTGTCTAGCTTCTCAAGTAACATGTTTTATGTTACCATTTTCTCACTGAATGGCTGGTGGCAGTGGTTTTGTTTTGACTACCGTGGTGTGCCTTTTTCCCCGTGGGCTGCGTTCGCAGCTGCAGCAAACCACCTAAGGGTGCCATTTTTGTCAAAATGGCCCTGGTCGTATTTTCTCGCCATTTCTTTGTGGAAAGGTCCTTCTTGAGATTTACTCTGTGCGCCAAACCAGGTTTGGTCCCATTGTTCGCTTTGCCTTTGGCAGGATTCACAAGTGAAGGCCGCCTCTGGCTCTAGTGTGTCTGGGGAAGGCAGGAAGTGAGGAAGATGCCCGAAACTCCCTGTGCTTGTTCTATTACGAGACACAAATACACTCTGTGGTTATTGGCCGGCTGACTGACTGACAGCTGGGCTGAAATGTTTGGGAGAGAGCTGAATAAAAGGCAAGGCTTGGAAGGCAGAGTCGACCACAGGACGAAGGAACCGAAGAAGAACTTGAAGAGGACGCCCGTGGCAACTCCTGGACCGTTGGTTTACCCGGTGAAGCCCTGCTGCTGTGCTGAAACCCCAGATTCGTATTGACAGAGAAGCCCCTGCAAGGACGACTTCTCCCTTTCAGTTGGTGGGACCAATCAACTCCAAAGTAAGCCACCTGGACATCCATCTGGGAGCTGGCCGAATTTCCACTGTTTCAGTTCAGCGCAGCTATAGCTACTTTCCCCAGACAGAGGGTCTGAGACAGTGCACTGTCCCATTAACAATAAAAGCAGCCTGGTCTTGTTCAAAGGCAGGCAAGGCCTGTGAAAGGTGTCCTTCTCAATCACAGCTGAAGCCCAGGGGTGGGGAAGGTAGAAGAGGCTAGCCCTTCCAGGGATGACTGCAGACCCATTGAACAAACACTTGTAAAAAGTCTGGCTGCACTGGTCGATTGCTCAGGACCTACATATGATAAGAGCCCTACTAGGCCCAGGAATAATGCAATGCATTGCCTGTCAAACTCCACAGAGTGCAGTCTGTCCTCTAGTAACATCAGGACATCTTCAATATACGTGACCAATATACCTACAGACTTGCCCAAGGCACGCTTAACACTGACAGCCAGGGTTCTTTGAAGAGAACACTAGCACTTGTCATATTTGTGGAATTCCCCGCAAACTCGTCATCCTCATACACTTCAGTCTGCTTGCTCCCTTTGCGCATCTTCTCCCACTTTTCCAGACTATTCAAAAACGGACATTATGCTGACACATTGCAATGAGGTGCCCGTGAACCTGTGAAAAGCAGGTTGTCAGCAGCCCGAAGAAAGGGTGCGGAGGTCCTATAAAGCAGAGTTTAAGCATTGGATCAAATGTGAGCTAGGCTCCTGAAAATCAATAAAAATGAACACCCAGAGAATGTGAGAATCTGTAAAACTATAATGGTGGCCAAGGATAGTATTGTGCATTCGTCTGAGAGAAGCGGGCCGGGCCTGTGTATTCTCCATGACTTCCAAACAGAGAAAGTGGTAGAGTCCTTACTCAGAGTACTAATGCGGCCAGCATAACATACCATGAGCAGGCATTGTCCACAAATGTATGTCAGTGCTGGGGTGCCAGCATGTCAATATGATCCTATAGCTTGTCCACTGTTAAAAGGGCAAGCCAGTGATTTATGCACTCTCACATGGTAGCAGGGCAGAGAACTAAGCATGAGCTAGCCCTTTTCTAGCAGGCTTACTTGTACATTGCTCGAAAAAAGTAAACGAAGCAGCAAACCCACTGCTGTTCGACTACTTCACACACAACGTCCTAAAATGGAACCATACCAGCAATCAAAGTAATAAAAATAAAACCGTCATATAAAGAGTTCCAGTCATGAACAGAACTCATCTGCTGAAAGAGGTGGTAGCCAAGGCAAGATGTGAGGTCATGAAGGGACAGAGGGCTACAGTACTTGAACTTGATCTCCTGTGTCGCCAGCTTGAGGTGAGAGGGGAAAGTGAGCCATTCAGCAGGTCTGCAGTCTTCCCCCAACGTTAGCCCAGTTAGCGGGCGATCCTCTTGTTTCATAGAGTAATGTCAAAAGATCTTTTCTGACAATTGCGGTCCCAGGCCCCTGATCTCATTTCCTACATGAGCCATCAGTTTTACTAGGTAGACCTACATAAGAAGAGGCATCAGATTTGAGAGGTTTTCTGGCGGTTTCACCCTATGCCATCTCCATGAGGTCACATAACAGAGCTGTGTGGCTTCCCCTACCCTCAGACTCTCCGTTCCGCTAAAGACCCCCACACTGCTTACTCTTCTTTTTGTAGTGCCAAGAAGAATCCCAATGTCAGCTTGTTCCTCCTTAGCCGGCCCTGTAAGGCTAACAGTCTTTTGAGGAACATTAAGGTTAGCCCTGCAGTGGGCATATTTGTTTTTTTTTATATTGTGTTTATTGGTTAAATCAAACCTTTTACACATTCAAAATTTGATAAAATCATCAATTAAAATGAAATGCATATAACTAAGAGACCACAATAGAAATAAATGCATAAAAGCTAAAACTGCTGGCAGGTTCACCCTCCTAGTTTCTTAATTTCTTTCCAAAAATAAACAGTAAAATTCATAACCAGATTCTCTGCCATACAAATATAAGACTAAAATTGATTAGTGTGAATAAAATTCAAAGTATGCACCCAGGCACCGTAGGCCTTTTCATAAAAAGGGATCAGCTGGTAACAATTGTTTAAAAGGTGCCTCAGGGTTTCAACTTCTTTATTACACAATATGCACAAACAATCCTCAAAGAATACCATTCCATGCACCCAAATGAGTCAGTGTTGCAAGTTGATTAAACCTTAAAAGCACTATAAAATGCCTAGCATCCTGATTTTGCAGGTTTTTTAGATATGTACAGGGAATGGATGGAATTGTCTAGAATATTTGGTATATCTAGAGAACTAAGATAAATGGGCCCATCTTTCATTCCTGTCCCAAATGGCTGCTTTAATTTCTATTTCTTTGAATTTGCTCGCTAGTTTATGATTAACGTCACAAGTACATCCAATATTTTCCAAGAAACTACCAATTCCGTTCTTCCAGTCTTTTAAAGCAGCAAAACTATCAAAGACACCCCGTGATTCAGGGAAGCGAGCATATAGATTGCGATTTGTCTTGACTCATTAAGATTTTGATATACAAATTACATGTCAAAATCATTTTCCTTGTTGTTAAGGAAATGATGGCAAGTTCTTCACAAATGGCTTCCATCTGTACAGATTCGAAAGACTTAATAGTTTCTGTCATATTTTCCTCTCTAGAATACTCAGACAGTTTCTTTCGGGGAGAATATCTCCAGGCCGTAAAAGTATAGCTGGGACCACACACGTCTTCTATAATTGTATCAGCCATTCGATAGAGTGCTCTCCAGCTTTGTGGAGGAAAGATTTTATTGCTTTAAACTTCGTCGACACACTGTATATGATGGATTTATAAAAGGTTTCCTTATTCATATTATTTGTGACAAGAGAGCCCAAGTACATATAGCTCGATACTTCAACAATTTTCTTCCCTTGTAAGGACAGCAATATTTTTTTTTATATTTCGTCTATTAGCCTTTATCGTCATGATCTTAGTCTTTGATAGGTTAATAATCGGGCCATTTTCAAAAGAAAATGTTTCCAATGCTTTTAGTCTATTCTGCAGGCCCACTGCAGTGTGATCGAATATAACAATATCATCTGCATACGAAAGGAGGCAACGGGGTATTGCGCAATATGGGGAAGATTATTACAATTCAGTAGTGATGTTCCTAAATCTGCCAAATAAATATTGAAAAACATGAGGGCTAGGGTACAACCTGTTTTAAGCCATGGTTAACCTTAAAATCATCACTTAAATCACCCTTGTAGTTTATCCTACTCTGTACATTATTAGTTGAATAAAGAGCTTTAATGAAATACAGGATCTGCTCATGTACTTTTCGCACTCATTTATTCCCATAAAATGTGGCGGTTGACAGTGTCGAACGCTTTTGTAAAATAAATAAAACAAATATAAAGACACATTCCTATCCAAAAAGGTGTTGCAAATAAAATCCATTAAAATCCATAAGGTTGTAACAGTGTTAAAACCCTTTCTAAAACCTGATTGTTGTATACTAAAAATCACCTTTTGCTCTAGCCATAAATGTATAGATTGTAATAGTAATGTATAGTAGTTCTTGGCACTGGAATCAATCATGGCCAAGATTCTGTAATTTCCTGGTGAGTCTCTAGGGCCTTTTTTAATAAATTGGAATTAGCAGTGAGTGTTTCCAGGAAGCTGGAATTTGACCTGAGGTCACAATACTATATAACATGACAAAGAATTTGAGCCCAAATGTGGGAATGAGCTTTCAAAAGTGCATTAGTAAACCGTCGGGACCCTGAGCCCTGGAAGGTTTTAAATCTTTTATAATTTCTTCAATGTCCTCCTTAGTGAATTGAAAGTATTTTCCATCTTCAATATTAAAATAATTTTCAGTTTCTTCAAATATGCATTAAGGTTTGTGTATAGTTCTCCCAGACGTCAGTTGGGATAGGATTAATTTCTGTCACTGAGGATTGGTTTGTATTATGCTCATGAAAAACGTGCCAGAACTTTTAGAGTCCTTAATCATTAAAACGGAGAACATAATCTTCCACTGGGAAGAGGTGATGAGCCCCTGTGCACTTTGTGCCAGTTTTAAAAATATTATTAGTTTTTTTATATGCAAGCTCTGCTCAGAAACATCCTTAACATTTTTTCTAATCCATCTAATGTCCTACACTGTTTCTTTTTTGGCACAACATTATGGTCATAGGTTTTCTGATGTACTTTTTCCTCTGTTCATAAGCAAGACCAATCGTAAAGGCTTGAATAATTTGGTAATAGCACTGTACATTTGTGAAATGCATAGCATTTTCTTTGTCAGAATAGCAAGCAGTTTAAAACCAATCCCAGTTACATTTCTTTCTGTCCACCTTATTCTATTACCACCAGTTTACTGCATATTTCCCGACCAATTGTTTTCAAGGTTGCACTACATCAAGATTAATAATGATTTTGAAAATAACATGGCCACTTAACTCATTTGGGAGAAGGTTAAAATTACTAATATGTGAAAAACCATCACTGGTGGTTAGTACAAAATCATTCCACGAGTGCTGTACTCCATTCGATCATGTAAAGTACAAATCAACCTTCTTCACATTAATAAGTAGTAGCAATTGATGCGCTTGCAAGAATAGCCAACCACTAGGGTCATTACAGTTTTCTTCCTCAGAGGAACCCAATGCCCATAGATAAAGCTGGTTTGGGGTATAGTAATACTTTTGTGAGATTTCAACTTCTTGTAGTTTGTGTCGTGGACAGTGAGAGTTAAGATCCCCCATTATATAATATGCATCGTTTGGGTGGGTTCATCTCAAAGTGGCAATCAAGAAATCTAGGTGGTCAATAGTCTGCTGCAATTTAAGATTCCAAGGAGGATTATATACATTTAAAAAAAAGGATAACTATAGTCTCATATGTTAAGATCTGCTCTACCTTACCTGTCAAAACCTGGTCAGAGCACTGTGTAGAAAGGAATTCAGAAGCACTTAATTGGTTAGTAACCACTGTGAGCAAGCCTCTAAAGGGGCAACCTTTCTCATGCTTCTGCATACCCCCTGCCCCTTTGAAAGGCAGTGAAGCCATCTAAGCAAACATCATGGGTTAGCCATATTTCTGGCAACAGAAAGATATCTGCTGTTGTAAAATAGTAAGAGCCCAGAGGATTCTTCAAGAAAGAACTATAACCCCTGGAGTTCTAGGATCTGATAACTAAGGGTGCCTTAGTCACTCAAGTTTGTCAAATTCATAATAAGCCCAATCCTCAGTACCCATTGCTTTTTTTTCCTGAAGCGAGTGGCAATTCTACGTTACAATATCATTCATGACTTGCTCTTGCACAAAGTTGTCGATTTCAGTATTATTTGGCACCTGTTCATAATCCGATTTTGACTCCCTGACTAGCTTGTATTCCATTTGAAGAAAATATGACTGACATGATTTGCTCAGTGATGATAGGGCAAACAAGATGGATCACGCCCCAATTTGCATCACATGATTTCCATGGAATTTCTAAAAGCTTAATATCTTGGGAGGAGATCATTTTCAGTAAAGTGACTGGATGCAGCAATTACAACACATTTTTCCGATTCAAATATGGGCTAGCCGAAGAAGCATATAGGTCAAAAATGTTAATCTTATTTGAGGGAGCCTTGATTGTTTGAGAGGAGAGGAGCACCAAATCTAACATATTGCAATTAACTTCCTCTATTTGATCCGAAGTATCAATAAAATCTGCAATGTCGTCCTCTTGACAATGCTTAGCTCCCAGGACTGTAAACCCTTTGGATGGAGAAGGCTTCTTTTTATCCTTTTTTGGTGCTTATCACAGAGTTGAAGAAATTCTCTGATAGATTCTGTAGTCCTCCTTTCTTCATCGCTAGGGTTGGTAGCATTCTTCAGTTGTAAGCCGGATAAACAGCCTTCTTTAGATTTTATCCTGCCTGCTGGAGCCCTGTTTGTTCCGATAATAAACTTCTTAGCGGTTTCATGGTAGGTCTGGATGTTTGGAAAGGTAGAGGCAAGACCTTGTCCACTAACCCCTATTTTTCCGGGGTTCTTCATGTTTACTGCACAACCGTTTTCGCAGTACACTTTTTACTAGGCATAGTAATCTGTGATTTTTTTTCTCCAAACCTGCATTTACTTGAGGCTGCAGCCGTGAATTTGCATCAGTCATTGATATTATCTTTGTCCTGCAGGGTTTGTATAATAATTAGGGACGGATTTGCATCAGATATCCTGTTAATATCCTCCTCCTCTTTGCTAGCAGATATGGTAGTTATCTGCTTAGTGATCAACAATTCTGAAATCTTGTTCAGGTCTTGTTTAATTATTTGTTGGTCTTTATGCAGTGTGTTGCAGAGCGCGAACAGAGCTTTCAAAAGAGTCAAACTCCAGTTTGATACTGGGGTCATTCAGCGAAGGGGCATCACTGGATGAGAAACTTGCATATCGTTTGGGGGAGGAAGCATAAGAATTCATGGCGACTGCTGTCAAGTTAGGGGATTTTGCCAAATCTGTAGATGCTATAGAACAACGCTCCTTCCTCCAATGATTTGATCAGCCATCACAGGTGTCGAATTCTCAGCAATCGTACCTGCTTGTAAATTTAGGCATAGATTTAACAAGGAATTGCTGTCAATGGGATTGCCCTCCAATGGATTATGCTCGGTAATAGGGACAATGCTAGTTCTTGAGGTGGAATCTGAAACCAAGTCACAACTAAAACGTGTTAGTGGTTTAAGAAAAGCAGTAATGAGCCCATGTTCTAAATATTCAATCTCGTTCAGATCCAAGATTGAGTGGGTGACCCCCCTCCCCCAAAAGTATAGCTTTTGAGTGTTTATTTATCCTTGTGTTTTTGCCCTTCTTTTTTCAATGTGCGGCTGGCAGGACTCGAGAGCAAGTAGCTTGTTCTTTAGAACGGAGAGAGTAGCTGCAGCAAATAGCAGGCATCCTGTCGCAGGCCCTGCAGGCCCACCATTTAGCACTGGGCCATGGATGCTATAACAGCTTTGCAACATAGAGGTTCAAAGGCTATGCAGCTCGCATGCACCTCCTATGTTTGAGGATGATACACCAGCACAAGCCGCTTATTTAGCTCCACAACTCCGGTCAGTTTAAACAATAAAAGCACCTGCAATGAACCAAAATATGGCCATACTCAATCAAGTTGAGTGTGATTCAAGTCGTAGATGGCAATATTATAGAGGTTCAACAGCCAGCGGCCTGTAGTCACCTCTAGAAAATAAGGTAACATGTCAAAGTATTATAGTGCCTCTGGTCTAGTTAATTGACAAAAGGCGTACTCAATTAAGGCTGCTTTGCATAGTAATCATAGATGTTATCCAGTTGAATTTCAAGCCCGCTTCTCAGATGCCTTCCCAATTCCAAGGGGCGCCTGATAGACCGTTTCAAGGAATATGCAGCACTACAGACCACACTTGTAGGAGATATCACAGAAGCCAGACCACCTCCAAGAGAGCGAATTTAGCTAGGCGGCAAGCCTGTACTAGGGCTCGGTATATAAGCAGTAAGAGCAGTACAAAAAGCAGGTCAAGCTCCTACCACAATTTTCAGCTCCTCATGCTTCAGAAGAGATTATATCCGGCCACGAGTCCTCAGAGCCATGGAACACCGGAACACTTGCTCCACAATCCGCCACAGTCTGCTTAGCGGAGGAGCTTTTATGGTATAGGCACCACCTTCCAAGTAGAAAGGGACAATAGACTTCCAGCTGCACACCGGTAAATGGTCCTGCAATGTCCGGAACACCCGCTCCACAATCCGCCCTCTATTGGAGAAGAGCGCCAGGACAGGTTTGTCCCCAAAACCTTGTGTGCATCTAGAGGGAAGGGCTTGCACGCACCTGGGTCATGGACAGACCCAAAACAGCATGAAATGCATTACTCGCCGTAATAGCATTTCTGATGATTGTATCTGCTTAGATTCACATGCTGTGCATATAGTCGGGGAGCCAGTGGTAACCGCAGAGTATTGCATCTTGTCTATCGAGAATCAAAAGGGGACGTCGACATGGGCCTGTCAGTAACACTATCCCTAACGTGACGTGTAGTGTACCCAAAACCCTCACCTGTCGAGGTTCCTCCGATTGTATCTTTTCTGCCATGAGGGAGCACAATGACTATCGTGAGTGAGTACATAAAAGGGAGAAAGTAGTAAGACGTCCATGTTCCTTCCACCCTAGCGGGGAGGAAAGGTGGGCGCATGTGAATCTAAACAGATACAATCATCAAAAATGCTATTACGGTGAGTAATGCAGATCTTCTGAAGCTTGTTAAACTTGTTAAAAATACATGCTGTGCATAGACTAGCGATCAGTACCCGGAGTTGGAGGCGGGTTGTAAGAAGGAACAGTATTGAAAAGAGGTCTTAATACTGCTTGTCCCACCAGAGAATCGGACCTAGAATGAGCATCTAGGCAATAGTGTTTTGTAAAGGTGTGTACAGAACACCAGGTTGCTGCTTTGCAAAGGGACTCTAGGGGAACATTTGCAATGAAAGCTATGGAAGCCCCAGTGCCTCGAGTCGAATGTGCTCTAGGCTTGAATAGCAGTTCTCTCTTAGCAAGAGTGCAACAGAGTGTGATGCAATTGACAATCCACCTTGAGTTGGCTGATTTAGAGACAGGATCCCCTTCTCTACCAGCTGCCACTGAAAAATTGGTTTGTCTTTCTCAGTGGTCTAGTTCTTTCCAGGTAAAACATGACCGCCCTGCGCACATCTAATGTGTGTAGGTTTCTTCCGGCCACGTTAGTGGGGTTCTGGAAGAAAGTAGGCAGTTCTATTGATTGGTTCACATGGAAATTGGAAATAAATGTAGGCACAAATCTAGGGTGAGTGTGCAGAACCACCTTATCTCTGAACTGTAACGAAAGGGTCTAGAACTGAAAGGGCCTGTAGTTCACTAACTCTCCTTATAGAAGTGATAGTCACTAGGAAGGCTGTCTTATAGTTAAGATCTTTGAGACTTGTTTTATGCATAGGCTCAAAAGGATACCCAATAAGTCTAGTCAATACCACATTTAGGTCCCATCCGTGAGCCGGGTTAGAAATGGGGGGGATACATCCTTTTAACCCCTTCCATGAAAGCTTTAATAACTGTTATTTTCCACCATGACACCTTTTGTTGTGACGTAGTGTAGGCTGAGAGAGCAGCTAAGTGAACCTTCAGGGAATTAAAAACCAGGCCCGAGTCGAGTAGTTGAGTGAGGTACAATACAATGTGAGCAGGAGAGCAGTCAATAGGATTGACGCCCTTGGAATTGCACCAGATAACAAAGTGCTTCCAACTACTGGAGTAGCAATATCGGGTGTTAGGTTTTCTCGCATCCCTAAGTATATCCATTAAACTCTGAGGGAGTTGTAGGTGTCCGAACTCTATGACCTCAGCAGCCAGGCCGCTAAATTCAGCATTTGCGGGCATGGGTGAAGAGTCTCCCCCTTGTCCTGAGATAACATGTTGTACGGGCAAGGCAGCTTCATTGGAGGAGATAGGGACATCTCCATTAGATGAGAGAATAAGGGTTGGCGGGCCCACATGGGGGCCACCAATATCATGGTGACTGGTTCCTCGTGCATCTTGTGCATGATCTTGTTGAGTAGGGGAGTCTAGGGAAAAGCGTAAACAAATTTCCCTGACCATGTTATCCAGAGACCGATCCCTTGGATCGGTTCTGGGGATAATCTTGGCATTGAGCGTTCTCCAGAGTTGCAAACAAGTTGATCTCTGGGAAACCCCAATGTGCGAAAACGTTGGCGACTATGTCTTTGTGTAGTCGCCATACTCTACGGGCAGTGGGAAGTGTCTGCTTAGCATGTTCGCTAGAAGATTGAGTTCCCCTGGAACGTGTTGAGAAATCAGGAACAATCTGTGTTTGGGAGCCCATTTCCAAATGTTCTGGGACAGCTTGGATAGCCCTGGAGAGTGTGTGCCTCCTTGCTTGTTCAAGTAGTACATGGCCGTGGTGCTGTCTGTGAGAATCAGAACTCTCTTCCCCTGTAACCGTGTCTGAAAGGCTTTCAGTGCTTTGAATGGTGTCCAGTCATTTGGTCGACTGAAAACTGGTCGAATGACATTTGGTCGACGCAATTTGATCGAAAACCAAATGGTCGATTTTTTTTAATTTATATATTTATTTTTCGGGTTTTCGTTTTTTAAAAAAAGGGGTTTTTAGAGAAAAAAAGGGGGTTGGGGGGAGAACCCCCCAAAAAAATAAAAAAAAGGGGTGGAAAAAAAAAATAAATAAATTCGACCATTTGGTTTTCGACCAAATTGGTTCGACCATTTGTCTGGTCGACCAATTTTTTTCAACCAAATGTCTGGTAACCGCTTTGAATATGGCTAACCGCTCCAACAGATTTATGTGGTTGGATGCTACTTCTGGGGACCACACACCGTGCGCCATCTGCTGAAGCAGGTGAGCCCCCCCAACCCTTGAGAGATGAGTCTATCCTGAGAGTAGCTACTACTGCGGGGGTGGTGAAGCCCTTTCCCTTCAAGAGGTTTTCCCTCGACCACCACTGCAGAGAGAGAACGAGGGTTGGGGAGACAACTACCAGATCTTCCCATTGTCCGCTGGCCTGACGCCACTGGCTGTTGAGCCCCTCTTGCATAGGACGCATGTGCAGACGCACGTGAGGAACTAAGTAAATGCAGGGCGCCATCATTACAAACAGTCGCATGGCTTTGCGTAACGTCACCTCTCGACTGGCCACATATTAAGGGATCTGAAACTGCATGTTTTGAACCCCCTCGTTGGAGGGGAAGACGAGGCAGTATTCTGTTCGAATTAGAGCCCCTAGGAACAGTTTGACTTGGCTGGGGTCTAGGCTGGATTTATTCTCGTTGATGGAGAATCCTAGGCTGAATAAGAGGTCCATCGTCTTTTGAGTGTTCAACAGGCATGGTCCGTAGGAATCCCCTGTTATGAGCCAGTCGTCGAGGTAAGGGTAAGCCACAACTGATTCCCTGCGCAGATGCGCTGCTGCCACTGCCAGTACCTTCGTAAACACCCCTGTTGTCGAGGCAATGCCGAAGGGAGGTACTTTGAACTGATAGTGCTTGTCCTCTATCATGAACCTTCTGTATTTTCTGTGTGCCTGCAACGTTGAAATATGAAAGTATGCATCTTTCATATCCAGTGTTGCCATGTAATCCCCCTGTTTCAGCAGCGCGATTACCTCCTGCAACGTGACCATACAAAACTTTTGAGGTTTGACAAATTTGTTCGCTTGCCGCAAGTCTAGCACAGGGCACATGGTGAGATCCTTTTTGGGTACAAGGAAGTACACTGAATAAATGCCCTTGTTTACCTGCAGAAGAGGGACGACTTCTATGGCACCCTTTTCCTGCAGGATCTCGACCTCTTGCAGCAGGATGCGTAGATGTTTCAGCGTCAGGCATATTGATTTTGGCAGTCTGAATTGAGGTGGTCGGCAAAATTCTATGCAGTACCTGTGGGCGACTGTCTTGAGCATCCACTGGTCTGTTATCCCCTCCCATGCATGAAGGAATGATGTTAGACGTCCCCCAATCGGGGAGGAATGGGGGGGGGCCCAAATCTGAGGGTCATTTCTAACCCGAGGCCGGGGAGCCCGTAGGGTGGAATTCTGGCCTCTACCCTTTCCACAGCGTTGTCCTCTAGGTGGATACGTGATGGTGGTGTTAGATCCTTGTCCTGACGACCAGTTGTTTCCTGAGCATACTGGTTTTGATAGGAGTGAGATTGCCCATGAAAGGAACGACGAGATCCGCTCCCTCTCTGTTGTGAAGGCCTTTGGGTAATTTGGTTTAAGGTCTTGAGAGTCTCAAGTGCTTCGTCCACGGCCTTGCCGAACAAGGTGGTTTCCCCCAACCGGCTTGTTCATTAAGGCTGCTTGGGTATCAGGCTTAAACCCGGAGTTCCTCAACCAGGTGCGTTTAGTAGGGTACCCTGGGCAAAGGTTCTTCCCGCTGTTTCAGCAGCGTCCAAAGTGTTTTGTAGAATGTTGTGGTTCACTTGCTTGCCTTCTGATACAATTGCGAGCCTTCTATCTCGCATTGGTGCAGAGACCACTTGAAGGCCCTCTTGTAGCAGGTTCCAATGTACATCTGAGTATCTAGCCAACAGAGTGGTGTTCTTGGCTATTTGGGTGGAGAATGCAGCAGCAGTCTTAACCCTTTTCCCCAGTGCATACAACGTTTTGCCTTATCAGGCGGTGCCTCACCTGTACACAGGGGGACACCCACCCTCTTTCTCATAGTCGTAACTAGCAGGGAATCCGAAGTGGCATGCCATTTAATTTAAAGAGGGTCAGTAGGAGAAGGGCCAAACAACTTCTCTACCCTGGGATTAACCGCCCTAGTCTGAGCTGGTGTTAACAATGAAAGCGCCAGATGTCTCTTGATAGAGTTCAGTAACGGAATGGCCTGACTGGCAGGAGGCATTTCCTTCAGTATGTCCTCTACAAAATACGAATCCGGCACAGCCTCCTGTGTGATGATTTAGAACTGTTCAGCCACCTTCTTTAAGATTGCAAACACCATCTGATCATCCAGAGGTGAGGCCTGACAGATTGGAGTGGTAGGAGAGGAATCCATACACAGAGAGTCAGGGACGGGATAGGAGTAGGGGACGTCCAAGGTTGATCATCAACCGGATGGTTGTCTGCCCAACTATCCATGGGATCTGCAGGATCATCAGTAGGGTCCCCAAAGGGATCATCATCATCATCCTGTATGTAGGAATTTATAGGAACCTCGTCATCACTAAGGTCATAAACATTTTCTTCATGAGGATACTCAAAGGTCCTCTGAAACCTGGCCATAGGCGTATAAGGAAGCTCCTCACGATGCCCCTTTAGTAGCAAACCTCTCTAAGAATTCAACAAACTTCTCCAGTCTGTTCATGCACCCCTCGAACTTCTCCCTGGTCCATGATGATGAACCAGAGGAGTTCAGGGGAAGAAAGAACGTGGAGATTTTTCTCCTAAATCCTGAATAAAGGCAAAGGGCTCTGGGAGTACTCTTTTCGGGGCGTTGGGCACAGTGACGTGTCTCTAGACGCGTCTTTAGGCCGTTCTTTCTGTTTCGACGTCTCTTTCGACTGTTCCTTTTGTTTAACCGCCGAAGCGATCCTATCGCTGATACTCTGGGTTACAGGGAGGTGTGACGGTTGAGCCGGTGGCTGTGCGGTGGATTTCTGTGCGCCGACACCACTGGGGCCTTAAGTGGTGTCGGCGCTTTCTTCTGAGGAGTCTCGACGGCCACGTGTTTTTTGGTGCTAGCGCCCTTACTCTTGGACTGCCTGGAAGAATGCCGCAGTTGCGGGCAGGGCTGCCGAACATAAAGATCAGTTGGCACCAGAGTATCCGACGTGCCCGCCGGCGCTTTGGATTTGACTGGACCGGCGAAGCAGAACTGTGGGTTGTGTGCTTTGCGTGGGAATCGGGTGCGTCCCGGTCGCCGGGATGCATTGTCCCCATAGCAAGACTCACGTCGTGCCTATCGGGACCGGAGACAGATTCTGCGGATTGAGAACACTCTGCCTTAAGGTCAATGGCTTCCAAAGTGGAGACTTGGTCATCGATAATCCCTTTGTCACACTCGGCGGCTGTGGCGGCAGGCTAATTACTTTCGGTCTGCAACATACCATAGGCCAACCACCGCTTCAAACGGCGCTCCTTATTAGTCTTGGGATGTAGGAGTTTATAGGCCACACAGGACGCCTCGTTGTGGTCGAGGGGAACAGAACTATTGCACCGACGGTGCTGGTCGTTCCACAGATATTTTGCCTTACAGGAAGGACAAAATAGTCTTGGTCCATAGCGCAGGATTGTGATAGCGACGACGAACCCAAGGGAACAAAGAGATGGGGGGAAAGGAAAGCATTCTTGAAAAGAATATGACCACCCCGACCACACTCTCCCTACTGTACAGGCCGGCAGCGCCGACCGAATCAACAACCGTCGAAATTCCGTCATCAGCCGTCTTCGGCTGTGGCACAGGAATCAACCGTCAAAATTAGTGACAATGAGAATAAACAACCGAAGGTTGAGAAATATAACAATAACGAAATGTTTTATGAAGAGCTCTGTATTAGGACGACCAGATAGATGGGCGTAAAAAAACAATCTGAGGGACCTCGAAGCGTGAGCGATTTTGGGTACACGACACGTCAGGGATAGTGTTACAGGGAAGCCCATGTTGATGTCCCCTTTTAATTCTCGAAAGACAAGATGCAATACTCTGCGGTTACCACTGAATGTCGGTCTATATGCACAGCATGTGATTCTAAGCAGATTAACTAACACACATCAGAAAAGTTGTTACGGGTCAGATATCATTTGGATCCCTAAAATCATTGCAGGGTTTAAACTCTGATCCTTTAGGAGGAGACATTAGCGAAAAATTGAAAAATCACAAAAAATGAGAGTTCGGGATTCCAAGATGGCGGACAGTAGGGAGTAGACGTACTGTCCGAGGCTCCCGACTTCGGAGCAGTCACAGAGAGGTCCACCACCCCGCCAGCTGTGAGGGACTCCCGAGCAGAGTGGCAAAGCTCTCGATGCCTACGGGGTGCACTGCAAAGCGCGGAGAGGAGTGGGCTCTTGGAGGCAGTGCCCAGTTGTGTGGCGGCCCTGGGCTGGTTCGGCAGACCAGCGCAGGGAGAAGTCGGCGCGCCCGCCTTGCGGCAGACGCATGACGCCGGAGCGGAAGAGGGGGGTGCCGGACGGCCCCCGCAGGAAGGTGCTTGCCTGCGGGACTGCTGGAGGCGGGCACCCAGGATCGGCGGCCTGTGGAGGCTCGCAGGCGGTGGGCCGGGAGCGGTGTGGCCCTGCGGCTCCAGCCGAATACTCGTCGCGCTAGAGGAGACAGAGGGGGTGGCGTTGCAGCGGGAGGTGACCGCCAGCGGCCTTGCGGCTTCGGGCGGGCTCCCTCCCCCCGACGGTCAGAAGAGGAGAGACGGGAGCGGCCCAGGAGGACGGCTGGCAGCGGCCTGAGTGTGGAGAGGAGGAGCAAGGCTTCCTGGAGCTCCGGGATGCAGCGGTGAGCGGGGGCTGCAGCGGGCGGCTGGCAAGGGGGCGAGCGGGCCCCTAGACCATTGTAAGAAGGAGCAGGAGGTGGGGGCTGCTTTGGCTGCTCCTTTGGATGTGGTGGCCCACGAAGAGGCGGTAGTGGCGGCCCTGGAGAACCCGGCTCCCCCCGTGGGTCTTGCGGGCTGGGAACAACCCCTGTGCCTCAGTGACTGCACTAGCATATATGCCTGCAGACGGGTGCTTTCTGTGTATGAGAGCCATATATTGTTGAGAGTCCTGCTGCATACCTACACCCGGGAGGGGTGGCACCTGGGGCTACTTCACCAATTCCTGTATCTGGAGAACCATGCGCCGAGCCCCTCCTGTGGTCTCTTGGCCCCCTTGGCGTGGACACCCGACAGATACTTTTGGAGCGCAGCAGCTTGGTGGCGCGGCGGGAGGCAGGAGGGGAAGGAGGCCCGTGTCGGGGGTACTGAGCCACAGGAGGCGTGGTGCTGGAGGGCCGCCCTACGTGGACATACCTGGCGAAGGGATTACCCCGGAGGGAGACAGGGGAGTCAAGTATAAGGAGGAGCCAGCCCCCACACGGCGGGCCAGTTTGGACAGATGGCTACACGCCACAAAGGGAAAAGTGGGAAGTCTTTGCAGCACCTGCGGGAGCCCCAGGGCACCCTCCGCTCGCTGTGGTCGGTGAAGGATATGGGCGAGGGCTCGGATGGAGGCACTGAGGATTCGGAAGAGAGAAAAGCGACGGAGGAAGCACAGCAGGAGCTGCCCCCGGTGGGTAGACAGGACGTCCTGGGGGAGATCCAGGTGCTACATGCCAATTTGGCTAAGACATTCCAAGATCAGTTTCAGCTGATGAGGGCAGATGTCAATGAGGCTCTCAGGGAGATCAAGCGGGACCAGCGGCAACTAGGAGAAAGGACTGATCTTCTGGAAAGGGGTCTCCAGGAAATAGAAAAGGACACAACCGCCAATAGTGAAGCCATAGAGCGCCTTGATGTAGCGACCCAGAACCTTGAGATTCAGATGGAGGACGTCGAAAACAGGTTGTGAAGAATCAATATAAGGGTGAAGCAATTACCAGAGTCGGTCTCGGACAAGGATCTGAAACGGGAAATCCAGGGTATCTTCGCGGACATTATAGGAAAAGCGGGCCCGGACGCCATTGAATTTGATCGTGTCCATAGGGTCGGTTGGCCTGTCAAGGGGCCCACCCCGAGACCGAGAGATGTACTGGCCGCTTTTGCTAGATACGCACAAAAGGAGGCTGTTCTCCCGGCTGTGCAGAAACAGGAACCAATAGTGTACAAGGGTCAACAGATAGCTTTATATCAAGACTTGGCAAATATCACCCTAGTCAAGAGGAGACAGATGGTGCGGGTACTGAAGGTGTTGAAAGAACGCGGTGTTCGCTACAAGTGGAAATTTCCATTTGGCCTTGTATTTGATTGGGAAGGCTCACAGAAACGGATAATGTTTGTCCAGGAGGGGTCTACTTTGCTGCGGATTGACCTCGATGAGGTCCCCTCGAGAAGTGCAAGGCGAGCCGGAGACAACAGGCCAAGGCAAAAGCCGTGGGAGACAAGAGGAGGAAGGGCCCGAGAGAGAACAGCAGCTCCCTGCGGGAAGGGGAGGGAGTGGGGCGGAGGGTGGAAATGGCAGTAAGGGGAGCACCTGATTTGGATCTTGATGCGTAAGGGGTGGTGGACCCTTAAGGGTGGCAGAGGAGCTCGGGGGAAGGGGGCACAACATTTTGAGATCAGTAAGGGCGATGTGGCCCGCTAGGGGGAAGGAGCGGAGGGGGCATTTGCTCTGGTTGAGTGGGTGGGGGGGAGAGAGGGGGAGTCCTAGCCCTAGGTTGGGGAGGGAGGGCGGGACAGACCGAGGGGAAGGGGGACGGGGCAGGGGGAAGGGAACGATCTCACCCACAGTTGGGGTTTATGGGTGGTGGGAGGGGGGAAGAGTCGGAGGGGGGGTTGGGGTCGCCATGGTTGCCAATGGTGGAGGATGGAGCTCTGGGCTGGGCAGAATGGGAATGAAAGGGGCAGAAGGAAGGGGAGGAGGTGGGTACTCTCCCCAGGAGGAGAAGGGGTGGTGCAGTAAGGATAAAATGGGGGTGCAGCTGGCGAGCTGCTCCTCAACGCAGCATTCAGGTGGCTAACGCATAATGTGAGGGGACTGAACTCCCCCCTCAAACGCACAAAGCTGGAGCTGTTCACTAAGTCTCAAAAGCCAGACGTGCTGGCGCTGCAGGAGACACATTTATTAAAGCGGGACCAGGGTCGCCTGCGCCTGAGGGGCTTCCCATTGATATTGTTTGCATCGGGCCCTACGAAAAGGGGGGAGTCGCCCTGGCTTTTGGGAAGGGAGTTAACTTTAGACCCCATGATATCCTCAGGGACATTAATGGGAGATACATTATGGTGAGGGGGGAGATATTGGGGTCTCAATATACTATTGCCTCGGTGTATGCCCCCAATGTGGGCCAAGACCACTTCTTGTGGGATACTTTGGGCACTTTAGAGAATTTTGCTAGGGGACAGGTGATAGTGATGGGGGATTTTAATCTTGCCTGGGATAGGAAGGGGGACCGGTCCCGGCACGATAGGTAACGAGGCAGCGCTGTTGCATCTCCTCAGCTGAGGGTGAAATGGGAGGAGGCCGGGTTACACGATGTATGGCGTGCAATACGGGGCGAGGAAGAGGGATTTACTTTTCTATCAGATGTCCATAGAACAAAGTCCCGAATTGATTACATCTGGATCTCTGCCAGTCTGGTGGGGCAGGTGGAGGATGTGGAAGCGGGCCCCTTCGGGGTAGCAGACCACAAGGTTGTGCAAATGAATATGCGGCTTGGGAGGCGTAGGCTGGGGTATGGAGTTAGAGGTTCCCGGGGGATCGCCTGAGGGATCAGGCATTGCGAGAGGAGCTAGGAGACAGAATCTGGGACTTCTTCGAAAGGGACAAGTTGGGACACAAGCCAGAGTGTGAGGTGGGATGCCTTTAAAGCGACCTTGAGGGGGGAAATCATCGCTATGAAAGTGGAGAGAAGTAGATTACTGAGAGGCCTGGAAACTCGGCTGGAAAATGAGGTGGAAGAGGCCAGAGCGCGCGTACAGGAGACCACAACTAGGAAGACATATAGGAAATATAGGCTGGCAGAGGGACAGCTTGGGGTTCTTGCACACTAAAAAAGCGGAAGAGGCTATGCTCAGGGTCAGGCGAACATTTTACACCAAGGCCAATAAGGCAGACTCACTCCTAGCTCGCCTCCTGAGGGGACAAAGGGAGAAGAAGGTTATAACAGCAATTAAAGATGTGGGGGAAAAGAGGCTTACCCAGGCCGAAGAGATAAAGGGGAGGTTGGTAGAATTTTTACAGGGCGTTGTATTCTTCACACAGCCCGCACACCCAGCCGCAGAGAGAGTTCCTGGAGGGCCTCCCTCTCCCGAGATTATCCAGAGAGGAAGGCGAGGATTTAGGCCGTCCAATTACAGAGGATGAGGTTAGGGCCACAATAGCGACGCTTTCCCTCGGCAGGGCTCCTGGGCCTGATGGCTACCCAGCCTCCTTCTACAGGGCTTTCTCCCACCTCTTGGTTCCGCACTTAACGCAATTGTTTAATACATTTGGTGAGGAGGGTGGTATCACTCCCTCGATGGAGGAGGCAAAAACTTCTCTCATCCACAAAGTGGGGAAGGACCCGGAGGAATGTACCTCATACCGTCCAATTGCCCTTAAAAACCTTCGCCAAAATCCTGGCAAAGCTCCTGGAAAGGTACCTACCTCTTTTGATCGACCAGGACCAGTCAGGCTTTGTCGTGGGGAGGCAAACCGCTGATAATATCAGAAGGGTGGCCCACCTGGTGGAGGAATCACGCAAGACGTCCACTCAGGCAGTACTTTTGGCACTTGACGCCGAAAAGGCGTTTGATCGGGTGGAGTGGTCATTCTCATTTCAGGTGATGGAAAGGATGGGCCTGAGTGTGGGATTTATTCAATTGGTTTTAGCTAACTATAGGAACCCCATTTCGCGGATCCTGGTAAATGGGGAGATGTCCCAGCTGTTTAGATTGGGGCGGGGGCGCAAAGCA
The DNA here is from genome assembly GCF_040938575.1 of Ambystoma mexicanum. Classification (NCBI taxonomy): domain Eukaryota; kingdom Metazoa; phylum Chordata; class Amphibia; order Caudata; family Ambystomatidae; genus Ambystoma; species Ambystoma mexicanum. The sequence continues at coordinate 80,714,910 of NC_090939.1, read as the reverse complement.
GGGATGCCCCCTCTGCCCTTTACTTTACGCAATATATCTGGACCCACTGCTTTTGGCTATTTGTGAGGCTGAGGAGATTCAGGGAATACCATTTGGGGGGAGGCAGCATAAAGTAGCAGCTTTTGCCGATGACATGTTGCTCACTCTCACAAACCCTAAGGTATCCATTAGAGCCAAGCATAGAACTACTGACCAGATTTGGTGAACTATCGGGTCTGCGAGTCAATTTTCTGAAATCTGAGCTCATGAATCTGTCCCTAGGGAATCAGGAGGCGGAAGAGATGCAGGCGACCTCCCCATTTAAGTGGAGCCCTACTGAGCTGTGTTACCTGGGAGTCAGGATTACACCTTCTCTGGCGGGTTGGTGCGGGGCCAACTATGAGCCCTTGTTGTCAACTATCAAGAAAGATTTAAGAAGATGGGGCGCTCTACAACTGTCCTGGTTGGGAAGGGGTGCGTCCTCAAAATGGTGGTGCTTCCCCGAGTATTGTATCTTTTTCAAGCTCTCCCCCTTCCAGTCCCGGAAAGTTTTTTCAAGAGACTAGATAAGGCGGCCAAAGAGTTCATCTGGCGGGGAAAGAGGCCGCGTTTATCCAGGCGGCTGTTAGCGGCTTCTAGAGAGGAGGGGGGGGGGTCTGGCATGAAGTAGCTCAACTAAGGGTGATCAGAGAATGGTTTTCGGATACCTATCTTAAGCACTCGGTAAAAATGGATAGGGCTGTAGCTCGGCATCATTTCGCGGAAGTATTGTGGCTCCCGCAAAGACTGAGGCCATCGCATTTATATTTAAGTGCGATCACGAAGGGAGTGGTGGATAACTCGGACAGGGCAGTGGAGAAGCGGGGGATTATGACCTTTCCGTCTCCGTTCACCCCAATCTTCAATAATGGGGACTTCACACCAGGGTTGGAGCAAGGTGCGTTTGCACAGTGGGAGAGAGGGGGCTGTAGAACACTGAGGGATATGTTTAGTGGTGAAAGAGTGAAAATGTTCAAGGAATGCAAACAGGAATTTGGGGTGGGGGAACGGGAGGGACATCGTTACTTCCAGATCAGAGATTGGGTAATGTCAGGGGAAATAAGGAAGGCAGCGACGCGGGGCCTCACGCAGTTTGAGCCATTTCTCACCACTCATGAGGCTTCCAAAGGGTTAATTTCAGATCTGTATAGACAACTAGAGCTTGAAGGCCCAGTAACCACATAGGCGTATAGGAGGAGCTGGCAGCAGCAACCGGGGTTCAGCATGGGACAGGAGGACTGGGAGAGGCTTTGGAAGATGATCCCGAGAGTGGTGAGGGCGACTCAACTGCAGGAGGCATGGTTTAAATATTTGTATGGCTGGCATTATACTCCAGCCCGCCTGCACGCGATGTACCCTGGCGACAGAGGCGAAATATTGGAAGGGATGCGGGGAAAGGGGCTCAGCCGGCCACATATGGTGTGACTGTCCTATCATCAGGCCTTTCTGGAGCGGGGTTGCGCAGGCCCTCTCTCAGATGCTCAGGGAGGGGGCCAATCGGGACCCACGGGAGATTCTGCTGGGGAAGAGAGGATTGGGGGGCGAGGAAGAGGGGAAGGGTAGAACCAAGGCAAAAGTTATCTTCACGTTGGACGCAATGGCCCTCATCGCTCAGAGGAGGAAGAGCCCCACGATCCCGACGAAGCAAGATTGGTTAAGGAAAATGTGGGATATAGTTTCGATGGAATGGGCATTTTATGCAGTAAATAACAGGCTGGAGAATATCCCGGCAGATTGGGGAGAGACACTGGCATACTTGAAAGGGGACTTTAGGGAGCAATGGTGTCCCCAGAGACTTAAGCTCTTGGACATTTACGGTTAATCTGTGGCGGGGGATATGGCTGCGTGGGGGGATCCATTGGCGGTAGGGTGGGAAGAGGGGGGTTTAGTTTGATGCTGCTCTTGATTTGTGTTAATTTCTGTGTCTTTCTCCTGTTTTTGATTATAATGATGAAAACAATAAAACGAATTTAAAAAATTAGAGTGCGTGGAATCCATGGGCCTGTGTACAAAAAATAAACTAATGTTGTGGGTGCAGGAGATGCTAATTCAACTCATCCAGGGGACACTCCAGTCAGTCAACTGCTGCCAGTCACCAGAGCGGTTAAAGACTTTCTGCATCCACTCTAATGATGGGTGCATATTATTTACCGTAGAAGTCTGCGGGAAGCAGCATCTGTTAAGAGCACAGATCAATGCATAAATATTACAAACCAGAGAAACTAATTCAACAAACAAGAGCATTACAAAACATAAGAAAAAACAACGATAAAAGCTATTTAGAGAATAACAGCTAGACTAACTCACTGTGACTCATTAGGAAGCACCAACTTAAACCTGAGACTGGGTGATCTGCTGCCCACGGGTTCCTACCCGGGTTGCTTGTATACATTTTTTCACAACCGAGCTGAACACTGCAACACAGGTGTTCAGAGGCAAAACGAGGACGAATCCTTAGGCTTAATCTTAATGAACACGGCCAAAATGAGTGTTTTTCTCTGCGTGAAAAGGCTAAGCATTTGTATAGATTTAGCAATGAGGCCTTTAATCTGTCCAGGGAATTGAACGCTGGGAAAACTGTTGGACCCACGGGTGAGCCTTTGGTACTATCATTGGTGCTTTTTCTTCCCCTTTGGATCTTTGGATCAGGGGTTGCGCCATGAAGTAGGAGATGAGAAAAAGCCATCTTGGTTGATAAGCAAGGTATTCTTGTCTACCTTCAGAGCCTCTGTTACCAAAACAATGGGTACCTGAAAGGAAGGGAAGGAGGCTCCATTCCAAGAGTATTATCCTGAAATATTACTGTGACCATTTTGGAAATGTATTGAAAATCTGATCAATCCCAGAGCAGGGGAGAACTGTACAGAACAAGGTCTTCAGCACCATACTGATATAGTCCAGCTGGAAAGAAGTACCAAAGGGATGGCCTTGGAACCGCTCCTAATATCAGCCACAACGGGTGCATTAGCACACAAATCCTGAAAGGTACACAGAAAGGCATCTATGTGGGCTGGACTGAAGAACCTTTCGAGCATCTGCACAGAGTCTGCTAAGAAGTCCTTCCTAAAGTCTGAATTGCAATGGCGAGGGTGAACCCTAGCATAGCTGGTGGGCCTGGCCAGCTTTATCCTGCCTATGCAATTCCAGCACAAAAGACATGTCAGCATCAGATGTAAAGAACAGTTTTCTGGCATTGCCTGTTGACAAAGCAGGATGATTCCCAACACATTAGAAGGTGGGAAGTGCAGGACGTAAGATTACTGCCAATTCCAAGACGTTAGTAGGTTGTCAGAAATGAGAAAATAATTTACTGAGCGACACTCTAAATACGGTTGAACTTGCTGGAGTCAGTCATGGATATCCCATGTGTCTTTTTAGTCAATTTGGAGAACTAACCAAGAAATACCAAAAATGGTCCTGCAATCCTTCCTATGACTCATCACAGAAAGCACCAACAAAGCTTTGGGGCATCTTCTGACTATAACTTGAGTGAAGGCGAACCAGCTTCTCTAATAGTATACTCTTTTTTTTTTTGCTAATTTAATAGGTTATATTTGGGTAAACTAAGCATTGCACAAATAGTAATGTATCTAAGTACTGTTTCAAAAATAGAACAGGAGATGCCCAGGATTGCTTGCGGTCATATAAAAATAGTTCCCAGTCACTTACCAGTTTGCTCTTGTTTCCGTTGCAATGAAATAAAGTAGGCATCCTTTCCTTCCCAGCACACAGCCACTCCAACCACCAGTATGTCATCACAGCCTTTTATGGGTAGCCCATCATCTTTAACATGGACCTTTGGAGGAGATCTCACTGAGAACAAAATGAAATAATGACATGCACAATTATTTGTCTTCAAAGTTGTACCTGCACTGTAGAGGTGACTGACCAATAAGAATTGTGGATTCATTCTACACATGAAATCACTTGAAGGAAGATATTAAACTTTGGAAGTGAGTGCAAACATTTATGTCGTCCCTGTAGAGACCAATTACTTTGCTAAACGGAATGCTGAAAGAATGACACTTTGCAAAAAGGAAGCCTTTAATATCTCTAAAGAATTTAACAACCGTGGCAGAGACTTGAGTATCTGTTGAGAAGTTATTCCATAATTATGTTCCCCGGAGAAGGAATCTTCGGTCTACCTTGGGAATTAATGTATCATTTGATACAAAGCATATGTTCACTTACTGAACACAAAGCTTTAGTGGGCACATATGGATAGATGTTTTGATCAGCTACACCTGGGGTTATAGCCTAGACTTACATCAGAAGACTAAATCACTTAACCATCTAAATGTTCTTTAGCCAATACCAACTTACCTTCATTCCAACCATGATAGTTAGAAACAATGAAGGTTGAAAGTGATCACAAGATCATCTCAGAGGGGTAGGCGAGAGGCTCAAAGAGAAATATGTGGCAAGCAATATAGAAGGTAATGTAGTTTTCTAAATAGATACCCTCCTTCCATGGATTGTCCATCATATAAAAGCTTCTCTTTGAAGTACAATGCATGGAAACGTAGGCAAGGTAATGAGGAACAGATGCCCTTAAATAACTGTGGTATGTTAGGCTGGTCAAATGGGGTTTCCTGCAACACAACTGCCTCAAGACTCTAATGGTTGTCAAAACAATTAAGAGATTCCTAGGTGGCAGCTAAACATTTTGTAGAAAAGAAACACATCGGTGCAAAGCAGAAGTAGCTCATGGACCCTTGGTCAAAAGGGCTCCATCTACAGGGGGACCTCCCTGAGCACCAACTGATAGCAGTTTATGAACGGGACTATCAATTTAGAAATGGTTGGTTTGGTAAATGCTGCTACTTTCAAGGGCCAGCAAACACAACCTGTGTTGTTAACCTAATATTCCCAACACCTGGAAACTGTACTGAGCAGCCATTTAAAGTCAAGACAATTAAATATCTGTATATCTTACCTGGAAGCAGATGCAAAATAAACTCCACACTTGTCTCTCCCTTTCACACTCACTTCCATAGTATCTACAGGTTCTTTCTAAACAACTTCCGAACTGTTCTCTTAGGCTCTTGCGCCTTTTGAATGCTTTTGGCGAAAGTGGGAAGAATTATTCTTTTGCTTTTTCCAATCCTCTTGAGAATGTCAAATGGGTTCTACTCTGTATACTAGCACAAACCACTAAGACATGGTTGATGCAAATCACACACAGGGCAAAACGTGTCATAATGCTTTCCCTCTTTATCAAATGTTTTCTGTAGCAAATATTCCAGACTCCTGTTAAATGGTTTCACAGGACCCTCTATGTGTGGAAAACAGAATTTCAGAGTGTCTTACATATTAGGATGGTCTTCATATCTTTTTGCAGAAGGACCCTGATAGGTAAGGTTCTCCATGTGGGAAACTACTCAACAAAACTAAACAAACACCTTGGAAACGTTTTGACTTGTGTTACTCCAGAATGGGAAAGCTTTAGGATGTCTGGGGGTACAAAAGTATCACAAGGTTTTACCTGAATCCGCTGCTGGTAGTAAGGGCCATACTATGTCCCCAGCACTCGCTGGAAAGGCAAATCCATTATCAACAGGTGTTTTAAGGGAGAATTCAGTATGTCCTTAGACAGTAGATTCAAATAAGAATGTAGCCTGCGTCTTCACCATATGTAGGGGTGCAGCAGTTAAATGTTTTAGGTGAGACCCAGCAATGTAATTTCCAATAGATTGGCAAACAATAGTTGCCAACCGAGTTGCCACCCCTCTTGGGATTTTTATGTTCGCTATATATTATTCTTATGTCATCTGCGAAGAAGATATGCTCCAGTAGAAACATTTTTCACATGGGATCTTCCTTCTGTGCAGTAGTGTAGTTGTGGGAAATATGGCAATTGTCTCTGGCTCATACTCCGCCAGTCCCTTGAAAGTGCATTTCCTTCTTTGGGGAAATTGGGGAATTTCCCTGACGAATGAACCATCCCTGCATCCCCTTAAGTGTGGTCTAAGGTTTTTACACCCAGTACCAGTTGGTCGATTTGTTCACAAATAAACTGTGCAATCAGTCTACCTATCTTAACATCAAATGTTTGCTCAGAGTTATAAAAGAGTATGCGGATATAACCCCAACAGTGTTGGTTTATCACTACAGCATGTACAAAATTCCTTTTGCCCAGTCTAGATCTTTGGGCTATACAACCGCAGCAACCATGAGGAATGGTAATTTGTTATTGGAGTCTCATGACTCCAATTCCCATGCTGTCCTCCTCGTTCTTGACCTTTTTTCTGCATTTGACACAGTGAATCATTCCATCCTCATAAAAAGGCGCCATGCACTTGGCATCTCGGAGCGGGCACTGGACTGGCTTACCTACTTCCTAACTGACCGTTCCTCCAAAACCATTTTGGGACCTTTCTCCTCCCCTTCTTCCTCGGGTACCTGTGGCGTCTCGCAGGGCTCCATTCTTTCACTCTGGCTCTTTAACATATACCTTTTTCTGCTGGCACAACTCATTTCCCCCTTGTCCCCCAACTTCCAGTGCTACATTGACGATACACAACTTTTCTTCAAACTTCCCACCGACGCCCTTGCACCCTCCTTCATCCCAGACTGCCTCGCTGCCATCCAGGCCTGGTGCACTGCCAATGACCTCTGCCTCAATGCCAGCAAAACAGCGATTCTCCCTATTGGGTCTCCTGCACCATATTTCCCTGCACTCTGGCCTTCATCCATGGGCCCCTCCACTGTAGCTAGGCATCTCAGAGTCCTCTCTGACTCCTCCTTTCCACCATCCTTCATATTCAGGACATTGTCAAGAAGTCCCACTTTCAGCTCTTCCTTTTTAAAGGACCCTTCCCTTTCTCAGCTTACCCCAGAGACTCAATGTTGCCCGTGCTCTGGTTCTCTCCAGGCTAGACTACTGCAATAGCCTCCTCAATCTTCCTTCCTCCACCCTGCGACCCCTCCAGCTACCCCAGGGGTCACATCTCTCCTGCCCTACAAAGCCTTCACTGGCTCCTGGTCTCAACATGGATTACATTCAAATCCCTCTGTATCATACACAAGGCTATCTGGGAGCGGGGACCGCTCCATCTTCAACGCTTCCTGACCAAATACACTCCTTATAGACTCCTAGCAGCAACTCTCTGCGTGTTAAATGTTTTGCTAAACGGAGAGCTGGTGGGCAATCACTTTCCACGCTGGCTCCATCCTGTGGAACACCCTCTCTGTCCCTCTGCATCTTGAGGAAGACCTCCTTAATTTCCAAAAAAAACTTGAGATCTTTCTCTCCACCTCTTCCTTCTCCTCCTTTCTTCCCTGCTAACCTTACAGCAGCGTGACTGATGTGTAGGGCCCTTATGTGTCCTCACGGCCCTGACCCACCCCCCCACATCTCTCATCCCAGTTGCTGTCTTCTACTGCGCCTACTTGGCTCACCCACTCATCTGTGATTGCACTTACGTTCTTCTCCTCTTAGCACTTATCCTGAACACTTCTCCATGAGCATCAAAGCATCTTATCCCTCACCCCGCCCCTCTGCACTTGCACGTTCAGAACACTAACAAGGCATAGTAGGTTCGCCCCCCCTTCCTTTTATTCTCATTTGTTTGTACTATTATGCAATTATTTATCCTTGCTGTAATTCACTGTCCCTTGTCCCCACCTGGTTTGGCCTGTGGGCGCTTTGAAACAGTTTTGCTAATTGTATAAGCACCTAATAAGCGACCAATAAAATAAAAAAAACTATAAGTCTGCCTATATCAATCTTGTTTTGTAAGTGGGTACTGTAAGGATGCCGAAGAAGGCAAATGACCAGGTGGTGTCATGTTTTTGGGCGAAGACTTATTAGATTTAAAAAAAAAAAACAACTATCCGTAATTCTAAGAAGGGTTTCCTGTGGCCTTTATAGTCAGGATGCCAAGGTCTGTCAAGGTGGTACTCCCCATCTGCAAGATCTGCGGGGTCCCGACTGTGCCTAGGTCACACTTCCCCCAGATTCCACTGAGCCCAGAGCATTGGGTAAGTGGCCTGGAAAACTGGTGCCCAACTCTGCTCTACTTTTTGGCAGCATTAGATGAACAGACTTCTTCTGGAAGTACCTCCTTCCTGTCATCAGTCTCCTGCTCTAAAGCACTCCTCACCTACACAATGACCCACAATTATCTGTGGCCCTTTCAACTTCTCTTCTAGCCAGTTTTGATCTACCACAGGGTTGTCTTGACTTGTCAACCTTCTGGATTTTCTTCTCATCTCATTGGTTTTCACTGGTACATCATCTTTAGCACAGTTTTCATTCTCTGCTCCCCTCTGCCACTTAACCCACCCTGTATCATCTCTTATCCCTACTCTCATTTTCAGGTCTATCCTTCCTCTTGGGCCATTGTGGTCTAGTCCATCTTTCGCTCTTTCCTCCACTCTCCAAGCCTGTTGCACCTCCTTCAATTTTTCCTCTCCTCTCTAGGGCTATTCCACCTATCTTACTCTTTCTTTTATCCAGATCTACTCACCTCTTTCCTCTTGTAGCCAGGGCTATTCTACTTCTCTCGCTCTTTCCTCTGCAGGTCTATCTCATCACTTCCACTCTTTACTCTCTACTCCAGCTCTGCTTTGACACTTTCCCCTTTTCCTCTCTGCTTCAGATCTTTCCTTTCTGGTCCTCCACCATTCTTGCCTTGCTTCTCTGCCCACATCTGCTATTCTCCCTCCACCTTCCTACTGCAAGTTCAGCACTCTTCATCTTGCAGACTTGCCCCCTGCACCTCAATCTGCTATCACTGCACCCTTTCTACCCACAAGGTCGCAATGTCAGGCTTGTATTCCAGACCCTTTCTTATACACATGGAGACATACCTCTAGGTCCTGCGAGTGCCAAATTTTGTGTCTGAATTTGACTGCATCCGTAGGTGCTGTGTGCCATTCTGCTATTGCAGCTCCACAGAATAAGCGGATTGACGGTCTGTTGCTGTGGACAGTCTGCTTGCTAATGATTCTGGTATTGCTGCTGGAGGTGAAGCTCCCATTCACAAACCCCTGCCTACTGCGGAGCGGCACAGTGTGGCGGAGAGTGGCTGAATGAGGCTGTCTAAGGAAGCTCCCCGAAGTCATCCCTGGTTTACCCGCCCTGACAGTCTGCTGCGGTCTCCGCTGACGACATGAGCCTCTGGAGTCTAGTGGTGTCGTGGGAGGCAGCCAGCGGACGAGAAGGCAAGTACGACTCCTCTCCAAAGAAAACGGCACGCTGCTTCAGCTGGACAATAAGGTGAGTCGGGCATGTATTGGTTTGCAGCGGTTTCTGTCAGTCTCGGAGGCCGACGTTAACGTATTGAAAGTTTTGGATCCAAGTGGAGAGGAGTGATACGATAGGATATGACCTTTGTAACGTGCCTATACACAAGAGTTTCAAGGCACGACGAGGCAAGGGATGGGGAACAAAGGGAGGACGGACAAACGTTCCTACTAGGCCAGTTGTCATTCAGATCGCGCAAGTGAGTGGGAAGAGTGTGCTGATCAAGCTACCCACCCCCACCCCCTTAACCTCGATACCGGCTTTACCGGTAGTGTTGTATTTAAAGTCCGCTATTACCGCGGAGGCTTGCCCAGCTCAGAGAATTAAAGTCCCCCTCCCGCTTTCACCCCCGCTCGCCCGAATAACGAGATATTTATTGACCCGGTTTTTGCCATCTAACAACGGCTATGTTGCATACACCTTTATCCATCGGCGGATCTTTCGAAGTCGAAATTCTTGTCCACGTCTGATGAGAGCTCCGGGGAGGCCTACACAAGTGGGTCATGCTTAATCTGATTTTATTTTGAATGATTTACTACGCGGTCTAGACAGAATAAAAAGTATTCGGGTGCAGATGATAACTAGAAGATAAAAAAGCCTCTGAGTTGGGCGGGAGCATAGTGGAGCCAGAGGTTGGGAAGCCTCTGGGTAAGACCACATGTGAGAAGATTTACTTGCCCTCTATAGTGGTGGCAAAGGTGAGCTGGGTTTCCTGAGCTGCGATGGCAAAAGAGAGGGAAGCTGTTCTCCCGAATGAAGTTTCAGACACAGACTTGTTAGAAAACGAGAACCTACTCAAGGACCTAATAGAGTCTCACGAGCAAGTTATGAAGGGGGCAGCCTCTGCCAACTCATTTAATGAGGATATATCCTGTTCGATCAGTGTGCCCTGCATGACCGCACCGAGCCCTTCTACGAAGCTGGACCCTTCCCTGGCTCAAAAAAGGAGGTGTGTCGCTGATATGCGTGAAGTCAGTCGACCTACGGTGCTGCTGGATCCCTTCTCGGCTATAGATTTAGCCCTGGTGAAGACTAAATCCAACTTCCTGACTGCGAGGCTGACATGGGACATTGCGTCCATTTCCCTGTAAATGGAAAAACATCAAAGGGGTCCTTGAAGACCTAGGCCCAAGGACGCTCCCAAAGAAAATGAGAACGTTGGCCAAACAGGTGAAAATGGCTGGGTTAAACAGTCTTTTTGTCATCTTGGTGCAGAAAGGTGTAATCCTGTAGCATCTACAGACTCAGGATCATCCTCCTTCTCCTCGGACCTAACAGTTTGGGGTACAACACAAGACCCCTATGATATATTCCAAAAAAGAGAACTGGAGTGAATACCAGAGAGAGTCCATCCAATTTACAGACTCAATGTAGTCTGATGTGTGCACTAACATCACTCTCGCTGTTCCTGAAACAGTATGAGGCCATAAATGATAACTACAAAGATGAAGTCACCTTGTTGGCCATGAATCACTAAGTGAATCCATATCAAAACTTTTGTGAAAACACTTCAAAACAGACTGGACAAAGAAAGCGTCGCTGAAAGTCTCCTTCGAGAACTGCTGTGTGACCACATGGCAGAAGTGAGGGCTCATAAAAAACTTCAACTGGAGGCAGCAAGAGAGAAGGCCGGAAGACGCTGGGCATTCTCAAATTTGGTGACCATCTGCTGAATGTTAAGTTCTGTTATTTAGATACCTAAACCAGGTAGAAATATACCCCCAAAGATTGACTCCTATCCAGGGTCGACCCATCTCTACAGCCGAGGGCAGACCACTATATATATAAAAAAAAAAGAGACAGATACTCCATGTTAACAACACTACTTTCTCATAGAACGTGATGTGTCATTGTTCCTCTCAATCCCAGTCGTCCTGAAAAAATTGACATAGTACTCCTAGAATGTATACTTTTCCAAATTCATTCCATTTATTATTTCTATTTTAATATGAAAAATTCATTAAAACACACCCATAGAATCACAAAGCGTATAATAGCTCCATACAAATGTAACATTGACGAGATAAAAAAATCACAACATACAATGATTACCAGAAACAATTTGACAGCAATGTAAACTAGGCACTCAAAGTGTGTCTACATAAACTCCCAGCATGTTTCTGTTTCTATCACCGAATTGGTAGAACATTCATCAGGGGATTTTCTTTAAGATTTATATTTCTTCAACACTTTGTGTTTAGGGTAGTAAGCATCACAAATGCAATGCCGGTAAAACCTAGGAGAGGGAGCGACAAAAAGACCTCAATCACTAACTTGAGACTTTGAGCACTAAATGCATATAATACCCAGCCACCTGTACACATTCAGTGTGTGGGATACCTGGAGTGTGCCCCTATAGCATACTCCATACAATACTGCAGAAAATACCTCTAAATGGCACTTCTTCCGCGGTGGTCGACAATTTTGATATCTTCGCCTAGTTCCTAAACAATAAGGACTGTTCACTCTGTATGATGCTCTTTCGTAGCATATAAACTCTTACTTTCCTGTAATGACACCAATGACGGCCCTCATCAAGATTGGGATCCCCAATTTTAAGAGACTGTCACCTAATGCACTCCATAACAACACCACCAGTGTGTATCAAACTTGATCATACCTTGCATCACCACACCTGGAGAACTTGCAATTGGTAAACTTTAATCCGACGGTACATTAGGCAAGATGAATCTTACTCTCTGAAGAAACGTGCAAGAAGAGGGGATAGTATTACACACTAACCCTGCTTCACAATCATTCACCACCACTACTCTCACCTTATGGAATCCAAATGGCCCCCATCTGGTTCATACGGTCTCCAGATAAGATTAGTGTATCTGTCACTTTCTTCAATGTGGGTATTTTCTCAGCATGAGCGTAAACAAGACCATTGGTATCACCATGTGTATGTACACTGTTTAATCGCATGTACAATACCATCAGCGAAAGCTCGCCATTTAGAAATGATGACCACTAAGTGATTCAAATGACGCACTAGCAACCTGGAAAATATTAGCCTATTAATAACTTTCTTCAACATCCAGAACCACTAGACCATAAAGTCTACAAAAAAACGTGTAACATGTGGACTTTGATCAACATCACTTACGAAAATGGTTAATGTACATCAATGATTTCTTTCTAATCTGGGATGGTACAAAGGAGGATGCAGCACATTTTGTCAATTGGCTGAATGTGCAAAATAGATTTCTTAAGTTCACTAAAGAATTGGGAGAACAGGATCTGGGGTGCCTTAAAGTAAACCCGTACACTAAGAGTACAGATAAGAACGCTTTACTCCATTTCTCTAGCCATCATGCTAACCATATCAAGTCCAATTTACCATTTGACCAATTTTTGAGGCTGAAGAGCAATAGCCTCAATAAAAATTACGAGAGCAGTGCAAACAGGCTAATAGAAAAATGGTTAGTAAAAGGCTACCGGGCTAAGTTATTGAGGAACTCGTCTAAATGAGCCTAGAACAACTGCAAAGCTCTTTTAGAGAAAAAGAATAAGGAGAATAAAAACTGGCATAGAATTTGTGAATACATATTCCAATCTGTCATACAAGATCAAGGCTGTGGTCAACAAGGTGTGGAGGAAAGTGTATAATGATGAAGACAAACTCCCCCCCCATTGGTGGCTTTAAAAAAAAGCCCAAATCCTAGAAACAACATAGTGAGGAACGACATTTTTGATAAACTTAAAACTCAGACTCGTCAAACTTCACTATGGGGTATGTCCCCAGTCAAGGGACATTTTCCCTGTGGCCAATGCAGCATGTGTAAATACACTAAAAAAACAATGCAAATAGGCCTCCAAACAAATTGGATGTTAGAGGAAATGACCAATTGTAATACTGAGAATGTGGTTTATATGATTACGTGCCCCATTTGGCCGGAATTATGTGGGTAAAACCAACAGGAAGTTCAAACAAGGATGACAGAGCAACGCAGCTGTATAAAAAACAAGGGAATGCTGGCCCCTATGGTCAAACATTTTGTAGAGAAGGTTATACTCATGAGGAATTTGAATGGGTGATACTAAAAAAGGTACATGGAATCGACAAAGAGGACTTAAGCCATAGGCTCTCTCATTTTGAGCAGAAGATGATCTTCAAAATACATCACGTTTCCCTGGGTTAACTGGCTCTTTAAAGATCCCTTCCTCTGATGGTACTATTTACAGCTGTGGTGCTCTGGGTCCATTCAACAATCATGTTTCAATGTACAATATGATATCCTATAGCTAACAAGAAATGTACCATTTTGTAGAAGCCTATGTATCAAGCACACCTAGAAGTGGTGTTATTGTCTTAAATATGAAATACGACTGATGATAAAAATGATGCATCCTTCTGTTGAATTTTGGTCTTGTTAAAGATTGTTGCTCATATAATGTTTGACTTGGCACATGTGTTTAAGAGTTGTTGTATTGAAGATTGGGGGTTTCTTCAACATTGAGGTTTACCATTGGCTAGTGGCCCATTCAATCAATTTCTAAATTTTGAGTAGAGGTTTGAGACGCCAAGATTAATTGAAGTGTGGCATTTGATGTAGCTTTCCGCTATAATCCCTATGTGCATCTATGGTGGCAGGCGTAAGTGGTTATATTGGAAAGGAGATATCACATAAGTGGGTGTAGGATTTGCAACATCTAGCAAGGATAATATTATATCCACCTATATTCACATCTATGCATATCAATACTATTGGGAAGTTGAAATAGATCCATTTACATGTTTTCGTTTACGTCTTATGATGCCGAGCGAGGCTAGAACGACTGCTGCCTATAAGAACATTGAGGTTCAAGGTATTTTAAATATGGCGCTTCTTTGTTTTCCATGCTATGATTTGTCTGTTTTTTATTTGGATTTTATTTTTTTATAGTGCCTTAATCCAAGGCGCTTTACAGTTAAGAAGCACATAAAACATGGAACAGTAGAAGCAAAACAGTATACATGAATCAAACCATAAAATCAGCATTTAGAACAATTTGCAAATAAGAAAGGTGAGGAGAGAAGGGGGTAGGGAAGGAAAGAGAAGGAGAGAGTAATGAGTGAAGTGAGCAACAAAAGAGGAGATCACAGGAGAGACGGGAGAAGATAAAGAGAACACTAAGAGGATATTAGAAGGAGGGAGGGGATGGAGGGAGGGCGAAGGTATGAGGGAGGGGAGTGAAGAAAAGTTCTTTCAATGAGGAGCGGAAGGAGGAATAGGTGGGGGAGGAGCGGATAGAGAGAGGTAGGGAGTTCCAGTGTAAGGGGGCAAGAAGCTGAAAGGAGCGGAAACGAGAAGAGGCACATGGTGGTGGGGGATCAGAAAGTAAGAAGAGATCAGCAGAACGGAGGGAGCAAGAGGGGGTACAGAATGAAAGGAGAAAGAGGTAAGGAGGGGCAAGGTCATGAAGAGATTTAAATACAAGATAAAGGTGTAGCTCTGTCTAGTGGTTTAATTATAGCGGATGCGGGCAACCGAGTGAGACTACAGAGGTAATTAATCGAGATTTTGAAGGCATAACGTTTTCGTTTTTAACAATGCTGCTGCTGAGAGCGCATTTACGGGTTTCCCATATAATGTAATATTACGAGCAACTTTTAGACGAGGCAAACACCAAGTGTTACACAAGAGTTTTTGTAGACGTAATGGTCTAGTGCTTTTGGATGTTGAAGAAAGTTATTAAAAGAGTAATAGTGTCCCGGTTGGTAGCACATCATTTGAATCGCTTAGTGGTAATCTTTTCTAAACTGTGAGCTTTCGCTGGTGGTATTGTACATGCAATGAAACAGTATACAAATGGTCATAACGATGGTCTTGTTTACAGTTTAGGCTGAGAAAATACCCACATTGAAGAAAGCGACAGATACACTTTTATCTGGAGACCGTATGAACCAGATGGGGACCGTTTGGTGAATGAATGTGCAGACAGGCTAGTGTGTATTATTTTCTTAGAACTTTCCCCTCTTCTTGCACGTTTCTTCAGAGAGTAAGATTCATCTTGCCTACTGTACCGTCGGATTAAAGTATACCAATTGCAAGTTCTCCAGGTGTGGTGATGCAAGGTATGATCAAGTTTGAGAAACACTTGCGGTGTTGTTATGGAGTGCATTAGGTGACAGTGTTTTAAAATTGGGGATCCCTATCTTATCTTGATGAGGGCCGTTGTATTTGGTGTCATTACAGGAAAGTAAGAGTGTATATGCTACGAAAGAGCATCATACAGAGTGAACAGTCCTTATTGTTTGGGAATTAGACGAAGATATCAATTTGTCGACCGCCGCGGAAGAAGTGCCATTTAGAGGTATTTTCTGCAGTATTGTATGCAGTATGCTATAGGGGCACACTACAGGTATCCCACACACTGGATGTGTACAGGTGGCTGGGTATTATATGCATTTAGTGCGTAAAGTCTCAAGTTAGTGATTGATGTCTTTTTGTCTCTCCCGCTACTAGGCTTTACCGGCATTGCATTTGTCATGCTAACTACACTAAACACAAAGTGTTGAAGAAATACAAATCTTAAAGAAATCCCCTGATGAATGTTCTACCAATTCGGTGATGGGAACAGAAACATGTTGGGAGTTTTAGTGTAGAGACACTTTATGAGTACTTAGTTTACACTGACGTCAACTGTGTCTGGTAATCGTATGTTGTGATTTTTATCTGGTCAATGTTACATTTGTATGGAGCTATTATCCACTTTACGATTCTATGGGTGTGTTTCAATGTATTTATCATATAATTGAAATAATAAATTGAATCAATTTGGAAATGTATACATTCTAGGAGTACTATGTCCATTTTATCAGGACGACTGGGACAATGACTTCACGTTCTATGAGAAAGTAGAGTTGTTAACATGAGTATCTGTCTCTTTTCTTACATGTATGCTATTATATTTGGCATTTATATAGCGCTCTATATACCATTGGTATGACCTCAAAGCGCTTGTAGGATGAACGCCCTCGGGGCCGTTGTCCAGGTCAGTTGAGAGAGTAAGGTGTCATAGGGTGCTTGGGTGCACCACTTATGTGTACAGGTGATGCAATTGCCTGTTGCTAGCTGCATCCTGGCATTAGGGGTGGTGATACTGTTATCAGTTGAATGTGTGCAGTCTGGCGGTTGAACACTAAGACTCGGTTCTGGATGTGTTAGGCCTGTGTAGGACGCTTATGTGTGCAGCTAGGCCGGTCTGTCATGGGATGTAGCTGCATTTTATTAGAATGATGAGGTGACTGTGGGGTAATGTTCGTATGTGAGCAGCTAGGCCAAAATTGATCGAGGGGTGTAGCTGCACTCTAATTGTGTGTTGGGGTTGAGTAGATAGAAAGCATAGGGATATGGGAGGTGAGTGTTTGGGTGAAGTTTTGATCTAAGGAGTTCGCCGTTCCTGAATTCAAGCGTTCGTTTGCTTAATCATGACTTAATAAGCGTATTCAGTCGCTTCATTGCTCGGGATCTCATTGAGCATTTGTCATCGAGTTGCAAGGGCTCAGTCGCCTCAGATGATTGTGGTCGATATTACGGAAAGAGCCACGTTTTTAGAGTTTTGCGGAAGGTCATATAGTCTTGGGTATGTCGAATATGTGTCGAGCCCTCGCCTCTGGTGGCAAGGCTTTCCCGAGGACGAATGCAGATCCAGGACCGCTCAAAGAACCAGAACTTTTGGGAAGGCATCATGTGGGAATTCTTGAAATTGAGGAGAAGCCCAGTCTCTGGAGAGAGTGGCAGGTTATGCTGAGATGTTCCAGGACCTGTTCTAGAGAACGAGCCCTGATCAGCCAATCGTCCAGGTAGGGGTACAGATGAATCCCCCCTCTCCTGAGACTCACTGCCACCACTGCCATCAACTTGGTGAAAACCCTCAGGGCAGAGGTCAGTTCGAATGGCAGAACTCACAACTGATAGTGAGAACCGCCAATGGCGAACCTCTGTCTTTTTTGGGAATCAAAAAGTAAGGGGAGTAGAACCCTTTGGGGTTCCTCTCTGTCACAGGTACTGGTTCTATAGCACCTTTTTCTAGCAAGCTGGTAATTTCCTGCAAGAGAAACGGATCTGGAATTTTGCAGGAGTGGCTCGCCAGTGGATGATCCAGAGGCCTTCTTAAAAAGAGGAGGCAGTAACTCTGGGCTACTGTTTGCAAGACCCAAGCATCTGAAGTAATACCACATCATTCTTCCAGATGCCGAGTGAGCCGGTCTCCCACCAGAGTCCTGTGGATTAAGGCCTCAGAGTGGTTTTGAGGCAGCTGAAGCAGCGGCTGAGGGTAAAGCTGCCGATGCATGGGCGGACTTCGTACCTCTTCCTCGTCCACCACAAGGGAATTTTCTCGGACCTCTTTGATGGGGCAGCACTCTAGCTCTTCCAAATGAGAAATAATAGCAAAAAGACCTACCACTCCAAGCCTGTGCAGTGCTAAGGATGACGCTGTCTGATAGCGACACCGAGTGACTTGGCCATGACTTTTGAGGTCTGTAATTTCTCAAGGATGTCATCAGCTATGCTGCCAAACAATTGAGTGCCATCAAAGGGCATGTCCAATAGTCTGGACTGGACATCTGGTGCAAAGCCAGACTTCCTCAACCACGCAAAGCTGTGCATTGCTGTCTCTGCCGCCATGGCACTGCCAACACTATTGGCAGAGTCCAAACCTGACTGAAGGTACTCGCACATAGCACCCGTTGCCTCCTTCACATGTTCATGAACGCTTCTCTCTCCTCTCCTTCAGGGATATGCTCAGCTGCCATAGAAATGCAATCCCACAAGGGGTGGTAAATGTTGCTAAAGCAGAAGTAGCATTGATACATTTTGAAAACAATACTACTGGCTGTAAACACATTTTTTGCAAGTGTGTTGAAAAGCTTGTCCTCCATGTCTGGAGGTTGGGTAGGGTAAGCTGCCTGTCTTGATGTAGAAGTTGCAGCCTGTACCACAAGGTTTTCAGGGGGGAGGGTGCCTTCAAAGATATTCCAGATCAATGCTTGAGGGTTTGCATTTTTTAGTCAGATTTTTACTGACAGCCAAGTTTGTATCAAGGGACTCCCAGTTAGCCTTCACCCTCTTTTGTAGAGACAAATTAAATGGTAAAACATGGTCTCTTTGCTGACCCTTCTATAGAATGCCCATCAGGTCATCCTGTTCAAAGGCTACAGCTGGTCTCCCCCAACCCAGTTATTCAGTTACCTTATTCATAAACTCTCTGTAAGACTCCTTTGCATGCTCAGACGGGCCAGGCTTACCAAACTCAAGTTCAGGGGTAGTGTTTAAGCCACTTGCACTCTGAGGATTTTCATACAAGTCTTGCATTCTTGACTCCTCAGATATTAAAGCTTCAGGAACATTGGGTGTTCCGTATTCCAGGCAAAAAGGTGGAGTTTCCTGGTCTGAGGGTTCACGTTCCTCAAGACTTGAAAAAATCCTTTTTTGGTTAAGGCTTGAAAGATTTAACAATTTCCTTCGAGGGAGACAAAGACTTCCAACACTTTTCGACGTAGACAGCACTGACCTCAACTCACGACTCGAGTTGCATAATTTAAGTAACTTTGGGTATCACCCTAAGTTACTAGGGGAATCCAGACGTGGACCCCTTGCTCACTATTCTTAGAGAGGCACAAATCCACCCTACTGATGAGGTCAAACCAGATCGAAACAGGTGCCTGAGGTTGCTGTTGGTACTCTTGTTCCGAGGAGAATTACCTAGCATTTCAGTGCTGGCCTGCCCCAGGGCGGGACAAAGACTGATGTGTTTTGCAAATTTCTCCTCTGTTAAAGATAGTGAGCTGAGGAATCCGGTTAAGGTTCTTGTAACTGGGACTTGTATCCGGCAGAGAGACTCCCAGGACCCCCTGTGTTTTTTACAGAAGGAGAATGCCATATTTAGTGAACCCAAGTTATTTGGCAGTGAGTGCCAGGTGAGGTGGGAAGCCATGAAGGTTCATGCTATTGAATGAATTCATTTATCTTTTATAGCGTGCTAAATACCAGAGACCAGTCTCCAAGCGTGGGACCGGGATTCTAACCTATGTTGCTCTGCGTTGTCTTGCTTCCAAGAAAAACGTGTTGCGCCCCTGAGCTATCCTACCGGACCGGTTTAGTTGCCCATGAATGGAATCTAGCCTAACTAGGTGAATTCTGCCCTTGTGGGATTGAGATTCAGGTATGTGCTTGTCATCTGGGCTTGGATAGAGGCGAGGCAGTTGCTGAGGCAGGAGATGTCCTGATAACACTGACCTAGATGTAATTTGGTGTTAGCTGCATATTGGAAGAGTGAGATGTCTGGCTCATTGAGAAGTAATCCCAATTGCTCCAAGCATATATGAAATTTCACATGGGAGAGTACTGAGCCTTTTCAGACTACACAGTCCTGAACCTGCCCATTTGTGCGGCATTGTGCCTGTCCGACTGGTAAAATGCGAATCAGGTGAGAACTGTGCCCAAGTAGCAGATTCTGTTTGCTAGTAGGCTGGTTATTCTAGGGTGGTCAACCATGTTGAAGAAGGCATAGAGGACCAGGGGGCACGAGTTGCCTTGATCCACGATCTGAAGAGTGCATCTATAACCATAATGGATGCTCGTTCAGTGTTACATTTTGACCTGAGAATAGATTGGTTATTGCAGAGCAAGCCATATTGGTTTATCCAACCATGGAATTGGTTGGCAAATGCCTCTGAGATTAATGGGAAGCGAGTGATCAGTCGGTAGTTCAAGAGATCGTCTGGGTCCAGATTAGTCCTGTCTGTAGGGTGCTTGGGAAGATGCCTTGTATGAGTGAAGGATTGACTATTTGAAAGGGCTGGACCTTTATACCACTTTAAGATGGCAGCGGGGAGGGCGTCATGATTGTATACAAGTAATTAAATCACTAATAAAAGTACAAGTCAACAACAGTCACAGGATCAATCTGAGTGATAGCAGGGATTTCCGTCGAGGAAAAGCTTTACAAACACATCTCATGGGAACAATCACATACCATGCTTGCTTCTGCTTGCAGGGGCCCACAAGCACCTAGACAGGCCATGCAACATAACATGGCGGAGAGGTAGGATGGAAGAGGCATCAACCCCAGCAGGCTTTTTACAGGGGTAATCACTGTGGGGTTAATCGAAGATAGTGGATGCATGGTTAATGTTATGTAGTGACTGTCTGTGGATGCTGTGAGCTGGTGGAGTGGAGTGTTGCTGTGTGAATGTTGGAATGTATACCAGAGGGTGCCACACTCAGGCAGTTAGAGCTCCCCTGCCTGGGTGATGTGGCCCGTGTTATGTCATGTCCTTGTATCTTGTAATTGTGACTTAAGTACTACCAAAAAAGCTTAGAAGTTACTACAAGAAGCCTGGAAGTCACTTTGTAACGTTGGCAACGAGTTGGTTTTTAAAAGGAGAGCCTGCGTGCAAGTAATGTAACCTGAAGGAGCCTGCTGCGGGGAGGGGGAGGGTGGGGGGGTGCAGGAAGAAGATGGACAAGAAGGACAACACTGCCCCCCCTGCCCCAAGACAAGTAAGACAGACCCATCACCCATGGCACCAAGGGGAGGAAGAAAGCCCCTTATAAGGAGGGACTGGCTACCCATGAGAGTCAGGGAGAGCTAAGTCCAGGGGCTGAAGAAGCTGAAGGAGGGGGAAGTTCCTGCTGAGAGACATGGGGCATGGATTTTGAAGTTGAGGCAAAAGCAGTGAAGGGAAGTGCCTTAAATGCTTGGTGGAGTGAGGTGAGCCCCAAGACAGAAGCCAGTTGTGGAAGTGTGAAGAAGTGGTATATTTCCAAAAAGTTGATGAAGAGGGAGCTGTCCCATTAACAGGAGAAGAGAGGATGCGTCCCTAAAGTGAAGAAGGGGACTGGGCTCTGGTATAATTACAAAGCCCATAGACTGAGCAAAGGCAAGAGGTGTCTTGTAAGGTGAAGAAAGGGACAAGAAAAGCTGGGGACAGGCAGAAGAGTCCCCTTGGTGTAGAAAATGGAGAGAAAATGAAGTATTGCACGTAATACTCAGACACGAGGCTGCGAAATAATGGTCTCTTACCGGGTCTGTGGAGCGGTCGAAACAGCAGAGTTCCTTGAGGCACCGTGGTCAGAGTGGCAATGATGACGTCACGGTGGGCCCTGGAGAGTTGGCGATCCGATAGAGTGCTGGTGTTGTGTTCGGATAAAGAATTTGGAAGCCACTGAGCTGATTATATACGGTGCAACAAGGATTGCAGCAGAAAGGAGCTGGGACTTATGAGTGAGTAAAGGACCCTAGGAAACAGTACAACGTGATTACGTTGTACAGGGAGTTGAATCCTAGGCTGCGTCCGGGAGAAGCCTAGGATAGATGCGGCATGAGGAGGACCGCCGGTGTTTGTTCCATTTGTTATGGTACATGGTGGCCAGCCAATTTGTGTGCCTATGGCAAGGGAGGTTTCCAAGAGCGCGGTCCAGCAAATGCAGCGGGCTTGCTCCAGCAGAGCGCGGGGGCAGCATGTAATGAGAAGATACTTTCCACCATAGGACGAAACAGCGGGAAGAAGAGGTACTGTGACTATGGGAAGGAGAAGAAATTGAATTAGTATCCTTTAAGTACTGAAGTCTGTTTCAATGGAAATTGAAACTATAGTTTAAAGATGTTGCAGTGACAACAGTCATACAAACTGCTGCAGTGATGTATTGTTCAGTGTGAGAGTGCAGCAAACGTATTAAAAGGTAATGTCAGTATTAACCATATTGAGGAATTTGCAGGAAAAGCTGCTGCAGTGATGTATTGTTCAGTGTGAGAGTGCAGCAAACGTATTAAAAGGTAATGTCAGTATTAACCATATTGAGGAACTTGCTAGAAAAGCCTAGTACTGGCTATGGACACTTAAGGTGAATGTGTAGGTCACAGTAGTAGGTTACTTAAAGGTAACATGGACTTTAAGGAATTCCTAGAGTGTTATTGAACCTGCTTTGATGTTTGTTAGTTCAAAAGTTATAAATTAGGCATATAGGATGTTATAATGCAACTGAATTTTAACAGACTCTGTTATGATACAGTTGTGAGATGGGTATCGCCCATAGTGTGTACAGTATGTGGGTGAGTGCCACAATAGTGTTCGAGAGAGGTAGCGCCTCCGGTGTTAGTGTGAAGTTTGGCAGGCATTGTAGGTGGGCGAGTGCCATGCCGCAATGGTCATAGGAATGTAGGGCCTCCGTTAGAAATTTGAAGAGTGTGGTAGGAGGTAGCGCCTCCGGCATCATGTTATTGGCAGGTAGCGCCACCGTCACAAGCATGAGGTGAGTGTGGGTAAGTGCTACAATGGTTATTGGGAGGGAGCACCTCTGTCAGCAGTATGAAGAAGTCATGGAGGTAGCGCCTCCAGGGTTAGTGTGCGTGGAATAACCACAAGGCTTTCAGGGAGGTAGCGCCTCCAGGGCGAGTATGAGGTTGAAATGTTTGTTTTGAGTAACACCTCTCCGTAAAAAGGTGCATCATTTGTTTCCTCATGTTTCCAGTGTGTACTCGTGTGTAGGATAGGAGATATGCTGTGTGGTGTTGTCTCATGCCCCATGGTGTATGTGAATGGGTATAGTGTGCTTTAGTAAAGGAAGGAGATGTGTTATGTAGTGACTGTCTGTGGTTGATGTGAGCTGGTGATGTGATGTGGAGTGTTGCTGTGTGAATATTGAAATGTTTACCAGACAGTTCCACACACAGGCAGTTAGAGCTCCCCCACCTGGGTGATGGGTCAGTGTTATGCCCTGTCCACTTATGCACTTGTATCTTGTAATTGTGACTTAAGTACTACCAATAAAACTAAGAAGTTACTACAAGAAGCCTGGAAGTCACTTCGTAACATTTAATAGCCACAGAACGGTCCACAAGTCAACACAAGTGATTTCGCAGAGGCTTTGCACCATCAGAAGACATGCTCCTGCCACATCATCAAACAATTGTACATCGCAGACTCGCCCGGCAGGCTTTAAAACATTCAGGTAAGTAAGGCGGGTGTTAGTATGGAGTCTGTGAGGTGCAGGAGGATAGACGTTACAATGGTGAAGTAGGAGAGAGGTGGAGAGAGGAAGGAGGTAAAATGATGGCAGGTGGTGAAGGGAGGGTTGGAAGAGGTGGGAATAAAGAAGAGGAGAGGAGGAAGGAAGCTAAAACCAGAATGGAGGTGAAGGATAGGCATGATACAAGAGCAAAGAAGAAAACAAAGAGCCAGGAGCAAGATGGAGAGAAGAGGAAAGAACGGAGGCAGAAAAAGTTCGAGGAGAGAAGTAAAAAGGGTAGAGTGAAGGAGGGCCAAAGCAGAGCTCGTCAGAGCGGTGAGGAGGTGGCAGGGAGGAAAGAGAAAGACACAGGAGGTGCTATTGTGAAGGAAAAACGTAAGAAGATAAAATAGGAGGGGGGATCAAGGAAGGAGGAAAGTGATTGAAGGGGAGCAGAGGGGGGAAAAGGAAAAAGAATGGAGGGAAGGAGGTGAAAAGGAGAGAGCAGAGACATTGAATGATATAAGAGAAGAAGCCAGAAAAGACAAAGATATTAAATGAGTACAAGGGGAGAATGCAAACTTAATAGCTCAATCCCAAACAGAATAGTCCAGTAACGTATGACAAGGCCAGAGATCTGTCCCTGTCGGGTGGGGGCAGCAACCCCTCTTAGCCTGGAGTGGGAGGCCTGCCAGGATATATGCCAGAGCAACTCCTACCGCACAGGCAATGTGTTGGAGTTTGGAAGACCTTGGCTATTCCTATGCAGCAGTGTTAGGACTACAATCCCCAGAAGCCTTAGAAATCAGTGCTGCTTTCACTTTCCCAAGACCAGAGAGGGAGGAGGCAGATTTTCTTCAGGTTTGGTGCTCCAGGTGCAGTTAATGAGTCTGTTTCAGCACAGGGCAGGTCAGTATTTAAGCAGCTGCCTGCAGGAGCACGGGGCTCTTGCATTGAGTTTGCTACCAGACCCTTGTGCTTTGATCCTTGGATTGCTGCTGTGTCCTGTTGCTTCCAGAACCTGCTCCTGTTCCAGTGCTATGGGCTCCCTGCCTTGCAGCCCTGTTACTCCGCCTGCTATCCCCTGCCTTCTGCCCTGTGCTTCCTGCTCTGCAACCCTGTTAGCAGTCCTCTGTTCCCTGTCCGCAGCTCCTTGCTCTCTGCCACCAATTACTGTGTTCCCTGCCTGCATTTCCTTGTTCTCTGCCCATAGTCAATCTTACTTGGCTTTAGCTTTCTAGATTCCAGTCAGTTTCCTTGCTATCTGTCTGCAGCCCAGTCCTTGTTATCCTAGTTCAGAGTTTCAGGCCCGAGTCTTCTTATTCCTGGCCTATAGTTCAGTCTGCTGTTCCTAGACTCTGGTCCTTAGTTTCACGTCTTCTTTACCTTTATGCTTAGATTCTTGTCTTTTTGCTTACCATCTTTCCTTCCATTCTCGGTCTTCAAACTTGCTCACTTTGACTTCCTGTTCTTTCCCTGGTCATTTCTATCATGGTTCTTGTCCTCACCTGTGCTTGTGTAATTCCTTTGTATAGAGTTTGGCTGCTGGGATTGCCAGCAGGCAATCTGTGCCCCTTTCCTTTGTCGCATTTCATTATTGTACCTTGTGCCATATTGCCAACAGTGTGCTGGTTCCGGTTTCAGGAGGCAGTCACTATTCAGATCCTTCTGGATCCGTACAGCCTTCAGTCTTGTGAATACTGTTTCTGTGTTTGTGCCTTACGGCCCAGACACAACCATCCACTCCTGCCGCTCCTTTCCATGAGCATTCAGATTTGGGCCCTGTAATGGCAACCAGATCAGAAGGCTAGAGTTTCTCTGGACCCTGTGGGAACCTCTTCCCCCATTCTGTGTACACCACAATTGGGAACCTACTGCGTTTGTGTTACTTGTACTCCCCACCCCTTTCTGTTTGCTGCCTTTGTTGCCTGTCTGTAGTTATTGCCCATCCTTTCTTGTCTGCAGGATTCCTTATACTCCTGTCTACTGTTCACTTTTCTTCCCTCAGCTTTGTGGGCACCTCTCTGCCTTCAAGCCCCTGATGGATAGCTCCACTCGCCCAGGAAGAACACCTGGCACAACACGAGCGCAAGTCAGGGTGTAGAATGCCCAGTGAGACTTGCTCGGTAAGACACATTACACTCACCTGTGTTTGGACGCATTGGAGAGGCATCCATGCCAAACTGGCATTGTCCATCAGCCAGCAAGGAGTCACACAAATTGAGACGTCGACTTTTGCAGGTCGCCATTGCCTGAGATTGGTGAACCTGCATAGCAAAAGGGTGACTATTTTGATATATTTGGCAAAGCCGCAGTTGGCCCGTGGAACCAGCTGAGGTGGAGGGACAATGGAGAGGGGTAGGGAAGAGTAATAGGGAGGACAGGAAGGTGTGGGGTGTTCAAGTGAGTGGCAGGACCACCAAAAGACCATGCCTTGGGGGTAAAGAGGGTGGAGCAGAGGAGCTTGGAGAAGATTTTATTATAAGGGGGCGCAAGGCAAAGTATTGGTTGGTGGGAGAGAGTGGTACTTGTGTTAGTGAGCATGAAAGGTGTGTGGCTGTGTGTTTGTGTGTGACTGATAGGTGGAGAGTAAGGAGTTGGGCGGATTCAAAAGGAGGGTGACTGTGGGAGAAGTTAAAGGCAGAGGGGAGACTAGTAGTAGTGCGGAGAGGGGAGTAGTAGAGTGGGGACGGGAGGAGTGTTAGTAGTCCAGGACCCCACATCCCGAGTTCACATTCAGTTTTGTAGGGCAACACAAGATGAACAAAAATCTAATTAGCTGCAAATCACCAACCGTGCACAAGCGCATTCCTCCACCTCCCCCCCGCCCAACTCATTTTCATGACTGTGCACATACATGTCTATGCAGGCTGCACCAATACATGCCAGTATTACCATATAAGAACATGCTCCTGTTGGCCTGGTCGGAGAAAGATGCTAAATGTAGGCCAGTCTAGCCACATAACACTCATGTTTGCTTTCACCTTTAGCATCTTTACGAAAGTTTTTGTGGGCAATCCCTCTCTCCCTTGTTTCCGTCTGCACCTCTTCCCTAGCCCATTGGTTTGTAACCTCCGGTTAGAGATACTGAAAGGTAACACATACTGTCTAGTGGCTTCTGTATGTTACTGATCGAACAACCTGATGATCAATAAGGCCAAGTCAAGAATAGTGATATACTCGAACAAACGAAGACTCAATATAATCAACTGGGTGGCTGGGGACTAAGTTAGAGAGGGTTTCTACCATGCATTATTTGTGTTTTCCCCTTTCAAACACGTTTTAAAAAAATGATTACACAGTTAAATTAAGAACAGAAATCCTACCCATGGTGGCACAAATGAAAAGGTTATTTTCTAGATTATTCCACTTTTTGCTTCAACCACTACTGCGTTTTTACCTTGTTAAGGTTGAACCCACAATCAGATGTTGCCAAGATGTGTCTTTGTTGTAATATCACTCAGGGTATTATATGGAAGCAGGCTTTAAATCTGTCTCTATTCCGAATCCTATTATCAGACACAGATGTGACCTTCTCTTTAGAAACCAGATAATCTGGAAGCAACTTTGTATATAGTCAAACATTTTATTACCGCCGCCAAATTCACTTTACATCGATCTAGGTGTAATTCTTAACACGTTTTCCGTTACTTCTACTAAGCCCGAGCGAGTAAAGGGCGACATTGTATCCTGCTGTTTGGCTGTTTACTGCTTTGCTGGGTCTGGGTGCTCCGCTTATTCCTGAAATTCCTGAAATCCTAAGACCCAAATAAGAGCGAGGTAAGTAGCTCCTCACGCGTGCAGGGGCTGAGGACTCCTGAGGTGCTGGGATTCCTTCTCTGGCTTGCATTTCAGGACGTTATTTGTGTAAACCCTGCATTGCCTTATCTTCGCTTGCTGCAACCTTACTCCTGGGGACTGCGGGGTGTGGCCATTGGTCTCACCCTTTGACCTGGGAATTGACTTTTGGGACAGAGTCCCATTTTCTATTACCTATGCTGTGCAACCGGACTGACGGGTTGCTGGACAATCTCAGAAATCCCCATGAGATCAGGCCTGTGGAGCGGGGCTGGCCTGCTAACTCCTTCCAAGGAGCATATGGTGGAATCTGGCTCAGCAAGGGGGGCCTCAGTTGGGAGGCCCTAAACCATGGACTTCTAATATGTAAAGTCCCTTCCTTTTGATTAACTTATCCCTTACCCCCGAAATAGGGCTCACATTCATTGCAGATGGAGGCAGGAGCCTCTGGTGTCTTAAACTTAGGCACTAAATTAGTGCTCACTTCAGGGAATCCACCTCCCCCCCTTGAACCAGTGGTGACTATCCATAATGGGGGCAAAGGGGTAGATCCTGGGACCAAAATGATTCCAACCATTACCAATGTACCCCATGCAAACCCCCGGAAGAAGGAGAGCCAGGTGCTACCCACCAAGTCACCATTACCTTGAACACCAAAACTAACCGTGTCCGCAAGACCAATCTCTGACCAAAGGGTCATGGATCACTACTTTGTAAAAACCTGCTATGACCAGCACAGAGATTAAATCTCTTTCGGCTTCGAAGGGTACAGCAATGCTCGACCATTCACTTTTCGGAGGCTTAAAGATTTGACTGACATCAGCATTATCAAACTGGCTGACCAAGAGGAGGTCGAATTGGGGGCTCTGAACATGGAACGTACTAAAAATCTTACCCCATAATCCATGTGAGGCACCCACTTTTGACTCTCCGACTCCATTGGTTGACATGATAAATGAAGATATGGCTGGACATGATCAAGGGAACTTACAGCCACCCTCCCAGGGAGGGAGGGAGGGGGGCGGGGGGGGGAGTAGGAGGCCAGGATGATTCTTCAGTGCTTCACCACACGCTGAGGGAGGTTGACGAGCACATTTGCCTGACTCACCACACTGTATCTGCCTTAAATATGGTCCTAAATTAATTTGTTGTCTTAGATGATAACATTGGGCTGAACTGAAATCTACCAACGCTGCTTTGGCCGATGTTACCCATAAACTTGAGGAGATTGGGTCTGATGTCCGTTTCGGTCACTTTGGGGTGAGGGAGGCAGAGGCAATACGTAATGGGAGCAGCAGTTTATTATTGTTAATATGGCCAATGACCCAGGGTCTGTTTTTGAAATTTCAGATGATGTAATGTGTGAATGACCATCCAGGAATCGGTTGATGATTTGGGTGGGATTAACTCCCCAATTATTCATCCGGTCCACAGTACTATTTGTATTTGCTGCCACAGTTATTGACCTGACTAATGAACAACCTATTATGGGTGAAGTTGTAAAAGGGGACATGGGAGGGGAGGGGGCGTCCCACTTAAAGCTCAAGCCAGTTCCTCACGCCTGAAAAAAATCTACCAATGCCTTGAAAGGAAAAATGATGAAACGCAGAATGGGGGCTAGGAAAAATAGAATTCTGTCTCTCAGAAAGGCCCACTGTACGCTCTTCCGCACTAGATTGTCTCCTGAGCCGGAGCATGTGATTCCTAACCCAGAGCACGTGCTAAATGCTCAGGCTCTAATTGACATGGCACCAATTGATACTGGAAGGCAGAATTATGTACTTATTCCTCCAACCGCCCACTACTGATACATTGGTGAAGAGTGTAACCCTCAGCGGGCAGGGGTATCCCCGATACTAGCTATGGTTTGGAGGCAAATGGCTTCCCTGTTACCCCTTTTCCTACCCCTTTCCCCTCTGTGCTATGGGGCGAGCAGAGAGGGGGCATTTATCGACTTGGGCCATTTTCCAACCAACTCCAGTCCATTTGGGGACCATCCGAAGGAGTGTCCACCTCTTCGATTCCTGCCAAGGCTATGGCAAGCAAAATTGGGCCTCCAGGTGCAATGGAAAGACCTTCTCTGCCCCCGACAGGGTTAAGCATGGAGGGATTATGTGGTATACATTGTCCATTCTCTGCTACTAAGGATAAAGTAGGCACCCCTGAACCTCTATCTTCTGGCCCTAATTTTGCAATAAATATGGCTAAGGTGGAGGTTGGCTCTGTAATGGGTAAATCAACGTTCCTGAAAGATCTGGCTGACATTCCACCTGAATCCAATTATCCTCGGGTGTCAGCGGGGATTAAGGATCTGCTGCAGCGTCTTCATTACTCCACTAGATCCGTTGCAGCAGACCACACCAAGGTCTGAGTTTCTAACAATGTTCGGCCTCGAGGACCCGCTAGTACGCCCTTGAGTAGATGTTCCTATTCAGATGCCCTAAAGGGGGCAGCCGGCTCTCGGCAAAAAGCGAAAGGATCCAGCAATGAAATTCACCAAATTAAAATTCTCTGCATTCTTGGATCTGACTATCGGATATGTATGAATGGGCCTAATATTCTAGCCATCTATGCCGCTATTCCACATCTGGCCCTGGTGGCATCGGCATATATTGGGAGGGTTTCCTTCCCAGAGAGAGGGGATTTGAGTATTAGTATTATTTTTCTGCCCTCTCCCTTGGTAAGTTTATCTTTACTCAAAGTGAAGCGCTACTTGGATTGGGCTTTGGAATTTCACAGATGAATGGGCTGAGCGCTGATGCCTCCAAGTAGAGAGACTTTTCCCATCGATAATCAACCTATGGCTGCAGCCAACCCTGACCAGATAGTTCAGAGGGGTGTGACGACGGATATGGATTGGGCACCAATCATCTCTTCCCTATGGCAAAAACTGGTTCTGTGAAAATGAGATCGCACCCGGGGTGATGTTTGGAAGAGTGTACCGTTATGTTTAAAATCCTGGAACACCCGAGGCAATGTCCATCTTTTCTCCAACACTTCCTGCATGAACATTTTGAGAATGGCTATCTGCATCTGTCTACAGGAGACATGGCTGACATCAGCCCCTAGTTCAGATGGATATAGTGTGTTTATACAGCCTGTCAGGGATTTGGGGGCAGGGAGAGACCCGCAGGAGGTCTCTTGACTGCAGTGGATATTTCTCTGGGCCTTAGTGGGGTTGTAATTGCAGGCCTGCCGTTTGGTGCCTTGGGTGTAGGTTGTAGGTCTGCAGATGGATCGATCAACCTTCTACTGCTCAATATTTATTGGCATAAGGGCATTGATCTAGTAGATCCCTTTGTAGATGGGGGTCTGTCGGATGGTGGATGGGATTCCATCCAGATGGGAAGGTTACGGTCATGGGTGATCTGAATGCAGACTGTGACCATTCACACCAATTGTGGGAGCAGGTAGAGATTCGCATAGGGAACTCAGGGAAGAAATTTGCGGGACAGAAGTGCATGCGAGTTTGGACGGTAGGGGGTTATTCCCTCTGGTTGGAGGAACCGCTGACTCCCGTAATACTAGTGAATGGCATATGTGGCACAGAGGGGATAGTTCTTCCTTGATTGATTATATTTATGTTGACCCCTTCTTAATGAACTATTGCCGCTGATTTGATATTCTTAGGAATGACTGGAGTGATCATTCCATCTTCACTGCGCAGTTCGACTGGGTTCCTAGCATCAGGAAATGTCGGCAAAAGCTCCAACTGACTTCTAATGTAGCGGGTAATGCAGTTAGATGGACTGATTTGAATATTCACCGTCTGAATTCCAATATACTACATGCACTCAATTGTTCGACCTATGAGTGGAAGCTTACCAACTTTAATTCATATGCATTCCAGTCATTCGTAGGTCAAATGATTGATGAGTTGGGCGTGGAGTTAAAAGTCATCGACGGGTTAGACATTCCCACTGTTATAATGTCAAACTGGCACACGCAAAAAAGAACTTTAGGAGCGCAGTGAAACAGATCCAGCGTGCTGACCATGAAGAGGCCACCCGTAGGGAGTTAATTAGGAAGCTCAAGCAATCATATAAAAATTATTGCAACGGCCTCACAAATAACACCTTTAAGGACAATAAATCTACCTGGGCCCATTGCCTGTATCTGGAGTTTAGCAACCTCCTTTCCACAGGTGTGACTCCAATTTCTTGGAATACAGCTCATGTTGTCCCGCTCTTCAAGTGTGGTAGCAGGACTGACCCATCGAACTACCGCCCTATTTTACTTATCAATGCAGACTGTAAGGTCCTTTCTGCTATCTCATCTCGAGGAGTGGGCACGCATGTACCATCCGTTGTTTCAATTTTAGACTGGCTTCAGGAAGGGCCACTCTAACAACATTAATGGGCTGGCCCTTAAATGCGTGCAAGAAGCGGCGTGGACGACATCAGGGGGTTGCACTTACATGGCCTCGATTGACCCGACTGCCGCGTTCGATGGTTTAGATCGTGGCAGACTGTGGAAAAAGCTGGCCAATTGGGGCCTGCGCTTGGGGCTCTTGAGGCTAATCAGTGGTGTCTACGAAAATTGTGGTGTCCAGGTCTGCCTAAACCAAAGGGGGGATATCTCAAAGAGAATTCTAACTTACCAGGGGGTTAGACAGGGCTGTACACTGGCCCCCTGGCTCTTCAACCAGTATTTCTCCGACCTCGCACTATCGCTAATAAAGGAAGGACTCCTTGCTCCTAAGATTGGAAAAGAAATAATTATTTGGCTTGCATACGCAGATAACCTGCTAATTTTTTAGCACACTAGGGTGGTGTTACAACAGTCTCTTACAAATTTTGAAGTATATGCTGAAGCCAAAGGTTTAATAATTAATCTTAATAAAACTAAAATCTTATCCTTCAGGAAAGCAAGGGCAAAGACCTCGGGGTTCATTGGTAAGTTGGGTGGGACTCCCTTGTAACTTGCTGTGTCAGTGTGATACCTGGCATTCAACTTTTCAGCCCATCAGGGGTCTAAAGTAATTACTGAGCCCATTATACATAAGTCTAAATTGTAGGAGGCTAAGGTGTTTAAGATTGATAGAAGGTTTGGGAAATTTTCCCTGAAACCTGCTTTGATCTTTTCCGAAAGCAAAATAATTCATAAATTAACATATGGCCTTGAACTACAACCCGAGAAAGTAAGAGGAATATTGAACCGAATAGAGGGCTGCATTTGGAGAAGAATTTTGGGCGTCCCGAATGCGATTCCTATTTCTGCAATCAGGTTCGAATTGGGGATACTCTCGATGTGGGCACGGGTACAGTGGGCCTGTATCTCTACTCAAAAATTAAAACTGCAATGCCAAATACGCTGTACAATCTGATGGCTAGAAACCTAGATTTTTCACAGACGCTGATCTATTTGAAGGATAGGTCAGAAGCCATCCTCAATGAGATTGGAACGTTCGTGGAGATCTTGATCTCAAATCCCATGAATGTTAAACAAGCCTTATTCAATCTGGATTGGTGTTAGACTATTGATGACTTTCACTCTTACCCCTCCTTACTCCACTTGAATCATGAACACAGAACCCGAGGTTTGCCTACGAAGGTTACTCTGCAATTTCCAGGTAGATCTTACAGAGGCACTATTCTTAGGGGCATATGGAATGTCTTACCTACTAGGGAAATTTTGGCAAGGAGATTGCTAATCCCGTTGGGTGAAGCTAACTGTAGGTTCTGTTCGGCCAATTTGGAAACTATAAAACATTTGGTTATGGAGTGTGTGTCACTAAAGCCATTGAGGGTAAAATCTTTGGAGCCCCTTAACGTGAATTCTATTCAGTACCATAAAGAGCGGGCATGGAAACGGTGCCTTAATATCCAGACCATCCATGAGGGTTTTGTAACGCTCACCTGATTTCCACGGAGGCGCTGGGCTGGACTGAGCGGTCGCCGTGTCTTCTAGTGCGACTCGTAGATCTCGGCCTTCCCCTAGGGCTGGTCCCCTTCTTACGATGTACCGGACGTGTAGAGTGAGGTGTCTGCAGACGGAAGAACAAGGATTTAGGAACTGGATTGACTTCTCCTTCCTCAGTCCTCTTATTCGAACCAAGGGCGTGGCTTGCTCACCTTAGATATATTAAGGCCGGGCTCTCCATCCTGCGTCTCTGCAGGGGCGCAAGTACCAGTTACTTCACTGGTTCACTGGCAATCCTCTTGATTGCAGAGGTTGATGTTGGAAGATACCGCCATTTACCGCACGAGCGGTTTCTTGATAGTTATTGGAGCACCCTTAATTTAGTCCCTTGCTCAGTCTCAGGGTGTCAAGATTGAAATTGTAGAGGAATGATGCGGCGAGCAGGTGAGTAGGAAAGATGACCGGTTGCTGTCACCCTTTCTAATGTCTCTCTTTGTCCTGCAGGATTAGGTGCAATGGACGCTGATGAATAAGTGCCCAGGATCGTGCAAGCGCGTATGTACGAAGATGATGAAGCGCGGTGCACGTAAGTAAAATGACTGCTGTTTGTTTCAAAAGCACGCCTTAATGTCTCTTTTGTCCTTGCAGATCGTGGATGCAGAGAGCGTTGCTAGATAGATGCCGGCGAACGTGCGAGCGCGTAAGTAGAAAGTTTATGGTTGGTTTAGAATGCGCCTTAAAATGTCTCCCTTTGTTTTGCAGATGCCGGCATGCAGCGCTTCTTGAAGTTCAGAACGTGCGGAGAGCAGGTAAGCAATTCAAGAGTGCAATGCTTAATCAAGTCCTTTTCTTTGCAGATGTCGATGGGGAACCGAAGAAAGCGGCGGAAGGCTTTGGAAGATGCCGCCGTATTTGGTAAGTAAGAGCGCTGCTCTCGAATTGAATTCTGCTAACCTGTTGTTTTGTCTTGGCAGATGCAGCTGAGGATCGGATCTCTAGCAGGTAAGGAATTTGTTTTCACAGGAACTGGAGCTGAAGAATCTCAGGAAGACTGGAGCTGACACGGTGAGCGTCCTGCTGCAGATGCAGAATAACG
Source organism: Ambystoma mexicanum (assembly GCF_040938575.1). NCBI lineage: Eukaryota > Metazoa > Chordata > Amphibia > Caudata > Ambystomatidae > Ambystoma > Ambystoma mexicanum. The sequence goes on along the minus strand of NC_090939.1, from coordinate 80,680,943 downwards.
CGAAGCACGTTTCATTAATCGGGTGTGGTTTAAATAGCCTTCTGTAGTGCTTAGGCGTCTTCTTCCACAGCCTCGCCCAGGTAAGAAAAGAGTTCCTGTGTTCTGATTCCAGGGTGTGGCTCCTGCCCCACCCAGACAGGAAAAGTAGTTCCAGGCAGAGAAGGATCAGAAGACCTTAGAGCTGGTAAGTAAGCAGCATGGTCTGCTGCAGGTAGGTCCACCCAAGCACTCTTAAGCATTATGAGCCCGGCGCTTCCAGCGCCGGGACCGGTCATCTTTATGAGCCTGGTGCCACTGGCGCCAGGACAAGGTCCAAAAGGTCCCGATAGGGACTGGCTGGTACCCAGGATCAAGGTTATGGGCCTGCTTCCAAGGATGTGAGGCAAGTCCTGACCCCTTGGAAGCAGGGATCATGACAGGTTTAGTTTTATCAGGTTTTATTAAAGCTTGAATCTGTAGTATGTAGCTACTGCTATTCATTGTTTTCTTTCTTAAAGTTTTACTGTGTATGGATTATGTTATAAGAACTAGATATATGTTTTTACTTGATTTTCATTCTTTAAGAGATTTATTTCTATGTAGGCATATGAGGAAAAAGAGTGCCTTTACTGTTTATTTTGTATCTTTTAACAATACTATTATTAATGTTGATGTTGAACTGGATTTTTTTATGTTATGTTTTTGGATTTTACTATATGTTTCTTGCTGTTTTGTAAAGGTTTAAATAAACCAAATACAAATAAAACATGTTTTTTTTGTAAAATAAATTCAGCAATTCCATGCTTGGTATCTTGCAAAAGATTGCCCCGGAACCTGTGGAATTCATTAATAATCCTTTGACAACTAAGAAGGAATTGTATGCGGTTGATTGGTGGAGGACTATACAGCTTCTGAGTTCCTACAAATTGCATAACAAGTATGCTTTGGCGATTATGAGAGAAGAAATCAGCTTTCGAGATATATATATCAATTCCTATGTAATTGGTCAAGATCTGTATATATGCGGCTTAAATGTAATCAATTGCTGACGCTTGATTGCAAAGGACCAAGACTGGCACTCTCTCCCCTAGAATGTACATGCAGGTTGTGCTTTAACAAGGAGGAATTGGAAACATTTAAACACCTTACTCTGTTTTGCCCTATAACTTGACTTTCAAGACATCAACATTGTGATACTCATCTATAATGAGTATGTGTATGCTGAGATGTCACTGTGTTCCGACTACTGGTGGGCCGCAGAGTTACATTACTTTTAGCGCTGTATAGATTCTTGATTGTGCTTTTTGATTTACTTCATGAACAGCTTTGATTGTACATACGTTTTAGATACGTATTTTATTTCCTAATTGCTCCTAATATTGTTATGTTTGTTTCATATCAGGAATTACAAAATATATCTGATGTTTGATTTATCATTGTATCATTTTATATAAATGTGAAAGGTTTACAAAAGACTATATAAATAAATATGCTATAAATAAGCTACTGATGGTTCTCTAAAAGAAGGACTCCCTCGGACAACCTACCTGTTGCTATTCTGTATAAGAAACTGGGAAAAGCCTTGCACCCAACTCTAAGATTTGTTTTCTTCCACGCCCACTCTCTCCTCTCTTGTATTCCTCTCCGTATACTCACTGACTCCAATCCTCTCGCCTTTCCTCGCACTTTATTGCCTGTCCTTCTGGTTTCTCTCATGCAATCTAGTTGTCCCTTCCACCCTTTGATGCTACCTCCCCTCTCACTCCACTACTCCAGAGTCCTCTTTACTGCATCTCCCCTCGTACACACCAGTATTACCTCCTAAACACAACAATTCCATCATCCACACTACTACATCTTCCTTCACACTAATTCACCCTCCACCACACTACTTCACTCATCTCACCAACTACTCAAACACCCTCATTTCACTGGTCACATTCACTCCTTACACCAAGCTATTCTACTCACAAGAATGCACTCACACTGCAAAACCACTATCACACCTGAACCCATAGCTTACCTGTTCACCAGTTACCTTCCACACTCCACCGCTCCTTTACTCCTGCTGGTGTCTTGGTCGCCCACAACCTCTGACCTCACGAGAAAAGAAATACTCACTTTTTGTTTCATATTTTGAGCTTAAATTCCCCACCCCTTCTGGGATTGGTTGGCTAATCTGGCCCTGCCCTCCCCAGCAAGGGCATGTATGTGTGGCAAACTGTTAGAAGAAGGGGGCTACGCCCTGCCCACTTTATCCACACAGATTCTCTGTGTATTAAATCTGGTGGCTTCAGAATGCCATTAATCACACCATATGGGAAAGCAGGCTCTATCTTTTTGTTTGTTTGTTGGCTGCATGTCTGCCACATACCAGGTTCACCTCCGTTTCTCTCTCCTGCTACTCCTTTGATGCGGTTTTCAGGTACTCATCAGATTTTACACATGTCCAATGAGATAAGAGGTACCTGGCAAGTACTTGCTCAAGGTATGGCATGAGCAATACAGGTTCTACATAGACACATTTCGGCATAAGTAGGGATTTTAGGACTATGGGTCTTCTCTTGAGGCTGGGCTGCTAGCTGCACTGTGCTTTCCACATTGAGGAGGGGATTCCCCCCCATTTCTTTTTACAACCTAGGGTACTGGCCTTGTAATAAAAGGGAGAACACGTAATCAAATTGGTTGTAGCAATGCAGGCCAGTCTCGCCAAGTAATAGCACTTAAATTTGCTTCAACAATGATAGGCAGTAAAAAATATGCACCCCCCAAATCCGAGGCTTGCGCTCCAGCCCACACGCAACCAACCACAAGAATTAATTCAGCATTTATACATATTCACTCGCGCACACATACCAATTTACAGCATTCATAACTCACCTGTGCACCCAACAATTCCACTCATTCACACAGGACCCCAAACATACTCATTCCTACACACACCACGCACACATTCATATACACTTTTTTCTGACCTACAGCCCCGGTCCACAATCCGCTCTGCTGCCATCAGGAAGACAGGATCCCACAAAGATTCTCTGGCACAACAGGAAGCAGGGAGAGCTTTCCGGTTCCTGCAAACGTGTGAAGGAGCTGGAGCGCTCTGTGGACTATTCCCTATGTGCTCTGAATGTGCAGGGAGGCGCAGAACCGCCTCCTGCGCACAGAGCTACACTACCCCAAGCCTGTAACCGCAATGGGCCCTGCAAGGCTGGTGAAGAAAAACGCCACCACCTTTAATTGCCCATTGGACATGGGTGCTGGCGTACACGAACTGTCAAAGGAAAGCTATGTATCCCTTTGACAGTTCAAGCTAGTTGAGGAGCGCTTCCTCAGGTGCTTGTTGCAGCCGAGGGAGGACTGTGTTTTCTCTGGGCTGGCTTGGTGGGTTGTCACTCCTTCACAGACGAGTGGAGGCAGAGGAGAAGGAGAGAGGGCATGGAGGAGGAGAGGAAAAGGACAAGCAGAGAGGAAAAAGGAGGAGGAGAGAGGAAAGGATGAAGAGGAAGTAGAAGAAGAAGAGAGGGACAGCCTTTAGAGTGTTCCCGTACTACAAAAATAATAAAAACCTTGAACTGTCTTGGAGTTGGTGTGCTCTTGTGGCCATCTCTGACAAATGTAGAAACCGTAAATATTAAATCATAAGCTGGAGAGCAAATCAGCTAAGAAAATAGCCATCCCTGAAAAGTGGATGGAAAGCCTGAGGTCCAACTGTGCTAAAGAGATGTACATCCAAAGCCTGTCAAGACGAAAGGGCAACAGTGGTAGTGGTGCCAGATGTCCTCCAAATTCCAGAGGAACAATGCAACATGCTGATCAGACTGGAGAAACCCAAGAGAAGAACACCAACAAAGAATTGCACGGAACTACAAACGCCACAGACAATGACTGCTTGGTCCCCAGAGGGCGGAGCAATTTTTGGGAAGAGAGAGGGAAGGACTGTGGCCCGCAAGTCTTAAAAACCCAGCCCTTAACACCCACAAAGTGGGCTCAGGTAAGACCTAATCCCCTGGGTTCTAATGAGATAATAAACCAAACAGAAAATGCATATTTAGTGTCAAGCCGTCCGTTTGATCCCAGGCTCAAAAATATGTCAGACTCAGAATGTTGATACTGTCTCTCCATTGGTGTCAACTAGCTAACACAAAAAAGACATCCCTGGAGGCTCTCTTAGTTGCAACAGGGGACACTTGCTATGGTTGGATGCCAACAGACGAAGATAAGGCCAACCAGATGTTATAAAGATGTTGGCCATCACCTGGTGTAGTTTACAGTCACGGGATGCCATGATCAAGAACAGTAGCTTGAATTTTTGATTTTACCGTCATATGCGCTATGGTGAAAAACCCTCAGTTTTGGAGAGCCCACAACCGGAACAGCATCCCTTTAATCATTTTTGCTGTGAGACCACACCATCATTTTTCTTTAGATATCATCTGTCACGACCTGCAAATATATGCCTAGGATGCATAGAATGGGTGTGATCATTCCCAGCACCACGAGACTGTTGTGAAACATATTCTCTCGTTTGTCCCAGTCAATACTGATCCCAATCTAAACACGTAGGAATCTGTCAGCAATCTCAACTGACAACAAGTTTGGAAAATGGGTTATCCAAAAGGATACAATCTCAGACTGCCACAAAACTGTCTCCATTGAGTTATCAAGGACCGTAGCATTGACTGCATCCTTGGCCTTGCTTTTAACAGCACGAAGATGATCCACATCATAGGACTAAGAAAGAAAAGTAATGTTGAGGCCTGGAGACCACAAAACATATGAAACGGACAAGTGAGTCAGGCTAGGGGGCAGAAATGCAGACCGAGTACCTAGAAGCACACTGAGGATATGGATCCTGAGGAAATGCAAAGGAAATTACTTCTTGAAGTTCAGAAAAAAACTCTACAGGGTTGAACAATGGTGCACTTCATGTTGAGATAAATTGAGAACATCTGCGATAATTTGGTTATCACGAGCACAGGCAGCAAGTGTCTTGCTCACTGTCCAATCCGATTTAAATGCCAAGTAAGAAAGCAACATTTCAGGAAGGATGCTGGGGATCAGCTTTGTGGATGGGTTCAAAGGGTTACATGATATATGATAGTTTATTTATATAGCCCCTATACACAATGTGTTTCAAAGCGCTTCAAGGAAAGGGAGGGAACAAGGGAAAATACAATGACATTCTTACAGGCCATGAACAGTAAGGATGTGAAATTAACTATCACACTCGGCCTGGTTGCTATCATACTAGGTCCAGGGACAATTCTGATAGAGTAAGTGCATAAAAGAAAGTAGGGGGAGGAGATAGGAAAAGGGAGAAGGGAAAGGAGGAGAGAACAGAGAGTTGGCAGTCAAAAGAGTGGAGAAGCAAGAGGGGAGAGTGAATACAATTGCAGAAGTCAGTAGTAACACAATGTTGCAAGCCAGGATACAAGATGAAGATGGGAACAGCATGATTCAGGGACAACATGAGTACAAGATGCAGAGGAAGTCCAGCATGAGAGTTGAGAAAGAGTCGTGAATCAATGAAGTCCATAAATGTAAAAATCAGCATTGGCCACAAGACGGTGATGGTGAAACCGGAATGCATCAGGACAGACTCATGAAGAAGTAGGCTTGAGGGGGGCGAGGGTGGAGTAGGGTAGAAGAATCAAGAAAAACGAGCAACACCTGTGTGCAAGAAAGGTGGGGGCACAAGGGAACATCAGGAGGGGGGGCAGAGGGGATGGGGATTGCCTGTGGGGACAGAGGGAGTAACACGGGTTGGAGTGTGCTTTGATGCTGTCTGAGCAGGGGGTCGTGCCCTTGGTCATCCTGGTCAGAACAGGTTCAAACAGAAATTGACCTTTTCTTCGTCTGCCCTTCACTTCGGACGGTGCAACATCGACTTTGAAAGTGGTACATTCCCAGAGAGGATATGGTCTTCTCACGGGGATAGGGCGTGGACCTGCTCGAGAGCCTGCCTGGTATACTTTAAAGTACTGTAACACAACAAAGGAGGGCAACGCACAACTGTGTATCATTTTGGAAGGGTAGTAGAGAGACCCATTAGGTATGGACCCAAAGCGCTGTGCAGAGTGTGGCCAAAGGAGACACAAGGTTACCTTAGAAAGACAGTAGGACAGAGAGGAAAATACTGTCTATCCCTTATCCCTTAACCTCACTCAAAAGGGTTTCAAGGAACCTTTCCCTAGGAAGCGCTGATGTGCCGCTTACAAAAAGGGGGAGATAGTAAAAGAGGTCAAAGAGAATTCTTTTTTGAATAACCGGAACAACATAAAGGTTGTTCATCTCTTGTGTCTCCTTGGTCACCATAAGTAGAGTGTCAACGTGAAAGTAAAAGTAAAAGTAAAGTTTACACCTGGGACTGAGTATCCATCTACAAAGTAACAGATCTGAGCTGTCTATTACGGGTACTATATAACTTTACTACCCCATAGACAGATCAAGATTTCCCAAGGTGGCTCTACAGATAAAAAGACCCCACACTGGAAACAGGTTTAGAACAATGTCATTCTGCTGCTGAAACCCATATTTATGATTACAGCAGGTCCCCACTATTGGGGATGTACCCGTTTTCAAGTGTAGATCAAGTGAAGACAAACATGTAGGCTACGTAATCCCTTCGAGTAAAGTGTTTTTGTAGTATAAGGGGACGTAAGGCTACGCTAAAAAGCATAAAAGGTTGTTCATGGTCATGGTAGAGTATGTTTTGGTTCTCCCCCACATCACAACCGCTGTCTACCGGTTTCAGTGGTGTATTTTAGGTGTAACCACTTTCTTCAGGACAGTCTTCTAAAAACAAGGGGGAAGGAGTCTATAATGGTGCATGGTGTTCAATCACCATATTTCTGCCAGTGGGGTTTGTTCTTTATACATTACCCCAACTTCCAGTGCCAGAATAGGAAAAAGTTCCCAGGGGAAACCTAAGGAAAAACAAAGACAACAAAGCCTTAGTAGCTCCCAAAAGACTGCCATACGCACTAAATGCTAGGAGAATGCAGGTGAAATCACTGCGTCGCCTTTCATAAAACCAGGGACAAACCTACAAGGTCAAGTATACACAAAACAGATACATGTAGAAAAAGGGGGGGGACCAACAGACAGTATGGTAATCAAGTCTGTGGTTCCCTTATGTTGTCACAGTTGAAATGAAAGAATCAAAGACATGCGTTGTTTCTCTTAAATGACCAAACCAGGGCAGTTTTCTTGAAAAAACAAGTAGATCTACAGCCTCTGGTTATTTAAATAGGAAGGTAAAGCACCACGTGTACTGACCTTCTCGCCTGCCAAGGTTATCGATTCGTTGTTGTGATAGGCAGAGACCACAAGATAGCCGAGTAATGGTGGCTGAAACAGAAAACAGCAGGCACCACTCAGAATGTGTATTCATTTTTTCGATTCTGTTTAAATCAAAAACACGCGCTCCTTAGGTTTTCAAAAGGTGGTAATAAGCGGGAGCGAAAGGGAAAAAAAGGAAAACTTCTGTCTCTATTGGGCGGAAACGCTTACTTGTTGTCCAGAAACCGCGGCTCTGCTCCTGCAAACCCCGAAACTACGGAGAAGCCATAGCCGGGTCTGTGATAAATGGACGCTACTCCAGGGACACGTGACCTCCGTCATGTGAGCGTATTCCCTTTCGCGTATGCGTCCAAGCGAGGAAACAGCTGTGCACGGTTTTTCCTTCACGTACGCGTCCAAACAAAGAAAACAAGAACAAAAGGAACGCTGTGCATGACAGTGAGTCACGCAATATGTGCGCCCTAGCACCCTTTCTTTAAAACAAAACTGCCAAAAATGGGGCCACACGCTATTTGACTTCTGGCCATGTCCACTAAATTACACTCCATCATATATGCGATTCAGCATATAAATATAACCCAAAAAAAAAGTTATTGGAGTTTTGGAGTAGGGAATAGTTTCTTACCTGTAACTCCATTTCTCCAGCATTGGTATCTTTCATGGATTCACATGCTTAGAATATTCCCCGTCGTCAGGCTGGGAATCCCCGGTACATTATATAGACCCTTTCCCGTAGGAAAACTTTTTCGACGCTTATGCGTCCTATCCACCTCGTTTTGTATCATGCGTGCCCGTACCGTCAGGACGTCATGATATAAATACAGGCCCCGCCCCCGCGCTCCCTCAGATTTCGGCCCCAAAAGTAGTGGGGGAACCGGTTTGCATGTTCAGGGGAGGCAGGCGGGCGCATGTGAATCCATGAAAGATACCAATGCTGGAAAAATGGAGTTACAGGTAAGAAACTATTCCCTTCTCCAGCATTGGATCTTTCATGGATTCACATGCTTAGAATAGATTACATAGCAGTACCACCCCCAAAGAGGAGGCGTGCATGCAAACCCATATACTTTCTTCGCAAAGCCCGTTCCCTATGATCATGTATACATTAGAAATCGTTAACATAGGAAAACGAACCACATACAGTCATAAATTCCACAGGATGCAACCCCTCAGCCGGGGCTTACCTTATTGGAATAGGTGTCGGAGCACCGGGTATCTTCGGCATGTTGCTGCGACAGGCAGTAATGGCGGGTAAAGGTGTGTGTCGCCGCCCAGGTAGCCGCCATGCAGATGTCCCCCAGAGGGACTCCGGCCCACAGTGCCGTCGACGATGCCGCTGCTCTAGTTGAATGAGCTCTTGGCCGTCGTAGAAGAGGTTTCCCTGCCCTGGAATGGCAGTACGAAATGGTAGATGACACCCATCTTGACAGTCCTTGCTTTGAAATGGCTTTTCCTCTAGCACCCAAACCATAGGCCACGAACAGCTGTCTCGTTTCTCTGAACGGTTGCGTACGATGAAGATAAAACTTGAGGGCCCTTTTTACATCCAATGTGTGTAACATGCGCTCCGCTCCCGAGCATGGCTCCGGAAAAAACGTAGGCAACACAATAGAGGAGTGTTTATGGAACACCGAAGGAGCTTTTGGTATGAACTGTGGGTTAGTGGCTAGGACTACCTTGTTCTTGAAAAATCGTAAGTATGGTGGGTCTACCATTAGAGCCTGAACTTCTGAAATACGTCGGGCTGAAGTGATGGCCACCAGGAAGGCCAATTTCCACGACAAAAACTTTAGAGACAATGATGACATTGGCTCAAAAGGCGGCTTCATAAGAGACGTTAAGACCAGATTGAGGCTCCACTCCGGCGGAAATTTCTTCTCTGGAGGGAAACTCCGAAAGAGGCCTTTAAGGAAGTGCTTAATCAGGCGGTCGCTGAACAATGGTGCCGAATGCCGTTGACGAGTAAACCTGGAAATGGCTGCCAGGTGTACTTTTATTGACGACACCGACAGGCCCTTTTGAGCTAAGAACAGCAAGTATGGAAGGAGCTGTTCCGGCTTAATCGATTGCGGGGCCAAACCTGGTTGATCCTCGCACCATTGACAGAAACTTCTCCATTTGTACGCGTATGAGGCGTTTGTGGAAGGTGCTCTTGCCGCTTGCAGGATACGCCGACAGTCCTCTGGAATCGTTAGCCGACCAAATTCGGCGAAGTCAGGAGCCAGGCCGTCAACTTGAGGCTGTCCGGGTCGTGATGCCAAACGACACCCTCCTGTCGAGACAGAAGGTCGGGGGTCTTCTGGAATCTCATCGGTTCCGCCACCGCTAAGTGTAGCAGGTCTGAAAACCACACCTGTCTGGCCCAGTACGGGGCAACCAGAATTACCCGACATGGGTATCTGAGGATCCATTGCAACGTCCTCCGGACAAGGGGAAATGGAGGGAATGCGTACAGGAATTTGTTCGTCCATGGGAAGGAGAACGCATCCCCCAGTGAGCCCTGCTGAGGCCATCTGCTTGCGTACTGGTGGCATTTTCTGTTGTTCTTCGTCGCAAACAGGTCTATGGAAGGATGTCCCCATTTCTTGAATACATGTTGTAGTTGTTGGTCGTTCAGCACCCATTCGTGAACTTCGTTCATTTCTCTGCTGAGGGCATCGGCTTCCACATTTTTCACGCCTGGCAGGTGGAACGCTAAGATTTGCATGTTGTGTTGCAGGGCCCAATGCCAGATTTTATGTGCCTCCGTCGATAGGGACCTGGAACGTGTCCCTCCTTGTTTCCTCAAGTAGAACATCGTAGTGGTGTTGTCCGTCATGACACGCACCACCGAGTCCCTCAGTTGAGGAAGAAAAGATTTCAGAGCCCATCGCACTTCTCTCAGTTCTAGCAGGTTGATATGCAGGGAGGACTCCTGCAACGACCACTGGCCTTGTACCTGTAACATATCCAGATGAGCTCCCCATCCGCTTAGCGATGCATCCGTAACCACCGTCTTTTGGAACTCTGGTTCCAGTAGAGGCATTCCTTTTGTTAGATGAGTAGACACTCTCCACCAGCAGAGTGCTTGAACTAGTTGTTTGTCGACGACCAGTCTGTCGGACCAGCGACCTCGGCTCTGCGCCCAACGGTCCGCTAGAAATTCCTGGCAAGGTCTCATAAACAGACGGCAGTTGTTTATCAACGGAATGCAGGACGACATGGTCCCTAGCAGGGACATGTACTTGCGCACTGAAACCTTGGTACCGCCTCTCCATTCCGACGCCTTGCTTTGAAGTTTCTGAATTCTTTCGCTGGATGGTCTCACCAGGCTTGTGTGTGTATGAAACTCCGCTCCTAGAAAGACCAAGGTCCTCGAAGGCTCTACGGAGGACTTGTTGAAGTTTATTGCGAAGCCCAGTTCCTGTAAGAGGGACATTGTGGCCCTTAGACTGTCTCGTGTTTGTTCCTTGGACGAACCTCTGACCAGCCAGTCGTTTAGATATGGATAGACATGGTGACCATCCTTCCTTAAATGGGCCGCTATAGGGGCCAAGCACTTGGTGAACGTCCTGGGGGAGGACTTGAGCCCGAACGGGAGGATCTTGAACTGAAAATGCTTTCTCCCGACGACGAACCTTAAATATCTCCTGTGTCGTGGGCGTATTGGGATGTGAAAATAAGCATCTTGAAGGTCTAGTGATGATAGATAATCCATGGGTTGCACCGACCTGATAACCTCTTGGAGCTTTAGCATTTTGAATTTTAGGCTCTTTAGCCACTTGTTGAGTACCCTCAGGTCGAGAATGGGCCTCCATTTGCCGTTTGGCTTCTTGACAACGAAGAACCTGGAATAAACTCCTTGTCCTTCCTGTGCCACAGGAACTCTCTCTACCGCCCCTTTTCGCAACATAAGCGCCGCCTCTTGTCGTAGGATTCGGAGGTGGGGCTGTGTCGAGACTAAAGGAGGAAGACGCTGAGGCTTGTCTTTGAATTGTAGCGCATGACCCATGCGAATCGTGTCTAGAACCCATCGATCTGTGGTGATGCATTTCCATCGGTCGAAGTGATGAGAGACTCGACCCCCCAGAACGTTCCGAAGGCCGTCATTGGTTGCTGGTTTGCTTGTTCTTCGTTGACGACGGACCCGAGCCTCGCCGCCTGGAGGCTTGATAGTCCCTGCTTCTACGTGCCGACTGGGACGCTCGTCTGAACCCTTGTGAAGAGTACGAGGGCCTGTTAAATCCACGGTCCCTCGAGGCTCCAAAGCGGGAGTTTCCACAAGCACCCCTGAAGGGGCGAAAAGAGCGAAAGTTTCTACCCGTTTGAAGGGCGCCGAGGGACCTAGCAGTATCCGTGTCTTCTTTCATCCCTTTCAACGCTTCATCAACCTTTTCGCCAAACAGGTGTTCCCCTTCGCATGGCATGTCAAGGACTTTGTACTGGACTTCAGGACGGAAAGTAGTACATTTGAGCCACGCTTGTCGACGAAGCACTACTCCATGGTTGATTTGTTTGAAGCCAGACTCTGCTAGGTCAACTGCGATATTAATAGCGTGGTTCGAGGCCTCTTCGCCATCCCGCACCAGTAACATAGCTGCTTTTCGGTGTTCGTCTGGCAGGTGTTCTAGGATAGGGGCTAGTTGGTGCCACATTTCTCTATCATATTGTGACACGATCGCTAAGGAATTGGCTGCTCTTACTGTCGTCGCTCCGAAGGCGTCCTGCCTCCTGGCCTCGCTTTCCGGTGGCGTTGAACATTTTTGCTGTACCCTGGCCTTCCTAGCCGCTGCCGCCGACACAACCGAGTCAGACAGAGGCTGTGATGTTAGACATTTTGGAGTGGACTCCGGAGCTTTAAACTTTTTCTCGATCCGTCCCTTTATGGCTGGCTCCGAGAACGGATGGCACATCGTCTTGAGACCTTCTTGCCACACGTGGTCCAGGATTGGGATGGCAAATACAGATTTTCTCCTTTGACCCATGTGGTCAAAAAGGAAACAGTCTTTCTTCTGCTCCTCAGGAATCAAGCCGAACTCGGAACAAGCTTTTCCCATCATTGCATGGAAGGCTCCCACATCATCCGGGGGAGATGGCTGTGTCTGGCTCCTCGTAGACTCTAACTCTACATCCGAATTCCATGTTGGGTCCCTCGACGGTGACAGGGAGATGTCTGACCCCGAGTCACCCAGTATAGAGTCGGACTCCGACAACTCACCCTCCTCCTGAGCTCGAGGACGATCTTTTACCACCTGGGGAGCCGATGGGTGTTAACTCGTCGAGCGAGCCGTACAAGTTTGCTCATCGACGGAAGGTACAGAAAAAAGTGACGATGACGTCCCAGGTTGGGGGAACTGCGTATCCAGCCGTTGCAGGAGCTTCTGAAGAGTATTAAGCACATCCAGAGACAAAACCGTCTGGGGGGTCAGTAACGTGGATGATATAGGTACCATACCCCCGCTCGCACTCATCGTCGTCGTCGCCGACGTGGAAGGCCGTAAGCCTAAATCCGATGGCTGCAGAACCGTGTCACCTTCTCCTTCCGCCGAGCAGGCCGTGTCTGGCTGCAGTAAGACCTCAGGGGGGATCGGGTCATAGACCTCTGGCAGCCAAGCCACAGACTGAGTCTCCGTCGACGAAGGAATCCCAACCGCTGCTGCCTGAACGGTAATAGGCATCGTCAATGACACCGAGGTCGACGAGCACGTCGTCGTCGAGCCCTTAGACTTCGTCGTCGATTTCGATGCCGACTTCCCGGCTGAAGCATCTCGACTCATGGAAGACCTGGGACGGTCCCCTGAGGAGGATTTTGACAGCGCTAGCCTCTCTGTCTTAGATGATGAGGAGGAGGAGGGCTTTTTATGTGATGAGGAAGATCCAGCATGTTTCCCCTTATGCTTGTCCTCAGTGCGAATTTCCGCTGGCCGTACCTTTTTCGATGGAGGCTCCGACTTGCTCCTGGAGGCCGTGGAGCCAACTTCCGAAGCCGGGTAGGCACCCGCTCCGTCATTAAGCCAGTCGACCAGCCTTCTTTTACGGTCCTTAAGGGTTTTTTGGGAGAAACCCTGGCATATCTCACATGTATCCGCCGTGTGGTGCGGGTGGAGACAGTAGATACAATCCATGTGGGCATCTCCTTCATAAACTTTTTTGAGGCCACATGTTGCACAGGGGCGAAATAACGCTTTTCCAGACATAATTCTCCAGAATTTGAACTTCGCCGAAGCGAAACAGAAAAAACAACCTAGTTTTCACTAGTAGTAAACACGAGGATCCCACTACTTTGAAAGACGGTTGAAATCTGAGGGAGCGCGGGGGCGGGGCCTGTATTTATATCATGACGTCCTGACGGTACGGGCACGCATGATACAAAACGAGGTGGATAGGACGCATAAGCGTCGAAAAAGTTTTCCTACGGGAAAGGGTCTATATAATGTACCGGGGATTCCCAGCCTGACGACGGGGAATATTCTAAGCATGTGAATCCATGAAAGATCCAATGCTGGAGAATTGGAGTATTGCTAGCAGAAGAACATTATGCCTACTACAGTACATGCCGCTTCCTTCATTTGCCAGCATCGGCGGCATGAGGGATAGAGATAGTACATATTGGGCATTCATTTATATATATATATATATATATATATATAGCTTCACCACCCTTGCTAGGGTGCACATATTGCGTGACTCACTGTCATGCAAAGCCTTCCTTTTGTTCTTGTTTCTCTTTGTTTGGATGCGTACGCGAAGGAAAAACCATGCACAGATGTTTCCTCGCTCGGACGCATACGCGAAAGGGAATACGCACATGTGACGGAGGTCACGTGTCCCTGGAGTAGCATCCATTTATCACAGACCCGGCTATGGCTTCTCCATAGTTTCGGGGTTTGCAGGAGCGGAGCCGCGGTTTCTGGACAACAAGTAAGCGTTTCCACCCAATAGAGACAGAAGTTTTCCTTTTTTTCCCTTTCGCTCCCGCTTATTACCACCTTTTGAAAACCTAAGGAGCGCATGTTTTTGATTTAAACAGAATCGAAAAATGAATACACATTCTGAGTGGTGCCTGCTGTTTTATGTTTCAGCCACCATTACTCGGCTATCTTGTGGTCTCTGGCTATCACAACAACAAATCGATAACCTTGGCAGGCAAGAAGGTCAGTACACGTGGTGCTTTACCTTCCTATTTAAATAACCAGAGGCTGTAGATCTACTTGTTTTTTCAAGAAAACTGCCCCGTTTTGGTCATTTAAGAGAAACAACGCATGTCTTTGATTCTTTAATTTCAACTGTGACAACATAAGGGAACCACCGACTTGATTATCATACTGTCTGTTGCCCCCTACCCCCTTTTTCTACATGCATCTGTTTTGTGTATACTTGACCTTGTAGGTTTGTCCCTGGTTTTATGAAAGGCGACACAGTGATTTCACCTGCAGTCTCCTAGCATTTAGTGCGTATGGCAGTCTTTTGGGAGCTAACGCTTTGTTGTCTTTGTTTTTCCTTAGGTTTCCCCTGGGAACTTTTTCCTGTTCTGGCACTGGAAGTTGGGGTAATGTATAAAGAACAAACCCCACTGGCAGAAATATGGTGATTGAACACCATGCACCATTATAGACTTCTTCCCCCCCTTGTCTTTTGAAGACTGTCCTGAAGAAAGTGGTTACACCTGAAATACACCACTGAAACCAGTAGACAGCGGTTGTGATGTGGCGGAGAACCAAAACATACTCTACCATGACCATGAACAACCTTTTATGCTTTTTAGCGTAGCCTTACGTCCCCTTCTACTACAAAAACACTTTACTCAAAGGGATTACGTAGCCTACATGTTTGTCTTCACTTGATCTACACTTGAAAACGGGTACATCCCCAATAGTGGGGACCTGCTTTATTCATAAATATGGGTTTCAGCAGAAGAATGACATTGTTCTAAACCTGTTTCCAGTGTGGGGTCTTTTTATCTGTAGAGCCACCTTGGGAAATCTTGATCTGTCTATGGGATAGTAAAGTTATATAGTACCCGTAATAGACAGCTCAGATCTGTTACTTTGTAGATGGATACTCAGTCCCAGGTGTAAACTTTACTTTTACTTTCACGTTGACACTCTACTTATGGTGACCAAGGCACACAAGAGTTGAAGAACCTTTATGTTGTTCCGGTTATTCAAAGATGAATTCTCTTTGACCTCTTTTACTATCTCCCCCTTTTTGTAAGCGGCACATCAGCGCTTCCTAGGGAAAGGTTCCTTGAAACCCTTTTGAGTGAGGTTAAGGGATAAGGGATAGACAGTATTTTCCTCTCTGTCCTACTGCCTTTCTAAGGTAACCTTGTGTCTCCTTTGGCCACACTTTGCACAGCGCTTTGGGTCCATACCTAATGGGTCTCTCTACTGCCCTTCCAAAATGATACACAGTTGTGTGTTGCCCTCCTTTGTTGTGTTACAATACTAGTCTGTTAGGGCTTCACCTTGCTTACTGCACTTATAGTGCCCTTTATGGTTTATAACTATACTTTAAAGTACACAAATGTTACATCGATATGGGTAAGTAATGAAGTTAAGACAACAGTGTGCCCTTCTTTGCAGTTTGTTGAATAGAACCCTGTGCCCAGACACCATGAGTTATTGTTATTTAGCATTTATATAGCGCCCTATATATAATTGGTATAGTATGATATCAAATCACTTGTGGGCTGAACGCCCTTTGGAACGGCAGTCCAAGTCAATCGAGGGAGCAGGATAGAAAACAGTGCTTGGGTGCACTCAATATGTGTGTAGCCAGTGTGATTGCGTGATGATGGCTGCATACTAACACTAGGTGCGGTGGTAGTGAGAGATCAGTCGAATATGTGCAGTCAGGTGGTTGGTCTCCGAGACTGCATTCTGGTGGCATTAGGCCTGTATGGGACTTTTATGTGTGCAGCTAGGCCGATTTTATTGTGGGATATAGCTGCGTTCTAAAAGTATGTTGAGGTGTTCATGGAGTATTGTTTGTATGTGAGCAACTAGGCCGAAATTCATCGAGGGGTATAGCTGCGCTCTATTGAGTGTTGGTGTAAAGCAGAGAGTGAGAATAGTGTTAGGAAAGGTGAGTGGATGTTTTATTCTTTTTTCAATGTGACTTTTAATTGGAATTTGTAAATAACAAAAGCTTCATCATTCTTTACGACATGCTGTTGAAGTGTAACATGACAAAAATCAGCATAACCTCAACTGAGGTGAATGAGAACACGAAGAGAAAAAGCAAAAGAAAAAGAAAAAAAGAGAAGGGGGGGGGGTGGTCCAGGGGAGGGGTCGCTGCAGTCTCGGGTCAGTGTTACAGGGCACAAATTCAGTGATTGCGATGGGTTGGACAGCCGTGTTCACAGGTCAGGGGGCAACTAGTCTATCAGTCCATCTTCGTCAGCCAACGGAGAGATGATGGCTGTCTGGCCACTCCTGGAAATCTCTTCACAAAATCTAAGAATGGAACCCAGGTGCTGTGGAACTTGTTTCTGTTGCCAAGGCAGCTGCAGCAATATCCTAGCACTTTACCCACCACACAGGGAACGTTGGGCCCTCCGAAGTTTCCATAGCTTGGCGATTGAGATTTTGGCTGCAGTCAGTAGGTGCGTGCAGAGATCTGCCAGATTGCCAGTCATCGGGAACTGTCCTTCTCCCGTATCTCTCAGTAGGACAATCCCCAGATCTCACAGGCCTGTGATATGTCGGATCTGCTCCAAGACCTCCCTCCAGAACCTACCCGCTTTTCGGGCATGACCAGAGGAGGTGGAACGGCGTTCCTGTGTCCGCGCAGCCTCTCCAGCAGTGCGGCAGTATGGTGGGGTTGTATTTGTGTAGGATTTCCGGTGTCATGTACCACCTACAACAGACCCTAATGACTCCCTCTTTATTCGTTCCCACATTTGGAAGTCTTGTGGGTTCTTGTCCAAATGCGCTCCCAGCTGGCCCGGTCTAGTTCTCGGCCTAGATCCCTCTCCCACAGTTTCATGTAGGGCTCCTTGGATTCGGGGTCTGCCCTGTCCAACAGCCTGTACAGGGTCGAGATCTTCCCCCTGGGGTTGTTGCCGCTAGTGTGCGTTCCAGTTCTCTGTGTCCATGTGCCCTCATCGAGTCGTGTGAAAGCCAATGTCGGAGTTGGCCGTAGCAAAACCTCTCGCCCTCCGGCACCTGGAATTTCCTTTTGCAGTCCTCAGAAGTCAGTAGGGTGCCCCCTTCATAGAAGTCCGCCACGTGCTTCAGGCCTTTCGCCTTCCATTTGGAGAAGGCGTTTTTCCCTTGTCCTGGGGTGAAGTCCGGGTTCTCCCAGACCTGAGAGAGCGGGGCCCACCGTGCTCCTGCAGTTCCTCCTCCTGGCCGCCTGCTTCCAGCTGTTTACCGCGTTCCTAGTGGTCGTGAGGGGTCCGGTGTTTGGGGGATACTTGGGCCATGTGATGTGTGGGAGGGATTCCAGTGGGTATTGGGCTCCAGTCCTCCTCCAGCTTCAGCCAGCAGGGTTTGTCGATACCCGGTTGCCACACAAATGCCGCCGAGAGCTGGGCAGCCAAGCAGTACCTTTCGACCTCGTGGATTCCAGGCATCTGGACCCGGGGCTCCTGAGCAAGACTTTGCTGGTCACCCAGGGTTTCTTGTACCCACCATATGAATTTTAGCATATTTGCTTGTTTCTGCTTGGCTTTTTTGGGAATTGCTACTGGGAGGGCTTGGCAGTGGTAGAGCAGTCTGGGAACCAAGTTAATTTTAAGTGCTGTGATCCTCCCTAACCAGGATATCTCTTGATCTTGCCAGCGGGACATGTCCAACTGTAGGTCCTTCAGCAGGGGCAGGAAGTTTAGTTTGTAGGTGCGTTCTGCTAGATTAGGTAGGCGGATGCCTAGGTAGTTTAGGTGGGATCTGGCCCATGGGATCGGGAGACTGGTCGATAGGGAGCACAGCGTTGCTTTCGGAATGTTGATGCCCAGTGCGATGAACGTCGTGAGGTTTATCGAGAACCCGAAGGCTGCTTTGAATATATTCAGCTCTTCCCATAGCGCTGCTAGGGATGTGCCTGGATGCGATAGTGTCAGCAGCACGTCGTCGGCATATAGGGCTGCTTTATAGGTGTCGTTCTTGAGCTTAAGTCCCTGGAATATGGGTCTCTGTCAGATCCTGGAAGCGAATGGCTCCATTGACAGGGCAAAGATGAGAGGCGACAGGAGGCAGCCTTGGCGAGTGCCTCTGGTGATCTCGATTCTGGGGGAGATGGCATAATTGATTCTCAGGTTTGTAGTAGGGTGCTGGTAGTTTCCCATCATCCATTTCAGGAATTTCGGGCCTACCCCGTAGTGTCGCAGTGTCTCCCTCATATAACCACAGTCCAGCATGTCAAACGCCTTATGTGCATCGAGCGACACCACCACTAGTTCCCCTCCAGTTCCGTTGGCAGTCTCTATGATGTTAGGGTGTGTCTGATGTTGTCCAAGGCGTTGTGGCCGGGGATGAAGCCTGTTTGGTCCGATTGGATGAGATCCGGGAGGAGACTGACCAGCCTGTGTGCTAATAGCTGCAAGAAGATTTTGGAATCCACATTCATCAGGGCGATGGGACGGTATGAGGAGCAGAGTTCTGGGTTTGCTCCGGGTTTCCGGATCAGGGCTGTGACAAATTCCTCCATGGAAGGGGTGGTAGAGCCCATTTCCAGGAAAGTGTTGAAGAGTGAGGCCAGGTGGGGGGGCCAGGATATGGTTATATTTCTTGTAGAATGGTGCAGGCAGTCCATCGGGGCCAGGTGCTGTGTTGTTCATTCAGTGGATCACTTCCGACACCTCCTCCGGAGATATAGGATCTTCCAGGGTGTCAATCTGCGGATGGCGGGGCAGTCTTGGGACCGTTCGCAGGTAAGTGGCGTGTGCTACCGCTTCTGTAGGACTCCCTGACATCAAGTTCCTATGGTGCTCGGTCATGATGGTCAGCTTTTCGGGGTCCGAGCAACGAAGTATCCCATCTCTGTCCCGTAGGACTGTGATGTTGTTTCTGTTTTGTACTTTCTTGAGCTTGTGGATGAGCAGGTGGTTGGCTTTGTTGCTGTTCAGATAGTAATACTGCTTCATATATGTTAAAGCTCGCGCTGTTCGGTCTGCCAGGTGCATTTCCAGGACTACTTTAGCTTTGCGTAGCTCATTCCATGACCTTGTCCATTGGCGTTTTTTGTGGTTTGCTTCTTTCTGTGTCACCTCTGTTTCCAGTTCCTCTAATCTAAGCTGGTGTCTGCGCCTGTGTGCCGCTGAGCAGTTCATGGCGACACCTCAAATCATTTGCTTCATGGCGTCCCACACCACAGCCTCCATGGGTCCCTTGGCCACATTCTCTGTGAAACAGTTGATTAGAGCTTCCGACAGTTCCTGACTGTCTGCTATGTACGCAAGAAGATAGTTCTGCAGCTTCCAGGCCCTTTGTTGCAGTGTTGGCAGGCACTCTGTCTGGAGCTGTGCTTTAACTGGGGCATGGTCAGAGATTACCCTTAGTCCTATGTGGATGTCTACAATGCAGGGGAACAGCACACTTGAAACGAGTAGGAGGTCTATTCTGGGGAGATCCCCGTGGACATGCGAGAAGAAGGTGTAGTCACAGGCTTTAACATATGCCAGCCTCCAGGCGTCAATCGTTTCCGTCTCTCCCAGGAATTCCGCGAGCCCCAGTGCCTTCGAGAAGTCTGTTCCGGTGGGAGGTAGGGTTTTGTCGATGGTTGGGTCCGGGGTTTGGTTTAAGCCGCCTCCGATCAACAGTTTGCCTTCGTGAAGGATGTTATTACTGGGAGGATCCTACGTAGGAAGCTCTCCTGGGCGTCGTTTGGGCAATAAATCGCTATGATGGTTATTGGGAGTTAAACCATGAGGCCCTTGATCAGCAGGAACCTTCCCTCGGGGTCCCGCTTGACTGTGGCCTTTGACAGAACCGCTGATTGGCTGAGCAGGACCACCACACCTCTTCCCTTCTGTCCAGAGGATGCAAAGTATCTTTTAGGGAATCTTTGGTATTTGACTCGTTGCTCATCCGAGGCCAAGATGGGTTTCCTGTAGGCAGACAATATCTGCCTCCAGTTGGCCAGGCAGTGTTCCACGGACTTCCGTTTCCTAAGGGAGTTTAGGCCCTGGACATTCCAGGTGATCATGGTTAGATTTTTGGTGGGTGACCCCATTTCGGAATGATCGGGTTGCGGATGATGGGTGCTGCTGTGCTCCACTTTCCACCTGCCTGTGTGGGTGGCTGTCGGTTGGGTTGGGCCCTGTATTGGTAGTTTGCACCCCTTTCAGTGTCCCCCCCTCCTGCCCCCCTACTTTTGGAGTGCTGTCTTGCTTCGAGGGTTCGATGCTTGGCCAGTGGTTATGGCTGGCGTCTGGTTCTTCGGGTGATGCTTGTCGGATCCATGAGTCCAGAGCACCGGTACCACCCTGCCTTAGCCATCGTTGCTCGGGCATTTGCTTTTGAGTGAGGGGCCCCTGATTCTCCGACGTCGCCTCTCAACTCGCGACCAGGACATGTTAGAGTCCTGCGTGTCTTCCTGTTCTGAGGGTGCGTCCTCGTTGTTGGTTCTTTCCACTGTGTCCGGGTGCAGCAGTCTTTCCGCCTCGTGCAATTTGCTTCTGTGGCGGACACTCCCGTTCCAGGAGAAGATCAGGGATGTGGGGAAGTCCCAGTGGTACGATATGCCCTTCTCCCTCAGCCATACCGTGACTGGTTTCAGTGCTTTCCTTTTCAGAAGTGTGACGGAGGCAAGATCGTTGTATAGGGAGATGGAGTCCTCTCTGAACAATTTTCGCGGGGAGCTTCTGGCCTCCAGCATGATTTCTTCCTTGACTTTGAAATAGTGTAGTCTTGCAAGGACGTCCGGCGGGGCCGAGGAGTTGGATCTAACTCTAGGTTCTGTGGACCCTGTCAAGCACCAGGGGGGCATCGTCCGGCAGGGTTAGGATGAAGCAGAAGAGGTTGCTCACGTAACGCTCCAGGTCCGCCTCCGGGATGGATGTGGGGGATCCCTCTCAGGCATATGTTATTGTGGCAGGAGCGGTTCTCCGAGTGCTCCTGCTTGAGTTCAAGCGCTTCGCACCGGGCTTCTAACGTGTTCAGCCTGTCCGCCCCTTCTCGATTTTGCAGCTATGCTCGCACAGGGTGGTTCCACCTCCGTTCTTGTCTCAAGCTCCCCCACTCTCGCCTCCAGTACTGTGATAGTACTCTTTGCCTCCTCGGTGCCCTTCTGGAACTCTTTAGTTGGTGCCGCTAGGAGGTCCTGAAGGACCGATTTCGTGACCCCCCCCCCCCTTCAGTTGGGGCCTCCCGGAGTGGCTCCATGTGCGTGCTCTTGGCATTTGTTTCCCCTGGTTCCAGACGGTCCCCTCTCCTGTGCCTCTCTGTTGCAGGGGTGGATAGTAGAGTTGCAATGTCTGCTTGCTTAGTTAATTTTTTGGACATGATGAGTTTAGGTCCGTGTCAGGCTGGGTGAAGTATGCTGGAGTTGCAGAGTGGAGACTTGGGCGGATGTTCAATCCCAAGCCTGAGGACAGGAGGAGCTGTGACCAATTGTGCCTGACCGCTTTTAGTGGAGCACAGCCCCGGCGGGGAACCACAGATTTCGGGAGGCCGTTCTCCGCCAAAGACTCCCTGAATATGTGCCTTGCTCCTTCTCGTGGTGCCGGTGCAAGTGCCCTGGGACTGGGGGCCAGGGGCATAAGTCATGGATCCCGGGCTCATGGTCACTCCAGCGTGTCAGGGGATCTGTGACCCACCTGTGGGGATGTGTGTTGATGGTTCCTGGCTCCACCAGGGAGTGGTTGATTGGGTCCCCCCCCCCATGGGTCTGTTCGGGTGCGTAGGCCCGCACAAGTGGGCTGGTTTCTCCAGGGGACGGCCGGGATATCTTTCTCCTGGCTGTCGTAGTCTATGCCGCTGCCCGGCGGGTGCCGAGTGTGGCAGCTGGTGGGTGGTTTGCCCGCATCGGAGTGCCTCTGAAGTGGGGTTACCTCTGGCTAATTTGTTGACTGAGTGGCGTTGTGGCCCAGCTCCCAGGTCTATATCTGAAGGGAGGCCCGGGGTTTGCTGGTGGTTGGCCGCTTTGAGGCCCAGAGTTTACTGGTGGTGTCCGAAACCTCTGTAAATGTGAGGGTGCCTTGTGGAGACGCAGGCCGCTTGCGTTGTGGCCCTCCCCCTCCCCCTGGCTGTCCGACTCTGTCCCGGCAGCAGCCTCCTCTCCCTCAATGTTCTATGTGTTCGAGCCCTTTGCCCCCGTTTAGGTGGGGGGGCAGCGCTGTGGGGAGGCTCGGGCTGTGTGTGTTGTTGAGCAGCTCCGGGGCCTGGCTTTGTTCTGCCTGGCTTTGATCTGGCAGTAGGTGTCAGTGCGAGAGAGGTGGGTGGGCCCGCCAGACGGGCCATGGTTTTCCATACGGCGAGGGCTTTGGAGACGCCGTGATGGGTCACCACAAGAATCCGCTGTGGTTACTTTCGCGGTGGGGGCTCCGGTGCCCCTATAGCCTTCAGCCGGCCAAAGTCTGCTCCCCCCACCGAGGAAGGATTTCTGCGCGGGGGCATGGGCAGCACGTGATGTTGGGCCGTTCGCTGCCTGGCTTTGTCCCAGTGTAGGGAGGTGACGGGAGCTCATCTGGAGACAGTGCGCTGCTGCAGGTTGCCCCCTTTCACCTCCTGCGGCGTGGCTTGCTTTCCGGAGCACTGTTGCTGGTCTGAGAGTCGTGCTGCATTGGGACTCCTTGTGGTACCCCTGCTCACCTAGTCCAGGGGAGCTCCAGGTCTGCCCAGGCCTGCAGGCTCCTCGACAATGTATTGGGGCTGGACCGGCTCAGCTGCCTTCTGGGGGCCGATTGGGCAGATCACTGGCTTCGATAGGGTTCCTCATTCGGGGTTGCAAACAGCTGATCCCCACCGCCGCACAAGAGCTGCTTCCCCGCTTTTCCCCGCCTGGGGACTGCCTGCGCCACGGTGCGCCCAGCTGCTGTCAGGCTCGTAGTGTGGTGGCATCCACCATTTTGGGCTATCGCTACACCCAGCTCTGATTAAGGCTCGGCAAACCCCAAGTTCTAGGCTTCGTAGTAAGATTTAGATTCTTGTCTGCCGCATCGCTTTGGCTGTCAAACGCACTGTCGGAATATGTTAAAAACACACTTTCACCGGAGCATTTCGGATGGATGCATGGCGTCAGCCGGGAGCTCTTACGGAGCTGTACCGACCGCCATGGCACCAACCCATGCCCCTTGTGGATAGTTTATTCTTACAAGCCCACTGTTCCAGTATTACAATCTGGATGAGCTGGTAGTGGTCGTCCTCCTTTTCGCAGCGGTACACTGAGGTAGATTCACAGCTAGGAGCAGAGTAAGATATGTTTTCTCGGTCAGTGGGTCATTATTCTTTGGCTCAGCTCTATGAATCTTAGGGGCCCGGTTTCGGGTCACCTGTTGTGGTTTATAGTGGGTTGCAGGTAGGCCTAGGCAGGATATTTGGTTATAGGACAAGGGGTCTCTCACACCAACGTCGTAACATCGAGGCAGTGACGCTAGAGGATAGGCTGCACAGAGGCATTGTATAGTCTGTGTGTTTTAGCGCATAGGTGGGATTGTATTTTAGGTAAGTATTTGGGGCAGGGTATTGAGAGAAAGGGTATTATCAACCTGATGGCGCAAGAGGCTGCTAGGCCTGAGTAGTAGACTCGGGAAGAGGATAGTCAGCAGCTGTCCATCTTAGAGCCAGCAGGACGCTAAGGTTGCCATCTGTGGTATCCATTTCCCAAGTCTGTCTTGATGACTTATTGCTCATTTTCTGTGGTCTCTTCGCTCGGCATCTCCCGAACAGTTGTCTGCAGGCTGCAATTATTTTCCAATGTAATGTCATTGAAGTCATGGTCCATGACGATGTTGGGTTTCATCGGCCCTAGATGGTCCTAATCGCGTTTATGGAAAGAGCCAAGTTTTTAGAGTTTGCAGAAGGCCATGTAGTCTTGGTTGTGTCGAATATGCAGAGGGAGTCAGTTCCACAGAGTTGGAGCCAAGGTTGAGAAGGCGGACCCTCCAATCGTAGTTGAATTGGAGGCCGGAATCACTAGTAAGAGGACAGTGCTTGATCTTAGGGTGCGTGATGGGTGGTAGGGTTAAATCTTCTCTTGTAGGTATGCTGGACTGGTCTTGTGCACTGCTCGGTGGGTGATGCATAGTATTTTGAAAGTGGCCGTTCATCCCAGACAGAACCAGTGAAGAGTGCAGAGCGAGGGCGATGTGATCTCTGTGTCCCAGAGCAAGGAGGAGTTGGGCGCCAGCTTTTTGGGCTCTTTGGAGTTTGTTAAATTGTTATGCTGGTGCACCCAGGCACAAGGAGTTGGCATAATCCAGTCTCGACATAACAATGGACAAAATAGCGGCGAGTCTGTTAGGATAGGTGAGGTAAGGTAAAATGCGTCTTAGCAGTTTGAGGTGGTAGTGACAGGATTTTGATACATTATTGATCTGACGGAAGAGGGTTAGGCCCGAGTCCATAATGCAGCGAAGGTTTTTGACTATTTCGGAGGGAGGATACCAAGGGAGGGGGGAGGGCATGGAGTGGATGCAGAAGAAGGGCAGTATTGCTGCACGCCATGATCTCAGTTTTATCTGGGTTCAGAAGGAGGTGGTTTTTTTGTCATCCATCGGTCGATATCTCAGAGACAAGCTTCAAGGTCGAGACGTGGGTTGGAGCTTGTTTTGTGAATTCTTAGGATAATTTGCGTATCGTCAGCGTAGTTGTAGCAGGTGAGGTTGTGCGTGGGGATAGTTCCTGGTAAAGGGGTCAGATAGAGGTTGAAAATGAGAGCGGAGAGGCAGGCACCTTGGGGTACTCCAGTGTTCACGGTGCGAGCGGTTGAGACAAAAGGGGAGAGGAAAGCCATTTGTTTCCTGTTGCTGAGGAAGGAGACAATCCATTTGAGTCCCGAGCATCGGATTCCTAGGGAGTGGAGACAGTCAAGGAGGATAGAATGGTTAACTGTGTCAAATGCTGCTGACAGATCAAGGAGAATCAGCTTTGCCCAACCCTGCCGAGACCTTGAGATCATCCCAGATCAAGATCAGGGTGGTTTCTGTTCCATGGCACGGTCTGAAGCCTAATTGAGCGGGGTTGAGTATTTTGTTGGATTCTGCAAAGCGGTTGAACTGAGAGTACGCAGCGCAGTCAATGAGTTTCGCCAGAAATCGGGTGTTGGAGATCAGCCTGTAATTCTTAGGGTCAAGGGGGTCGGGAGATGCCTTTTACAGAAGCGGTTTGACATGTGCTATTTTAAAGGCCTCTGGAAAGATGCCAGAGGTGAGGGAGTCATTTAGTATGGACCTTGCTTGTTCTCCTGCACAAGTGGAGGAGAATATTTCTTTCAGAAGAGAGGTGGGACAGGGGTCAAGGGGGAATCCAGAGGGTCTGCTGTCGGAGAGTAAATCTAGGAACTCGTATCTCGACACAGGGTTTAACGATGGCATTGCAGTAGTTGGGGCAATGGAATTAGGAGGGGCAGGAGGTGACGGTGGAGTTTGACATTAAGGGTATCCATCCTGTCTAGTGTTGTGTTGTGTTGTAGAAATGAAGCGAGAGGGAATCGCAGAGCGTTTGCATGGACGTGGTCTGGGCAGAGGTGCAGGCGAGTTTCACAAATTCGGAGATGATCCGGTGGAGTTCTTTGCTGCTGCAACAGTTCAGGATTCTTTTATCGTCATAGGCCTGTTTGGCCTTTCGAATCTCGGATTTGTAATTACGGTGGTGGTGGGCGAATATAGATCTGCTGAGAGGTTTTGGATGTTCACCATTTGCGCTCAAGAGAGATATTTTGACTTTTGAAAGTCTTCAGGTGGGACGTGAACCATTTCAGGGATGGTCCTTAGCGAGAGGCTGCCGGGTGAGAGAGGAAGTAGTGATTCTTTAAGCCATGAGTCAAAGGATTCGACGGTTAAGGGTCTATCGGAGGTCAGCGGTGCGTGGAGACTGTAGAGCAGGGCTTCAGCTAGGTCGGGGAGTACCCTGACTTTGTTCCAGCATTTGTGTTTTGTGAGGGTAGGGAGAGCCTTGGGTGGAGGGGCTGGTGTGTGGACAGAAAAAAGGATGTCAAAGTTGTCTGTCCAGATAATCGGTATGGGATTAGATAGAGACAAGGTCATAGGAGCTGAGGACTGCATCAAGGGTGTGAAAACCAGAGTGGGTTGGACCTGTGGTATGTTGGCAGAGGTTGAGTGCCTCTAGACTGTCGACCAGGGGTTGGGTCATGGGGTTGTTGGGCACATCGAACAAGATATTGAAATCCCCCAGTAGTGTGAGAGTTGGGTGATTTACCTGAATGGTAGCTAGTGAGTCACAGAGACTGCTGGCAAAATGTCTTATCGAGGGGGTCTGTATAGGAGTAGGAAGCTGTAAGTGTTGGTGGTAGCGAGAGTTTTACTAGTAGGATTGCATGTCAGGGTTTCGGTGAGTGAGATGGAGAAATGAGGATTGTAGAGGATTGCCACTCCGCCACCTCTGGAAGGTTTGTTGTGGGAGATAAGCGAGTAGCCAGGGGAGAAAGCCTTGTGCTCGACTTGTGCAAAATCGTCTGAGAACCAAGTTCCAGTGATAAAAATGAGGTCAGGATTGTCAGAGGATCGGAGGTCAGGGATGCTGTGTGTTTCTCGCCACAGAGTGGGCACTGAAAAGGTGGCATGTGACTTCATGAGGCAAGGTTTTTTTTTTTACGCTCGTGGCTCGGAGGGATCGGTTGGATTGAGAGGCAGGGGGTAAGGTGTCGGTCGTTGCAATGGGAGGTGTGTTTAGATCAGTCTGGGTGGCTGAGGCTGACCGAGGAGTGGTGGGGGGGGGGGGGAGGTTTGTGACGCAGGTGCTCTTTGATGAGGTGGGGGCGAGTGGGTTAGGTCGGTGGGGAGCGGGAAGAGTAGGTGGGCGGTGGAAGCTATGAGAGAGACGTGGTGGGGAGGATCAGGTGGGGGCAGGGTGTGGTGAGGGGTGCATGTGTGGTGTGTGGGGTCAGACAATTTGTTTGTGGTTCAATTCTGGAGAGCGTTAGGTGTTTAGGTGTACTGGGTGAGAGGTTGAGTTCAAGGTGGTGGAGGTGGGGGGAGAGAGAGAGGAGGGGAGGGTTTGATGGCAGGGGTGGGAAAGGATGGAAGGTTTGATAAATGAAGATGTGGTGAGGTACGGAGAAGGCCGGTCACCCTTACCGGGTTTTGTGGGTTTGGCTGCATAGGAGTGGGGGGAGGGGGTGAGATTGGGTAGGAGGGCTAGAGGGGAAAGGGAATGAAGCTCTGGTTTTAGAGGGGGCAAGACCTGCTACTTTGAGAGAAGTGAAGGTTTTGAAGGGGAGGTCTGGGAACAGGGGTCGAGCAGGAGCCGGCGGTGGCAGAGAGACGGGTGTGGGGGGCTAGGTAGGAGGGTTTCGCAGGTGAAGGTGGGGGTGCCGAGCTGTGCAGAGTTTGTGGGGTGCGGTTGTCCTCGTGGGACCGCGCTGTCAAGTGGACGCTGGGTTTTCGAAGGAGTGGTGTTAAGGAGGTATGGGACTGATCTGGGGGAGTGGATGGAGTGCGTGTTGGAGGGTTGACTATGTTGGTGTGACGTGGAGCTCTACACGAGTGGGTGGGTGCTAGTGCAGGTGTCAAAGTGGGTTTGGCAGGGGGGGTGGGCTGAGGTGGGGGGGGCTGGTCCGGGGGAAGAGTTCGAGTGATCGCACCGATGATGCGATAGTTTTGGGGGTTTGCTGGTGATGTTTGGAGCACCAGAGAGCTCCTCTGGCTTGTGAGTTGGAAATTGCGTGAGGTGCATGAGTCGTTCTCAATAGATGTCTGGGGGCGGAGAGAGGACGAGAGGGCCGGATGAGCTGAAATGTGTGGGATGAGGGCATGAGGCGCGTGGTGTTTGGTGCACCAGAGCGCTCCTCTGATCTTCAAGTTAGAGGCAGAATGGAGATTAGGTGTTGGGCGAGGGGGGTCAGCAGGTGTGACATGTAGGGGCAGTTCAGTGAAAAATGTTCTCATTGAAGGCAGTAAGGGTGCAGAAGTAAGGCTCGGACACAATGTGGTATGTTTTTGGATAAAGACTTATTAATAAAAAGAGGGTTGGAAAAATCTTTCTATCCTTACAGCTAAGAGGAGTACTTGCTAGACGTAGCATTGGTGATGGTTCTGTATCGGAAGCGGCCTAATTTCAGTGCCGTTTCTCACGGCTTGACGCAGTGACCTTGTGTTCGTGAGAGAAGAGGCTCTTTCCTCTAGCTAGCACGAGAGGCGCTGAGTGACTGGGAGGATGAGAGAAGGGCTGTGCTGCCCGTTGGTGGGGACCCCCCTTGGTTGTTCGTCAGTGTTGTTACGGGCCAGCATGTTCTTAAACTGCTGGAGAAATCGAGCAGTTTGACTCGTCTCGTGCGCTGCGGTAAAAGTGAAAGTATTCTCACTTCTACGCGTATTTCTTATTGCACACAGCCAGATCCATTGAAACGCCAGTAATACCTATATATATACCCTGTGACGGAGTGACTGCGGCAGTATCGCCTTTGAACGCCGACACAGGCCAAGTGTTGGGGTGTCAGTCTGTGGGCTAACATTTGAATTCTCTCATCGGCGAGATCTTTGAAAGAGGATGTACCAGCATATGAACTGCTTCTAAGATATTATTCTCACCTGTGCGCGATCATCTTTGTGAGTAATTACATGTGAACTCGCTTCAAAGCAAACACCGGAGTCCGGTAGTAAAATCTGACTGTGAAAGCATCTGCAACAAGAATTCCTTGCATCTTCTATTACACAACTGGAATTCCGCTATAGGAACGTTCGTGGTAGAACTCTCCTTTGACCTTTATGGGACTTTCATTGTTACACGGAACTGAGTCAAGCTGACTTCTTTTGTGTTGTCAATAACTGATAAACTTTCACATTGCCACATTAGGGCGACTGCGGGTCAATTCCCTTTGAGCCCTGTATAATTGACAAGAAGGCGGCTTGCAGAATTCAAACATAGAATGTTTTGCTGAATTCCCTTGGACGCCGAATACCATGCTAACTGAGTTAAGCTGACTCTACTTGCTACTCTAATAACTGACAAATATGTACTGCCGGCAATAGTGTGACTGCGCGTGATTTACCTTTGAGCCCTAACTGATATTGAGATAACTGCTAACTGAGGAGACCTGTGCACTACAAACACACGTGGTGTATGGGAGTGACTGTGGACTTGTAGGTCTTTGAACTCTGTGGACTTGTAGTGCGCTGCTTTTCGTTTTTGCCAACTTTCAATCTGCCATATGCTGAGTTTCTCTCAAGAAACTCTCTATGGATGTAAGCATACTAGCTGCACTATTTGCACACTAGTGTGGTGTGGCGGTAACTGCGGGCAGTTGCGCCTTTGAGCCTCCCCACGACTTATTCCTATTAACAACCCTATCTTGACTACATGGTTCTTGTCATGTTACTATTGTGTCACACTGAGGTATAACCTTGTTTTGCTCTGCACTGATACAGTGTGTATACTATGGTCTTGTGCACTAACAATGCATAGGTAGCCGGGGTTTAGTTTGGGCTACTGGAATTACATGATCATAGTGCTGTTCTGTCGGTAGCACTTCTTTTATTTTTTTTTTGCAGTAAGAGTCAACTATTCGCTGATGCTGTACCCCTTGTACACTGTTGTTTCAAGGATTGTGACTGTGTAAAGAGTGACACCTTTGATGTGCAATCTTGATTAACCTTGGACATTGTTAAAAAACCGAGATCCATTCAGTGTTTCTGCTGGATATTAAATTCGTAGTATGTCCTCTGGGCTCTGCAGTGGACGATAGATGACTGAACGTCACCCCAAAGCAACAAAAATATTAGGTGGGAAGGATACTAAATCCCCAAAAAAGCACACAGTCATTAAGGATTGCAATACAGGTGATATTGGCTCCTCATTCGCATTAGGTGCTATCAAAACAGTGTCCTTGTCCTCCTAACCCTACAACCATATGCCATGAAGTTGCTTTTGCATGTGTGAAATCCTGTAATACTTAACACAATTTGCCTAGTGCACAAGCTCCACCGATTTCTCCTAAAAATCAAAAAGTGATGGTGCGGCACGCTAGGAAAAGCTTTCCGAGTATGAGAGAATGTCATTAATGTGTGCAGATGGATGACATAAGAAACACATCACAAAATGCACCATCAGGTATTTCCATTTTGGCGGCGTCCGTTTTAATTGAACTCGAAAAACGAGTTCAATTATCTGATGGGTCCTCTACTCCTGTCACTGCCCCGATTGGGCGTATCTCTATGGTACACTTGCATACTTGTGAGCAAGTGTCCCCAATAAGATCAATGCATGAGTCTTATCTAGAACAAAAATCCCAAAAACTGAACAAGATCCTACACCTAATGTTTATGAGATGAATGACGACAAACCCATAAATAATACATCTTCAGGGGGGGGGGATAAATAAGGAGAGCCGCCCTAATCTTCTTAATGGCGAACCTATCCCTCCACTTGGAGCGGTATTATCCAGTCCATCAGAGGACATGAACACACTCGAGGCATCATACCCTGTGCCATCTAGAATTCCAAACTTATTGGATAGAGGGCATAATTACACACATTATGAACTTAGAGCTTTGAAAGCATTTCAAATAGATATACTAACTAAACAAATTGGAAGGCTACATTTTTGCAGAAAACTACAAAAGCTAAGGAGGTTGTAAATCACCACTACAAAATGAGGTACACACATAGATGTATTTACTCAGAGAGTGATAACTCAAAGGAGAAACAACACGACACTCAAGTGGCTTGTCCCCCCTCCTATACCTTTCCTCAATCTTTTGCGCAAACGATAGCACACACAGGATCTGGGGAAATAATCCAAACCCTCTCACAAGCGCAATTATGCCACATGCTAACTTCCAACGCTGAGAAAATAGATTAACTTCTATTTTTTACGCAGAACAATGAGATGGAGCAAGATAGTGTTTTCTATCTCGTCATTGGTAAACCTATCTGGGGAAACTGTACATCCAGACAGCCCAACAGCATTAACAGTATTAATAGAAGCTGAAGTGAACAAAAAAACATCAGTACCCAATAAGGAACATGATGAGGAAATGCAATCTAAACCAAGGTTAGAACACTTAAAGAAAAACGCTCATACTTACGGGCAATTAAAAGGAATAACGATCGCCTAGCAGCCCAAAAAGATTTAGACACAAACAAAAAAAACAAACACAAAAATACGAATAGTGGACTAGAAACTACTAACAGAATACCTCAGCGCAAAAAGGAGTCAGTATTAGAACTGGGATCACTGTATTTTGGCCCTGGTGACCATGGTATTAACTTGGAGAAACTCTCTGCAGAGAGTGAAGCAGTCCTCCAACTGGATCATGGGGTAAAATTAAAATCTCACGTAAATGCTAAGCCTTTGGTGCAGTCGGTTAATTCTGACACTGGGTGTAGCAGTTTGCCAGCGAGAAAAACACAAAGTGGAAAATGAATTATTGTTAAAAAAAACAAGATGAATTTACTTCCACTCTGACAGTTCCCCAACAATCACAGCTATCAATGTACTACAAACCTATTGCAAATAAAAAAACTGACCTAGGAAAAGAGACAACTACTTCGCTGGGGAAAATTGTAAGATCAAATATTTAGGGCCCCAATGCAGCGGTGCTAGCTCAAGGGAATCCTGTAGGTACCTCAGCATTGAAAGGTAACGTATCTCTTAGCACATCCTCCAACTGTCCTGCCCTCCTGGGTGTTACGGCCGAGATCTTAAAGCATCAAAAAGCTTCTGAGGGAGGCCACCAGGGGGCGCACAGGCAATGGCTGCCTGATCGCATCGCTCCCGCCGGAGCCGGTCTACCAGAGGGAATTGAGCCCCCCCCTGAGACCCCCCCGGGGCCCCACCCGCATTTACTGGCCGATTGACCCCCCCGGGCACCCCCGCAGCGAAAGAACGGAGTCTGCGGACCCCGGGGAGCCCGAGATCGAGACCCGCGGGAGCCGCGGGAAAGCAAGATACGCGGCCCGCCCCGCCGCAGAACCAGCAAGGCAGTGCAGCCTTCCGGCGTTTCCCCCAGACGACACGCAGCAGAGGCGGGCGGAGCGCAAGCCAGAGACCAGCGCCGGAGGCGGGGAGCGGAGACGGGACGACGCGGTCCCAGAGAAAACCCCCGTCGGGGTTCGCCGGAGCCCCTCCTGCGCCTTCGGGCCCGGCCGCTGCAGAGGACGGGCCCCTCCTCCCCCGCCGAAGCTGAAGATCCACGGGCGGCGGGAGCGGGCCCCCATGGGGAGGCAGTGGAATCGTGCCGTGGATCGGAGGTGAGGAGGTGCGCTCGAGCGCCGGCCCCCCCCTCCTGCCACCAGCAGCTACCCGGGTGAGTGGCCCCCGCCGAGGGACGGTGGGGCGAGTGCCCGCCTGGAAGGATCCCTGTGGGGAGCAATCCTAAGTGACAGGGGGCAGGGGGACAGGAGCAGCAACCCCCCCCCCGCCGAGGGTCCCAGGGGGGAAGGAAGGGGGAAAAAAAAAAAAAAAAAAAGAAGAAGAAAGGACGGGCCCCGGCCGGCCACAGTGACCCCGAGATAGGGTGTGAGGCCCCCGCCGGACGACGGTGGGGCGTGTGCCCACCCTCAGTGAGGTGAAGCTTGCTCCCCTTCCCACGGAAGCGACTGCGGCCCGTGCCGGGGAGGCCTCTCCTCCCCCCCCCCTGAGGGGGGCGCAAAAGGCGGACCCCCCGCCCTCGGGACACACACCGGATGAGCTGGAGAGAGACCTTGCAGGGGTTCCGCTTTCAAGAAGCTAAGAGGGGCAACAACGGTTCGGGCCCCAAAAGAACCATGGCCCAGTCGGAGGATGCGGCTCCCCCCCCGTCAGCTATGGAGAGGGGCTTCGCCTCGATCCTACAAGAAATCAGGGACATGCGCTCTGACATAGCCCAAAAACTCGAGAAAATGGACCAGAGGGTGGAAAAGGTCGAAGACAGATTACTCCAGGTTGAGACCAACCAATCCTCATCAGTGACCCAAGACATACAATTTAAGGTGAGGCTGGAGGCCCTGGAAAAGAGAGAAGAGGAGAGAGCCCGACAGATGGACGATTTTGAGAATAGGGAGAGAAGGAATAACCTCAGATTTTTCGGGGTGCCGGAGTTGGAAGGAGAGACAGAGAGGGACGTCATCAGAGCAGTGCGGGACATCATCACCCTCCTATTCGCCGATGAGATGACCACAGAACCTGTATTCGACAGGGTGCATAGGGCGGGGGGCAGACCGGGGGGCCCCCGGTCGATACTGGTCAGGTTCCACTACTACTCGGAGAAAATTAAGGTGCTGGAGGAAGCCAGGAAGGCCAGAAATATCACCTACAACAATGCTCAGGTCTCAATATTCCAAGACCTTTCCGCCTACACGCTAGCCAAGCGGAGAATGTGTCGCCCGCTCACGCAGTTACTCAAGGAGAAGGGAGTGCGATACAGATGGGGCTACCCCTTCTCCCTGACTTTCGAATACATGGGTCAAAGAACCACCCTGGTTACTGAAGAGGACATCCGGGGTGCCCTGCTGGAATATGCAACGGACACGAATGACGGGAGGGGCCCGTCGGGGCCGGAGAGGGCAGGACCTAGTGGACCCGGCCCGTCGGGGGAAAGGAGGAGGCGAACCGGCGCACGAAAGTTCAGGAAAATGAATACGCCATCACCAGCTAAAGACGGGGAGAGGAGAGACCCGGATGACTAGGAAAGGGATCGCTGCACACAGGTTGGGACAGCTCAGTCAGGAGCAAGTGGGCGTACCGATTCCTACGCCCCGACGAACAGCAAGTATACGGGATGTATTGAAGGGGTGGGGCCCTGGGGGGCCCGGGGGGCTCAGGAGGAACAGCTTCCAAAACGATCGGCCAGGCCAGGGGAGCGGGCTGGTGGTTCGGCCAAAAGCCAGATATGGCGGGACAACTTGGCTGGACGCCGGGGAGGGGGGAGGGGGTCAACGCGGGAGTTTGGGGGTTTCAGTTTGGGGGGGGTCTGGGGGGCAGTTGGGGATTAGTTACAGGCCCTCCGGAAGGGGTGGGGAGGGGGGGGTGCATAGGATCCAACCAAGGGAGTATCCAAACACGGGTGGTGTAGGTGAGCCGACACGGAGAACGGAACCGCTAGATGACGGCTGAGGGTCTGCCAGCCCTGGGGGTGGGCACTCTCAATGTACGGGGCCTGAACACCCCCACGAAGAGGTCCCTGGTCACCAGAGAATTCAGAAGGACCGGCC
Source organism: Ambystoma mexicanum (assembly GCF_040938575.1). Lineage (NCBI taxonomy): Eukaryota > Metazoa > Chordata > Amphibia > Caudata > Ambystomatidae > Ambystoma > Ambystoma mexicanum. The sequence continues at coordinate 80,646,426 of NC_090939.1, read as the reverse complement.
TTGATATCCTCTTCCTGCAAGAGACTCATTGGGCAAGAGGAAAGGAACCCACGATGAGGGGGGGAGGTATAGGAGAGGTGTTCTGCGCGTCCCACAGGTCCAAGAAGAGGGGGGTGGCCATCCTGCTGGGGAGAAACGTGGGCTTTGTAAAAGAGGAAATAGTGAAAGACCCGGAAGGCCGATACCTGCTGGTGCGAGGATCCCTACAGGGCTCACCGCTCACCCTGGCGGGGATTTACGGTCCCAATGAGGGCCAGGCCCAGTTTTGGGAGCGAGTGGCGGAGAAACTCAAGCTCTTTGTCCGGGGGGGGGTTGGTAGTGGGAGGTGACTTCAACATGGTAATCGACCCCGACTTAGACAGAAGGCGTGTTGGCCCTCAACTCCCCAGGCCCACGGACGTCCACATGGCCCGGTCCTTCCGGAAGGTTAACGCAGAGTTGGGCTTGGTGGACACACTCCCCTCCCCCGGAACGGGTACTCCTTCCTACACATATTATTCGTCCACCCACTCGTCCTTTTCTAGAATTGACTACATCCTGGTGGACGAGTCCCTGCACTCGTATGTCTCAGGCCACAAAGTTGACCCCGTCCCCTGGTCGGACCACGACCTGGTTCGAACCACCATAGCAAGGGGCTGGCTAAACGACCGCAGAGGGAGATGGAGATGTAATGATTCCCTGCTGAAAGATGAGGTCCGTGCCCAAGAGGTGCTAGAGGCTATTACGGAATTCTTTGAATTTAATGACAATGGCGAGGTGGGCCCACACACCCTATGGGACGCCTTCAAGGCCACAATAAGGGGCTTTCTCATCAAAATGAGCGCCCAGGCCAAAAGAGTGAGGGAAGCCCAGGAGAAAGCCCTGAGGGGGAAAATTGCCCAACTACAACCGGTGGGGCCCCGAACGGCCCCCTTGGACCACGGTCGGCTCGAATCACTAGCCGACTATCGGCTCCAGCTGCGAGACCTCCTCTTACACAAAACGGAGCGAAGCCTCCAACTGGTCAAGCAGAAGTATTACGAAAAGGGGGACAAAGCGGATAGAATCCTAGCCTGGAAATTGAGGGAGGTCCAGAGGGAAAGAATGGTAAAGGCAGTGAGGAGTGAGGAGGGGACCATGGGCCATGACACTCCCCACATAGGAGAGGCCTTCCGGAGATATTTTGAAAAACTCTATACCTCGGAATGCGGCGGGCGGGACGAGGAGATAGAGGGGTTTCTCAACTCGGTTCGGATACCGTCCCTGTCCGGGGAGATGGCCGAGGGACTGGAGGGGCTGGTGACAGAGGAGGAGGTGGGCAATGCTATTAGCGGGATGAAGGCGGGGACCACCCCCGGGGAAGATGGCTTCACAGTGTCCTTCTATAAACGGTACCGCTCTACTCTGGCCCCACACTTAGCAAAGGTTTTCAATGCAGTATTAGAAGGGGGGACCCTCCCGGACTCCATGATGGAGGCCATAATTGTCGTCCTTCCCAAGGAAGGTAAGGACCCCACTGATTGTTCCTCATATCGCCCTATATCTCTACTAAACACTGATGTCAAGGTCCTTGCCAAAATCATTGGGAAACGGATGGAGAAGATCCTGCCGACACTGATCCATGGAGACCAGGTGGGGTTTGTAAGGGGTAGGCAAGGCTCAGACAACATCCGTAAAACCATAAACTTGATCCACCACGCCCAGAACTCCGATCTTGACGCGAGCCTCCTCTCTCTGGACTCGGAGAAAGCGTTCGACCGGGTCGAATGGCGATATATGGAGCTACTCCTGCAGAGAATGGGATTCGGTGCGCACATCAGGGGTTGGGTGATGGCTCTTTACAGAGCTCCGAAGGCCAGGGTACAAGTGAACGGCAGGCTGTCGAGCCCCTTCTCCCTCTCACGGGGCACGAGACAGGGGTGTCCACTGTCCCCCCTGTTGTATATCCTAACGATGGAACCCTTGGCCATAGCGGTGAGGTCGCTCCCGGAGATCAGAGGGATAATGAGAGGGGAGGTGGAATTTAAGCTTTCCCTGTTCGCCGATGACATCCTGGCGTACCTGGTGGACCCCGGGGCCTCCCTCCCCCCCCTCCTGTCCCTGGTGAATACATTTGGGCACTTCTCGGGGCTGAAAATTAACGCTTCCAAATCGGTCCTTCTCCCCATGCGGGTAAACGACCCAGCTCTGGACCCCGTGGGAACCTTTCACGGCATCACAGTGGGCAGGGTTTCTATTCGCTACCTGGGAGTCCTCCTCACCAGAGACCTATCCCAACTATCCCCCGCTAACTATGACCCGGCCCTGGCTAGCATTACCAGGGACCTCAGGAGGTGGAGCTCCATGATCTTGTCCTGGTACGGCCGCATGACGGCAGTAAAGATGAACGTGCTGCCGCGCCTGTTGTATCTCTTTACCTCTCTCCCATCCAACATTCCCGACCACCTCATGAGGACACTACAGAATGCGGTCCGAGAGTTTATCTGGCAGGGTAGGACCCCGAGGACTGCGAGGGCGGTCTTGACCCTGCCGAGGGAGGAGGGAGGGTTCGGCTTGCCTGACTTCCAGCTCTATTTCCGAGCCGCCCAGTTGCGAGTCCTCCTGGAGCACATGAGGGAGGGGATGCGCACCTACTGGTCTTACCTGGAGGACATGGACGCTCACCCCCTCAAGGTACGCGATCTTCTCTGGGCTCCACACAAGTTTATCCCGAACAGATTGAAATCCCATCCCACCTTGGGTGTCCTTTGGGCAGTCTGGAGGGAAGGCCCCCAGACGGCGCACCTAACGACGTGGCCATCCCCAATGTCCTCTCTCTGGGGACACCCGTTCAGATTAGGTAACAGGGGTTTTTCCAAGGCACAGGCATGGTCTGACGCGGGTCTGGAGTGGGTGGGACAACTGTTCCGGGAGGGGGAATTCCTGCCCTATGAGGACCTAAGGGACGCCATTGGGCGGGGGTCTCTTTCCGTGTTTGAGTACCTACGCTTGAAGGGAATCCTCGGTGACCAATCATGGGGAGAGAACTTGAGGAGGCAGTTGACCCCCTTTGAGAAGTTCCTTGATACGGCGACCTCTAGAAAGGGAGCCGTCTCCGGAATGTATAGAATCCTCAATACTGTGAAATTGGTAGAACGGAGGGGCTTTCGCTCTTATTGGAACGATCTCGCAGGGGAGGTGATTTCGGAAGACGCTTGGGCTAGGATCTTCAAAATTGCTTTTCACGGTAATTTGTACACGGCAGATATGGAACATAACTTTAAGATCCTGCAGGGATGGCACAGGGACCCTGTGAAACTATCTAAAATGTTTACGGCGGTGTCCCCCGACTGCCCGAGGGGCTGCGGCCAGAGAGGCTCACGAGGCCACATGTGGTGGCACTGTCCGAAAGTGCAGGCATACTGGGCAGAGGTGAGGGGCTGGATGGCTGAGGTCACGGAGGAACTGCTTCCCCAGGCCCCCCTGACGGTGCTGTTGGGCCTCCCGCCAGAGACCTCGGACCTCTACAGGTACCCCAGAATGTGGGAAACGATGCTACAGGCGGGGAGAGTGGCATTGGCACAGAAATGGAAGAGCCCGGAGACCCCATCCAAGGCTGACTGGCTAAAGAAATTGAAAAACTTGTTTCTAATGGACAAACTAACGGCCATGGTGAACAACGACTCTGGGTCATTCCTTGAAAATTGGCAGGGGGTAAGGGAGGCCTGGGGATGGGATGTGCACTGAGGCCAGGGGGGGTGGCCGAGCGGGGCTCGGGGGGACTAAGCCGAAAGACTGGACCATAAAGTACCAGGGCCCCCCATGGGCGGAATGGGCGCCCACGGCCCGGGGACATTCGGCCGGCCGTCGGCCGTCGGAGAACACCGACGCTCACATTCACTACCAAAGTAATGGACGCAAAAGAAAAGTCCAAATCTCCCTATGTTATGGATCAAGTTGGTAAAACGAGGGTTTCGAAGAGGGGGGCGGTTTAGTTTGCTGGGCAAGTGCACCGTGAACAACTGATGATTACAAATATTGCCTGCTTGTTATACTCTTTAAAATGCCAATAAAACCAAAGTTTTAAAAAAAAAAAGCTTCTGAGAAGCCCTTGTCTAAAACACATAATCCAAACTCTCACGATGGTCAGGTGAGCACTATCTCTTCCAGCGTGGTCCCAGATAAATCCCCTCTATCTAAAATTAACGGGTTAAAGACGCAGAAAGAAGCTGATGTTTCCACCCCACTAGTCTCCACTATTATAGGGTGGCTGAGTGATCCAGAAATGAATGGTGACAAGAGATTAAATAGATCATTCATGCTTCAGGTGTTTAAAAAAATTCCGGCCTTAAGACCATTATCCACAAATGACATCGAGTGGATCACTTTACCTCCGATTAATAACTATCGAATGGTATTTCAGGTACAATCACAAATAGCGGAACTAATCTGGAATCACACTAGAGAATTCAAAATGTTCGGCCTATCATTGTATCCTTTTGAGGCTATTGAAGAAGCAATTGTCCTTAATGAAACCCTCTTGGAAACAAAATAATCTTCACACGAGTTGCCTGGGGGGAAATACTGGCCGTCAAGCCTGAAACAGCTGTAATAGCGCAACTTGCTGCTCTGTCCCTGACTACGAAGGACTGGTCGTGGCTAACAGCGCTGGAGGGAAACCTTCAGGGTATGTCCAACTCGCCTGCAACATAGTAGCAAATCTTCATTGAGAGTTGTTTCCTGGAATTCAAGAGGACATAAAAATCTTTCTTCTTGGAGCAAATTTAGCTATCCGCATGAATTTGTTGATATTATGCTATGTCAAGAAACAATGTATACCTATCCATTCCAATTAAAGGGTTTTGCTGCAATCCACATGGTGGCACGACGTGGCTTGCAGGGTAGACCATATGGTGGGTTAGCAATACTCTAACACCAACTTGTTATACAACATACTCAAAATGTATAGCTCGCATTCTTTCTTGGCGACCGTGATAGAATTCAGTGGGACTGTAAAAGATGTACACTTAATTACAGTGTTGTATCATAATCCAACTCAGATACACATTGATTCCATTCTTATTATAATTGCTACTATGTTTGAGGAAGTATTCATCAAATGGCCTAACTGTAGAGTCCTCCTGGGAGGCGATTTTAACGCAGAATGTCTAAGCTCTCATTACAGGGACTTACTGACAACAGTAACGTCAACGAGACAAAGAGGTTGACAATGGTGTTACTTCCTTTTCACTTGGGATATATTCTTTATTGCCTTCCAGGACAAGGGTCATGTTATCACATGGCATCATGATTATAGGCACTCCTGTATCGACGTTTTTGCGGTATCTAGGAATCTAATGTATGATTGTAGTGAAACTGTATTGAGCCCTTCTGACACAAGTGACCATGCAATTTTAAATTTAACAATGGAAGCCATGAGCGTACAAATGAAGACTGATCACACCCACTCCTTACTAAGTGATGATCGCCGAGGTATGTCCTTTAAGGTGGAGCGTCTACATGTGCGATAAGTTGAACTCATTAATTGATAAAGAAATATAAACCATCTTAAACGCAAGTTATCCAAATATACCTTCTCAGTTGATTATAATCCAAATATTTAGGATTATACGTTCTGCAATTGAAAAATTGTCGCAATTACAACAGGCCATGCATCAAACAGAGCATGTGCACCCTCATAGTAATATAATTAAATTGGCTAAGGCAGATAAAAATGCTAAATTGAGACACCTCAAAAAGGTCCCTTCTAACTGAAGACCAATTTCAACTAAATAAGAAAATTATTTGTAATCACTATAGAAACCGATGCAAAAATGATAAGCTACAAATTCACCATTCAAATAATCAGGCGATGATACACAATCTATGTCGCAATGATAGACGCTCCACTAGGGCCTTGTTATGCTCTAAGGAACAAACATCCATTACAAACCAGACTCGAACATCACTGCAGACACCTGGAACCTATTCTTTGGGCAAAAATGTGTTCTGCCGGAGAGATTTCGATGCTCTGTCTCCAAATTTAAGATCATGGAAGATATTAAGTTCACCGATTGGTCCATAGAAGAAATTACCATAGGCATTGGGATTCATAAAAACTTTGATCATGTCCTAAAAACTGCATCCATTCCTTTGTCATGGTTGCAATCAATCGTGGTGCCCATTTTTTAAAAAGGGTCTAAAGACCGATCCAGCAAACTTTAGGCCCATTGCTTTAATTGATGCAGGAGCAAAGGTTTTCTCAATTTTGCTGCTTCAGGACTTGCACACGTATATTCGATTACATAACACACTATCAAGATTCCAAATTGGTTTTCGCGCTCAACTTGCAAACACTTTAAATGCATCTATTGTGGCCCATTTGTTGGCAAAACAAAAATTCCCAACTCAGGCCCAATCTATATGGCATCATTCGACTTGTCGGCTGCCTTTGACTGTGTGATCCATCGATTACTTTGGTCAAAGTTAGAATGCCTGGTGGTACCACCTCATCTTATTGCCCTGATTGCAAAGTTACATCATAATACCCCTAACCTGGTAAGGATAAACACATCGGGAGCTACTACCTTACCAATTCTCACAGAGGTTGGGGTGAAACAGGGTTGTAATTTGGCTGCAACCCTGTTCAACCTCTACCTCTGTGAGATTGATGAAATTTGGGAAAAGGAGATTTCCTATCCGGCAAGACTGGGCCACTTAAAAATCCAAAGGCTCTCCTTTGCAGATGACATTTTAATCTTCGATCATACACCCTATGGACTTCAAAGAAAGCTTAACATATTTGCAGACTACTTACACAATCACAATTTACAGTATAATGTGCAAAAATCAGGAATCTTTACCTTTCAGAATTTGAAACACAAAGGTAGATCGACAACATGGACTATGAACCACATATCTATCCCAAAGGCCATGTCTCTAAAATAACTGGGATATGATATAATTGATTCAAACTCTAACTGTGTGGAGGAATGGGCTCAACAACAAGGTTCCCACTCTGGTTACCCAAATGCAGATGGTGTATGTAAAATTCTGTACATTTTCAATGGTCCCATTATTTGAATTTTACACGCTGAAGGTGGAAGCGACAATCCTGTACGCACTGGATGTTTGTCTTATAAACATAGTGTCCTTGACCAGATTCAGGGTGCCCTGTGGAAGCGCACGCTGGGCCTGACCCAGCCACTACCTAATGTAGTGCTCCGACAGGAACTGCGACTTCTAGTATCGTCTACCAGATTTCATTGGTGGCAGATGTCCAATTTAGCAAAGATGTTATTTCCACCTTCCAACTCATATCAGGACTTTCGACAAATGTTAACTGAGAAAAATCCCCCTTCAGTAATACCATGATTCTTTAAAAAAAACTTCTAGAAGAATGTGAGCTTTGTTCAGCCGATTTAGAAAATCGCCTCCTACACGTTAAAAAATGAGTATTTGAAACGATTGGGTAAAAAAACCCTAGAACTTCTGGGTACAAAGAAATTGTATACAGAAGCTGCTAAATTTGCATCTAAAATAATACCCCGTTGCATGTATCTGATGAAATTCCCCTGCTCATCTTTGAGGGATATATACTTACGATTTAAGCTAAACCAGCAACACACTTTGGAAAGAATCACAAGATGGGGGAATTCCATTGTCATTGAGGGCAACATGAGGTGCCGCTTCTGCCACAATCTAGCGCAAAACGAAACAATAAAACATCTTGTAATCTATTGCCAGTATTTTGACAACAGGCAAGCTGCTCTTCTGGGTTGGAACCCAACAGGCGTAACAGCAGCTGCAAGGGAATGGTGTTGGTACTCTTTCATGTGGGGATATTCTACTAAGATCGTCCTGTCTCTAGGTAGAGATATCTCTGGAGCTAGAACTCAAGTGCTCCAATCTTTAATCTTGAGGGCCGTTTGGAATGAAATTATATTCCAGAAGAAATGGATATAATTGCAACATCATAAGAATGAGGTCATGTGAGATCATGGAACGTTCGATGTGGAATTAATGAATATAATGTGTGCTGGTAACATACATTTATTTTAGGTGCTAAAACTTAATTCACAATGCAAGATAGAAATGTGCCTCGATTTGAAATGATGTTGCTATGAAATTGCTAGAATACTAAATGTAACTATATTAAGTGATTGTGAGTCATATGAAAATTTGTATAACTACAAATGTTGTAAAAGTTTGTTGAACAAACTAAAAAATGACTTATTAAATAAAAATAAAAAAACTAAGGAGTTTCCCTACCTCAACGGAAACGAGTGAAATTGTCAGGAAGTCCGAAACTAAAAAGTTTTTCACTGTTGTGTCTAAAAACATACTCCTGTCCCTAACACTAATAAAATAACTGTGCAAGTATGGTCTCTTACTAAAGTAAAAAGTGTTATTGGTGTTTTCAATCGACAGAAAAGTTTCCTGTTTTGTTGGTAACAAAAGTGAAGAAAATAATTTTCCAAAATACAAGGTTCCAATGCTAGGGTTTTGCTCCTCCTTTCCCCTAGATTTCTTCTTATCCCAAGTTGCTAAATAATTCACGAGGAACTGTTCCTTACCTTCACTTCTTGTATCCCTATCGCTTGGCATGGTCCGCTACCAGGCGTAGGATTCTTTTACCCTTATGTCTATTTGTTTAGGCCGCTAGGACCTCTTCACCCTTTTGATATAATGTCACTAAACAATTCAAGAGGGAATAGGTCTTCTGTCTGTAGGCCTTTTTCCTATCGACCTGGCACTGTCTGCTACCAAGTGTAGGACTGCTTTTGTTAGTTCTAAGGTTCTTGACTCTCTTACACCCAGGGATCGTATGGGTGTGCATCCCAGACCCACAATACTTTACACAGTTTGGTTCACGCTCCTGCCAAGAAAGTTCTCTCTTTTGGGCTGCCTCTTTTCTTCACACAGGGTCCCATACAGTCTTTGCTTTAAAATGTGGTTTCTAATATGGGAGAAGGTCCCAAACTTGCATTGTTGTGGTGTATCTGCTTGGATTGTTCTCTTGCCAAGTATACAACTGTCCATGGTTTTCTTCAGGGTCCCAGATCTTCTTTCTCTTGGGTGCAGGTTATAAACTCCTTCGTTCCAGTTCCTGAGTTCACCCTGATGCTCTCCCAGACCTCTCACAGCTCCCAGGAACCAACACACCTGTTTGCTGCCTTCTTGGAGGAAGCAGCCGTTCCTGGACAGCTGTATCCCTTCTGGAGGCTCTGTCAGCTTTCGGGCGTAAAGCAGGGTCTGCAGTGGCTCTGAAAGCTGATGCCTTATGTGTTCAGTCTCTTCCACGCTTTGTCTTGCGCCAGCTGATTTCGTTCCTGGCTCCAGCTATTCTGCTTCGGGGGCCGGCTCTCTACTTTGTGTCTCTCCTGTGCTTCTGATTGAGCTTGAGCCTGAACCTGGCTCAAACTCCTGCGCATGGTTGAAATATTGCTTTGGGCCAATCACTGGTCTTTGGAAACTAGACCACTCGCTTGGTTCCTTGTGAGCGATCCTTGTACTCTTTGTCACAGTACCAGCTTTAAAACTATATACAAGATACTTTGGATTATTGTTTTTTTCAGTTTTGCCATACAGGTTGGATTGCATAGTTTGACAACAGAATATATTAGTTCTATCCTGGGAAGGGGCAGGAGGATTTAGAGCTGGGGAAGAATATGGTAAAGCGCGGTGATACTGCATTCTCTGGTGATGGTTGTCCCAAATCCCATTGGGGGATTATTTCCCCATGTGATCCTCCCTCGGTGCACCACCCCCAAGGGGACTATTGTACTGTGGGCTGTGAGAGATCTGAAGGTATTTCACTTGCTAGTCCACAGGGATCTGTCATCCAAGTGGCCAGGTCACGGCCATTGCTATTGGATCCAGTTCCTGGGGGTGGACCAGTGCGGGAGGATCACTAGGATGGGGGGGGTCTTTGGGGATTGGAAATGGGACACCGAAGGGCGAGAAGCAGTTTCCCCTTCCTTACAACACCTTTTCCCCATCCTATCAAGTAGGATACCTAGAGACTCAACCGCCCACCCCTCTTCTGCAATACAAACCCTTTCTAACGGGCAGTTTGTGAGCAACACTGGACTAACACCAGAGCCATACACCTGACATTTCCCAACACAAGGGTCAGGCAGAGTCAGGAAATTACCGCTAATTACACACACCTGACCTTCCATCACGCTTCCCCACACGGATAAAAGGCAGAGCACGAAAGCACACTCAGAGGAAAAACAAACGAGGAAGCAGCTATTCTGGGATGGCAGTTTAAAGCGAGGAGAAAGATGACGAAACTAGAGAGGACAACAAGGAAGGAATTGCCCTTGCTCTTTTCAAGAGAGGATCGCGACTTTCAGGAAGCCTCAAGGAAAAGAAACATAAGACCAGAAATTACAGCTGACGAACAATGCAGCATTTGTAAATGGTACACGGGGCCCTCCCACATTGATAGCCAAGGCGGGGAGAAGCAATTGGCACTGTGTTACTGTCCTCGACTCCGATAGCAAAGCATCGCCAATGAGCTCAGCACAGCCAGTGAGTCAGGAGACGCGGATAGCAAACCGGACATTGTTATGCTCGCAATTATAAACGGCAACATTGTATGAACAAAGAACTTGTGTACGATTGAACTTTAAGAAACCAATATAGGTACCAGAAACAGAGGGGTCAGGCGCAATGTGGGTGCTCACTCGAAGGTCTCTGTTTGGTACCCAAGAGTGTGTGAAAGATTACTGAAAGGTGAATCGGAGTGGTCTTGCAATGGTTTGACTTGAACCCTGTGCACATTTGAAAGTCTTCGATCACCTACATGTTGAAATTGGTCTGAGCCTGGCTGAGGAGGACTAATTGTGTAAAAGGGGATCTGAGCCCGGCAGAGGGGGATCCCGGGGTGAAAGCAAAAATTTCCCAGGAAGATATGTTGTTGAAATTGGTCTGAGCCCAGCTGAGGGGACGAATTGTGAATGTTGGGGATCTGAGCCCGGAAGAGGGGGAACTAGGGTAAAGAGTAAATCACCCGACGTGAATATCAAGGAAGGAACTTTTTCCTTTTCATTGTTTATGGAATATCAGGCAAGAGATTTACACCAAAGAGACTTGGGGACAGAAAGGCCCTGATATAAGAGAAAGGTTTCTGTGACCTTGTGCCGGAGAAGCCCAGGAGTGTGCTGTGCTCAAGTGACCCGCCTTGTCTCTTGCTAAACACGTGGGGAAGGGAAGCCCCAGCCTACACCGCTCGACTTATCATTTTGTGAACACTTCTTTCTTTTTGTGAACATTATCCCAAACTATTTTGTAGCATTGCGGTAAGGATTGTGAATAGTTATTTTTTTTTAGTATAGGCCCTTTTTATTTGACTAGACTCCACTAGGACTGTATCATTATTATTTTGATGGTCATAGCTTTCTCCCATTGTAGATTTAGGTTTAGATAGGCGTTTTTCACACCCCTGATAAAAGTTCAATAAATACCCTTGAACTGTGATCACTTGTGCCCGTCTTACTTTGATAGCAGGACGCTCCACCATGGCCCCATGGGTAAGTTTTCCTCCTAGGAAAGAAGGGACCACATCCTCAAATTCATCACAAGTCATAGAAACATCTTGTCACTGGCCTCCCAGCCTTTTTTAAGACCATTCATGCAGGTAAAATGTACATTGCTATGTCCATACTGCAGGTTCTAAAGAGCCATGCAACTAGGGCGGTGACAGAAAATGCTAAGGATCATTATTTCAGGCAATTTGGTTTAGTGGGTAGTCTCTTGTGTGGATGCTCCGACAAGTGAGCAAGGTCTTTATTTCACTCCTGGCAAGGTCATGCTGAGGCTATCATGATCATCCTTTTTTGGGATTGCCACAATTTCAGGATCACTTTCAGCAGACGTGAAAAAGTCAGAAAAGCAAAGAGAAATATTAAATGGCATTCCCTTTGGAACGCGGCTTTGGCAGCCTGGACAGGTCATTGCTTTTTAAATGTCTGCTGTTATAAAAAAGGTGCATTTGCAGTTTTCCCATCCCAAGAAGACTTCTAGATGCATCTCCTTTAAAATCACCCATTTCGGTGAGGTAGCACATGATGGCTATTTTATCTGTCTAGATCAGAACTGATTTTCATGTATTTGAAGGAAAGAAAGGTGTGAGTATTTAGGCTGCTCCCAATTGCACCCTGTTTATGCAATTGCTTTGACCTCTTCAGCAGTTACTGTCAACTGTGAAATTGTGTGAGCTTCCCATCTTGCTCTGGAAGCAGCAACCACCAGAGATCGGAGCCGACGTAGTTTTTGAATGGTATCCATTTCTTATGTCATTGCTTGCACAACAAAGGAAGCAATGAAACAGGTGTCCTTAGAAGGTTCGCAGTATTGGCATTCATCCCTTCCAAGGATCCAGATTTCTGATTCTGGAAAGAATATTGAAACAGTACTCCAAAAAAAAAATTTGACTGGAGACCCAGACACTCGATGGACAGTGTGAGAATTTTGAGGGCATTCTCCTATTTATCCCTTTTGGGGGCGCCTCTCAGATAACCGAGAAAGGGTCATACCCCGTATCTCCCCTGAGATCCTACAAAATACAGTGAAGAGGAAGATGGTGTGAAGAGTAATGCAGATTACACATAGAAAGCACCACTTAAGTACTGGGATGAAGCAGAGTGGTCCTGAAGACTACCGAGCTGCTGGTCAAGTATGTCCCAATAATTGGTGTAATTGGAGTCAGGCAGAGAAGGCCAAGGACTCACAGCTGAAACCCCTTGAAAGGGCCAAGGTGTTTAAAAAGGTCGAGCACACAACAGAGTTAGGCAGGAGCTAGGAGAGCAACAGGGAGGCTGCGTGGCTGTCAAGCAGCGGATGCCTTCTTGCTTTTAAACCAGCTTTGCTAAGAATAAGGGAGCAAGCTGTGGAAGCTGGAGGCCAGGAAGCTGCATCATGAAGATCCGGAGGAGAGCGGGGACGCCAAGACGCTGACCTGGTGTGCTGTAAAGGGTTGCAGCATAGCGAGGGAGCAGTTTCTCCAAGGAACGGGACTGGGGCATATGCAGTCCTGTGGGCAGTGGCCAGGCAGATGCTCTTCCACTGGGAGGAATCCAGGTCCCAGGAGTATCTGAGGGGCAGGTGGTGAGACCCGGACCTCAGCGCGGAAGCAGGCGAGCATTCTCGACAGCATTGCGTCAACCGGTGACTTCCTGAATGCCAAGAAACCATGTGTGCGTGTGAGGCTAAAAGGGAAATGAAAAGCATGCAAGCGGCATGAAAGAAAAGGAGAGAAACTGAAACGTGTGAGTGGCACGAATGGAAGGAAATAGAAGGGCCTGAAGTATCAGAGGGGCCGCGCAAAGGGGAAAGCAAAGCTGTGCGTTCTCAAAAGTCTCAGATATTGACCCAGCGCTAAAAGGAAGATACAAACAGCTCCACTTCAGAGAAGGTGAAAAAGCAGGAGTAATGCCGAAAATTACGTGGGCGCAAAATCACCTAAATATTGTGAAAGGCTTTTTGAACTAAAGAGGAAGCAGTGTGTGAGGGTGAACAAAAGCAGAGCTATACAGAAAGTCAAGTGAGAGCAAAATCCCCAAAGTATTTTGAAAGACTGTTTAAACCCAAGGAAGAAAGCTGTATCTTGTAAGAGTGAATCCTGAAAAGCTGAACCTCTGTGAAACTGTGAAATCAGAGAGGCTTAAGCTTGGGGAAGGGATCCCCAGGAGAATCCTATAAACTTTTGTGAACTGATTTGTTTTGAACAGTGCCTTGAAGAGCCAAGGGCACCCCTTTAGAATTGACTTCTTTTGAACTGGCAAAGCAATACCTGAAGTAAGGCCACCCGACTCTAGCCTGGTTTCTTTTTGGGACACCATTTTCTTTTTAGAAAATCCCTACGCAACCTTTTGTTTAAAGTGTGAGGGCAAGCATATATTTGACAAAGACAGATTTTGTTTTGGGACGTACTGACAGACTGTCCTTAGAAACATCAGTTGATGGAATACCCAAATTAGAGATTGGGCAAGATAGATATTCATCGCAACTCAAGTATTTCAATAAAGCTTCTGTTTCTGTGTCAATCTCTTGTCACCATGCCTGTCTCACAATAGAACACTATCTCTTGTCTGAATGCAACACCTTTGCATTCCAGTTCCACTGTTTCAAGGTGCCTCATGCTGAGGTAGCTATCACAAACAAACCTTAAAATCAGACTGGCCATTCTCCTTACTGAGGTCTACTGGCAAATTGGGAGAAGGGTAACATTAAAACCTGCGCTCACTACAAGGTATTAAGGAAGATGTAGGTAATTCTTCCTTTTGCCCTTTATATAGGCTGGCCAGACAGCCCTAGCTCTTCTACTGTCATGGTTTTATGAAAGCCCATGGTTGTTTGTCTATCCACATGTTTTTGAGGTTGTTTTCCATTTAGAGTATGGGCTTGGAGGTTTAGGTTTGCAGGGCATGTTCATTGGTGATTAGGCTTCCAAGGCTATAGTAGTAGGTTTTGTTGTTACTAATAGTGCAGCCATTAATCTAGATACTGGATTATGTACGTAGTGCATGCGAATTGTAGGTCTCAAATGAATTTTACTTGCTGGTTTAATTCGTTAGTTTAGTTTCTTTATTTACCACGCACCACACCCTCGGGTAACTGGGCGCTAAAGCTTATACAGTAGTTACAGATTTGACAAACAAGAAAAAGTACAGCCACCAAAAGTGCGATCTACCAGGTTACAGGGTGGTTGTATATCGAAAAACAATGCAGAACACAGATACAGCGTTAGGTGCGGGTGGTGGGGGGTTCGGAAGCAGATGGACCAGAAGCCGAACCTTCTTGGAACTTCCCAAAGAGCCAGCTCTTTACTTTAGCTCTGAAGGTCCAGAATGTAGGTTCAGTCCTGAGGCTAAGAGGAAGGGCATTCCAATGTGCGGCCACTAGTACTGGGAAGCTCTTTTTAGTAGAAATCTTGGAACGGCTATACAGTAAGAGTAGATGGCTCTAGTTGGACTTGTGGGTTGGCGTATGTTGATTTTATCGGCTAGGTATTTGGTGGCAGTGTTTGAGAGACACTTGTGGGTGATGAAAAGGGTGCGGACGGTGATTCTGTCCCGTACCGGGAGCCAGTGGGCGTCCTGCCTGAAACCCGAGATGTGCGCGGATCTCAGTATACTTAGAGCTGCTCTTAAGGTGTTATTTTGAAGGACCTGGAGTTTGTTGAGGTTCCTTTCAGCAGTGCCTAGGTAGATGGTGTTGCCGTAGTCGATCTTGGATATCACTAGAGCCCTGGCTAGTGTGATGCAACTACTAGGTGACAGGAATTACTTGCAGGTGTTAATTAGTTTGTTCAGTGTAGGCTGTGGAAGATGCAGTTGAGTTCACCTGCTTCTTGAGGGACAGTGTGCAGTCCAGGTATACGCCCATGGTTTTAGTCTCTTTGGCTACTTTGATTGGGTTTCCATCAATGCTGATGGATTCATAGCGAGGGTCTATTTTGTTCAGGCAGGATTGGGAGCCGACGATCAAGAGCTCAGTTTTCTCGTCGTTGAGGCAAAGGCAGTGATCTGCCATCCATGTCTGGATTCCCAGGTAAATCTCATTGATTCTTTTTCAATCATCTACATAGCACCCTGAGAGTGTGATGAGAACCTGGGTGTTATCAGCGTAATTGGTGTGTGTGACACACCCAGGTTGTCAAGACGGTCAAAGAGGAGCTTGGTGAAGATGTAAAGTGTTGGCGAGACGCATGAGCCTTGTTGTACGCCACAGTGGATGGGAATTGGGTCCGCTGCGGCAGAGGGTGTGAAGACCCTGGTGGTGCGGTTAGACAGGAAGGATTGAATCCAGGTAGCTGCGTTGTTGGAGAAGGCAGCTGCTGTAGACAAGTGATCGGATCTGGTGGTCGATAAGATCAAATGCCGTCAGCAGGTCTAACAGCAGGAGCATAGCAAGCTTATCCTTGTCCTTGGCCTCATCCATTTGGATTTTTTGATCCAGGAGGGCTGTTTCCATTGCGTGTCTGGGCCTGAAGCCCAAGGCCGATTAGGAACTGCTAATTGTACTATCTTTGTATGAGGCATTTTCTTTGTCCAAAAATGCTATTTATTTTATATATTCAAGCAATGATATAGTTTATGAATTGTAAATGCAACATTATTATATATTATGTTGATTTTTAGAACTATTAACCAATCGGTGGTAAAGAAGAGGTTTCTGATGTTTGAGCTGCACAGGGAGACACTTCCTAGCGTCATATGAAGAGGCAGTTGTAAAAGCGCATTGTGTCATGCATGGGTGGGTAGGCTAATGAAGTGTCAGACATTTTCCCCTTACCCCTCATCTCTTATCCTCCTCCTCCTCTCCCCCCCATCCTACAGAGTCTGTTACAGGGGGTACAGGCAAAGTCCTCTTGTTCGCACTGAAGGGGTAAATGGAAGGGGCAGGAGAGAGACCGGTCTCAACCGCTCAGTGACATGGCTCTGTCCACTCAGGCGAATTAATATATTAGCATGAAAGGATTTAGCAGCCAAGGTCAATGGTGAGACAGCTTTTAGTTGGAGTCGTGCTTTGGCGGCACACACCTCTCTCTGATAACACTTCCACCTACGGGAGTGAGTCAAACATTGAAGTACAATCTTTCCCATTTTGTGTGAGCCTCACACCTGGGAGCACATTCTTTATTCTATGGTATGGGTCTCACTAAAGAGATAGCGGATTATAAATTACAGAACCACAAAATAGCTGTCTTTAAGCTGCTCAAGACAACCAACGAGACCGAAACATGTCTGGGGATGAAAGCTGTGTCATGCAGAAGTGATATGACCTAGCGGTTCGGGCTGGACTGCCCCTTTTCCGGTGGAACCAAGCCTGATTTGCATGTGGTCCTTCCACTTCTGTAATGGATTGGCAGGCTGAAACATGATTGTCTGGAGGATTGCCCAGAGCTGTGCCTGTGATTATGATTTATTCCAAACCTTCCAGCCATCAACTTGTGTTTTGCAGTTGCTTTAAACATAATTGCTGCCTACCAGTTTCCATGCACATTATGCTCACCCAGGAGATTATGTGACATGGAATATCTATTCATCTTTGCTGCACCACACAAAGGTGGTCCACGAGTTACAGTGCCACACAATGTTTGACCACCAATGAATGTGAAGAATACCTGTCAATAGGTTACTGTGCCACAAAATGCCCGACCCTCTATTATAACCATAAACGTAGACCATCGTTCATCATGCAAAGAATTTCTGGCCATCAGTTATTGTGCATAAGAAAAAACGCCAATCACCTACTATACCACAATGGGCATTTGCCAGTTATTCTCCCACAAATTGCATATCCATCACAGGGATTGAAATAAGCATTTGATTAGCAGGAGATTAAATCAGCTCTTGGGTATTCAACATGAACTAGTAAGCAGGAGCTACCTCTGGGGACCATACACTTATAGTGTGATGCCACCTAAACCTGTTCATCCATTATATGACCCATTCTACTTCAAATGTCTCTTCTTTCCTAATGCTCGCTCCCACACATTCCCAAAACACAATTAATGTTACATGTGTATGTTTAAATGGCAACAGTTGGCAGCATGTGTAACCAAGAGTAGCTTCTGGCAACGGTTGCAACCAGGCTTGCCTAGACAAGAGCCAGGAGCTAAATAGCTTCCAGCGATTTCAAACCCTGCATTTGCACATATTGCCTCACCATCATTATGCCTCACTAAAAATAGCACGGTTCTCAGAACCAGCGACAAAGTTTTGGAGTAAAAAGGGTTGGTTTCTAAAGTTAGTGTCAGCAATAAACTCCATTCAACATGGCCACCATCCAGCTATGGGGTTTCACATGTTCTAAAGCAAGAGTGTCTTGTTAGGCTCCCTCCAGCTCTTCTTTCCCTGTCCACCTCCTTACTCCCAATCTTACAGATTCCATAACTTGGACTGATTATTGGGGGAAGTGGGGTAAATCTCAAAAGTAGGAGCACTGTCTCATTTGTTCGTATGATGCACGTGCCACCCATGGGAGGACAGACCCACTGTGTGCATGGTTCACACAAAAGTAAAAGTCTCATACAGGAGGTGCTCTGTTTAAATGCATCTTCTTTGAGTGGCATACCTTCCTGTAAGAAATCTCCAACTCATCCGTATCCAAGAGCTCCACAAGGCACAATAACTGACCTTGGAGACGGCCTTGTAACATTCCCAGTGGTTGGTTCCTTAGGGGTGTTCTGTTGTTACAGCATAGAGTGCTAGGGGAATACGAAAGACGGTGGCCGAATAGGATCCTACTATTTTGATTTCTTTTATTTTCCCTTTTCCATTTCCCTTTGAGCCAGAAGATATACCTGTTACGATCACACGTGTGTCTGAGTTTTCGTTCCCTCTGTCTTCATGACAGTTTTTAGTAGTAGAATTTCACTGAGGGAGGTTTTACCTTTTATTTGAAGATTGGGCTGAATTGAGATTGGTACTGATGTATGGAAGTGACTTTGGATGGGAATAAAGGAGTGTTTACGCTTGGGGAAGGAGGAAGTGTAGTTGTAGGGCACCACTGCGCATATGGCACCGGCAAGGAGTAAACACATACCCGGGCATGGTCAAGTGAGATCCAGACTATAATGCTTTAATCCAGTCACAAAAAGGCTGGACTTGGGCATGCCCTTGGCGTGCTTTCATGCCCGATGCAGGCCTGTGTCTGTAGTTGATCTAAATTCTGCTAAAAAAAAAATGCACATTACTGCATGCAGTGAAGGCAATGCAAAGGATTGCAGTCAAAGGGGAAGATGAACTAAAGCTGACTGGCACAAGTGGCAGTGCTGACAATTTAAGAAAATAGTGTGTTCCCAGGTGACGGCATTTGGGGGGAGGGGGGGGTTGTCAGGCACAATTCTCAATAAAAGGAATAACTATATACAAACTTAAAATTAAAATAAATGTGAGTCAATGAAAACTAAACTCGCCACAAGGAGCAATTCAATAGAGGAGAAGGTTGCATAACAGTGAAAACACACAGTGAACCATGGATGTGGGCCTAGGTTTTGTCAAATCTTTTCATGAAATATCAAAGGGTTGTAAAAGTCTCACTCACCTGGTTTGAACCTGCCACCAATGGAGGCTCTGGGGGACAGAGGTTGTTTGCGCCTCTCACACGCTACAGAGATTGCAAACCTTCTCTTGCACTTCCATTCTTCAAGAAATGTTTGGAATAGAGCTTGATCACTTGCAACGTCAATAATAGTGAAGTTCTCAGCACTGCAGGCCACTGAAGTCGGTGGCAAAGCATCCTGTGATAACTGCAAGGAAAAATCTCCATCTATGACAGAATTGTCTTTGGGGAGGCCCTCTTTAGATTGTCCACATTCTTCCTCATTGAAATGCACCTTTGTTTTATGATGGCTCACAGGAGCCTCCCGTTTCAGTGAATACATTGGTGGGGCTCCCTCAAAATCCCTCGATTTTCTGCATTTTACTGACTTTACAGAAGACATACCACTGATGCTTGGAATAGCATCAGAAATCAGGCAGGCAAGCTCATTCCAGCCCTCTGATTTTCTCTGGTTTTCTGTAAGTGATAAAGGGGTAGAATTTTGGCTAGGTGCAACCAAGACCTCCAAGTTTTGCGTTAAAACCTGGGGATTGTGCTCAACGTCAAGTAAATTAGAAAAGGACTTCTTTGAGGAGTTTGACTTAACAGTATTCGTGACTTCTTTAAAGCTGTGGTTAGCTGGCTGTGGCCTTGAACACACAGGATTAGGCCATTCGTCTAAAATGTCTTGCATCCCTGGGGTTAAGTCAAAGGAATTATCAGACCATAGGGCAGGGCTGCCATGTTTTTCCAAAGCCACTTTACTTGTGAGAGGTCCTTCATCACCTTCAACACTGACTGTAGGTTTTGGATCATTTGATTTGATATGAATGGCTGATGGTTCACTTTTGTTCTTAGCAGGAGGTTGGGCTGCATCTCCCACTTCAGAAATTTGGAAAGTGTCAGAAAACATGAGTGACAAGTCATTCCATTGTGTTGTGTTCTGGTGCAACCCATTGTTCAGGGATGTAGATGGTAGTGGCTCGATTGACTTTTCACTCTGTGTTTTTTGTTTAAGAGGAACATTAGTGGAGCTGGTAGATGGCTTTTGAGACGCACATATGTCCTGAGCTCCAAACTCGGTTTTAGGCTTCTCCGATTTTTCCTCTAGCAATGGATCCTCTGTGAAGCTGTCAAACAAAAAGCTATCACTCATGTTTAACTTGGAATCCGTTGCCTGGTGAATCTCTGCCTCCGCCCCAGTTACATTTTTGGGTACCCCATGCAAGGGTGATGCTCCCCTGTGAAGAACTGGTGAAGCACTCTCCTCTATTAAATCCTGGCTACGGTAAGCTTGGAAAAAACTCTGAAGCTGTGTGTCAGTGAGGGATACATCATTTTCCTTCAGCCAAGAACAGCCTTTATGTTTCAAGGGAGGCAGTAATAATTTAGGGCTTCCTGATGCCATTTCTTTAATGCAACTGGGACCCGTTTGTTTTACAGCACCTGAGGTTGCCTGATTGAAGTGCTCCACTTTGTTAAATGCTGTACTTGGGCTAGCACCAGCAGATGCAATTGCATCCATTTTTAGAATTCCAGCACAGCTTCCTTTCGGTGAAAATGTCTGCTCTGGCACTTGTGCCAGCTCTGTCTCTTTCTCTCCTTGCCGTCCTGCACATTCTGCTGCCACCTGCTGCTGAATGATTTTCTCGGTCTGTGTATCCAATTGGAAACTGTCTTCGAATTCTCTGGAGGTTGAATACAAGTCTGGAGATTTGTTTTCATCTTTAGAGCCAGCATTCGGTTTCCCATTTCTGCTGAGGTCACTGATGGGCTCTTTAGGCTCACCCGTAGATGTCGTGCCAACTTCATTTTGGAGAACAAACTGACCACCACCATTACTTCCATCTTGGATTTCATCTCTACTTTGCAAAGGGTTAACAGTATCCAATTTGGCAGTGTCTCCCAAAGGCGTTGATTGTCGGAAGCCTGCACATTCCTGGGCAATTAGTGCACTGTGACCAATGATGGTTGTTTCCTTAGTTACAATTGATGGGTTGACAGCCAGTCCCATTTGAGGAGAATTTTCCAAGCAGTCTGTAATCTGTTGGGCTTTGCATGCGTCTGCATTGGCCGAACCGGTCGTCGAGTTGTTAGGAGCCTGCAGATTACATCTTCCGTCACTGTTCTCCAAGTTCCTTTGCGGGTCCTTTGACAATGTACTGCCTCTAGGTAAATCTCTTGCTGCCTGATTAGCCTTTTGCACCTTGCCGTTTGAAGCATTACAATCAGAAGGCTCTATATCAACTTTTGAAGTCTTACTCAGTGAGAGACTTTCAAAAGACTGAAGAGCAGCTGGATTTTTGTTGGATAAACCCCTTGTCCCCAAAGTAAGATTTTTATTTGCTGCTAACATCTTGGGAGTTACAGTACCATTTCTATCTACAGGCAAAGCTAAATCTTCAGATTTACAAAAATTAGGTCCATGGTCCATATTTGGATTGGTTGCGATACTTCCTAACATTTCTGTCAATGTATTTGGTATTTTAAAAGTGTTCTGTGCATTAGGTCGGTGTGTGTCGGATGCTTTGTTGAAGACAGATGAAGGATCATCTTTTGAGGTTCTGTTCTTCGAAATATCAGCTTTAGATATGGAAGCAAATGGTAGGTTCTCTTTGCCACCTGGACAATTTGAACTTCTTGCAACACTGTCCACCAAATCATCCTGAAACACTTTCATTTCTGAACTTTTAACAGAATCAGCAGCTTTTTGAATTCGGTTTGACTTTTTATTATTGGTTGTGGAGCGTTTATCTGTCTTGGACACTTTAAGGTGCTTCTTCACAACATGAGACTTTTGTGCCCCATTCTCTCGCAGAAAATGTCCTTCCTTCTTTCGGGGTGCTCCTGCAGCCAGATTGAAGTTTTTAAGGTTTTTTCCTTTGTGACTGCCATCCTTCACATGGTAATCTTCGGCGCTGCTGTCAGACGAAGTGTATGAAGTGTATGAAGTGTATGACGAAGTCTCGGACGTGTCCGAATCGAATGAGGAATCTGGGTTCCACTGCACACCCATCTTAGCCAAGTCCTCCTTTAAGAGGCTTTTGGCCTCCTCCACAATGAGCTCTGCAGCCTCCCGTTCTGTGAGGCCCTTCTTACCAGTCACCCAGATACAACGTGTGTTGCGGCGCTCCTGAGCAGACTCTTCATCTTCATCCACTGCCTTACGGATGCTGTTGGATGGAAGACATAATTAATGTAAAGTCTTGTTGAATTCACAGACAATATCTATAACAAACTAGTGACATGCAGTCACATGAAAAAGCATGCCGTTTTACATTTTGAAATGTGATCTCTCACTTGCAATCTCTCAAGGGAAAGAAGTCAAGGATTTATTGCAAAGGCTGAAGAAATGTGTCAGTGTCAGAACATTGGGTAAGAGTTGGGTGTGAGGAAATAGAAGCTTTTATGCTTTTCATCTTGCCTGTGATACACTGAGCACTAAGCTGTCAATAGTGTTTCCACTCTTGTGCACGTATAAGGTGGGTGAATTCCTGAGGATTTAAAGAGGGAAGAGTACTTTTCAATTTCGGAGGGCACAGAATATGCTTTCGGGCTAAAGGTTACTTTCAAAGTAGCTTTTTGAAGGACAAATGCAACATATTGAACAACATTGGTTAAACAGGCCAGGACGGGCCATACAAAGGGCAGGATGACATGCCCTGCACTGGAGACCAAGACCTATCACCGGATCATAAATAACTTAATGAAGGTAGTAGAATCACAAGTTTTTCATTCCACATTGTTTTTTTTCTAAATAATGAAATAAAATTCACTCCAGTGCATCAACAGCACACACCCAGAAAGCCATTGGAAGTGATGTGTGCCGGGGTTTCACTAGAGCTCAGCACAACTGTATTTCAGAAACCCAGATGAGGAGCAGTGCTTTACAGCCTGAGCTGATCTAGGTAGTAGGTGGGGGGTGGAGACTGACAGACAGGAGTAAGAACTCATGAGCCCATCTAGTTACCCCATATCTGATGCAGTCTTGGAGTCCACAACCAACTGACCCCAAATATCCATCTCCATCAGTGTGCCTTCCTCTTTTAGATAACATCCGTCAAGCAGACGTGAGCTGTGCGCTGGCCCAGTTGCATACGTCGCTCCACTTCTTTTCCTTCTCCACCTGATCACCACCAGAGCTCCAAGAAGCACGGAGCAAGGCACACAATACAACTCAGAGCGCAGCCTCATGGATGAATGGCTACTTGGAGGGCAATGGTGCCACGAGAGTCTTGGAGCAAAATCGTCATCAGCTGGAAGAACTGTTCCCATTAAAAACGTGTGGCTTTCTCATATGAGCTGGAAATCAATGTGGCATGTTCCATTATGTGAATGGTTCCTGGATCTGGGCCACATTGTCGGTTGCTGCACCTGTGATGTCTACAGAGCTCCCCAATCAAACACTGTGTACATGGACCTATGGCTTGTCAGAATACCCTGCTAGCAGCAACCCGTTCCAGCGAGACGATTGACCTAGATTGGTGAGCACTGTCCACACATTGCCAGGCCACACCTTTTGTACTGCTCAATGGGAACAAGCCTGCCTTTGCCTCGAGAAGGAAGCATGAAAACCGGCACCAACTGTCATCCTGTTCGCAAAGTGTGCCTTTTTAAAGAAGCCCATTCAACATAAAACCAGAGGCCAGATTCTGTGGACACTGCAGTAAGAGCTTCCCCGTCAATCAAGCAACATGATTGCATGTTGGCTGGTTCCCAGCTCCCTCTCCCTCCACCATTCCCACCACTATCTGGTGTTTGTTTCCTCCAAACCCTTCCCAGCCTTGCATGGTATTGGTCTCCCCTTGCAGCGCTCACCCTATCACATTACTCATCACTCACCTTATCACTGGTTAATATTTCTACCACTCCCAACAAATCTCCAAATTTTAAAGCACCCAGCAATGGGCCAACATCTTCTGGTTTAACAAAGAAATCCAAAATATGAAAAGTAAATACAAAAATACCTTTTCTCAGTTTGTGCACTCAGGTTGCCCAAACCATAAACTACTGCAGGCTACCTGGTTTCCAAATGAAAATTTCTTTAAATTTACATTTTATCCTCTTAACTGGTGGAGATTGTAACATGGAATGTTGGGGACCTATCAACTGAACGCTACTCCTCAATCGTACTGGGGACCGACCTGTATGTTTTGGGCCAAATGCCCATCGTCTGCTGCATAACTATATTCCAACAAAAAAAGAAATTGAAATTAGAAAGACTTGTTGAAACCACAAAACAAATATGGAAAAAAAGGTAATGTTTAATGGCACAACACTCCTCTTACCTTTGACAACTATGCTAACTTCAAAGAAGCATGGTCGACTCGCTGACATACAACTGAGAAGGTTTAAAAATAATAAAGAAAACTATTAGTGGTGTTGGTGCCGACATGCCTGAAAATCACAGATATCTATAAAGTCTATCATCTTCATCCATCCTGCAGCTGTGTCATTCTGAATGCAACAATGCAAAATCCTTTATGCTTTAACTGAAATAAAATGCAGCAGGTCCATTCTTTAGAGGGGATTGTCGAATTAAACATCTCAGCTTTCTGCCGGGCCAACTTCCTTCTGTGGCAAAAGCCCTGGTTTTCACAGGTTGGACATAATCATACATGTCACGTTTGCTTAACTCCACTTTGAAAGTCTTTCTTTGATGAGTATTCTTCTGTACAGGGTCAAGCATTATGGCAGCGAGGAGGGTCACTCATTCTCTATGCACTGAGTAAATGTGTATAGCTTGTTGTCAAAGACAAATATATCTATTTTTTGGTTTTGTCGAATTTTTGTTGCACAAGCCACTAAATTGCCAAAACCATTGTTACAATAGAGAGAGGGAAATAGGGTACTGAACTGAGAATATATGGTTGGTATAGCAACCAGCAATGCCAAGGCATGAAATGGCCAACCCACCAACATTTCTTTTTCCAAACTCATACACTGTGCTACCCAATGAGGAGCTCCGTAACAAGATTTGCTCGAATCAGCAGTTTTGTAAGAAGCAAGTCGGGCGGGCTTTCCATTTTTTTGTAATCCTTTCGAAGCTGCCTCTCTACTAAAACCACCCACCCCATGCCCACTACACCCACCCCGTCCCTATTATATGTGCTGGTTGGGTTACGTTTGGGCTATATTTTACAAGTCCACCCAAGGCTGCTTTGTTGTTCATGTTTCCTGTCCCCAAACTAGCACCACTCTAACACCCACCCCACCCAACGCAACACAAACTCTCTACCTACCCCCACTCTCTCTACCCCACCCACCCTATCCCCACTCTGCCTACCCCCCCAGTACCCCTGTCTCCCCACCTACCCTAGCCCTGCACTCTCCCCCCTAGTTCCCCGGCCCTACCCCTGCTCTCTCTACCCACCCAACCAACCCCTCTCACCCTACCTCCACTCTCTACTCCCACTGCCTCTACGTAACCACCGCTCTACCCCCACCCACCCTACCCCCTACTCTCTCTAGCCACACACTCCCTACCCGCACCCACCCTACCCACCCCCCCCCCCCCCCGACTCTCTAGTCCAACTTGAGTGACACCTTTCTCTGATCTTACAACATCTAGGCAATGAGGTGGAAGCATGTAGGAGTCCCGCACTGTGGGGTCGGAGGGCTGTAATCTAGCCTAAATGCCTATGCAAATGATGGCAGGCCCGACAACTAAAATGGAGCCTGCAAACAGGGAGGTTAGCAAGAATCGAAGGGTCATTGCCCAACATAAGTGGCAGCTAGTGTTAGGCAGAAACCTGTGCAGTTCCCTCTGGGACCACTGCAAAAAATTTAAGACTACAGGTGTTTGGCAGTAAACCCACTTGGTAGCAGTCTGTACCACACAGATTCACTTGGTAGCTGTGGCTGAGCAGTCAGACTTCCCTCAAGAAGAGTTAGGCAGTATACAGAGTATTCACAATAGGTCAAATGAACACAGTAGAACAAGTAAACACTGACCAGAGCTTGGTGTAAAAGATATCATCATTTATTTAAAACCACATCTAGTAAAACACACAGGCACTAATGTTAAGCAGTTCAAAAACACGGTCACTAAAAGATATACACTCCCTTAAAAGAATATTAGACAAGTCTTAAGTAAAGCCCCACTTATTTTCAGACAGCGGTGAGCGCTTAACGCAGATGGCACTCTAATAATTCGTTTTAAAAAGGGAGAGAAAAGCAGAGTATACATTGAAACAGATCCAAACACTTTCACAAGAACACAACAAGAGAGGAAGGCAAAGTAAAACCGTGAAGTTAGAGTTCAGAAGGCCGAATCCACTTTAAGAGGATCAGAACAAAATGTGTCCAAAGTCACACGGTTGAAGTGCACAAAAAGTCTTGAGGAGGTTCTGAAAGAGTTGGACCAAAGAAAGGGATCAGTTAGATGGTCAAGGCAGCCAGCCCAGTCCAGAAGGTTAAGGGTTTATTATTACCTTGTAGCAATCTTTAGAAAGGGAACCCTGGCGGACACGGTACCTTAAAGTGGTGAGAATACTCCAGCGTGGGTAGTTGTTCCTGGCAGCGGATGCAAGTCGGTGCTTCGTCCGGGGGAAGAGAGGATCTCGTCGGGGAGGAAGACAGGAGTCCGTTGCACTGCCAGGGAAGAAACCAGCCGCGGAGTTCTCAGGTAAAAGGAGCGGTCCTTTTATTCGCGGTCCAGTGGTAAGTGGCTATCCGGTTGCCGGGGTGCTTGGTACGGGCAATTCGACCACAAGACGTCCTGGGATGCGAGGAAAAGAAGGTAAACTGGTTGTGCCCACCAGTCAGGGGAAGAAGCCTCTCCAGCCAGGAGATCTTCCCTGTCGTCTGGAAGTGGTGAGTCGATTCCGCAAGGCTCCACCGGTGGTGTCGTCGTGGTAGGTCGGCTCAGCTTCTCCCTCGTCGGATTCTCAGGTCCTGTGGTGACTTCTGAAGTTCCAGTCCCCAAAGCCCTGCTTTTATGCAGCACACCCCCATTCACTCAGCCTAGCTGTCAATCAAACATGCTAAGTGGTGAGCCGGCCGACTCACCACTTGGGCCAATCACACAAGAGTGCGACTTGAGTTACCAAGGTAGCTCAGTCCAGGGTGCCTAAACCCCCTCCCACACCCCCTGTGGTACCCAGACAGAGTGGCACCATTTTGAGGATTCTGTGGAGAATCCCGCCAAAAAGTGGAACAAAGGGCTCGACTTGGGTTGGAGTCACAGAAGAGAAAACAAACACCATTTTAGAATCGAGTCCTGGCAAAAAATACCAACCGGCGAATTAATATTAAATAAATAAACCGGCGGTATGTTTGAGGCTATGAGAATTAAAATCATTAAAGTTGGTACCCTCGAACAATGGGAAAATCCCATAGGGATATAGTCGTGGTCGAATATAAAAAGTAGTATCCACTGCCACCAGCCAAAACTCGATCAGGGGGGACGGAGACGTGCCCCCTCGACTAACAGACCCCGGGGCAATCGAATAGCCCCGACCAGTATGTCCACATTATGATGGTTTGTACTGGTTTCTGTTAATAATTTGTGACTAGTAAAGCCAATGGTGACTTTACATGCCCTGGGAGACAGTAGTCAGTCCCAGGGTATGGAGTCTATGGTGGGGTGTCACTATGACACCCCTGTGTCACTGCACGGAGGGTGCTGTGTAACACATAGTAAAAACACATGAGACCCTATGGAGTAAAGGACCCCATTGCCCATAAAACACAAACAGTCAAAGGAACACCATAAATCATGTCCAAGAGTGGCAGGAGAAAAAAACAAACTCCAGAAATCCAGCAAAGCTGCTGGGGGACTCACTAGGTTAGGAAATTCAGCCTAATGAGAGAATTCTCCCTAACAGCTACATCAAAAAGGGGATGGGGACAAAAAGAAAGGCAATACGAAGCTTTGGAGGATGGGAACAACCCCATCAGAGCAGAAGACAAAAACGATAGTGCCACACAATGGTTGAGGGTGCAATGTGGAAGTTGCTGGAATTCTTACATACATATTTGGTCTTTACCAGATGTCAAAGTTCTCAGAGGTGGGGGTTTCAGTAACCTTAGGAGGGCCAGATGATCAGCTGACTGCAGGTGGAGTGTTAAAGTGCAAAAGGTAACAGTGATTGTGGAATGGGGAGTTGTTAACCTACTCCCATCCCCCTCCCCTCACATGCTCATGAATATTCCCCATCATGTTGGGAATCCTCGGTAAAAGAAAAACAGTTTCACTTTCACTTAAAAACTGTATTTCTCCTCTAAACCAATCACTGTCCTCTTGAACATACTGTCCACAGCCAATGACTGCCCTCTACCTAAGCCCCTCCTCTGGCAGCCATCTTCAGATTTGGTAGCACGTAAAGTGGCAGTAGGACCAAGAGAAGAGCCGCAGAGGGGTAGGCGGGAGGGTTCGCATGTGAATCCATGCCAGACCCATGCTGCAGAACAACAGTTACAGGTAAGTAATTTGTTCCTTCTCCATCATGGGGTCTGGTATGGATTCACATGCTTATGAATACAAGAATACATAGCAGTAAACACATGCACAACCACGGGAGGTGGCAAGGCTCAACATTAAGCATTTCAACAACTCAACATTAAGCATCTCTTATCTCCTCACCAGGCTCACCTTCAAACGAACAGGTTGCGCAGCACTGCTTGGCCGACTCTGGACTCCTCCCTGGAATCCCAGTTGATGCAGTAGAATTTCTTGAAGGTGTGAGTCGACCTCCACGTAGCAGCCCTGCAGATGTCCAGCAGGGGCACACCAGCCAGGAACGCCATAGCAGCATCGATCGCTCTGGTTCAATGGGCTCTCGGACGGCCGGGCAACGGTCGGTTTGCCAACTGTGGCAGTGCATGATGCAGCCAGAGAGCCATCTGGAAATGGAAGCCTTGGAGAGGGCCTTCCCTTGGTTCACAGTACCAAAGTTCACAAACAGCTGTGATGTCTTCTGAAAACTCTTTTGCGGTCCACGTAGAACTTCAGCGCTCTAGCTACATCAAGCTAGTGCAAATTCCTCTCAGCCGGCGACGAAGGCGACGGGAAGAAAACAGGTAACACCAAGGACTCGTTGAGATGGAAGTCCGACGGCAACTTGGGCATGACGGAGGGGTGCGTCCTCAGCACTACCCTCGTCTCGTGGAATGTCTCGTGGAATGTCAGATACTGAGCTTACAGGAGAGGGCCTGGATCTCTCCCACTCGTTGTGCGGAGGTGATGGCTACAAGAAATGCCGTCTTCCACGATAGGAATTTCAGCGGCGCTGAATGCAGAGGCTCGAATGGAGGCCCCATGAGTCTGGTCAGCACCACATTGAGCTCCCACGCCGGGGACGGGGCCTTCACCGGGGGGAACAAGCGGAACAGTCCTTTCATGAACTCCTTCACCAGGCGGTGAGACCACAGCGACGACTGCCCTGGAGTTCTGGTGTAGCGGGAGATAGCCAGATTAATTCTGATGGAGGCCTGAGCCAACCCCGCCTTGGCTAGCGACAACAGGTACGGCAGCACTTGAGGGGCCGTAATCTGTAGCGGGTTGATCTGTGCACAGCACCAGACAGAGAACCTCTTCCATTTATGTCCATAGCACTTGAGAGTCGAGGAAGCCCTGACCTTCGCAAGCACCTCCTTGCAGTCCGCCTGGATATCATAGCCTACCAACTCTAGTGCTGCAGGAGCCAAGCCTGTAGGTTCAGCGATCCTGGGGCGTGATGCAGGATCGCGCCTCCTTCCCTGGCGAGAAGATCTGCGTCCGTTGGCAGCTTGACTGGGGGGGGACACTGACATGTCCAGAAGGTCCGGGAACCATATGTGCCTCGGCCACGCCAGTGCAATGAGGATCATCCTGCACCAGGACCGTCTGAGTTGACCGATGAGCCGCAGAAGCAACGTCAACGGTGGGAACGCATAGAGGAACAGGCCGTCCCAAGGGAAGGAGAATGCATCCCCCAAGCTCCCCGGATGGGGAAACCTGCTGGCGAACCTCCGGCACTTGGTGTTCGTCGCCGTTGCGAACAAATCGATCATGGGCTTGCCCCATTTTTGGAATAGGAGATCTACTTGATCTTGTCGAAGATCCCACTCGTGGCAAGAGTGCAGCTCCCTGCTGAGTGAGTCAGCGACGGTGTTCTTCACTCCTGCCATGTGAAAGGGTACCAGGAACATCCCCTGGGCGACGGCCCAGTGTCACAGATCCTGCGCTTCCTTGGAGAGATCTGGGGATCTGGTGCCCCCCCTGCTTTCGGATGTAGAACATCATCGTGGTGTTGTCGGGGAAAACCCGTACCATTTTGCCCTTGAGGGATGGAAGGAAGGACCCGAGGGCCCAGAACATGGCCCAGAGCTCCAGGACGTTGATGTGCAGTGACCTCTCCTCCGGGAGCCAGAGGTCTCTTGCGTGTCAAGATCTCCGGTGTGCGCGCCCCATCCCTCCAGGGAGGCATCCGTCGTCACCATTTCCTGATGTGCTGGGGTCTGGAAGTCCATGCCTGCCAAAAGGTGCGTGCGGGTGCCCCACCACTGTATCGCTTGTCGGAAAGCCTTGTTGAGGCAGATCTTTTCTTCGAAGCTTCCCGCCACGGGCGTCGAGGAACTCCTGCAGCAGCCGCATCGGCAACTTGCACATACGCACGAGGTAGATGCATGACATCAAGCCGAGCAGGGTGACCACAAAAGTGATGGGTGGAAGGTTTCAAATGAATCTAAACCACTGGCAATTGCTCTGGGCAACCTTCCACACCACCGTTTTTTAGCCTGTCTGCGCCATTGCAAAAGAGGACCAGCCATGTGCAAATCAGTCAGCAGTTGCCGCCACCGAAGGTAGCAGCCCAGCCCGAACTGCTAGGCCAGGTCTCCTCTGCACAGAAAGGAACAAGTTACTTACCTGTAACTGTTGTTCTCCAGCATGGGTCTGGCATGGATTCACATGCTCATGAATATTCCCCGTCGTCAGGCTGGGAATCCTCGGTAAAGAAAAATCAGTATCAGTTTCGTTTCTGATCTGTCTTTCGTAGTAGTAACCAATCACTGATCTCTGCGTCATACTGACCACAGCCAATGACTGGCATCTCCCTAAGCCCCGCCTCTGGCAGCCATCTTCAGATTTGGTAGCACGTGAAGTGGCAGTATGACCAAGTGAAGAGCCGCAGAGGGGTAGGCGGGAGGGTTCGCATGTGAATCCATGCCAGACCCATGCTGGAGAACAACACTTACAGGTAATTAACTTGTTCCTTCTCCAGCATGGGGTCTGGCCTGGATTCACATGCTCATGAATAAAGAATACATAGCAGTACACACATGCAAAACCACGGGAGGTGGCAACAGGCTCAACATTAAGCAATACAACAACTCAACATTAAGCATCTCTTACCTTCTCAGCAGGCTCACCTTAGGCGAACAGGTTGCGCAGCACTGCTTGGCCGACCCTGGACTCCTCCCTGGAATCCCAGTCGACGCAGTAGAATTTCGTGAAGGTGTGCGTCGACCTCCACTTAGCAGCCCTGCAGATGTCCAGCAGGGGCACACCAGATAGGAACGCCGTGGTAGCTGCGATCGCTCTGGTGGAATGGGCTCTCGGACGGCCAGGTAGAGGTCGGTTTGCCAACCGATGACAGTACATGATACAGCCGGAGAGCCATCTGGAAATGGAAGCCTTTGAGAGAGCCTTCCCCTGATTGACAGGTCCAAAGTTCACAAAAAGTTGTGACGTCTTCCGAAAACCCTTTGTGCGGTCCACGTAGAACTTCAGCGCTCTAGCCACATCCAGCGAGTGCAAAGTCCTCTCGGCCGGCGACAAAGGCGATGGGAAGAAAACAGGCAACACCAAGGGTTCGTTGAGGTGGAAGTCTGACGGCACCTTGGGCATGAAGGAGGGGTGCTTCCTGAGCACTACCCTCGTGTCGTGAAAAGTCAAGTACGGGGGCTTGCAGGAAAGGGCCTGGGTCTCTCACACCCGTCGTGCGGAGGTGATGGCCACAAGAAACGCTGTTTTCCACGACAAGAACTTCAACGGAGCTGAGTGCAGAGGCTCGAACGGAGGCCCCATGAGCTTGGTCAGCACCACGTTGAGCTCCCACGCCAGTGCCGGAGCCTTCACCGGCGGGAACGACCTGAACAGTCCCTTCATGAATTCTTTCACCAGACGATGACACCACAAAGACGACCGTCCCGTGGTTTTGGTGTATCGGGAGATCGCAGCAAGATGAATCTTGACAGAAGCGTGCGCCAGTCCAGCCTTGGCCAGCGACAGTAGGTACGGCAGTACTTGAGGAGCCGTAATCCGTAGAGGGTTAATCTTCTGTGCGTGGCACCAGACAGAGAACCTCTTCCATTTGTGTCCGTAGCATTTAAGAGTTGAGGACGCCCTGGCCTTTGTAAGAACCTCTCTGCAGTCGGCCGGTATGTCGTAACCTCCAAACTCTAACGCTGCAGGAGCCAGGCCTGCAAGTTCAGCGACTTCGGGTCGTGATGGAGGATGGCGCCTCCTTCCCTGGAGAGAAGATCCGCGTCCACTGGCAGCTTGATCGACAGGGACGCTGACAAGTCCAGAAGGTCCGGGAACCATATCTGCCTCGGCCACGCAGGTGCGACAAGGATCATACTGCACCGTGACCTCTTGAGCTGGTTGATGAGCCGGATCAGCAACGGCAATGGAGGGAACGTGTATAGAAACAGGCCCTCCCAGGGGAACGAGAAAGCATCGCCCATGCTCCTCGGCTGGGGAAACCTGCTGGCGAACCTCCGGCACTTGGAGTTCGTCGCTGTCGTGAACAGATCGATCTGGGGTGTGCCCCACCGTCGGAAGAGGCGGTCCACTAGATGCTGTCGTGTCACGAGCGCAGCTCTCTGCTGAGCGAGTCGGCGATGGTGTTTTTTATTCCTGCCAGATGAAACGGCACCAGTAACATCCCTTGGGCGACGGCCCAATGCCACAGATCCTGCGCCTCCTTGGACAGGGCTGGGGATCTGGTACCGCCCTGCTTCCTGATGTAGAACATGGTGGTGGTGTTGTCGGTGAAGATCCTCACCACCTTGCCCTTGAGGGACGGAAGAAAGGACCCGAGGGCCCAAAACACTGCACGGAGCTACAGGACGTTGATATCGAGGGACTTCTCCGTTGGAAGCCAAAGGCCTCTCGCGTGCAGATTTTCGGTGTGCGCTCCCTACCCTTCCAGGGAGGCATCCGTGGTCACTGTCTTCTGGTGGCCCGGGGTCTGGAAGTCCATGCCCGCCGTCAGATGCGCGCGGGTGCCCCACCACCGGATCGCTCGTCGGAAGCTCTCGTCGAGTGTGATCCTGTCCTCGAAGCTGCCCGTCGTCTGGATCCAGCGAGCGTCCAGGAACTCCTGTAACGGGCGCATCCGAAGCCTGCACAGGCGGATGAGATAAATGCAAGACGACATCATTCCGAGGAGGGATTTGATGGACCTCACCCTGGCCGCATCCGCAACCAGCATCCGCTGCACCTTGCCCAAGATGGCCCTCGTCCTTTCCTCCGACGGAGAGGCCAGAAGCGCCACTGTGTCGAGTTTCTCTCCCAGAAACAGTGCGTCTTGCGCGGGCACCAGGTGGGACTTGGCGTAGTTTATGGACAATCCCAGGTCCGTGAGTAGTTGGACGGTCCTCGCCGTGTGCTCCGCGGCAAGCTCCCTTGTCTTTGCTCAGATTAGCCAGTCGTCCAGGTAGGGGTACACGTGGATCCCCTCTAGGTACAGCCGCGCCGCCACCGGTGCGAGGCACTTGGTGAACACCCTGGGTGCCAACTTCAATCCGAAGGGAAGGTCTCTGAACAGGTAGTGACGCCCTTGGATCACAAATCTGAGAAACTTTCGGTGTCCCTTTAGGATGGGGATATGGAAGTAAGCATCCTCCAAATCCAGAGACAACAGGAAATCGCCCTCCTCAAGCTGACCCAGGACGTGCTGGAGGGTGACCATCCGGAACTTCTGTGCCTTGATGAATTTGTTCAGTCGTCGTAGATCCAGGATGGGACGCCATCCTCCTGTCGTCTTCTTCACGAGGAAGTATCTTAAGTAAACTCTGGAGCCCCGAAGCCTCTTTGGGACGAGCTCGATGGCGCCCTTCTTGAGCATCGCCTTTACCTCCAAGAGAAGTTGAGGGACGTGATGTTCCTTCCTGGCCACGGGGGGGACGCGCGGGCACTTCTTTAGAAACCCGAGCGCGTGACCCTGGGCCAGGGCGTCCAGCACCCAACGGTCGGTGGAGATGGACTCCCACACGCTGATGAAGTTCGCCAGCCGGCCTCCCACCGGGATGCTTCGGTGGGGGCCCAACCCCACGGCCGGTTCAGTCCTGCTTCAACGAGGCTTTGCCGCCTTGTCCTCCCTGGCGACGACGGCGGGGTCCGCCCAACTTGCCTCGTCCCCTGTAGGCGTCCTGTGACGACGAACGGGCCGCTTGACGGTAGGTGGAATA
Source organism: Ambystoma mexicanum (assembly GCF_040938575.1). Lineage (NCBI taxonomy): Eukaryota > Metazoa > Chordata > Amphibia > Caudata > Ambystomatidae > Ambystoma > Ambystoma mexicanum. Next base: position 80,612,007 of record NC_090939.1, on the reverse strand, counting down.
TCCGCCGCCGGAACCTTTGGAGGCACCCTGCTTGCCTACGGTGCTCTGAAAGGGCGGCCGTCGTTGCTGGAGAACACCAAGAGCCCGGGCCGTCTCCGTGTCCGTCTTGATGGCTTGTAGGGAATCGTCCACCGTTTTCCCAAACAGGTTGCTCCCGTCGAACGGCATGTCCAAAACTCTGGTCTGCACGTCCTGCCGGAAGTCCGTTGCCTTGAGCCATCCACGCCGTCTAAGGCACACGCCTTTGCCCAACTGGCGAAATCCAGTGTCAGCGATGTCCGTCGCTATCGTAATGGCGTGGTCCGACGCCACTTCTCCTTCCTGCAAGATCTCTAGGGCCTCCGCCCTCTCCGTGTCGTAGCGGGCTACGATAGCCAAGGCGTTGGCAGCCTTAATCGTTGTCGCTGCCGATGAGATGACGCTGCGTCCCATCGTGTCCAATTTCTTTCCCTCGCCGTCTGGGGGGGGGGGGGGAGGTTGACATAGAGGCCGAAGCCCCCCCGCTTTCTTCCTGGCCGCCGCAGAGACGACCGAGTCTGGGGTCGGCTGTGCCCGAAGGCACAAGGGGGTCGCGTCTGGGACCCGGTACTTCTTCTCGTACTGAACCCTTCTCGCAGGCGTTGTGGATGGGTTCTTGAGGAGGGCGAGACCCTCATCCCAGATATCGTCCAGTAGAGGTACAGCAAGGACTGTCTTCCTCTTGGTCTCGCGCTGTTGATAAAGGAAACCTTCCTTCTTTTCTTCCGGGCAGAGCTGGAAAAGCTCGGATGCCCTGGTGATCATGGCATGAAACGATCCAATCTCGTCAGGCGGGGAAGCCCGGGGAGGAGGTGACGACGGAAGATCCACATCGTAAACATCGTCGTCTGTACCCGTGGCGGCCGTGTCCATCCCCGTATCATCCCCACGGGTCGTGGACGGGGAGGAGGGCTGAGCAGGGCGCGATGGTTGAAAAGGAGGTGGAGGATGAATCCTTCTTCTCTTAGGAGGAGGGCTCCCAGAAGGGCCTGGCTCCGGGTCCCCCGTCGGGAGCGGTTCCTCCGTTGGTGGTAACGGCAATCTCGTCCTTATATCTGAGCATAAGGACTGTATAGCCAACAAAATGGCCGCTGAGTTGTCTTGCGGCACTGGTTGAGGGGATTCTGACGGGCTGTCAGGGTCAGGAGCCTCGTCGGCACCCTCTACGTTCTCGTCGTCTCCTACGTCGGGGTCCCTCCCGACGGGCTGGTCTTCTTCCACACCAATGCCGTGGCCTAAGACCTCGATCAGCTCAACCTCAGAGATTGAGGCCGGATCCACGACGACCTCCTGCCCCCCCCTTTTCTTCTCCGTCGGAGGTTTCACGGGGGTCCTGTCGATGGGCTTGAAAGAGGACTCCCTCCACGGTGGCAGGGAGACTCTGGGCCCCGAGGTCGCCTCCACTGGTGTAGCCTCCACAGGCTGAGCCCTGGCCACCGCAACTGTCTCGATAGAGGCCTTGGCAGGGTGGATCAAGGCTTTCTCCACCTTAGGGGTGCTCACCGCCTTCTCCTTGGGGGGAGGGTCACCGCCTCGCTCCCCCTCCGATGGGGCCTTCGAGCTCGATCGGGGTCCCTCCAGGAGCTTCACCGGGTGCTCGGCCTTCCTCTTACCCGAGCCAGAGCGTTGGCTCGTGGTCGATGGCGCCGGGGAGGATGCGCCCTGCCTGGCAACCGTAAAGCCCGACCGTTCGGCACTCCCGGTGCCAGCGGACTCGGGGTGCTTGGCCTTCTGTTGGGCCCCCGACGCCGGGGAGCCGTCAAAGGTCTTAGAAGACCGCTCGGACTTCTTTTTTTCGCCTGACGGGCTCTTCCTTTCCAGCCAGTTGCCGAGACGCAGATGGCGGTCCTTCATGGTCTGCTCCGACATATTGCCGCAAAACGCACAGTCCTTCTCCACGTGCGTCTTGTCCTCATGCAGGCAGTAGAGGCAAAGGGAGTGTTCGTCCTCCTTAAAGACATTCTGAAGCTGGCATCCAGGGCAGACCCTGAACAGCTTCCCGGGCGTCGAGCATCCCTTCTCCTGGGCCATGTCCGAGATGGGCCTGAGAAACTTCTGGAGTCCTCCAAAAGCGGGGCTCTACGAAATCTTCACCCTTGAGGGGCGTAGAAGAATCCGACATGGGTCCCCGTTGATCGGATGAAGAAACGGTGGAGCTTGAGGCTCTTGACCGAAAAAAGAGAAAATGTACCTATGAAAAAGCGCGAAAACGCACTAAAGCTCGAGAGCAATAGCACGAGGATCCCAACACTTGAACGTGCGGTAAAAATCTGAAGATGGCTGCCAGAGGCGGGGCTTAGGGAGATGGCAGTCATTGGCTATGGTCAGTATGACGCAGAGATTGGTTACTACTACGAAAGACAGATCAGAAACGAAACCGATACTGATTTTTCTTTACCGAGGATTCCCAGCCTGACGACGGGGAATATTCATGAGCATGTGAATCCATGCCAGACCCCATGCTGGAGAAACCAAGCAACCCAGACATGTTTCGGCCTTGTTGGACCTCCACCATGCCGAGCAGGGACTTGATGGACCTCACCCTGGCAACTTCCATGGTCAGCAGCTGTTGTACCTTGCCCAGGATGGCTTTTATCCTCTCCTCAGACGGTGAAGCCAGCCACGCCACTGTGTTGAGACTGGCTCCCAGGAACAGGGCGCCCTGCGATGGCACCAAGTAGGACTTCCCATCGTTTATCGAGAACCCCAGTTCCGTGAGCAGGAGGATGGTCTTCTCTGTGTGGTCGACGGAGAGTTCTCTCGACTTTGCTCGGATGAGCCAATCGTCCAGATAGAGGTAGAAGTGGATCCCCTGGAGGCGCAGCCGCGCCGCCACCTGTGCCAGGCACTTGGTGAAGACCCTTGGTGCCAATTTAAACCGAAGGGCAGTGCCTTGAATTGATAGTGCCGTCCCTAGACCACGAAGTGCAGAAACTTTCAATGTCCCTTGTGTATGGGGATGTGGAAGTACGCATCCTCCAGGTCCAGCGACGACAGGAAGTCCCCCTCTTCCAGCTGTCCGAGCATGTGCTGAAGGGTGACCATCGGGAATTTTTGAGATTTTATGTACTTGTTGAGGCGGCGGAGGTCTAAGATGGGTCACCAGCTGCCAGTCTTCTTTCGGACAAGGAAGTACCGCGAGTATACTCCAGAGCCCTGTAGTCTCTTCGGGACATGCTCTATCGCGCCCTTTTCCAGCATCGCTTGTACCTCCAGAAGTAGCTGTGGAATGTGGTTTTCCTTCCTGGCCACCGGTGGTGTGGGCACTTCCTTTGGAACTCCAGAGTGTGCCCATGGGCCAGGGCATCCAGCACCCAATGGTCGGTGGAGATTGATTTCCACACGCTGACAAAGTTCGCTAGCTGGCCTCCCACCGGGGTGCTCGGGCGGGGAGACTTGCATTTCGTGAAAACACTGGAGGCCGACTTCAAGCCAAAAGGTAGAACCTTGAACTGGTAATGCTGCCCCTGCACCACGAAATGTAGAAACTTCTGATACTTCCTGTGAGTGGGAGGTGGAAATAGGTGTCCTCCATGTCCAACTGCGTCAAGAAGTCTCCTTTTCCAGTTGGGCAAGCACGTTTTGCAACATGACCATCCTGAACTTTTGTTACTTTAGGTATTTGTTGAGACATCCTATGTCTAGGATGGGCCTCCAGCCCCCCGGTCTCCTTTCTGACCAGAAAATATATGGAATAGACTCCAGAGCCCCAGAGCCGTGGACGAACTAGATCCATCGCCCCTTTTCGCAGCATGGCCTATGCCTCTTCCAGGAGCTGAGGGATGTGCTGCTCCCGACGGATAAGCGTAGGGATCCGCGGACACCTAACTCCAGGGTGTGTCCTTGGGTGAGAGCATCCAGCACCCATCTGTCGGTGATCTTTTTCCACTCGCCGACAACTTCGTCAGCAGGCCTCCCACCGGGGTGCACGAGTGGAGGCCCGGCGTCCCGGTCGGTTCAGAGGCGACACGGTCCTCTGCTACCGCAGGTCTGGGAACAGCCTCTGTAGGCTTCCTGAGCTGTGGATCTGGAAGGCTGACTGTGCGATGTGGAGAAACCGTTTGAAGGCCTGCCAGAGTTTCCCCTGGAGAAGCGAAAGGCAGAGCAGTGCTGCTGGAGAGTGCCCAGGGAACGGGCCGTCTCCGTTTTGATGGCCTGGAAGGACTCGACTACCACTGTCACAAATAGATTCTGTCAAGGGCATATCCAGCACCTTCACCTGTATACCTCCTGATGGAAATGTGTGGCCTTCATCCAGCCTTGGTGATCATGGCAGACTCGGTTCCCCATTTGCCAGAACGACGTGTCAGCAACATCCAACGTCACTGTGATGGTGTGATCAAACGCTACCTCCTCTTCCTGGAAGAGAGCGATTGCCTCCATCTTTTTATCATCGGGGAGGAACTCCAGAATAGGCCCTAGCTTGTACCACACCTCCCTGTCATACCTGGCTAGAGTGTTGGCTGCCTTCATAGTGGACGCTGCGGTGTAAATCTCTTTCTTTCTCATGACGTCCATCCTCTCCCCCTCGATGTCCGGAGGGATAGAAGACTAGGACGGGTTGGCCGACCGTTTCCTCACGGCCGGCGACGCCACCGAATCCGGCGATGGCTGCGAACTCAGGCACTTGGGTGCTGAGTCCAGCACCGATATTTCTTCTCTAGCGTATCCCATTTAACTGGAGCCGTGCAAGGGTTCTCCATGAGGGCCAGGCCCTCTTCCCAAACGTCTTCCAGAAGGGGCACCGCCATGATCATCTTCCTCTTGGCCTGGCACCTCTGGTACAAGAAGCCCTCTTTCTTGGTCTCCTCAGGGACTAGCTGGAATAGGTCTGAGGCTGTGGAGATCATGGAGTGGAACGTTCCCGCCTCATCCGGTGGGGACACCCTATGTGGAGCATCCAAATGTGAGTTACTGTCCGATGCAACGATATCCTAGTCATCCGTTGTGGCCGTATCCGTACCGGTATCTGGGTCTGCTGGGGGAGAAGGGACCAGACGTGGTGGCGCAGGTTGAAATGGGGGCGTCGGATGACGCTTCCTCTTCTTCGCCAGAGGCTGATCGGGGACCACAGGTACCAGAGCCATCCTCATCTGGATCTCTGACACCAAGGTGTGTAGCGTCGACAGAATATCCAAGGAAATGTCCCTCGGCTGAGAAGGTAGAACAGGAAAGCTAAGCCCTGTGCTGTCGTCGCCGTCCTCTTCAATGTCCTCGTGGACCATGTGTAAGGACTTCTGGTCTTCGTCGTCCATGGACGAGACCCCCATGTTGGGGCGACGGCCTAGGGGGGCGGTTTTGGGGCCACCTCGCCCCCCCTGGCCCCTCCCCAGGACCTTAACCGGAGCCTGAGCCAATTTCCCCCCTTATGGCGTGCCTGCAGACTTTGCCAAAGTCACTGTGGCGGAATCGAGCCTTGGTGTTAGGGACACCTTCTGAGCCGTGGGGGCTACCCTCACAGGATCAGCGTCCTTAGCTGTTATGGCAGTAGCAGTCGTCGATGCAGTCGCTGACGAGGTCTTGGCCTGTGCCGGTTCAGCCTGCTTGGGATGTTCGGCCTTCTCCTCCGTCCGCTGCTTCTTGGATTTCTCACATAGTTTAGCCAGGTTATATGACTCCCTCTTCGAAGAGGAGTTTGATTGCTGGCTAGTAATGGAGGCAGAAGGTGATGTCGATCACACTCTATTCACGTTGGGACCAGCTTCCGCAGCAAACTTGGACTTGCAGCTCTTGGCCTTATCTTGGGCCCCCACGGATGAGGCACAATTAAAGAACTTAGAAGACAGCTCCACGGACCAGCCGGTCCTGGGTGAGGCATGACCCTGCTTGGAGCACTGGTTAGAGGCCTTGGCGTTAAGCCATGCCTCCAGTCTACTATGCCTGTCCTTCGTCGACTTCTTGGAGAAACCGAGTCATATCTCGCACTCCACCTCCGTGTGGTCTGGGTGCAGGCAATAGAGGCATTGCTGGTGCTTGCCCTCCGCAAATACATTCCATAGCCCGCATTTGGTGCAGGGCCTGAAAAGGGATCATCCCTCCTTCACGGTCGCAGGGCCTTCTAGAATCGTCAATCTTCGCCCTTGAGGGGCACGAAACTTCACCGGCAACCGGTCCCCGCTGTTGGCAGATGAAGCAAAGAGCACACAGGCTTCTTTTGAAACAAAAATAGAACTTTCGGTCAAAAACACAAAATAACTTACAAATAGCTCAGAGAGAAAACTCGAGGACTCCCAACACTAAAGCGTGCAGTAAAAATCTGAAAATAACTGCCAGAAGAGGGGCTTAGGGAGAGGACTGGCATTGGATGGGACATTATCACCCAGAGGACAGTGATTGGTTTAGAGGAGAAATACAGTTTGTAAGTGAAAGTGAAACAGTTTTTTCTTTTCTCGAGGATTCCCAGCCTGACGATGCGGAATATTCATGTGCATGGGAATCCATGCCAGACCCCATGCTGGAGAAATATTTCTTGTACTGAAATGTAAACTTCTATTGTATGTGGTGTTTTTAATTTGTCTTATTTTTATTATTTTTTTTACTTTTTAGTGGTCTTCTGATCGCTAGACTTCATTAGTTTTAGGCTCTGCATCGAACAGGACTTCAATTGCCATTGGGCTGAGGGCAATGCAGTACTTGTAAGTCATTCGGAATTGTTCTGCAGGCTTAACTGACTAGTTTCATCTTTTGCCTGGAGAGACTGGTGTTATTCCACTGTAATCTACTTTGACCTCAGTTTACGTGGTAAGTGGCTACTTCTCTCGGGAGCATAGCTCAGGGACAATGTGCTCACCTTGGAAGCAAGGTGACACTGAGCAACACAGGTTCGATCCGCGGGTCTGTGCTTAGAAACCTCTGGGTATTTAGCGCATTTTAAATAACCTATCATATCATCTTCCATGCTATCCCAGTGATTACATAATGCACTGATAATGGCCTCCTCTTTGTCTAGTTTTAATTGAAAAATAGATATTTTGCCGGTGAAGGCCGTGCATGAATTGCTATCAATTTAGATGTTTTAGACACATGCTCTAATTCACAGTCAGAGATGTTTTTTAGCCATATAAACGTATCAGCACCTATAGACAAACCTCTTAACCATCTACCAGAGCTGGAGCACGGCCCGGCAGAGGTGCTCCCCTTCGCTCATCCTCATTACGAGCATTTACCAGGTGACAATTATCTCTGTGCGCTGTTTCTCTGTGCCAGTTACATGATACATGCCAAATATCTCAGATTACCGGTATTCCTCCTTTTCACCGGCTGCCTGAACTTGTTCATTCAAGTATTTCGGATGCCATGATTTTTTAAATGAATCCTGCTAAAGCTATATCTTTAGCTATTACCCGCTCTCAGTACCATAACTCACGTGGGGTAAATAAGGTGAATAATTAAATTCCTCATTCTAGTAGGATTGGATGGGTGCTGCTGAATGCTTGCACTATTCCAGGCCACAGAATGGATATTTTTTACTTTACTTTACTTCAGGCCCTCACTGAAGGCAACTTAAAGATTACTCTGGGCCAGTCATTGCCATTTCTTTGCAGGCTGGTTGGCTATTGCATAATTATCTCTAATAGATCAGTAGGTAGGGGAGGTGGTGATAGCCCTGATTAACTTAAATCAACTCCCTGGCCAAAGATTCGGAATTGACCAAATGTAAACAATATGGTTTGTATTCAGCCACTGTATGTCCGTAATCTATTTGTTTTGTACCGTCCGCCCAAATACTATCATTTTATTCTGAAATTGCCTCATTGATACCGTTGCCTCCCTAATGAGGTTCTCCCCCCCTCTAATACTGTTGGGATATTTTAATCTTGTTTGTCATAACTCCATAGACACTCCTTCTCTACAGCTTAAAAAAGATTGGTCGGCTGTAGGCTGTTCGTACTTGGATTTTTTCACACACACGTTAACATTGGATTGGGTGTTCGCTCACAATATTAGTCTTGGGAAAGGCCTGTGTAGATTGGACAGATCACACGACTCACTTTTACTACTCTGTTGCAATGTTTCCTTCTCCCCGGACAGATGAGTTGGTAATTTCTTTCAGAGTTAAGTTCAAGTTGACTACCAATGTGTTAAATCCTGTTTTTGCTAACAAAGAATCACTCAGTGGCCACGGTGGACTCTACCTTCTCTCAAACCATTAACAAGGTGGCACCTGTAAAAAAATCAAAGTAATTAAAGCGGAAACTCTGGTTTAATAATCAACTAGTCTTAATTACGAGTGACTTAAAAAGACTAACAAATGGAGGAGTAATCCCAACCAGGCTAACTGCGTTCGATTGAAGTGTCAGCGTGCCAAATATATAGCAACCGTAACTGAGGCTAACAAGTCGTGGGGGCGTGGCCAAGCAGCCATGGAGTAGGCAGCGATTCCTTGGAGCTCCGTGATCCGACTTATTGATTTGAAGCAAAACGCATGTGTTGACGGCTGATTCCAGCGACAAAAGATCCTGTATCTGGGTGAATACTTCAGGCAGTAGATGAGCATATCGGCGAGAGAAAAGGGACACAGCTGATTGAATTAGGCCACTTTGAGTCCTGATCCGAGAGCGGCGCAATGGATACTAAGATGACGGCTTGCCAACACAAAGGGACCCCCGGCGGGACTTGAAATCGGGTGCCAGGCGGGCAGTGAATGGACTGCAGGCGTGCAGCGTGGATGGAACAGTGAGTGGTCGACTATCGGAGAGAAGCCCACGAATAGCCTGAGAGGATGTACACAGCGTTGGGCCACTGGGCCATGGGATGGGCGGCACGTCCTTGGTGCTCCCACTAGACCAGGACGATGTATACACGACAGCGTTCACACAATAAGGTGGAAGCGTCGAGCACGTAGGGAATACATCCCGAAGCTGCACCGAGGAGTGGGTGAGCAAATACGGACACAATAAGTGGCGCCGAGACCTGTATGCCCGAAACAAAATGGCGACCGATCCTGAACAAAGGATTACACTGGTGGACCGTGAAGCGGCCTCGTAAGGGTTGGGACGCAACAAAGGGGTATATGCATCTTGTAGGTACCATCAGCCTTTGCAAGGTTGCATCATGTCGGTGAAAATTCTGAGAACCAAGACCAGACAACCCACAATGGAGGTCTTCGCAAAAGCGCAGAGGACCCCCACAACATCGGAGCGGAGCGCGTCCACGACTACTGCTGAAGAAGCCCCAGAGCAGATAAGCACCAAATCCTGGAGGCTATATCGGAGCTGAGCACTAAGTGGGGCGCAGCAATAGCGGACTTACGGACAGCCCTGGAGGGCAAAATCAATGCAGGTTGGGACTGAACTTGCCCTGTTGCGGCAAGATGTCAGGGGACTGGCAGAGAGAACAAGTGGGCTGGAGAGTGCAGTAAAGACCAATACTGATGTCAGCACAACTAATGCAAAGGAAGTTCATGTGCTCAAACAGCAGGTTGCTAACCTTGAAAATCGGGTGAAAGAAGCGGAGGGAAGAGCGAGGAGAAATAACATACGGGTGGTCGGCCTGCCGGAGGGGGAGCAGGGTCAAGACCCTACAAACTACGTTGAAAACATGATCCTACAAGAAATAGGAGCAGATAAGCTTTCGCAGGGATTCACGGTGGAGCGGGCGCATCGGGCCTTGATGAGGAAACCGCGACCTGGGCCTCCGCCGCGACCCATCATCGCGAGGATCTTGAACTATAGAGATAGGGAGAAGATCCTGGAATATTTTCGTAAAGGTGGGACAATACAGAGAGCATCCGCCAACATTACAGCATACCCGGATTATACGATGCTGGTGCAGAGACTGAGATACAGCTATGTGGCAGTCAAGAGGAGGCTGCGAGCAGCAGGCATCAAGTACATGCTCCTGTACCCGGCAAAGCTGAAGGTACGACATAAGAGCAGAGCGCTCTTTTTTGACACTCCCGAGGAGGTGGTAATGTGGTTGGATCTGCAGGGCTGCCCGGAACAAGAAGTGGACCGTGACCTGCAGGAACAGGACGGCTGAAAAACTGGTGCCACGGACATTGGGGGTACCGGATTATACCTGGAAGCAAGACTGGTCGAACACTGGATAGCATTTGGGCCTGGTGCCCGTCATGGACTGGAATATAGTAGGTAAATTGCAATTGGAAGCTGCATAGGGTTAACACAATGCGTAATGCATTTGTTAATGGGAGCAATAGGATGGAGGCAACCCACCCACGAAATACTAATAGTTAAGAGGCCATTAGGGCGACTTTACCCCACTGAGCCCTGAGCATAAGTTTGTGCTGGACGGGGCTAGATGTGGGGGTGCCTGAGATACAGGGATGGAGCTAGGCAACAGTTGGAGTGGGCGTTGTTGGGAAGGGGTTGGGTGGGGGTGAGGGAAGGTATGTGGGAAGTTTGGGGTGTAAATAGTTTTGGGGAGTTTAAGTTTGAACATGAGCCTACATGGAAGAGTTGAAGGGTTGTATCTGCATAGCATGACCGGGAGGGTTCGGTTGTAAATGAGGGAGGAAGATATCAAAGCGCTATGGGAGATCTCAGGATAGTGACTTGGAATGTCAGGGGACTTAACAGTTATATGAAGAGGAATAAGGTCATGCTGTATTTGAAAAGGCAAAAGATAGATGTTGCATTGATACAGGAGACGCATTTGACGTGGGAGAAGCTGGAGCTATTTGGGAAAAAATGGAAAGGGATTGTGGTGGGTTCGTCGTACTTTGTTTACGCTAGGGAAGTGCTTGTCTGGGTGGCACCTCATGTCCCGTTTCAGCTACTGCAGGAAATGGCGGAAATTGACGGGAGGATGGTTATATTGAGAGGGCTGTTGGAGAATAAAGAGGTATGCATCGTGAATACGTATGCTCCTAACCATAACACGGCGGAATACTTCAGGACTCTGTGCACCAGTCTTAGTATGTGTGTGGAAAGCGTGGTTATTTGGGGCGGGGATTTCAATTGTGTAATGAAGCCCAAGGTGGATAGATCTGACAGCAGGATTGATAGGCCCACCCCAGCGGCCAAAGCATTGCAGGTGTTACTAGATGATTTCGGCTTGGTAGATGTATGGAGAGCAAAACAACCCAATGATAGGCAATATTCGCATTATTCTGCCCCACCACAGCTACACACGAGATTGGACTATGTCTTTGCCACGCCGGATGTGGTGGCAGAGAGCACTCAAACAGAACATAATGCGAGGGTCCTCTCGGATCACTCGCCCCTGATTCTTGGGTGGCAATACTGGCCCCCCACCACGAGGGCGCGGATCCCGACGTGGCGTCTCCGAGCAGAGGCACTCAAAGATCCGGTCTTTCGTGAGGACATAAGAGATGAGATCATTCACTATTTTGAAACGAATACTGGTAGTGTTGACTCGGCGGGTACACTATGGGAAGCTTTTAAGGTGGTGATGCGGGGGGCAGCCATAGCTAAGTCAAAGGGCCTGCAAGGTGGGGTTCTGGCTGACCTACAAAGAGTTGAAGATGAACTAGAAAGAACATTAGGAAGTGACAGTGTGGACACTGAGCTAATACTTAAACTACAACAGCAATGCGCGGAACATTGGGAAAGGCTCTGTAACCTCAATTATAAAAAGTATGTAGAAAGACAGCACGCAGGAGGAGATAAAACAGGTAGGCTTTTAGCATGGCTGTACAAGAGTGAGACCCCTATTCCCCCGATTAGGACAATAACTAGAGAAGATGGCGATGTAGTAGACACTCAAGAAGGAGTCAACAAGGAATTTGCGGATTATTATAGGGTGTTATATGGGGACAAGGAAGGAAGTAGTCAAGAGGAGATAACCGAAACACTAGAAGATATAGGATTACCTAAGATCAGTGATGAGGAGAGAGGAGAGCTTAATGCACCAATTACCCTGGAGGAGTTGAAGGAGGTTGTGAAGCAGTTGCCACCAGTAAGACCCCAGGAGCAGACGGGTTCCCTGGCGAATTTTACAAAGTATATAGAGAAGAAGTACTACCCCCAATGCTAAACATGCTTAACGAAGCATTTGAGATGGGAAGGTTGCCCGAGTCACTCAGAGAAGCGATCATAATACTGCTTCCTAAACCCAACAAACCGGGGTATAGTTGTAGCTCCTACAGGCCTTTATCGAGGCTGAACCAGGACAGCAAGATACTGACGGCTGTCCTGTCAAACAGATTGCGGAAAGTAATTAGTAAATTAATCCACCCGGATCAAACGGGTTATGTTCCGAACAGGAATATAACCCATAATCATAGGAGACTCCACCGTGTGATCGATTGGGCGGATAGAAATGAAGGCGAAATGGCGATTGTATCCCTAGACGCAGTAAAAGCTTTTGACTCTGTTAAGTGGCCATGGCTACTGGGGGCCCTGGGTGGTTACGGAGTAGGGCCGGGATATATAAGGTGGGCGAAAATGCTATACAGTGAGCCGTTATCCAGAGTTCGAACAGGATCAGTGATATCTGAGAGATGGCAGCTTAGTAGAGGTACCAGGCAGGGGTGCCCCTGGTCCCCGATGCTTTACATTCTAGCCCTGGAGCCCCTAGCGATATACCTCAGGCAACAGTACGATACGATAGGTATTGAGGTTGGGGGGGGGGCGGCATCTAATATCCTTATATGCGGATGATTTCTTACTGTACCTGAAATACCCGGAAGAGAATCTTCAATATATCCTTGAAGTGATGGAGAAATACGCGGAGTTGTCCGGCATTGCGGTAAACCCTCAAAAATCCCGTATATTCCCCCTAGGTAGCTATAAGGGTACCCCGAAGGAAAGGTTGCCGGTGTTACAGATACCATGGGTGACTGGTTCTTTCCGTTACCTTGGCATATATGTGTATCACACCGCAGAAGAGGAAACATAAGCACAACACCGTGGTAGCTGTTGAGAAAATCCGGAAATGCATGAAGTTTTGGGAGAAGTTGCCCCTAGCCATGATGGGACGGGGGGCAATGCTTAAGATGGTGGTCCTACCTAGGCTTTTACATTATTTTATTAATATCCCACATATGATACCCAAGAAGTTCTTCACTGAATTGAATAGTGTATGCAGGGACTTCCTATGGCATGGTACCCGGAATAGAGTAGCTCTATGGAAGTTGCAGAACTTCTACGAAAAGGGAGGTATCAGGCTACCCAATTTTGAGGTCTACTATATAGCAATTCAATTACAATATGTGGCCAATTGGCTCTCCGACGAAGTGACCCCTGAACATAGGTTGTTTGGGTGGGTTTGCACCCCATTTTACTTAAGGGAAATGATATGGTTGCCTGAGACCGATATGAAGGAGCGCCCTAAAATGATGATGTTGGGGTGGAAAATGTGGCGTCAAGCGTGTCGGATGATAGAGGACCCATTCCCGTGCTCCCCGCAAGTACCGCTGGTCGCATTAGCGGGAGGGGACAAGCAGCTGAGGGTGATGATCAGAACCTACTGGGAATCGGTGGGGCTGGTAACGTTAGGGGACATCTGGCAAGAGGGGACCATTAGAGATTTCGAAGAACTTGGGGAGGAGGTGGTATTACATACTGGCCAATATGTTACATACCATAGGATGGTTCAGAAAATTCGGAAAACGTGGCCTGAAACAGTGTTGGCAGAGGAACCAGATGCTACTGTGGGGGTAATATATGACATATCGGAAGGGGGGCATGAGATTTCTAGATTGTATGAGATGGTGATGACCAAGGTGGGGAAGGGATTGACACATCTGAGACTTGATTGGGAGCAGGAGGTGGGGGCCTCAATGGGAGATGGGATGTGGGAACGCACCCTGGGATATCACAAAAAAGTGTCAAGAAACACTAGACTTAAACAAATACAGCTGTACATAACGCATAGAGCATACATGACCCCTCTGAGGATATCTAAGTTCCGGAACGCTGGGCGACAGGCGTGCCCTAAGTGCGACATGGAACACGCTAACATGACACATGTTTTGTTCATGCCGGGTAATCGAAAGTTTCTGGGGCGAAGTGGCACAAAAATTAGCGACAAAAGGGGTCACGCTTGTCATAGATACGGCCTGGGCCTGCTTGCTGGGAGGGTTCCCCAGACCACGGAAACTTAAACATGTTGAGAAACTGAGAAACCTGGCATATGTGCTAGCAAAACGGAGGATCGCCATGGGATGGAAGAAATGCCACAAGCCACGGGTGGAGGTATGGTTGAAGGAGTTACAGAAATGGGCGGAGGCTGAAATGGTAGTATGGCAGGAGGCGAGCAGCATGAGTGGGGAGGAAGAAGTGGGTGCCTTGATGGCATGGAAATTATTAATAGCGGAACTGTTCGGATCTATATCGGACCCGACGGAATCCGAAGATAGTGAGACCCGGCCACATGTAGCAGATGCTGAACGCGAAGTACAAATAGGCTCATGATGGAGGGTGGGACTTGGGGAGCAGTGGCAAAATGGAAATACAAATGGTGTCTAATGGAATTGTTGTAAATTACACTGCGTGTTGGATTTGTTTGTATTGTTGTTAGGCTTTAATAAAATTAATAAAATATATTTTTTTTAAAAACTGATGCTAACAAGTCTTTATCGGAGAGTGCTTCAAAAGCTGCTAATTCCTTTAAAGCACTTTTTATGTTTTTAAATGAACAAAACACTCCTGTTAAAGCAAATACCATTCATACAACTGGTATAATCGGATATAAATGCTCTTTATCGCTTAAAAAAAATACAGAATGGTATTTCATCTTCCCGTACGGCTCATCAGTCATTGCCTACACAATCGCATACAAGTAAATTTCCCTTTTGAATACCACTGCCTTCACCACCCCTACTCGGAACCCTTGGCACGGAGATGAAACCTGGAAGTTTACTACTTCTCTACAAGGGGGAGCCACTGCCTTTTGAACTAGGGAGATGAGCCTTCTACGCTTAAAACCCCTAGGGGAAAGGATAAACGGGATTTCTCCAGAGGGGACTCCAAGTCTTCATCCCTTTTCCCCAGAAACTAATATCTTTATAGCGAGGCAGGAACTAACAATGGCTGGCTTGGCTTCGGACCTTACATTCATTGCATCCTCTTTAGGATAGACAGCTGAATAGTGGAAAAAAAAGCCTTCAGAAGTCATGTCAGGTGATGAACCAATTAGGAAAGAGCGTTCGCGCTGCTGCACACATTGGGAAGCGAGACTAAGTGGAGGAGCTCAGAGAGACAGAATGTCGGACACAGCACTGGGCCTGGAGCCCCGCATCAAGAGTGTGACAGACCTGCTGGCAAGAAACAGAAGCTGTGGGCTGTGGCAATCTAAGCAATAACAAGTGTCTCAATGGGCTGAGTGAGTACCTCAAGGAGGAACCGCCCACAAGCTCCTGCACCAAACCAAACAGGATCCAGGAGAAATGCCATATCATATATCAAGACACCCAACACTGCTGAGTCCAGCTGAGGAGTTGTGCAAGCAGCTCTGTGGTAAGACATGGGCGAATCTGCCTGCATAGCTCTCCTGAGGAAAGAGAGGCAGGCAGCAAGGCCAGAGAGACCAGCGCAATAGTGGGGAGAAAAATCGAACCAATCCCCGGTGTACGGAAGAAACAGAGAAGCCCCAGAGCGGGGAAGGAAGAGACTGAACGAACCCCAGACTACAGGAAGGGGAAACACAAATCTCCCTGAAGAACTGGGAGAACCAGAGAGACCTGGCTGGAACACCGGGACGGCCCTCCAGCCGTGCACCGACTATAACATTTTGAACTGTGAACATAGGCAAGGGCTTGCGCTAAAGAGACACAAAGGGGTGTCGGAAGCCAGCAGCCATCCCTTTTCTTTGGGCAAGGCCCAAAGTATATCTTGGTTGTTTTGTATTTCTTTTGAGCAAGAGGTAGAGAAAGTAGGTTAGAATAGGATTTCTGGATAGGGGACGTCATTTATGTTTAGCCATCTTGACATGCTGAACGGCACCCCTTATTGTCCTTAATTTATGAAGAGTAGGGTTTGGTATCACAGAGTTTGAAAGATATTAGGGGTTTTCTTTTGAAAGAGAAAACTTCTAAAAATTATGCCTCCTTGTCAGTCTCCTGATTCAGACCTACCACAGTACCTTTTACAGCTTGATGTTCAAACTCTCCAACTTTTAAGGATCTTTCAGTATCAGAAACCAAACTGATCACTTTGCGCTGAAACTCCACAAACTGCCCTGATGACCCTGGTCATTCTCAGGCTATCAAATACTCACATCAACAGCTACTTTAGAACCTCTTCTACCCCAGGCAGTCTGATACAAGCCTGGGTTACTCCTCTTCTAAATAAGCTTTCCTTTGATCAGGACCATCTCTCAAATTACAGACCTATTTCTTATGTCCCATTTCTATTTGACAAGGCTGCTAATTTTCAGCTTCGGTATGACTTGTAATCTAAATCACTTCTAGATGAGAAGAGTCTGGCTTTTGCCCCAAACCAAGTACCAAAATTGCCTTTTTGGACTTTTAAGGATACCATTAAAATATTTCTGATGAAGGCCACACAGGTATGTTAATGCTCTTAGATCTATCGGCAGCTTTTGATACCCTTGACCGTACTGTTCTCTTTAATCCTTTGAGGGATACTGCTGGTGTATCTGATGCAGCGGTCGAATGCTTCGACTCCATCCTTTCTAATGGATCTTCAAGAGTAAAGGATAAGGAGTTGGTCTGTGTCAGAGGTTTTGACATGCGGTGTGCCACAGGAATCCTGCCTTTCACTCTTGCTGTTGAAATTCTATGTACACCTTGAGTGGATCTTGGAGTCACTTTTCGGAACTGCACAGATAAAATTTAGATTATCTCTCAAGTGACAGGTCACTCTGATGCAAATATTGCTTTTATATGGTCTACTTTCAAGGAAATTTAAAAATGGATGTCATTTAACTGACTTGGCCTTAAGACAAAACTGAAATCATGTTCATCCCCTCTTCTCATACACTCTGGAAAGAACTACCTATATCTGTAAATTTACCACATTGAATTGCTCTACCCACATTTTGCACTGGGCAAAATCACTTGGTATGATCTTGTATTTATCCTCGTCTATGGCCCCACATATTAGCAGTCTAATCTGTAATAATCAGTTTCATTTAAGAACCCTTAGAAAGCATTGTCCTCTTTGCTTCTGCCTTCTCCTCTCCTCTCCTCTCCTCTCCTCTCCGCTCCTCTCCTCTCCCCTGTTGATTCTACTCTCCCTCTGCACCATGCACCTGACCACCCTCTGTCCTCTGGGCCCAGGTACCTGCTCATCTTGCCACCCTCACGCACTGCCTCCGGGCCACCCCCTGCACTGGGGTCTGTATCTGTACCCATACAGCCCTCCCCTTTTATTCCTGCACTTTCAGACCTACATGGCCTGCTGCCATAAAGCCAGCACTTGCCACTTGCTGGCTGCACTCCCATTGTTTGTTGCCTTTATATTTATTATTTTATTATTACTTTTGTTTTTTCCTTCTCGCTCTGCACTCTCCTTTTGTTCCCCCTTCCATGCACTTCTCCCCTTTCCCCCTCTACCCTGCACTTACATGTTCTCAATGTCACTGGGCACAGTAAGATCGTTCCTTTTGTTCTCCCCCGTTCCCCTTCCCTTGTCGCGCTCTCAAACACTTGTGTATGAGCGCGACCGAAATAAAATATCAATATCAATTGTCCTCTTCCATCTGACTTAGATTGTTCCATTCTAGCGAGGGCCATTATCGGGTCTAAATTAGATTATTGTAACAACTCTCTTTGCAGCATGCACAAACATATTATCCAAGGTTTAAAGATTGGACAAATCGTTGCAGTTTACATTTTTACAAATAGCGGCAAACGACATGGCATAACTCCTGTTCTGAAAAAGCTCCACTGGTTTCCCATTTACACCAGAATTAAATGTGAACACTTAGCAATGATCCACAAGACTCTTTATGGTACCCCCCTCCTCCATATTTGAGTCAGCAGTTCGCCTAGTATGATTCCACTGGACTTCGGTTCCTCACTACAACTCTCCCTTCCAGTTCCCAGGTCCTTTAAATCTACGGACATTGTTGGACCTTGTACGGTCATCAGCATCAAAGATTGGAATGGCCTTCCCATGGACATTAGAGAAATTACACAACCTTTTGCTGTTTAGAAAGAGATTGACAACGCTACTGTTTGATATTGGCTGACAGTTCATTTGGGTTGACTGCCCCAAACTGTTTTCGTTCCAGATTGACCTGCATGAACTCAGAGAAACCTTTTCTAGGTTGTCCCTGTGATTACTGAAAATTCTACAACTGTTGGCAATGTATCAATGTTTGAGCACAAAAAAAGTGTTTTAGAAATTGATGGATGTAAGAACGAATCATTTCTTAATAGGCTCAAATTAAATTGCTATGGGTAGTTGATAATCACCATTCAAGAATATAAAAGATACACTCTCACTTAATTGGTTATTAACGTGGTCAGTAGCGTTAACTGCATTGTAATCCCACTCACTTACCTCTTGAAGGGTACAGCATTCTTTATAGCAGCTTCAATTTCAGAAACAGTTCCTCTTGCAAGATCGGCAACGTTGACAAAGCCAGAATTAAAAAGAGCTCTTGCTCGTTGGGCGTTCAACAGGTACACTCGGACCAGGTCACACAGTTCTCTCTGCACACCAAACGTTAGTCGGCTTTGAAACTGAGACAACAGTAACTCCATGTTGTGCCAGCCCAGACGATTGCTGAACACGGTCACCATGCCTAGAAGATTGATTTATTGCATTTGTTAAATGTCACTTTCATCTTGAGTCATACATCATCATATAAAGGCTTGACACTTATAGGTCACTTAAGTACTGGGATATGCCCTGTGAGATCATGCAGTTACCAAATCATTATTGCACTGTTTTGTAAGTGAATGTTTAAATGCATACATAAAATAACTTCTGAAAACAATGTGCATAAATAAGATATACAACATTTATTCCATAGGAAAGTAGATTGTAAGAGAAAAAATCTATTCATGTATTTCAGAATTAATATTTACGCCCACATCATCATACACATTTGTACGGTTTAACGAGTCACCATATGTATGCCATGTTCCTTACAGTGTACTTTTCACAACTTGTCGCCCCCAATGAGTGGAAATATTGAATCTCTCATTGATTACATAACTGATGCACACGTCATACATTTAAAAAGTACTACACAAGTAGTAGACAGTCTTTGCAGTCTTATTCCAAAACTAAAAACATTCTCAAAAAGGCAGATCAATTCAAGTGTCAATATTGTATTGGAACCAGATAATGAATAACATCTCTTCACAACACTAAAATAATCAAAAAGATGTAACCTTTAAAAGGGATCACACCGACTACAATGTATGTATGCTTTACTGTGCAGCAACTACAGCTCTGGTCTTTACTGCACCCCAATTGTTGCACGGTAAAGAAGCATGACCACAGTGTGTGCATGCCCGTCTCCATGAAGCATCAATGTCATGGGTGGCACCAGGGTGGGTGCAGAAGTTCCAAATAAGGTAAGTGGAGGGGGGTGAAGAGCGACCATCTCCCTCCTCTCTTTGTGGATGAGCGAGGCAGCACATGGGCAGTAGAGGGGTGCCCCATATCCAAGAAGCATGTCGAGGGCAGGCAGCGAGCAAAAGTGCTCTGTGGCATTTGCTGTGCAGGAAAGGCCTGTCCACAAAATGCCACCAGAGCGAAAACATGGAACCCTATCAAAATATAGTAAGTAAAGAATATAGGCCATAAAGACATATATGGAAACTAAGGCACAATAACCATATACTTCAGTGACACGACAGACAGAGGTTTGATTTCCAAACAAGTCTGGTTTATTTCAAAGTATCTCAGTCAGCCGACTGGGTCTCAACGTCTCGCAACATGTGTTCCCAGACCCCCTGAGACGCAAGTGAGCGAGCAATGCTCAAGCGGTAATATATATACATTGCATATAATCTTTACGAAGGCAATTCGGCATAAACGTGTCATTCGGGCTAGGGTTCGGTGATCGACAGTCATGACAATTATGACACGTTATGAAAAGTCTTCATTCAGTCTAAACATAGTTATTCTAGCAATAGCAGCAGGGACATCTTTCTGTTCTGGGGAACGTAGAGATCTTAGCTCGGCAAAGATATCATGTTCGTAACAGAGAAACATTCCTTAACACGTTATCTGTGTGTCTCAGTTCATGTGCTAAGGGTCAGACAGTTCTAAGCAGAAAATACCACTCTCCTCGAAGGAGCACCGCTAGAAGAATATAATTCATGGTTTAACTGCCTTTTACTACAGCGTTTGCTAGACAGACTGGCACCTGGACTACTGCTTCGATGCGGCCTCAATAACTTAGCGAGAGAGAAAAACAATGTATTTCTGCATAGTTTGACATTCCTGTCTGTGTTAGTATTTCAGCATCCAGGCTGTGGCCTTGCACCGTGTGTGTGAGTTTGAAGCATAGAATACATTTTGCAAAGCGTTTTGACAGAGAGGAAAAAAGCAAATGGCCGACATTTCACAAAATGGACGCCCTCTCGTTACAATGAAGATTCTAGGATTGGGATGTTTGTCACATGATGCGATTGGTTTCTGGCCAACATACTATACATACTATAAGGTCATTTCTGGTCTAACAGTAGCGTGCAGGACATCATTTGTCTCCGCGATTACCTAGCTATCATCCAGTACTGGATGTTGACAGCCTACCTCAAAACTAAACCCATCCAAGACTGAATTTGCGCTCATAAAAAAAAAACGTGTCCAACAATGGCTCAATGAAATGCGCCTACAAGGATTTGATCCACAACTCTCAGACTAAGCAAAGTCCTTAGACTTCACCAATGACAGCAGCCTGTCCTTCCATAAACACATAGCCAAAAAGGCCCAAATAGCATGGCTCAGAATCTCTACCTTTTGAAAAATGAAACCCTTCATCCTGCCGCCGGACTTCTGGACAGTAGTGTAGGACCTTGTGGTCTCACATCGATGGGGGAAATGATCTCCTGGCATGGCTCCCAGTTGCTCACTTGGTTGCCCTAAAAGCAGTCCACCACGCTGCAGCATGTCGTATTACAGGAGCACCGAAATTTGACCGAATTACCACCATCCTATGCGAAAAACATTGGCTTGCTCACCAAGCCAGGATACTGTTCAAAGCTGCATGTATCATCTACAAAGCAGTCACGAGTAGCACACCAGCGTACCTGGCGGCCAAGCTCCAAATATCTGGTGGCACACGCTCCTTATGCAGCAAATTGACCAACCGGATTGAATCACAACTCGGCCGCAAAGAGAGGACCCACAAACATTCCTTCTCTTATGCACCCACCCTCTGGATCTCTTTCCCAGCAACACATGGCTCTTTCAACAACACCTGACAAAGGACTAATTCCACTGGACGCACATGCCAACGCACATATCTCACAGTACTGTGCTACTGTTGAAAGATGGCAGCCCAAATGCTGGCTATTCACACTCTGTAGAGTGATCCGCTGCTCTCGAGCTAGGCCTGCGCTTTAAACAATAAAAAGAATAAAAAAAAAAAATCAACCGCCTTTGAATTACAGTCCGAGGAGTGCCACTCTACAGGTGGCAGGCAACATTCCTCATATTGAGAATGCTGGGGTTGTTTACCTGCTGGATTTATCAACAGCATTTGACAGTGAACCATTCCATTCCATTCTTCCTTCCATTCTGTCACTGCTCATGGGTATAAAGTTTATGATAATGGAGAGGATTTCATGTTTCCATTCGACATGATCAATCTGTTCAGGCAGTTTCCTCTCAGTCCTCCTCCTAGTCTGTGCGATATGTTGTGCATTAGGGTTCCATCTCGTCACCCTGGATTTTTAATTTCTACATCAAGCTGATGGGGGATCTGGTCACAGGCTTTGCAAACTCTACCAATAATTATACACACCATACTCTGCTTTATCTTTGTGTGTAATCCGAGTAGTATGGTATGATGCTTGGGGCATTATTCTCTTGGCAAATTACCTTTGGATGGCATTGGTCCATCTTAAATTTACAAACCCTTAAGACCACGTTTGTGCTATATGGCACTGAAAAGCGATTCAATGGTGGTTATCAACCTTTGCAGTCAGGGAACGGCAGCCAGTTTGAAAGAATTTGCAGACTCACTGGGGTTCCTCTTAGGAGAAGGGCGAGAAGACCCTGCTCGTTCTGTTGGTGAGGAAGGATTGAATCCAGTTAGTGGCATTCTGGGAGAATGCGGCAGCCGAGGAGAGATGTTTGGTCAGGATTTGATGGTCTACAAGGTCAAAGGCTACAGACAGGTCCAACAAGAGCAAGATGGCCAGTTTGCCCTTGTCTTTGGCTTTGTCCAAATAGATTTTTAGGTCCAGGAGGGCTGTTTCCGTCCCATGCCTGGGTCTAAAGCCGGATTGTCGCAGTCCTAGGAGGTTGTCATCTTCCAAATTTTCTGTATTTGGATGTAAGCCACTCTGTCTAGTATTTTCAGGAGAAAGGGGACAGTCGTGGTGGGTCTGTAGTTGGACGGTATGTTGGGGACAAGGTTGTGTTTCTTGAGAAGTGGCAGGACCCAAGCTTCTTTGAGGTTATTAGGAACAGATGAGTTTTTGAAAGATAAGTTGATCAGCGAGGTAATAAAGGGAGCTAGGTCTTTAGCCCCAACCTTAATAACTGAGGCTGGACACTGGTCTCCTTGGCAGTTAGAGGGTTTGAGGCTGGCAGTTTTATTGATTACTTCGTTCTCCGTGACTGGGGCAAAATGGAAAGGAGGGCAGTTTGGTCTGGGAGTGCTAGAGGCAATGCAGTGATGGGCTTTGGCAGCAGGTTGGCTTTTTTGGATTCTATCTTTGCTTGCAGGAGAGATTTTGTTTGATACGGCTTGCTGGATGTTGTCACACCAGGTTTGGTCTTTGATGCAGTCCTCGGTGGGAGGTACGGGGGATTCTAGTTCTTTTAGAATAGAGAATAGCTCTCTGGTAGCTGATTTGGCATTATAGATTCTGGTGTTGAAGATCTCTTTTTGCGTTCGTAATGGCCGTTTTGTAAGTGGCGGCTGTGGCGGAGAATCTTTCTTTAGTGGAGGGTGAGGGGGCTTTTCTCCAACTGGCTTCAGAGGTTCTTTTGATATTTCGGAGTGTTTTTAGTTCTGCCGAAAACCATTTGTTCAAGTGAGCGATTGGTTTAGCCTTTCTTGGTTTGAGTGGTGCAATTTGGTTGAGCGCGTATTCCAGCGTGCCATTGAATAGGTCGACTAAGGAGGTAGGGTTTGTGATAGTGCTAGTTTGGGTGTTGATGATTGGTTGCAGTAGGGGTCTTAAGTTCTCTATAGTAATGTTACGTTTGTTTCTGGATATAATTTGTGGTACATTAGTAGTGGGTACATTCTTGAGAGATTCTTAAGGTATGGTGAAGGTGATACAGAGGTGGTCTGTCCAGGCGCACAGTGTGATATTGAGCAGGGAGATGTTGCAGTTGGCATCAGCGAACCAGTCCAGCGTTCTACCTTTGGAGTGAGTAGGTTTGTTAATACGCTGAGACCTAATTGTATGATAGTATCTTTGAGTAGGAAGGCGTTGGAGTCATTGGGATCATGTAGACCTAAGTTTAGGTCACCCATTATAATCACTTGAGAGCTTGGTTTGGTGTTTAGAGTCAGTAGGTGGGAGATATCCTCCTCAAAGGAGGTGATGGCCCCTGGGGGTCTGTAGATAAGGTGAAGTAATATAGTTCGGGTATTGGAAAGTGGGAGTTTGAGCGATAGAAGTACCGCAGAGGGTAGGCCTGGATTAGCAACTTCTCTGATGTTAAGGTTTGATTTTGCAATGATAGCTACACCACCTCCAGATCAGGTGTTTCTATCTGGCCGAATAATAGTGTAGTTCTCAGGGATAGCAATCGAGAGTGCAGGGCCAACTGCGGGATGTAGCCATGTTTCAGTGACTGCAAAGAAGTCCAGGTGGTTGGAGGATATCAGGTCAGCAATATCAGGGGCGTGAGCCACTAAGGATCTGGCACTGATGAGGGCGCCCTTGATTATCGTGTTGATGTTGGCTAGGTCTTCTAGTGGAGGATCGGTCATGGCAGGCTTAGGGATGTCAAGCAAGTTAGTGTGTGCTGCTGGTGCATTTGTAGGCAGCAAATTGTTGTCCTTAGTATGCCTAGTAAGGGTTCTCCAGGAATTATGTTTGGAGCTAAAGCGAGAACCTAATCTTGCATTTCTCTGGTGTGTCAGACAGGGAATGAGAGCTGGGGGGGGGGGCAAATCTGGTGATCCATTCTCTAGGTGATGGGGAAGGTTCAGAGAGAGGAGTGGCCGTGGTGTTGGTGGGGCTGGCAGCGTTTGTTGCAGTTTGGCTGTTGGGAGATTGGAAGGTATTATGTTGTGGACAAGTGGGGGAATAATGGCCATTGTGAGGGTCACTCTACTTAGGCTGACCATGGAAGGGCTAGCTGCAGTAGTCAAATGGTAAGGCAGGTTAGGCTAGATGCAATAGGCAAACAATGAGGCAAGTTAGGCTAAATGCAATAGGCAAACAATGAGGCAAGTTAGGCTAAATGCAATAGGCAAACAATGAGGCAGGTTAGGCTAGAAGCAATAGGTGTGGTGACAAAATGTGCTAGGTGTGTCTAAATTAGCCATGAAACCTTTACAAAGCGCTTTCTATGAAGCGCCGAAGCCAATTGTAGGGGGCACGAATAGTGACCACGTTTCACCCATTTGGAGGTCTTTGCACAGGCTTTCATTTGAAGTTAATATTCTGTTTAAATTTGTCTGCATGCATCTTAAAACAGTTCACCTTAAGCACCCCATGCACCCAGCATCAATATTGCACCTCTCAGTGGAGAGCAGCATTTTGTGTACTAAAGGGAGTTTTTCCCTTTAGATTTCAAGGGTTCAGAAAGCTCAGATTTAGAAACAAGCTTTCTCATGTGTGCCAACTAGCTTTAGGAATAGTCCTCGCATATTATGCTTGGCCCCTGCTCTGTGGTTTTCAGTTGGAAATATAAAAGGTTTCTTTTCCCAAAGTAAGGTTAATACCTTAATACTGCAATTGCTGTACGATAGTAGTGCTTTCACTAGTGGTAGTAGTGTTTTTATTATTTAGCTTTAAAACCTAGATTTGTGTTGGATTGTTGTGCCCTCTTGAAATATGTTATTATTGTATTGTATTATAAGTAATCTGTAAAGCACAGCAAAATACTAGTGATAAGGTACCCACTGTATAAATGTTTGTATTAAATGTAGTTCGAAGATCTAGTAAGTGTGTTGATATTTTAAACCTTTAATGCATTATTCAGTTCTTGGAGGCATGTCCCCTTAAAAAATGACAGTCATAATGTCCTTTTTTGAAATCAAAAATTGGGCTGGCGACCACTAGGTGGCGTGGCTATGATGCCAACCTGACTGTGGCACTCTGCCACCCTGTGCAATTAAAAGCCAATTTTCCTCAGAAAATAGTACACAATTACCTTGGATTCGGTTAAAAGTTGCATCAAAGCATAGGGGGAGAAGGCATAGAAATGTTTGGGCGCATCTTGGCAGTGTGAACCTGCGGGCTGGCCGCCAAAGAGAGGTGGGAGGAGGCGTTGCAGATGAACACTCTCTGCAGTGTGCATGTGGGAAATTTGAAAAGACTCCATGAGAGAGCAGCATGGCAGACCACTATGGAACAACCAGCTGCCATACGGACACCGGCGAGCCAGCCAAGAAAAGTACCAAAATCAAGGAAAACCCAACAAGAGCGCTGAGGTAGACGAAAGCTTGTGAGGACTGGCACTTCAAGGATGGCATGCTGTGAATGTGTCTCAATCAAGTTTGATGGGGGGGGGGAGAAGTAAACTTATGTGGGACAGAGATGCCCCAGAAAGTAACAATAAGAAAGGGACACAGAAAGGGGAAAGATGCCCACATAACTGAGAATATGGAGAGTTACCCTGAGGGGAAGCCAAGTCTATGAATGCAGAACCATGTAATGGAGGAGACAAATGTAGTAATGAAAAATACAAATAAATTATTTGGAATGGGAAATGCAGTACGCAAAAGACTGATATTGGAGGAGTATGGGAGAACCAGAGGGTGATAATTGCATGTGTTTAAATGTATATACGTCTCTTTCTCACTGATCGAGTGTCAGTGAGAAAGTGACCTATGAAAATTTAAGATTAAATGGATACTCACTCAGGAAGTCCAACGCCGGTGCACTGGAAAAGATAAAAGGTTTCACCTGGGAAGAGGGCGTGTACCTTAAACTGAGATGGTAGAAGTGAGGCAAGAGAGTCAGTAGTGTGATCATCATACATCAGCTCTGGGAAGGTTGGAAGATGACACCATCTAGTGGGAATGAATTCCCAGAAAGTCAATGGGGTGACAATCTCTCCAGAGACAGAGGCTGCAACAAAGCAGGAGATTCATGAGATATTGACAAAAATCTGAGCCCTCTGAACAGACCTTCAATCATCAATTGCCAAGCTATAAGGGACAGTAGATATTTTTGTATTTGTGATTTATATAGCGCTTTACTCAAAATCGCTGTACAGAATAAAAACTACAGTACAATAAATGAAATTTGACAAACTACACAGAATTTACAAGTCTCAACTAAGAATGAAGATTTTTCAAGGAAGTACGAAATAAAGAATAGGACGTAATAGAGCAAAGAGAATAAGGAAGAGAATTCCAGTGAAGTGGCGCGAGAAGAGAAAAGGACCAAAATTGTGATTGGGCACATGTAGGGCGATGAACTAATAAGAATTGAGACCGGGATCGAAGAGAAGGAGAGTAGAAGGAAACTAAAGATGAACGATAGATCGATGCAAAGCCACAATACAGAAACAATTTGATGTAAGACTGTAGTGGAAGGAAAGCCAGCCAAGTGAAGAAAAGGATAAAGAAACAAGAGTCACGAGGAGACATGTAAAAAAAGACGAGAGAAGATGAGAGAGGACATCAGATGTTTAGTAGCATTAAAAGAAAAGGGCCACCTTTAAGCATATTAAAAAGACGAAAGCGAAAAGAACAAGAAATAGAAGAAATAAGACAAGGAAAAGATCATTGGCGAGATAAAGACCGAGATTACGGGCAGAAATAGGTAATGAGGAGGGAGGAAACAGGAGAAGGGATAGTATTGGCAGGTAAGAAAAGAACTTCAGTTTTAGTCGCATTCAAAACAAGAAATCAGCATAAAAATTATGCATGTCCCAAAAGATGAGATGGCAGCAGTAAGAGGATACATATAGAGAGAAAAGAAAAGGACCACAAACAGAACCTTGAGGAACACCACGATGAAGAGAAAGTTTCAGAAGACGACCCAGGCCAAGAAAACGAATATGTGCGTTTGTAGAGATAAGACTGAAAGAAGCTAACAGCAAGTAAAACCAAGCGAGGAAAGAGAAGATAAAGGTAAAGTGTGATCCACTGACAGTCAAATGCAGCGGAATGAACCAATAAAATAAGAAGGGATAAATGTTTAGAATAACTGGCAGAAAGCAAAGAGTCACACAAGGGTAGAAGAGCAGTTTAAATTGAATGACCAGGACAAAAGGCAGAAAAAATTGAGTTATCTGTAACAAAAGTAGAAACCTGAAAATAAACTAGATGTTCAAGTAACAGAGATAGGGAAGAAGAGAGATTGGGCCGAAATTGGAGGGGAGGGAAGGATCCAACTATGGTTTCTTCATAATAGGAAGAAGGGAAGGTCCAAGAAGAGAAATATTAAAAAGAGTAGTAAGGTACGAGACAAGAGTTAGATAGTTTAGGTATTAGTGATGAAGGAATAGGATCAGACAGAGCCTGTGGGATGACAGCCAGCAAGAAAAAGCAAAGTATCTGAATATAATTATAAATTATGAAGTAATGGGAGAAAAACAAGAAATAACTGGGTTAGAAGAGGAAAGTGGAGAAGAAGACGATGGTACAAAGGCTGCACAAAGAGAGGTCAGTTTAGAAGAAAATGTTTTCGCAAGAGCAGAAACAAGAGTAGAATTAAGCGAGTAGTCTGGAAAAGGAGCGGAAAGTAGACAAGAACTTGATTGAAACGAACACCTTCAAAAGATCAGAAGAACATCATCATATAGTGAGTGATAGGATGAGAAACACATTTGATCAGAATCCGAAAGGGTTTCATGCAAACAATGCTCAAGGTCGACAAAGAGCCCGCCGCAATGAACAAAGATGGAGAGTAAGCCAGGGTTGGGGTGCTTTCTGAGAGGGGGCTAATGAAGAAGCAGGATAGAGAATAACAAGAGATGAGTAAAGAGAAGAAGAATGAATAGAGGCAGTATCATCTGCAGAAAGAGCAGCAAATGCAGAATGAGACAGAAGACCAGATATACAAGGAGAAGCAAAAATAGAAGCATTAAAAGCATGAAGATTGTGACGCAGATAAGTAGGTCCTCAGAACAGGCTTCATTAGTTGAGAGGTGGAGGAAGAACAGATCGTAAAAGGAGATGGTGATCTGAAGAATAAACAGGTAGAGCAGAGACAGATGACAAGAATAATGAAACAAAAATAAGATCCAGACTAGAACAAGAAAAATGAGAGGGGAGGGGGGGGGGAGAGAAAGAGCAGACAAGTGATAGGAATCAAGAATAGAAAGGAATGGAAGTGAAGAATGAGTAGAAGAGATGTGAAGATTAAGGAGAGATTACAAAGGTTGAGCGATAAAGAATACCAGTACCACCCCCACAAGCCTCAAAACGAGGAGTGTGAAGAAACATTAGTGGTAGACGTAGAAAGACGTACAGGTATAGATGTATTAGAAGATGAAAATAACCAGAACAGAAAATGCATTACAGAGTGAACGAGCATTCCAGAGAGCTAGATTGATAGCAGTGTAAGAGAAGCAAGGAGGATAAATAAGATTGGTTAGGTTTCGTGAGGAAAAACAAGGAGCTGGTGGAAACGTACAAACACTGTGCCATTATAATGGCGACTGCACGTTTACTGCACAGTCAGCATTGTAAAGAATTCTGACTCCAATTACTGTGACGGAGCAGGGGGGTGTCCCCCGCTCCCCTTGGTCGCTGTAATGGGAGTCGGGGGGTTGCGGGGGTGTCCCCCGCATACCGCTGTGGTACACAGGGGACAAGAAAGTAAACGAAAAAAAAGGTAAAGGACCCTGCAGCATCAGCTCAGACCCAATTAAGTGGGAGGAACCGACGCTGCAAGGATAGTGGGGAGTCGGCGGCACACACAGAAGTGTGCCACCGTAAAGTTAAGTGGGAGAGGGTAGGGCAATGTGGGCCGGGGCATGCGGGGAAAAGTGATCTATCTGATCACTGCTCCATAATTCGAGTCGTCATTTTCATCGGCGGAATTACGGGCGTCGCAGTGATCACATAGATCCATGTAAAGTACAGAGAGTAGAAATAGGAAGAGACATATCAGCCATAGTCACAGAAAGGGTGATATCAGATTGAAGGAGAAATTATATATTTAGCAGTGAGATGGAAAACATTCTTTAACCAGAAAATGAAAAGGCTGGGCGTGCTTCATTTGGGAAGCAGGCAAGCCAAATGTTCCGGCAAGATGGAGAGGTCTTAACGGCCACATTAGATCTAAGAAAAGAGAACAAAAGAAAAAAAGAGGAAAGCAGTGGCAGCCAACTGTGGGCAGCTGCAGACAGCTGACCATCACTTGAGAGTGCTTGAAAATGATCAGCCGTTAACCGATCCAACAGAACTTGGAGGCCCACAGGCGTGAATTGGAAAAGGAAAGTAGAAGACTTGGCAAACACTGAAAGGAGGGGCAAACTGCACTTTCTTTGGATCTTGCGACTCTCCAGCGCAAGTAGAAAGGATTGTCAAGTAAACTATGACAGAAAGGTTTCAAGAGGAAGGAAGGAAGGAAGGACTTGGACTTATCACATAGGGGTGGATGGAGCTGGCCCAATTCCATTATTATTTTAATGTCAATCAAAAGGTTGTCTCAAAAAGTAGGAGAAGGGATTGTACAGACTATAAATGCAATAAGATACAGGTCTTTCAGGAATTCTCCTCCTTGTCAATTAGGCACATGGAATGTAGACAATTGACAGTGTGGCTGAGAGAGAAATGTATTAAATAAAGATGGTGTTCCACATCTGCAAACATTTTTGAAATTGGAGATGAAACCTACTCTCTATACGACTTAGGTGAAATACGTCAAGTAAAGCAGCAATTGGTGGAGAATACCAACAAGAGAATATAATGTGGAAAATTCATACGTCCCAGTCAATAATTGAACTAAGGTCTAAAATCCATGAGAATGGGGCTCATAGAAATCTAAGAAATTGACTACTCCCACTGAGGATGGATTACAGGTGTAACAAAAGAATCATCAGAGATCAGAAAAGAAAGAATGCGTAATATTCCAATGAGGAATACCTATTTAGCAAGCAACCTCGAATGACAATAAGATGTTTGGTATATCGGAGGAAGGTTAATTGCTAAATGGATTCCCTTGTATAATAGAGGGGGGTGGTTTGGGTGGCATGTTTGAAAATTGAATTATGTTTCTATGCTAGTATGATGCGCTGAAGGTACAACAAATATTTTTGTTATAGGTTATGAAATATGGGAGAATAAAAGAAAATTGTTTTGAAGAGGGGAACTTGAACCTTGCAGTAGTTTGCCTAATCCTTTGGGGTAATCATGACATTTCTCTGAAGTGTGAAAAGGAGCTTTGTCTGTTTCTGAAACTGTATCCACATCCAATGTGTGCTGAAACACCTGAAAGTACTTGAAAGAAAATATAATTGGTTGAAATAAGGGTGCATGCATCAGTTGCAGATGATCCGAAGCTTGCAAAAAGTTTGAGGGGATGGGTCGGGACATGGGCCCAGGTGGAGGGAAGTAAATTTGAAAATATTGTAATGTTACTAAGGCAGAAGTTCTATGAATAAATCCATAAAGCAGGTATGCTGCTGGCGAGGAGATTACAGAAACAGGGAGAACAGAATCCAACATTACAGCATGGCCAAAAAAATATACGTAGATTCAGAAGAAATAGCCAACAGCTTTTTAACATACTACAAGGCTTTTAATACCTGCCCAGAGCACAATGAATGTAATGCAATTACACAGGTGCATTAGCAAGAAGTGGAGCTTGCATGGTTAAGGGAGGTTCAGAGTTGAAGCTTGAGACTCCTGTGACTGAACGAAAAGCTATAATGGCAATTAGATCAAAGTAATTGGGCCAATTTCCAGGCCCTGATGGTTATACTGCGAAATTTGTTAAAAGATCTGAAGATGCATTGGCTCTTGAATTGACAGATGTCTTTACTGGAATTTTAGAGGGACAATATTCTGTCTTATTTTCTAGAAGCTTCACTAGCCTTTACACCCAAAGATGGCAAAGAGCTGCAGAATGTTGCTTCCAATATGTTAATTTGTCATAATGGATATTGACACAAGATCTCTATAAAAGTCTTGGCATCTAGGTTAGATACATTTCAAGCAGGGTTAATTCATTCGGACCAGGTTGGTTTCATAAGAAACAACCTAAGAAAGACTAATGATTTTGTATTACTGACTAAATGCCTGCAGACTATCCCAATCCTTTCATCATTAGATTCTGATAAGGCCTGTTATCAGGTCAGCTAAGGATTTCTTAATGCTATACTCCGGACGTTTGGGCTCAGTGTATGCTTTTCTCTGTGATGCTTCCATGGGGGTCTGGTAGGGGAGTTTTCCTAAAGTTCACTTTGTAGACTTCATAAAACTATTCCAATGGTTTGTATCAGTCTGTACTACTCATGGAACCTTGGTTGAGTGGCAGGGCAGTCAGGCTTATCATAAGAGGAAGATGTGAGCTGTAGCCAAGTACACTGAACCTAGCTAGGAATGCAATCCAAAAGAAACACTCAATAAAAGTATATTAAAATATAGATTACATATGCACCATAATCACTTTTAAATACTTAGCACATTAAACCAAAACACTTTTAGAATGTTTTTCAAAGGCCACTGCTTAGTTTGTAGTTGCTTGCGGTTACAATTGTTACAGCATTTGATACTGACAGTTCTACCGTATTATCGGTAATGACGCTCACACACAAAGTAATATATTTAATTGTATTTAGTTAGCAAACCCACATAAGATAATGACTTTTAGGAGGCGAACAGTTGGTTCTTATAACACTAGCAGTGCTTAAGGTTACAGAGGCAGTTCTTTCGCACAACAAGGCTTTTAAAGTCCAAAACGCCACCTTAGCTAAAATCAGTTCAGAGAGGTCTCAAAGTCTTGACAAGCAGTAGAACAACGAAAACTCATGTGGCTATTTTCTAGTCTCTAAGATAAAAGAAGATACAAGCAATGTTGGAGACCCTATTAAAGTACTCGCTAAAGGGACACAAGCAGCATCTTGGGTTGGAGGTAAGAGGGGGTGGCCTTGGTCATGTCTACATGCACTCCAATGCTCTAGAGTGACTTTTCGGATTAAGGTAAGCAATACCTTTTTCCCCCACAGTACCTTTGGTTTGAAGAAATGTATGTGGCTGGATTCTCCGCGATGTTGTAGTGCTGGACCTGACCTGCGGATCTGGTGACGAACGGCAAGGCAATTGACAGAATCTCTCAGCAGTTTCGAGGGAGGACCTCAGGCACAGAATCCTGCAACTTCTCTGGTCACTTTGCTGTTTTGGCGCCTTTTCTGCAGCACCAACAAAGGACACAATTTGCCCATTCAATCTTCGGATTCCTGAAGTCCTGCACTCTGGTGAGGGGACTTGGACGGGTCGGATTCTGTCTCCGGAGGTTCAGCTGGGGCTAGCAAAGACTTGGATGGATGCAGCCTTTTCACGATGATGCACTTCAATTGGGTCGGTGGTCTCCTGGTATTAGGGTTTTGCAGCTCTGTAAACTCACAGGACCTCGGGAGATGGCTCTGATTAAAGTTAGTCTAAGGACTGGTTGTTCCCAAAATTCAAAGTGAAGGAATAGTCCTCTTCGGAGTTCATCCGTCACATGGAAAAAGAAATCAGGACAGCAGTGGTTGCTTCACAGTGTTGCAAAGTGTCTGCAGGCGTCTACGGTCACCTTCTTCAGTTATTTCAGTTTCCAGTGGTCTAACTTGCTGTTCACCTCAGGAACCTCAACTTTTATTTAGTTTCAGCACACACTCCTCTGCAACCTCTCTCAGCAGTTTACAGAAAGCGGTGGGTGGCTGTCCAATCAAGACAGCTAGACCCCCAGTGGGAGCAAGTTCCATTAAGGCAGACAAATAGCAGGAGGATGAAAAACTCCTCCCCCACTTTCTGCCTGCTCACACACACTGGAGCCAAAAGGTAGGGACACCCAAGGGTTCCCGCCAAAGGCAGAACACTCACAGACCTCCCCCTCCCAGAATGGTAGAAGGGCTAACAAAGAACAACCATGCTAGAAATGTTGAAAAAAGAAAGGAGCCACCAAGTTGGTACTAAGGTGACCCTATTGTGCACTACTGGGTCTATGAATATAGCCTGCGGTAGAAAAATCACACAATAGTTGATAGAACACGTTCACTGCCACCAGCCGTAAGGTTGACTAAGTGACTAAAAAGTCACAGGAGCAGAGAGAAGGGGGAAACTAAGTATCCCCTTGGCACTCGTGTGTACCACTCTATCCTTAAGAATAGTAGAATTTAAGGATAAGATAAAGATCTCAAAGGAGAAGCCAAAGGGTTCCCAGCAACATTGCTCATAAGGAGCTGTGTGCTGCAAAAGTAAAACAGATGCCATAAAAGAGATATGGAGGAAAGTAGACTCCATAGGAAAGGTACAACACAGAGAACAGAGTTCCAAAAGACAGAGCACATAAGAATGAGTGGAAAAAGGCTCCACCCATTCAGGATATAAAGAAAAAGGTCCAGAAGTCCAGCAAAAAGTGTTCGGGGTCTCACTAGGGAGACGGAGGAAGCATAAAAATTATACATCTGCCTAACAGTCTCAGTCATTTATTTACAAGTTAAGATTACGGTGGTGTGTTTCTTATGAAACAAAAAAAAGACAACGTATCCCCTGCAAGAATCCTATTTTGCCACATTTAAGGGAGGAGTTTCCAGACCCAAAAGCTTACTTTATGATGGTACAAGTAATGGTACTTCCAGACCATCTGTGGATCAATAAGAAGAGGCAATGGGCAGACCTGAAGAATTAAGTAATTTGCCCAGTAAGGGACAGAGAATGGCTATGTGCACCTCTAAACATCAATCCCTCCACAGAGGATTAGAAAAAGTCAAGGAATTCAAACTTTGCATCTCCCACAGAGTGAGTTTATAATCTGCGATGGAAAGCATACACTGTATTCTACGAGCTGCTCAGAATCTCAAACAAATCCTTGAGGGGAATCCCCATTTCCAAATTCTAGTGAGAATTAGCAATTTGTTCTCATCCCCTTTGGTGTGGAGCATAGATCAGCCGCTTAAGGCATCTGCTTTGACATCACCCACCTTAAACTGGCATGCTTGTTAGGAATGTTCTTTCTTTGCAACTCTTTCTCCATAGCTTTCTATGTAACCCCTTTCTTTTTGCTCTGTTTTTGATCCTGTCCTTACTTGTTGAAGGGAAGTATAGCCTTCAGCTTCACCTCTTTTGCTAATTTATTATGACTAAACAGGCTAGTCCTTTGGATTATCAATACTGGGAAACGGATTCCCTTTTGACTGTGTGTATGAATTTGTTTATGTGTACACTGCACAGTGCACATCACAAAGCAACAAAGTTCCATATTGTCTCATCTAGAACCTCTGTAGTTTCACTGGTGTGGGGTGCCACTGAATCATCAGTTTAACCCACATCTCCTGCACCTGGATGGTCCTCGCAAGTCTAGGGATGTTTGCCCACAATGGAGCCCACTGCCGCCCCTCCAACTGATGGCCCACCGCGATTTCCCACTGTAATGTATGGCCATTTTGGGTACTTTGATCCCTCCGTCGCTATTCTGCACAGGTGTTTGTTGCCCGTGTCTGTAGTAAGGTATTTCCCAAAGGGAGTGAGATCCCTTGTGGCCACGGTTCTGATCTGGGGGTTTATGAGCTAGTGTCAGTTGCACATAGTGATTTCACTCCTCCTCCCCAGCCCAAAGTCACTCTTGCATTGCTCAAATGACTTACCTCCGCTCCCCTCAAACATATCCGGCAACTTATCGCACCCTGCCTTAGTGAAAGCACAATTTTCTTGCCTCTGCATGAATTGAGGGTGCCTAAATATGGACGTTATCAGTGAGGGGAGGGCCATCAGGGCATCCCATTTAGCCAGAGCACCCCATGAGTCTCCCACCAGAGCTGTTATCTTACTTTGGTAGATATTATGGGCCTGTCTTCCCTAGGGTACCACAGTACTTCTCTCCAGTGACCTACCCACCACTGTGTGATCCAGCCGACACCAGATTTTGGCATGACTGCCCAGACACCACTCCTGAAGCACTCTAATTTGAGCCACTAAGTAATACAGATGAAAATTTTGAGCCCCCATCCCTCCTTTGCTTTTGGGGGCCATAAGTAGTTTCATAGACGCCCTGGGTTTTTTATGTTTCCAAATGAACGCTCCCACATGTCTTTGCAGACTCCTGAAAAACCTCTGGAGGACCTCCACCAGAAGGGCCATAAAGTAATATGAGAGTTTAAGTAGGATCACCATTTTTAGCACATTGATTCTCCGAAGCCATGAGTGGATAACGGATCCCATTCAGTTAGTAGGTGTCTCACCTTCTCTAGTAAGGGGCTATAGTTAGCCCGGTAGAGAGCTTCCAGCGAGCCAGTGATCTGCACCCCAAGGTATTTGATTCTGCCACCCACCCGCCTGTGCAGCACAGTGACATTCAGACTCTGAGCCCCAGAGGGAGGGCCATATAAGCTTAGCAGTTCCGACTTTGCGTGTTATTTTCTAGACCTCTCAATGCCCAGTCCAAGCTCCCTCTCGATCGCTGGGAGTGTTGTGTTTGGGTCAGAGATTAGGAGGAGTAAGTCGTCTGAAAAAGAGTTGACTTTGTGCTCCTCGCCCTCCCCCCAAAGGTGATCCCTCTTATGTCCCGAGTGACCCTGATTTTCACCAGGAGCGGTTCCAAGTGAAGCGCGAGAGTGGCCACCCTAGTTTGGTGCCCTCGGAAACAAGTTATCCCAAAGGAGGTGTGTCCGATAATCAACAGGCACAGTAGCAGCATTTGATAATTTGCTCCGACCAGTGTTAGGAACCTTGACTGAAATCCCATGGCCTCCATTGTATGAAAGAGGAACGACCACTCAACTTGTTCAAAAGCTTTCTCTGCGTCCAATGCTAGCATCAGCGCCGGAGAGCTGGCTTTATTGACCTTTTCAATTAGATGGCAGACCCGCCATATGTTATCAAAGGTTTGCCTTTGCCTAATAATACCTGACTGGTTGGGGTGGATCAGTCATGGCCGCCCTAATTTCCTCCGAGATATCCCTGTCCAGTTCTTCCTTTTCTTGATGTGTGAACTTCGAGAGGGGGCAGACTGACTATCCCCAGAAGGGGTGTCTGAGGATTACAAGGTGGGGTAGTACTCCGAGAACTCCCAAAGTATATCAGGTCTATTCCCCTGATGCCATCTTAATAGAATCGTCCTTGCCACCTGCTTCTTTCTAATGTGACGTGCCAGGAGGCAGTCTGCCTCGTTTGCCTTTACATAATACCTCTGTTGGAGGCATACTAATGACCGGTCTGCCTTTTTGGTCTGTAGGATGCCAAGCTGTCCCCTTAACTGCCTGTATTCCTAGCAATCATCTCCCCCCTCATAGTTGCCTTGAAGGCATCCCAAAGTACATCCCCCTTGACACCCTCTGTAGTTTATAACTACAACGGATTCCTTGATTTTACCCTTTACCTCCTCACAGATACCCCTATCAATTAACAGGTGACTTGGAAATGTCCACCTCCATAGGCCCAACTCCCTTTTCCCCATTTGCAGGACAAGTAATGGGTGCATGATTCGATAGTGCTTTTGCCCCCAGATCCATTTCCGTGACCTGCCTCAGGAGTGATTAGACATCCATGCATAATAAATTCTTGAGACGGTTTGATGGACGTGGGAGTAGAATGTGCAGCCTGCGTCATCCCCTCTTAATTCCCTCCAGCAGTCCAGCAAGGCAAGATGGGCCATATGCTCCTTTAACTTTCCAGACCGTGTCCCCTTGTTGTGGTATACCGTTGCGCTCCCGTCAACCCTCAGGTCCCATGCCATTTTTAAGTCCCTTAATAAGATTACTGTGGCAAAGCTCTCTAATGTAGTCTGCTGACCGCAAAAACCCTTCTTGACCTGCGTTGGGGGCGTATACATTTGCTAAAGTGTAGGACCCTCCCGCCCACTGGAAAGCCACTGCTAGATATCTACCTACATCGTCCCCCCTTTGTGGCCATCACCCTGAAGCCCAGCATATCCCGGGCTGCTATTAGAACTCCCCCATTCTTACCCTGGGCATTAGCTTGGTATAAGTGGCTATAGCCATTGATTATTGCTTTGTGCCTATGCCTCCTCTGAATATGTGTTTCCTGGGAGCCCACAATGACGGGTTTCTCTCCCCCAGGAATTTCTCCGCCTTCTTCCTCTTAATGGGAGAGTTAAGCCCCCTAATGTTGAGGGTGAGGATGCAGAACTTCACCTCTCTATCTATAGTCTGTGTAATGGGAAATGCCTCACCAGCCCGATGAGTCCCTGTAGGCGTTCCCCCCAGCTCGCTCCTCTATCCCCTCCCATCTCCCACCACCCTCCCCCATCAGTACCCTCATTCCTTCCTCGCATGATGTGACCCGATGTTGCCGCCCTTCCCATTCGAATAAGAGGCCAAAGCGAAAGGTCTACTTATATCGCACCGCGGCTCTTGTCAGTGCTTGCAAAACTGGCCCATCAGTCAACGCTTCACAAGGGTTGTCTGAGCCAGGGCCTAAAAAAGCTGAAGCTCAGATCCATTTTATTTGATCGCCCTGGCCTTCCTGGCGGCTGCTAGAACACTCCTTTTGGCTGTATTGATGCAGAGCTACTACCACGTCCCTGTGCCTGCCCCCCGGCTCTCCTCACACCCACTATTTGAATGCGTTCCGATGGAATCCCAGCCCAATCCTCTACTTCCAACAGATCTGCAAACGTGTGTTGCGCCATTTCCCAAAGACCCATGTCCGCTACTGCTTCCGCCAAACCTTTTATCCTAATGTTAGACTTCCATGATCGATTTTCCAAATCTTCACTTTGGATTTCAAGGTTCTGAGGGTCATCGTTGCCAGCCGCTCCACAAATTCGTCTATCTTACTGGAATCTTCTGCAATTTCTTGGGTGGTGATCTCTACCGCTTCAGTTTATTCCCATGTCCCCCTTGACCTCCTGCAAGGACTGGGCGAGATTTGTTCGCATCAGGCTCAGATGAGAGCCGAGATCTTTTCCCCAAAGTCATGAAAACATTGGCAAAGAACCTCTTGGGTAACCACGTGGTCATTCCCAGGCTCCCCGAGTCCTCGGTTTTACACCCTGAAGCTGGGTCCCGCTCACTGTCTGCAGCATTCTCATCACCTTTCCGCCACATTTTTTGTAGAGTACTCTCCTGGGCCTTCTTGGATGACTTCACCGCTACTTGCATGTCTTTATTCTTGTGCTTAGACATTGTTGTTGTCTACAAGCAAGGGTTAGTACCCCTCCCCTCTTATGGCTTCCTGCCGCGCTGCCTGGCCTTCCCTTGCTCCTTTCCACGGGGCCTTTGGGCTCCACCCTCATCAGGCCTCTCCTCCCCTTTTCGTGTGTGGCTGTTGGCTGGGGCTCGACTTTCACTGGTGCTCACCAGACCTACCTTATCCATCCTCTGCCTGCCCCCTCCACTTATTCTTCCATGTCCCATAGGGCTCCGTTAGCTCCTTTCAGAGGGCAACTGGATCCGTCACTGCTGTCTTGTTGGGCCCCTGTGCACTTACCCTCACGCCCCCTCGTGATGCCGTAGAATTGCGTTATTGGTGGCCCTGGACCACGTTTCTGGAGTGGGAGGGGGGTGGTCTCTGGATCAATTGATGGGCTTTTACTGGAGGACCCAATTCGGGCACACTGTACCAGGCCTGGGACGCTGCTTCCGGCCCCCTTCTCGCTCCCGCTAGGCGTCTTCTTTAAATGGTGCCAGTGCTCCAGCTCACCTCTCTTCCCTTTGCGAGTTTGTTGCTGTTCTCTGGAGCGGGAAGGACACGCTCCAGAGAGCAGCACGCTCTTCCTTCCGCCGGCCGGGCTTCTCTTCACAGCTTCTCCCTACCACCCGGGAGGGAGGTCCGGGTTTGCCTCCCTCCCTATGGGCTCACCGGCGCTGCCATTTCCTCTGCCTGGCCCACCCAGGGTTACACGTGGCTCACCTCTGATGCCAGGGAGCGCGTCTCTGGTGGCATCCTCACTGCTCTCCCCCCTCTCTCCTGCAAGTCTCCCTCGAACTGCCGCACCACCAGCCGCCAACTGCAGTCCCCCCCCCACTGCAGTCCCTGGCATGTCACTCTCCGCTCCTTTTCCTCCCGGCTCCCGGGATATACTGCTTCACCGGGACGCTGCACCGGTCCGCTCGCCCCTAGTTGTGGGTACTTGCCATGACATACTTCGATTCCCCTGCCCAGGGAAGGGATCATTATTTTTTTCTTTCTATTTTTGGTGCCAGGGTGGGTGAGAGACCAGTTTTAATGCTGCTCTCCACCTGGCGGACAACTTGGCTCCTCCTTTTTTGCTTTATTTTTATCATGTGCATTTGCATTTATCACGTATGGCTACTAAAGAAGGGCAGGGCCACACGATTTTTGCTTGTTCTTCAGACATATTGTAGTTTGGTCTTCTTCCTGCCTTGACAAGGCAGGAAACCCCTTATAAGGTCATGCAGTTTCCCGAGATAGAGTGTGTGTGTGTGTGTGTGAGAGAGAGTGAGAGTGTGTGTGAGAGAGAGTGAGAGAGAGTGAGAGAGAGAGTTTTCCAGGAAGGGGGCTGAGACCGTTTAATGCCAGTCCACATCACTGGTGCCAGGAAGTCTGCTACTGGGGCAGAAGCCAGTAGTAGTCCCCGATTGGACAACTGCTGACTGATGGAATGGTGCAGATCCTTACCATTGGTGTGCTTTGACTTGCTTTCAACAACAACAACGTTTGTAACCTCATTGTCAACAACTGGAGTATATTTCAAGTGTATGAGCCTGACTTTCCAAAACCTTTATTTGCATTCAAGAAAGGCAAATAAATAAGTCAATCATTAGTACATGCAGTGAGACAAGGAGAAACCACAACTATGGACTTAAGTAGTCACTTGAAGTTGCAAAACCTCATAGGTCACTATCCATGTGGGAAGTTTACGACCTGCCAATATTTGGCTATCAATGGTGTGGCCCTCACTTGGCTAAAATCCATCCTCAATAAGTGCACCACCTCAGTGAGGCTAGGAGAGTTCAAATCAAAACCAAAGTACTTAAGAATAGGGCTGCACCAAGACATGACCCTGCCCCCTTGGCTATTTAATGGTTACGTATAACCCCAAGCAGCCCTGCTGGGAAAGTTAACTTTTCTTGAGCCCACAATTGTTTTTTCTCCAGCTTCTATGGATCTCTAGTGCCTACCAAGCGTCTGCCTTAGAAGGATGTCAATGCTTTATTTTCCCTTCAACTCTTGCAGACTCAGTACTTCCACCAGGTTCTTGGCTATCACCCCCAGCTGGCCAATGAAAAGGCTCCTTCCTGAGTGGCCTATTGACAGTTTCTGAGTTACAGGCCCCAAAAGGCTTGGCAGACCTCGATCTGCTTCTGAGTTACAGGCTCCAAAAGGCTCTGGAGACCACCATCTGAGTTGCAGGCTCCAAAAGGCTCTGCAGACCTCAATCTCCCTCCAAACCCCTTCAAAGTCTGGTCTGCTCGCTTATGGAGCACCTTCTTAGTTCTGAAACCATTGGTAGCCTCCTGCCTTTTTTAACTGTTTGTTAGAAAATGAATGAATTGCACAAGGTGAAATTACCATTTATTGTCTCAAAAGCCCAAAACAAACATGGAATGAAGTGCATGACCGTGACCTGCAGTAATCTCGCTCATTGAGATGGCCCCTTTTTGATTTATTAACAAAAAGTCCATAAACACCATAGGCCCATCCAGTGAGCAACAGGAGGAAAGAGGGAGAGCAGAGTGACAGAGGTGAGAAGAACAAGTTACTTATCTTACCTGGTAACGTTCTTTCAATGGGACGTTCCTCTGACGTATTCCACATCTATGACAGTAATGACCACAGCTGTGCTGCTTCGGAAATATTTTCGGCGTAGGCATCCTGCGTCGACCTGGATACGCTGTCCCTCGAGGGCCTCCGTCGAGGGTCAACGTCACCGGATGTTATATATAGGACACACGGCGCCCGTAGCCACAGTTGTAGTTTTTTCCCCAGAACATGTATCATCAATCTCCTGCCAGTATGACTGCAGAAAGCCTTGCGGAAAACGTAAACTGCAATCTCATAAGAAATTCTGTAGAGGTGCAGACTTCGATGTGGAATACGTCAGAGGAACATCCAATCAAAAGAACGTTACCAGGTAAGATAAGTAACTTGTTCTTCGAGGGGAACTGTGTCCCCCTACGTATTCCACATCTATGACAGACTCCCAAAGCAGTACCAATGTATGGAGGTGGGAAAATAATTTACAATTTTAGAATGCCCAATCAAATTGCTGAATATAGGACTGCCTTACCAAAGGCCAAATCCTGTCCAGGGAATAGTGTCTCACAAAGGTATAGACAGAAGCCCATGTGGCTGCTTTGCAAATACTGCGAATCGGAACGCCCCTCTGGAGAGCCGTGGAGGCAGCCACACCCCTGGTAGAGTGAGCCCGTAAGCCTACTGGAGGGTCCTTACCCGCCAACCATTAACACTCAGATCGTCAAAATGATCCATCTAGACAAGGTCTGCTTGGAAACAGTCTGACCTAAACGCCTTCCAGCATAACCAACAAAGAGCTGATCGTCCACTCCGACCCGGGCCATCCATGAGAGTTAGAAACTCCAAGCTCTCCTAGGATTCAACCTATGGAGCCTCTCCTCTTCCATACCAGGATGCGGAGAAGGATAAAACGCCGGAAGAATCACCTTCTGGCTTAAATGAAATTCCGACACAACCTTCGGAAGAAAAGAAGGAGGAACCCTAAGGACAACCCTATCCTTATGGAACACCAGGAAAGGTGGCTTGGCGTAAAGTGCCTGCAACTCATTCACTCTGCGGGCGGAAGTAACCGCAACAAAAAATACAGTCTTAAAGGACAACAGTCTCAACGGGCAAGAATGTAAGGGCTCTAACGGAGCTCCCATTAGGAACTTTAAAACCAAATTCAAATCCCATCCTGGCACCTGGAAAGGCGACGGTGGAAACACATTAGTTAGCCCTTTTAGAAACTGCAATATCAAAGGGATCTTAAAATAAGATCTTCCTCAGACTAGCGCTTAAATATGGACAGCGCCGCCAGGTAACCCTTAATGGTACCTACTTGCAGGCCCTTGTGGGCTAAAGAAAAAAAAAACAAAGGAATGGAGCATTAGAAAGGATCTACATTCGGTACTCTGCAACAGTCGCAGAACTTCCTCCAACAGTACAGGGATCTTGTTGCGGGCCTTCTGGCCGAAACCAACACCTCCATTGCATCTTCGGGGAGATCCCAATACTTATACCTCAACCTTTCAGATACAAAGCATGAAGGCTGAGATACTTTATTGTCATGATGCCTACCCCCGGGGAACCAGACCAGGTCCAGCAACCCCGGAAGCAGGCATCAAGTTGTTTTGAGCAAGCCCAAAAGCCCATGTTAGGGGCTGTTTGGGTGCGGTCCTGGCGCCTATGGCGCCAGACCCATTTGGAGAGTCAGTCCTGGCGCCATAGGCGCCAGGCTCATAGTGTAGAACTTGCCTGATGCAGACCATGCTGCAAGCTTACCTGGTGCAGACCATGCTGCAGAGCTCCAAGCCAAATGAGGCTTGGAAGGGACTATTTTACATAGGGACTATTTTTTACTCGGGTGGGGCTGGGGAAGAATACTCACTTGGGACTACTTTGGAGGCTATTTAAACCACGCCCGAAGAGCAGCACATGCTTCGCGTTATTCTGCATCCAGCAGCGTAACGCTCACCGTGTCTGCAAGCCTGCATCCAGTCTTCTGCCACGCCCACCTCGAGTCTACAGCTCCTAGAAAAAGGGAGGAACAGAAGGAGAAAGGTTAGAATAAGAGCAAACCTTCGATCCTTACCTGGATTCCAGATCCACTGCACCTTCGAGCTGGAAGAAAGCAGCAATTGCACGCGCCGCCTCGCCTGCTGCAACGCCGCGCTGAACTCATCGGCCCTAGCAGCATCCTCATGATCCACCGCATCCTTCTGCACGTTCTGCTGCATTCTGGCACCTAAGGGGAACACAACAGCAGCAAAGGTGAGCCAAGGAAATGAACAGAAGCAATAG
Source organism: Ambystoma mexicanum (assembly GCF_040938575.1). Classification (NCBI taxonomy): domain Eukaryota; kingdom Metazoa; phylum Chordata; class Amphibia; order Caudata; family Ambystomatidae; genus Ambystoma; species Ambystoma mexicanum. Next base: position 80,568,711 of record NC_090939.1, on the reverse strand, counting down.
TAACTACCCCCATAGACTTACCTGATTACCGCCGGGGGTACTATTCCTTTTCACGGGTCGGCGCAGTCTCCATTGCATCCTCGCCGCACACCGGCCCCTAAGGGGAACAAAAGGACGACAAGGTGAGACAACGGGACAAATAAGGAGAACTCTTCTCACTGTAATAGACTTACCTAATTTACCGCCAGACGCATAATTTCTCAAACTTCATATTTTCTCGTCACACCTGAATAAGGGAACAAGCAGCTTGCATTCTGGCCTTATTTTATTGAACTGTGTAGGATAAGCCAAATCCTTACCTGAACTTCGTCAGCTACCACGAGGAACTCTTCGCTGGGGTCAAGCTGCAAACTGCAAGGAATCGGACAAAGTGAAAGTCAGACATGTGATCTCTTACGAACTACACATTTTTCGGAGTCATTATTGTTCTGGAACTCACCGATTCCTTCGAGCCAGTGAAGCAACTGGTTATCAACGCGCCCCTGCGCTCAATGCAGGATGGAGAGCTCATCTTTTCAAACCAACAGGTGAGACTATAGGGGGGGACATCAAAGGTGTTCTGTGGGGAGAACAGCGGGGGTGGGGGGAATTTACACTCAACTCCACGGGTGGTTAATTCCCTTGCTCCATTTGCAGAAGGATATTCTTACGGGCCAAGCAAACGAAGCTAGGTGGGCCAGTCCAGTCCGTCATCTCGGCCCTACGCGTCACATTGGTGGAGACCGCAGCTGTCCAGATCGACGCCTCTGTGGGAGCCAGGTGAGTGTAACAGAACGCGAAGACTACCCACAAATTCCTACCCGGGCGTTATGGATACCTCAGAGACTGACCAATTGGCCCAATTACTAGGGGAACTCAGGGCTGAAGTGCATTCGGCCCGTCAACAAACTAATGCTCTTCGGAGAGAACTGATTTTGTCAAAGGAGCGAAATGATGACCTTGCTAGGCAGCTATTGCAAAGCCAGGCTGGACAAGCACCCCTACCTGCTTCCGGGGGTAACCCAGCTCCTGTGTTATCTAGTAACCCTGTGCAAATAAACCTACCAGGAAATATTCCATTAGCTCCACCCGAATGCTTTGCCGGAGATCCCAAAAGGTTCGCCGTGTTTATGAACCAATGCTGTCTGCACTTTTTATGCAGACCTGGAGCCTTCCCAAACGACCAAGCCAAGGTAGCCTTTGTATTGTCATATCTCAGCGGCAGTGCAGCTGATTGGTCAATTCCACTTGTCACTCAGGATGACCCAATTCTTCGGGATTTGCAGGGCTTTCAAACTAGCATGTAAAGCCTATTTGCCCAGCACTCCCAAAGACAGGCCCTGGATAACAAACTTTTGTCCCTACGACAAGGTAACCAGGACCTTCTATCCTACATCGCGACCTTTAACAGGTTGATAGTGGAAACTGGATGGCCCGAGGAAAAACGAATCACGTTATTTCATCGAGGGCTTCGAGGAGAACTCAAGGATGTTTTGGCTCAAGTCGTGAACCCACCTCAAGACTGCGCTGAATATATAGACTTAGTGGTCCAGTTAGATCACAGACTTCAGAACAGAAAGGCTGATCGAGCCAAGTTTGAGAATCGCGTATTGGTCAAAACTCACGCTAACCCCAAAGGAGCAGATGCTTCAGAACCCATGCAAATCGGAGGGGTTAAAGGACCCTTAACCCAGAAGGAAAGAAAAAGGAGACAACAAATGCAATTGTGTCTACATTGTGGAACTTCTGGGCATTTTCTACAGGATTGCCCTGTAAAACCACCCAAGAAGGTGGTAGGAGCTGCTGATAAAAGCCATATGGAGTCAGACTCGGGGAAACGACCACGCCCGACAAGCGTAGAGGTCCGCTTGCCGAGCTTGAAGAAGGATACTCAGACCTCGCATTTCATCATACCAATGGTCCTCGTAGATCCAGTGCAGCCATCCCGTATGCACGCAGTAAGGGCATACATTGATAGCGGGGCCATAGCAAACTATGTGGACTATGAATTGGCTTCCAGGATGAATCTACCTCTCTGCCGAAAAACCACCTCAGATGTCATCACCACAGTTGATGGAACTGAAATTGCCTCTGGGCCTGTAACCGCAGAGATGACACTGTTGGGTCAGGATGGGCATCGAGAGACTATTGTGTTTGATCTAATCAAAGCCCCACAGTTCCAAATAATACTGGGGATACCTTGGTTGGAAACACATAATCCTTGTATTGATTGGCGAGAGAAGAAAATAACCTTCCCGGATTGTGCACAAACCTGTTACCCACAGAAAAATGAAAACGTAGCCCTTGCCACAGTAACCACAGCAGTCATGCAACTACCTCCAGAATACCAAGAATTCCAGGATGTCTTCCAAAAGGAACACCTTACCTCCTCACAGATCGTACGATTGTCAAATTGATCTCATACCCGGTGCACAACCCCCTTGTAGCAGGATCTATGCCCTTACGGAACCTGAGAACCTTCACCTACGACAATATTTAGGCCAGTACCTTGCTAATGGCTTTATTCGCCTGTTAGGCAGAAACCTGTGCAGTTCCCTCTGGGACCACTGCAAAAGATTTAAGACTACAGGTGCTTGGCAGTAAACCCACTTGGTAGCAGTCTGTACCACACAGTTTCACTTGGTAGCTGTGGCTGAGCAGTCAGACTTCCCTGAAGAAGAGTTAGGCAGTATACAGAGTATTCACAATAGGTCAAAAGAACACAGTGCAACAAGCAAACACTGACCAGAGCTTGGTGTAAAAAAGATATAATTATTCATTTAAAACCACATCTAATAAAACACACAGGCACTAATATTAAGCAGTTCGAAAACACGGTCACTAAAAGATATACACTCCCTTAAAAGAATATTAGACAAGTCTTAAGTAAAGCCCCACTTATTTTCAGACAGCGGTGAGCGCTTAACGTAGATGGCACTCTAATAATTTGGTTTAAAAGGGAGAGAAAGCCAGAGCATAAATTGAAACAGATCCCAAAACTTCAAAATAACACAGCAAGAGAGGAAGGCAGAGTCAAACTGTGAAGTTAGAGTTCAGAAAGCTGGAACCGCTTTAAGAGGATCAGAACGAAATGTGTCCAAGGTCACACGGTTGTAAAGTGCACAAAAATCTCGAAAAGGTTCAGAAATAGTTGGACAAAAAGAAAGGGACCAGTTAGATGGCCAAGGCGGCCAGCCCAGTCCAGAAGGTTAAGGGATTATTTTTACCTTGTAGCAATCTTTAGAAAGGGAGGACTGGTGGACACGGTACCTTGAAGTGGTGAGAATACTCCAGCGGGGGCAGTTGTTCCTGGCAGCGGATGCAAGTCGGTGCTTCGTCCGGGGAAAGAGAGGATCTCGTCGGGGAGGAAGACAGGAGTCCGTTGCACTGCCAGGGAAGAAACCAGCCGGAGATGTCTCAGGTCAAAAAGGAGCGGTCCTTTTATTCGCGGTCCGGTGGTAAGTGGCTATCCGGTTGCCGGGGTGCTTGGCACGGGCAATTCGACCACAAGACGTCCTGGGATGCGAGGAAAAGAAGGTAAACTGGTTGTGCCCACCAGTCAGGGGAAGAAGACTCTCCAGCCGGAAGATCTCCTCTGTCATCGGGAAGTGGCGAGTCAGTTCCGCAGGGCTCCACCGGTGGTGTCGTCGTAGCAGGTCGGCTCAGCTTCTCCCTCGTCGGATTCTCGGGTCCTGTGGCGACTTCTGAAGTTCCAGTCCCAAAAGCCCTGCTTTTATGCAGCACACCCCCATTCACTCAGCCTTGCTGTCAATCAAACATGCTAAGTGGTGAGCCGGCTCACCACTTGGGCCAATCACACAAGAATGCGGCTTGAGTTACCAAGGTAACTCAGTCCAAGGTGCCAAAACCCCCTCCCACACCCCCTGTGGTACCCAGACAGAGTGGCACCACTTTTGGAGGCTTCTGTGGAGAAGCCCACCAAAAAGTGGAACAAAGGGCTCGACTTGGGTTGGAGTCACAGAAGAGAACACAAACGCCATTTTAGAATTGAGTCCTGTCAAAAAATACCAACCGGTGAATTAATATTAAATAAATAAACGGCGATATGTTCGAGGCTATGAGAATTAAATAATTAAAGTTGGTAGCCTCGAACAATGGGAAAATCCCATAGGGATATATTCGCGGTCGAATATAAAAAGTAGTATCCACTGCCACCAGCCAAAACTCGATCAGGGGGGCAGAGACGTGCCCCCTCGACTAACAGACCCCGGGGCAATCGAATTGCCCGACCAGTACGTCCACAATATGATGGTTTGTGCTGGTTTCTGTTCATAATTTGGGACTAGTAAAGCCAATGGTGACTTTACATGTCCTGGGAGACAGTAGTCAGTCCCAGGGTATGGAGTCTATGGTGGGGAGTTACTATGACACCCCTGTGTCACTGCACGGAGGGTGCTGTGTAACACACACAGTAATAACACTTGAGACCCTATGGAGTAAAGGACCCCATAGCCCATAAAACAGATTAACAGTCAAAGGAACACCATAAATCATGTCCAAGTGTGGGAGAAAAAGAATCTCACTCTTGGCAGGAGAAAAAAACAAACTCCAGAAATCCAGCAAAGCTGCTGGGGGACTCACTACGTTAGGAAATTCAGCCTAAACAGAGAATTGTCCCCAACATCGCCCATCCAAGTACCCTGCATCTTCAGCTTTGTTCTTCGTGCCCAAAAAGGAAGGTGACCTCAGAACGTGCATAGACTACCGCGCATTGAACCAGATAACTGTTAAGAACCGATACCCATTGCCTCTGATCCCTGAACTATTAGACCAAATGAAGGACGCTTGTATATACATCAAGTTAGATCTCCGGGGGGCATACCATCTGGTACGTGTAAAAGAGGGCAACAAATGGAAGACTGCTTTCCGCACCAAGTATGGGTTATTCGAGTACCAGTTGATGCCTTTCGGGTTGTGCAATGCACCAGCAGCCTTCCAATACTTCATGAACGATGTCCTTCGTGAACTCATTGACGTTTGTGTTGTTGTGTATATCGATGATATTCTAGTATACTCCTCTTCAGAATCTGAGCATGTGAAGCACGTCCGAGCAGTCCTTGAGAAATTGCACCAGCACAAACTGTACGCAAAACGCGTTTTTCATGCCACAGAAGTTGAATTCCTTGGGTTTATCCTGACCCCCAAAGGGAGTCCGAATGGACTCACGAAAGGTGGACGCAATCCTTAAGTGGCCATGACCAAGTTCAGTTAAAGGAGTACAAAGCATGCTCGGCTTTGCCAATTTCTACCACAGATTCATCCCAGATTTTTCACATGTCGTACATCCCATCACAGCACTCTTGCGAAAAAATAAACGCTTTATATGGACCGAAGAAGCTGAAAAGGCCTTCCAAGAGCTGAAAGCGAAATTCACGTCTGCACCTGTGTTAAAGCACCACGCCCTGAACTTCGATACATAGTGAAAACTGATGCATCCGGTCTAGCCATGGGAGCTGTCCTGTCTCAAAAGGACCCTGAAACTGGCCAGCTTCACCCAGTAGCATTTTGGTCCAGAAAGTTCTCGCCACCCGAGTTAAACTATGCGGTTACCGACAAGGAGTTATAAGCCATTAAATCCGCCTTCAAGGCTTGGCAGCATTATCTTCTCGGTGCCAGGCATACCATTACTGTGATCACCGAAACTTACAGTATTTAAAAACAGCCAAGGCCCAATCGTCACGTCAACTCCGATGGGCATTGTTCTTTGCCGAGTTCGATTTCGTGATAACCTATCGACCAGGTTTTAAGAATGATAAAGCAGACGCCTTATCCCGAATAGGGATGGGAGAGGCAGAAGCGAACCCAGAGCCAGTACCTATAATTTCCGAACAAAGGATCCTTGGCATGACTACTCTACAGACACTAGAGGACATTCAGGTAAAGATCCAGCAACTCTTTGATCCTACAGCCCTGCAGAACTGGGTAAAGAAAGGCCTGGACTACTCTGTCACCAATGATCTGCCTTATTACCAAGGGTGACTGTTTCTGCCACACAAGGAACTACAAGAGCAAGTCATCTCCCGTTATCATGTTACCCTAATGGAGGGGCACCCAGGTATTGCAAAAACTGAAGCTAAGATTTAAAGACAATTCTGGTGGCCCACCTGGCGAAAGGATATTAAATCATTTGTGATGTCTTGTGGCATTTGTGCCCAAAACAAAAGTCAAAAGAAAAAACCAGCTGGACTCTTACAACCTTTAGACATTCCGCCTACACCATGGCACACCTTATCTTTAGACTTTATTACTGATCTACCTCCTTGTAATGGGTTTAACACTATTCTAGTTATTGTGGATCTTTTTCCAAGATGGCCCAATTTATTCCTTTAAAAGGACTACCTTCAGCCTTAATCCTGGCCAAAGAATTCCTCGAAAACATTGTTCGCTTACATGGATTTCCGTCCGTGTTGGTCTCTGACCGGGGCAGTCGATTTGTTTCACATTTTTGGAAGAAATGTCAATTGGCGCAAGTCGAAGTGAGATTATCGACCAGTCACCACCCCCAGACCGATGGTCAAACGGAGAGGACCAACCAGACTCTTGAACAATACCTGCGTTGTATGTTACATCAAACAGAGTAATTGGAAGGACATCCTTTGGATCACCGAATATGCATACAATTCAGTACATTCTGGAACTGGACAAAGTCCCCTTTATACCCTATATGGGCACCACCCTCGAACCTCAGACCTGGTCTCACCCCAACACTTAGAAATGCCCGCAGTGGACCATCTACACGCTACGATTACACAAGCCTTTAAGGAGGCAACTGCACATTTGAAACAGGCGAAGGAGAAATAAAAAAAAGATGCTGATCGGCATAGAAGTGATACTCCACAGTACCAGATAGGGAACTAAGCATGGTTGCCCACAAAACACATACCTCTCAAGGGAACAAGAACCTTTAACCCTAGATATTTGGGACCTTACTCTATTAAGGCCATTATCAACCCGGTGGCCGTCAAGTTGGACTTACCTGCTAATATGCGAATTCATCCCATCTTTCATGTGTCACTTTTGAAGCCAGTGCAACCAGGGACAAGACTAACCAAGCCACCAGACCCCGTCCTTATAGATGGGCAACCCGAATTTGAAGTTAAGAATATCCTGGACTCCAAGATAGTGAAGTCAAAACTTTTTTATTTAATTGACTGGAAAGGGCACGGACCACAGGAAAGGTCTTGGGAACCCAGTGACCACGTACATGCATCTCGATTGGTGAAAAGATTGAGGGGGAACAGGGGGGGGGTGGGGGGAGTGCTGTCATGATGCCTACCCCCGGGGAACCAGACCAGGTCCAGCAACCCCAGAACAGGCATCAAGTTGTTTTGAGCAAGCCCAAAAGCCCCTGTTAGGGGTTGTTTGAGTGCGGTCCTGGCGCCTATGGCGCCAGGCTCATAGAGTAGAACTTACCTGATGCAGACCATGCTGCAAGCTTACCTGGTGCAAACCATGCTGCAGAACTCCAAGCCAAATGAGGCTTGGAAGGGACTATTTTACCTAGGGACTATTTTTTTACTCGGGTGGGGCTGGGGAAGAATACTCACCTGGGACTACTTTGGAGGCCATTTAAACCACGCCCGAAGAGCAGCACACGCTTCGCGTTATTCTGCATCCAGCAGCGTAACGCTCACCATGTCTGCAAGCCTGCATCCAGTCTTCTGCCACGCCCACCTCGAGTCTGCAGCTCCTAGAAAAAGGGAGGAACAGAAGGAGAAAGGTTAGAATAAGAGCAAACCTTCGATCCTTACCTGGATTCGGGATCCACCGCACCTTCGAGCTGGAAGAAAGAGGCAATTACACGCGCCGCCTCGCCTGCTGCAACGCCGCGCTGAACTCACCAGCCCTCGCAGCATCCTCACGATCCACCGCATCCTTCTGCACGTTCCGCCGCATTCTGGCACCTAAGGGGAACACAAGAACAGCAAAAGTGAGCCAAGGAAATAAACAGAGGCAATAGTAACTACCCCCATAGACTTACCTGATTACTGCCGGTGGTACTATTCCTCTTCACGAGTCGGCGCAGTCTCCATTGCATCCGCGCCGCACCACGGCCACTAAGAGGAACAAAAGGACGCAAGGTGAGACAATGGGACAAATAAGGAGAACTCTTCTCACAGCAATAGACTTACCTAATTTACCGCCGGAGGCATAATTTCTCGAACTTCATATTTTCTCGCCACACCTGAATAAGGAAACAACCAGCTTATATTCTGGCCTTATTTTATTGAACTGTGTAGGATAAGCCAAATCCTTACCTGAACTTTGCCAGCTACCACAAGGAACTCTTCGCTGGGGTCAAGTTGCAAACTGCAAGGAATCGGACAAAGTGAAAGTCAGACATGTGAACTGTTACGAACTACATATTTTTCGGAGTCATTATTGTTCTGGAACTCACCGATTCCTTCGAGCCAGTGAAGCAACTGGTTATCAACGCGCCCCTGCGCTCAATGCAGGATGGAGAGCTCATCTTTTCAAACCATCAGGTGAGACGACTATAGGGGGGGACATCAAAGGTGTTCTGTGGGGAGAACAGCGGGGGTGGAGGGAATTTACACTCAACTCCACGGGTGGTTAATTCCCTTTCTCCATTTGCAGAAGGATATTCCTACGGGCCAAGCAAACGAAGCTAGGTGGGACAGTCCAGTCCGTCATCTCGGCCCTACGCGTCACATTGGTGGAGACCGCAGCTGTCCAGTTCAGATCGACGCCTCTGTGGGAGCCAGGTGAGTGTAACATTGACCTCTGGATGGAGAACCCGACACCCCCCCCCCGTGAGAGCAGATTGCCTCGGTAGGGAAGACGGCGTGGAGGGCAGATGGACCCGTCTAGAAGGTCCCGGTACCACACTCCCCTGGCCCATGCCCATGCCGGAGCAATGAGGAACACTTGCGGAATGACGAGGACTGGAGGAAACACGTACAGCAGTGGGAAAGACCACTCCACTACGAACGCGTCCCCTAAGGCTCCTCTTAGAGGAAATTCCCGCAAGCAGAATCTTTCACACTTCCAGTTGACACTGGAGGCGAAGAGATCCACTTGTGGGTTCTCCAACAGAACTTCCTGAGCCAGCTCCCACTTGTGAGAGACCGTGCTCTGCCTGCTCGGAGCATCCGCGCTTTCGTCTCCGGCCAGATGAACTGCCGAGATTGATATTTCCTGCTGGATGGCCCAGAGCTGCATCGCCTCCCTGCACAATGGGAGTGACCCTGCCCCCCCCCTTTTTTGTTGAGGTAGTGCATGGCCACTGTATTGTCTGTCATAATCAGGACATTCTTCCCCGCACATTTGGCAGAAAAGCCTTCAGGGCTAGCCTGACAGCCCGCAGCTCTAATAGATTGATGTGGAGACCAACGGGCGCTGGCTGTCAACTCTGTGGCATGAGCTCCCCACCCCGTGAGGGATGCATCCGTCACGATCGTCACCTCTGGCCGTGGTTGGCAAAACGGACCTCCCTTCAACAGATTTCCTTCGACGGCCCACCACAGAAGGTCCTGGGCGACTGAGGGCAGAATCTGAACGGGATCCGACATCCTGCTGGAAAACTGCGACCACTGCATCTTGAGAGCCCACTGCAGAGATCTCATCCGCAGCCTAGCCTCTGGCACCAGGAAAATACAGGATGCCATGAGGCCGAGCAACCTCAAGAACTCGAACGCCGGGAGACTCTGGGCATGTTGAAATTTGTTTACCATCTGCAAAATGTGATGAGCCCTCACGTGGGGAGGCGAACACAGCCCCAGGGATGTGTCGAGCACAGCTCCGATGTTTTGGAGCCGCTGGATAGGTGTCAAATGGGACTTCTTTAAATTGAGGGAGAAGCTCAGCTTGTGAAGGGAGTGGCATATGACGGACAGATGATCCAGGGCTTGCTCGGGAGAGCGCGCCCTGATCAACCAATCGTCCAGGTAGGGGTAGACGTGAATCCCCCCTTTCCTGAGATATGCTGCCACCACCACCAGGAGCTTGGTGAAGACCCTCGGGCGGAGGTCAATCCGAACGGCAGGACCCAAAACTGAAAATGGGAGTCGCCAACCGCGAACTTCAGGCACTTCCTGTGCTTGGGATGAATTGGCACATGAAAGTAAGCATCCTTGAGGTCGACAGACACAAACCAATCAAGTTGAAGGGCCTGGAGGACTTGAGAAAGAGTGACCATCTTGAACTTGTCCTTCCTGGGGAGCTTGTTCAGCCAACGCAAATCCATGATGGGTCTCAATTCCCTGTCTTTTTTCAAATAAAAAAATAAGGGGAATACCATCCCTTGTTCCTCTCTGCTACAGGCACTAGTTCTATGGCGCCTTTCTCCAGCAGGGATAGGATTTCCTGCGCAAGGAGCGGATCCAGACTCTTCAAAGAGAGCTTCCCCGGTGGATTGTCGTGAGGCCTCTGCCGAAAGGGGAGACAGTAGCCGTGGGTTATGATCTCCAGAACCCACACATCTGAAGTAATGGCACGCCAATCTCCAAGATGCTGCGCAAGTCTGCCCCTAACCGGCGAACCATGTGACATGGCCTCATGACTGACCGGCTGCAGCAGTGCCTGAGGGCAAAGAGGCAACTGCCCGAGCGGCTTTGGCTCCTCTAGTACCTTGCTTTCCACCTCTGTTACTCCTACGTTGGCCACTTTGACTGGCAGCTCCTCTCGATCTACCAAAGGTAGAGTAGTATCGAAAGGAACCTCCCCTCCATTGCTGTCTCCTAGGACGAAAAGGCAGAGGTTGACGTACTTCAGCGGCCAAAGACTTCGCTGCAGCTTTGGAGGTCTGCAACCTCTTAAGGCTCTCGTCAGCCTTGCTGCGAAACAGATGGTCACTATAAAAGGGCATGTTGATAAGCTCGGATTGCACATCAGGAACAAACCCTGACTTCCGCAACCACGCAAATCTATGTATCACGGTGCTCGCAGCCATGGAACGACTGACACAGTCTGTCCCGTACAATCCCGACTGAACGGCTTCACACATAGCATCCTTGCCGTCCTGCACCAGGGCTAGAAAACTATCACGTTCCTCCTCTTTTGGAATACGCTCAGCCGCCAAAGATACACAATTCCACAGAGTGTGAGTGAATCTTGCCAAGGCACAAACGGAGTTGGCCGCCTTCAAGGCCATACCACCAGATGAAAATAACTTCTTTGCCCAACCATCAAAGTGCTTATCGTCCCTATCAGGAGGGATGGTAGGGTATGCAGCCTGCTTTGCGGGGGCCGTAGCCGACTGCACTACCAAACTCTCCTGAGTAGGGTGCGTCGACAAGGAGCAGGGGTCACCACTGGCTGTACAGTATTTTTTCGGAAGCGACGTATTCACTGCCAGGAGACTCTCCGGAGCAGTCCAAGCCGCTGCCACCCTTCTTTGCCCTTCACCCTTCTACTCCTCGGCAAGATTACACCGATTCTATCCGGACAGACCCTCTCTGTGAACCAGATGTGCTGCGGGCGGGAGCGGACTTTCTCCATGTGGCATGGGTCTGCCCCAAAAAATGGCCGTTCTGGGAGACAATAGAGGGCGCAGAGCCGGAGATACTCTCTACCCCACAAGAGTACCCGGCTGAGCTCTGGTTGCTGGCCCTGATGGAGCATAGCCCCAAACCTGAAAGGAGGTTTCTTGGTATGGCATCAGTGGCAGCTAGGACATTAATCGCTAGAGCTTGGTGTAAGCGCAAGGCACCAAGCCTCTCATCATAGGTAAACTACATGGTTGTGTGAGTGGAGGGAAGTAGCCTATGCGAACTCACTACCAACTTGTAGCAGACTCCTAGATTATTGGGGCCACCTTAGACCCTACATGTTTAGGCATACAGAAGGCACTGACACACCTTAAATAGACATGACTTGGAAACCTCAACAAGTTACCGGCTAGAGCTAGGTAGGTATTGTGGTATACTGCTGTGTTGTTCTCCCATGTATCTCTGTTCCTTTGTCAGTATGATGGATGTGCTATTTTCCTTTTTTTAATGTTGATTTGTATACCCCAGGTTACGGGGTCACTTTGAGCACTGCCAGAAGTTGGGTGTTATAGATTGTTTTCACTTTCAGAAACTTATAAAAATACTTTTTAAAAAAGAATGAGTTATCTGGCTGCTGTGTTTTGCAGTTTTGTCATCAAACAGGCTGTAAAAGCGAGATTACCCCCATTTGAAAAATCAAGTCAAGACAGAATTGGGTAGTGAATGGAAATGTTAAATAATAGAAATATGACACAGAAGGTGTAGATGGATTTCAGAACTTGCTCAATTTACGATTCTAAGGGAAGCTGAGAGTATTATCAATTCTACGTTCCCGACCTGTATAGCTGGCGCTGGTCACCGGGCCAAATCTCTTTCAGCCAAACTGTTTGTGGAGCCCCTAACATCATAATCTCCATTTTACTTGCATCCAAATTTGATCATGCATGCTAAAGAGTTACTTCACCTAGAATCGGGTCTGGTTGTAACCTGATGAGCATCTGCATGTCATCTGCATAGTTTAAGAAAGGAGTTGGGCCAGTAGATTCATTAAAGGTTGGACATAAAGTGGAAAGCAGATTGAAAGGGTTTTTCTGAAACTACAAAGCTTCTGTCAGAGCGAATCGAGTTAAGCCAGTTCAGGGCCAAACCTGTAATACCCACATTGCTGAGTGTGTCTAAGGAAAAGTGGTGAGTGACTTTGTCGAACACTGCTGGTAGATCCAGAGGTTTACTGTGCCAAACCCACCACCATCATCCACCAAGTCCCCGAGGTTATCCAGCATTGAAATTACAATATCTTCAGTGCCATGAAAAGATCTGAATCAAGCTTGATGAGGGGATAGTACATTTGCCCCATCAGCAAATTCTACAAATTTCTTAAGAATGACCGTCTGTTATTTTGGCAAATTAGGAGATATTTGATGGCAGCCATCTCATGTGTTCTGGGTCCGCTGATTGTTTAACAGTGGAGTAACTATGATTTGCTTTAAATAATTAGGAAATATTGCGATGTCCAAGGACAAATGAAATATATTAATTTATTTATTACATTTATAATACGCCCAGACCCAGAGGTATCACGGCGTAGTTACAGAGACGATGGGTTCATACAATCTTTATAATACAAAAATGCGGCAAAGACAATGGTAAAGTTACATACAGAGTATTTACAAGGAACGTTAGTGGTTTGTCAGTCAAATTGTGTGGTCGTCGTTCATTTTAGTATTGATTGAACAACCAAGTTTTCAGTAATTTTTTTTAATCGTGGAAAGGATGTTTCATTCTTGATATTGGTAGGTAGGGAGTTCCAATGTCTAGGAGCAAGGACCTTGAAGCAGCTACCCCCGGATTATTCACAAGATATTGAGCAGCAACATTAAGCAAGTTGGGGCATTAGTAGATTTAACATTTTGGTGGTAATGGGTTTTGTGAAGAGACAGCGGTCTGGCTTTTTTCAAAGAATCAGTTTCAAGTCAGTCCGCGTGATAGGCAAGAAGGTGCTTAGGTCCTGCGGTATTTTATGAATTTGTGGGGGTCATAAAATTGGTTGAAGCTATGTTCTTACTTTCAATCACATCATACATTTCGTTTTCAATTTTATTAGTAAATAAAGACTGTAGAGTTTCAGAGCTCTAAAGTTAGTGTGATGCCAGATTTCAAGTGTGCTGCGTTTTTAATTGTGGTAAAATGTTTTTTTTTCTCTTTATTGCAGCTTTGTAGGCATCTACCCTTTTCTGCAATAGTTTTTCTCCAATGACGTTTGGCATGTTTTTTCAATTTCTTACCAAGTTCAAAACACACATTTGTTTTTGCTGCATTCCCGCTTTGCTTTGGTGGTTTCATTGCAATAGTGTTATCTACTTCTTGTAAAATCATCTTGAGAAAGTGGTCTACCTGTTTGTCTAAGAACTAGTTGCAGAGTGTTGGCCCTGTGATGCTGTGCATTGCTGCTGTTTCAAGTCTGCCTTCCATGACTACTGCTTGAAAAAGGAGCTACTCCTTTCCACTCGTATCTCCCGTCGCAGAGTATCGCCGAGTGTTAGCTGTAGGGGTAGCTAATGGAGCAGCCACCGTTAGCCCCTGGTATCCTGACAACGAGCAGCAAATCCCGCCGCCTTCAACATGAGCAGCTGAATCTTCACACACTCATGCCCGGCACCCCTAGCGGCCCTACAGTAATACGATGCCACCAAGGACTGGACTTCCTCAAGGTAATTGCCACGAGCCCAGTCTTCAAACTGTTGCGATGTGTGAATTGTACTTGCTCCCCTCAGCCTTAACATCTAGATCTCCTGCTTCGCCTTACATGACAATAACCCCAAATTTAACACCAGGTAACCCTGAAGAGTACGGCCCCTGCACCTCTTGTATAGAAAGCTCCCAAACCATAATGCCATACTCTGAGTCTCCAGGACCTGACGATATTGAGAGCCTAAGTGATCACGCCGGCCCTTTAACTGCTGACATTATTCAAGACCCGGTTTTACCTCCAGGTTCAGTCTTAGAGAGGCGCGCAACACAATCTCCAAAGCACTCAACAGTTTAAAAAATGTAAGTTGGAGACCCGATGACCTTAAAATGGCATTTCAGACAAATTAATGCACCATTGTCACTTACAACGAAATGGGACCGAACGGATGCGCTTCAGAATAAGGACTATATGAGAGACCCAAATCCACAGATGCCTGGCTGGAGTCCCCTCTCAGATGCAGAATTTCTGAAAAGCAGCAAACTGCTCCATCGTGAAGCAAGAAAAGCCCTGCTGGCTGACGTGTATATGGCAACTCCCACTGACGAGTGTCCCGAATTGCAGCGAGAGGGATGTTACAACCTGTGGTAGACTTGAGAACATAGCTTCAACTGTAACCGTCTGCGATGGGCGGATGTATTCCGCCCAGTGATGGTTAACACCTACCTCTAACCACGATGGAAGCTAAGGAAGTTTCCAGGGACATACCTATGGATCAACCCCAAGTACCTGGTGAGATTACCCGCACAACTTGAACACGCGATGTGTTGGCACGCCTAATAGAAGACATAGCCAATTTAACCTTGTGTCTATAAGTGGGTTGTCGGAAGAGAAAGCGCCCTTCTCGTGATTTTGGTGAAACCGTGGACACTCATCCCTCTCCCAAACTGTCAGGTCCAGTCTTGAATCTTCCTGCAGGAGTGACGCTGGCCCACCAGACCCCCTAAGTATGCCTGCCCAATAGTCTCCTAGCAGATATAACTACCAAGCTGGCAAACCCAAGGGGAATGGAGAAAATAAGAAAATGCAGATCTTCACTGGCACTCAATGACGACCTCTGGAACGGGATTGATAGATGATGCCTCTGTGTCTGTGAAAATCTAAGCACAATAATACATAGATTGATATTTGCTCTGCCCTTATTTTCAATGTTGCTATAATTATGATTTACCACCCTCTTTCTTAATATCTGCTGCCTATGCTTAAATGCTGATAGGTTTCAATTTAGTTGCAATAGGGTTGCAAAAGTCTTTAGGAAGTTTGTCTTTCTTTCACTGAATTCTTCCTTTTAGAACTCTTGGCTCTGCCTTATATCACTGCTGCCTTACTCTCTCATTACTTTTTAAAAGTACTATAATTTTCCTTTTGCTGCATGCATTTAAATGACTTCTGAAGATATTTTTAATATTGACTTTCTTTTCTTCCTAATATTTCTTTTATTCATCACATCCTCTGAAAGTTATTAACTGTTCAGTACTAATTCTCAAAGTTTGCAGGAAAACTACTGAATTGTATGCACTGTTAATGTAAAAAAAGTAACACGTTCAATATTTCTAGCGCAAATATGCACTCTTAACTGAGCTGTTTTACTTAGCGTTTTCTTAATGTTTCTGGTAGCCTCAATTCGAACCTGCTGATGAATACAGTCTTGAAATCTCCTCAGGAAGAACAGACGCACCGCGCAATCTCCACTAGAAGACTCGACAAAGCGAAATCTCTTCAGAAAGACAACACACTCGACGCGTATTACACGTTAGCGGGTCCTTTACTGAAATGTTCACTGAATGGCTAACGAGCGCGAAGAAATTAACACAGCAAAAGTGTGTTAATATTTTCCTAAGAGTTAGTGTAAAACTAAATAACATTAAGTCGATTGAAATAAACCGCGCGCCTGTTAATTATTATTTACTCATACGCTCGTGCACCTGTTATAAATTAACACACGCCGCCGCTTGCAAACTGATTCAGCGCTCTCTCTTACACACGCACACTTGTCGGCTATATGCTGCTTTCACAGAACTTCTCATAGTTTCTTAGTTTAAAAATAAAAGCTTTTCTTGCGATTGAACTTGACTTTTAAAGACAATTCTTTTCTCTCAAGTCATTGAACTATATTATACTATATATTATATCTTTTCTGTATTGACTTAGCGTGCTTCATCAGTATATTTTCCTGCTTCAAATAAGACTCTTGCTTCTCAGGAATTTTCTGTAAATATTCTTCTCCTTGGATCTTCACAACAACTTGGATTTCTTTGGATTCTTATTAAACTTATTAACAGAGCTATGAAAACTGCAACCTTCCTCTTGGGAAACTGGAATGAAAGGCAGTTTAGAACTCTTGTAAGCATTCCAAACTACCTCACCACTCTTCTCCTCCAAGCACTGTTGCTGAATGGAAACTCCATCTTGCTTTGGGGAAACAAATGCTTCCAGCAGGTTTTCATTAAGGAAAATTTACATATTCTCCATCCCATCCATAACATAATCCAAACATCATTCTACTAACACCTTCACTAAAAGTATGTAAATGGTGAATAAAAAATTAATATCTACATGAATTTCTTTAGTGAGTGTTTTCTGAAAGTATGTGTTTTTGGAAATCTAGAAATGTACCATGGAATCCTGACACAAACAAATAACTCACTAAATACAGCTACAAGGATCTCCCCTACATCGTCTGGGAAAGACCCGAGATCCCTCAACACCTCGCTAACCCATGGGTGCAATCCAGCAAGTAATTGTGCTGGCCGGCAAGTCAGGGAACTAAGTGCTCACCTACAACAACAAACCAGTACTAGTGATGAATCTGACCAATCAGATAATGTATCAACTAGATATGACCCAGTTGATATGACACCAAGGAAACCTGACTCGCAGAAATATTCTTTGAAGAGACCTCTTGACTCCATCGAAACCCGAAATGAGGGATCACTGAACAGCCAGTTTCCCCAACTTCAAGCCAAGATCATTTCTGCTGTTATCAAGCTTGCGCCCTATTTAAAGCTTTATGAAAATGTTAGTGACAATTATAAAGATCAGACAACGCTACTTGCCCTAAAGCACTCAAAATTGATAAATATAGAGTCCTTCATTGAATCAACTCAGAAAAGAAGATTAAAAGACAACGAATTGGAAGGCGCAGTCTTGAATCCTTGGTTGAGTTAGGAAAAGACGCAACAGCAGATCAAAGAATTTACCTAGAAAACGTGCGCGATATTACATTTCACAGAAAAAAGGAGAAATCTCCACCAACCCCAGAGGTTCCGATTGAGCCTAATGTAAACATCACACCTCTATAAGCAGATCCTCTGCAAGATTTTCAAGGAGCATGCATTATGACTGCACAGTGTACTCAGTCTAACATGGATAATGTGAACGCCTCAACCTCGTTACCCGATGTTAGTGGGCAAGTGATTGTTTCTGCACAAATCCATCAGTGAACCTCCTTGCAAGCTGTTCAACAATTATCACCGGATAATCCGAATGGAACCACAGAGCCTGGCTCCACTATTATAATTGAGAACGAAGAGCCCCTACCAAAGAGTAATATCTCCCAACTACTCAATATTTAAATCAAAGTCCAGGGAAAAGATCATAAATGCCCCAAAACCGGCAAAATCCAACCAAACAAAGAAAACTAAAAATATGCATGCACCACGAAGCTCCAAGAAAACATCAAGTACCCAGAGCTTCGTAAGAAATTTCATGCCGACGTTAGTTGGACCTGTGAATATATCAACCACCACTTCTTGCTGTAAAGGAAACAGCTAATTGTTTAATGATGATCTTGATGAACTTGCAAGAGCACCACCACAACAAACTAACAGAATCAGAACAATTGGATGAGCTATTACAGCTCTCAACGTATGAGGAGGACTCTGATGACAACTCACATGAAACTCATCTGACGAGGATCTATACGAGGTTCAAGTGCTGTAGTGCCCGCAGAGGGTGAATGACACTTATCATGACTTCTCCTTATCTCACCTTAGAAGAGAGACGAGCAAAAGCATCTGCGTTAGTGTCGGACTCCTCGCAACCAGTAACTTTGTTGGAGCGGATGATCAGCCATTCAAAGCACAAACTCCCAAGGTTTTGGTCCTAGTAAAAAAGGCTATAATAAAAGTGCTGCTAGCCAGAACCGGAGACAATCCGGTAACCACCAGCATATTGCTGATGGTTCACAAATAAGGAAATCTAGATTCTATCCTGTCATATTAGAGTGTTAAATGCAAACGACGGCCTGATCTTAAATCGACCCAACATCATTTGCTTACTTCATCATGTACCAAAGCCGATACTGGTTCACTCTAACAATATCAAAATTGTAGTCTTTTTGAATAAAGATGAAAATGACCAAGTCTAATTACATATGGCATCGGCTTCACCATCTGCTTTGCTCAATGACAAACGGGATGAACTTAGACCTTTGGGCTTTGATATAAAAGCATCAGCGTCTTGGAGATGCTCAGGTTTTAGTAGATCTTGACCAAACATCAGAAACCCCACTATTAGGTGTTCCAAATTCACAGGAAAAAGAGCTGGTGAATCACTGCAGGTCCGAGTTTCGACTAGTCGTTTTAGCAGTGAGAAGAAGCTCAAGTCCCCTCGGCCTAGAATCTTTAAAGATTACTATTAAAGGAAACAACTCCCTGCCACAGCCGAAGAAATTAACATTGATGGTTCCTGCAGAAAACACTTTTAAGGCTAATGGATAATCCTGGGGCTGGCTTGCGAGAACCTGAACCTCCAGCAAACATGATTAAAGCCAGAAGAATGAAGACCTATGGACGCTTGAGATCGGATCCTGAAATAACCAAGGTTTTAGTAATCTTTTTCAAGGTTTGCCTCCTGCTCTGTCTACCCTATGGATTGTATGTTTACAGGAAACCTGGCTCCTCGAGGCCACCCTTCTGGACGGTTTCACAACGTATCACAACAAAGTCCTAATAGGCCCATCTGGAAGACCCTCTGCTGGCCTGTTGACTTTCATAAAAAAAAACAGCTTAAAATTGAAGGTAATTCGTGAAATCCAGCCTAACCAGTTTATTTTGATCCTGATTATTGAGCTTAATGAGAATCTACCAACGAACCTCTCAAACCATCTGGTGGTACTTAATCTGTATTGGAATCATGCCTGGACAGAATCTTCTTGTTTCGTTGATACCGTCATGTCTTGGATCGATTAAATATATGCAACTCTGAATGATCCACTACTGATAATTTCTGGTGATCTGAATATTAAGTGCCTAAAATTGAGACACAAGAATGCCACAACAGACCCTCCAGGGAACAAAAAGTAAAGATTTCTGATACAAGCAATGGTCAGAAGAAAAAGACATTTGACACATCCATATGCTGAATAGGAACGTCCAGGATGATCTACTGGGTGCAAAAACCTGGTACAATGGAGATTTAAGCGCTACACTGGACTACTTTTTTGTATCTACCAACATGATTGCAAGAGTATTAAGTCTAAGAGTTCCCCTTACATCAGCAAGCGATCACAACCCAGTCATATTGTCATGCTTCCTAAAAAGTAAATCGAAAGCAGACCTATGGCTACAAAAGGTTGAATTAGAACCTGGGAGATATGGCGTCCGCATTAAACCACACGATGCACCTCGATTAACGGAAGAGTTGTTAACTTGGCAAGCATGCAATGAATCGTCTATGGAATATGACCATGTGTTGACTGCATTCAGCGAACAATTCCATAGGAATAGCAGACCGCACTTTAAACCAACTCACTCCTTTGAGATATGCCTTTGATCGCGGCTCGCCTCATACAGTTCAATGTTGTATCAAAAGGATTAGGACATTTCTTTTACAAGCCATGGGTTCACGGAACACAAAGAATTTGTGGCAGCTCTTGAACGGTGAGAAACCAACTAGCTGTCCCTTCCAACTAAACTCAACACCTGAAAATGGATGGGTAACCTATTTTGGGAACTTATTTAGGAATACCACCCTACATAGAAATGAACCGTAATCACTCATTGCACATCATGGAACATCACCTTCGACAAAGAGGAAATCCTGGCCATAATTATGAAAGCTAGCAGGTCGTGTGACCCGGGCCCCGACGGTTTAACCAACAAAATCCTAAAGTCTTTTCCAGAAGCATGGGCCCACTTCTGTCAGATTCTGTTTAAAAGGACTGCGCTGAGAGGTCAGGTCCAAGTATCTTGGAAATGGCGTGGTCACAATTTTTAAGAAGGCCGATCGAACAAACCTTAAAGATTATCGCCCAATCGCCCTTCTTGACGTCTTGGGCAAGATCTTTGCTACAGTTCTATTGAAATGGCTGAATGAGGGGATAAAGGAGTCGGGAGCCTTTGATATTCCCCAAACAGGCTTTGTGAAAGGTGTCGGATGTAATCTAAACCTGCTTAGTGAGTCTGTTAAAAATGAAGACGCAATGAGGATATTGTAAGATCTACCTAGCATGCATGGATATGGAACATGCTTTCGATAGCATCGCTAGAGAGCGCCTGTGGGAAAAACAGCAGTGTGTCCTGAGGATCTATTATCAGCCATCAAAGATCTGTATACTGGAACATCCCTGCAAGTTATATTAGACCAAGAAGGGCATATGACTGAAGATATCCCGACATCCAAAGGATTAGAGCAGGGATGCCTGTTGGCTGACACATTATTCAACTTCTACATGGCCGACCTGTGTGAAGTCATGGATCTTCAATCCTCCTGTTCTCCAAAACTCAAGGGCCATATGTTAAGTTGGCTTCTATACGCTGACGACCTAGTCATCCTAGATAGAACCCAGGGAGGACTCCAAAAGAAAGATACCCTTCAACATTATGTTGAAGAAAACTGCTAACAAATCAAGGCCAGTAAGTCTGAAATATTAATCCTAGAGTCTAGAAGCGCAGCTAAAATTGAAGACGCTGAGCTGGACACTAAATAAGCATTGAATCAGACAAGTACCGTCTATAAACAGACCCTCCAGAAAATTGCGGCATGAAATGGAAAATATTGCGACACAAAAAAGAAAAAAATTGCGGCACCCAACTGCGTTTTTTGCGGCATTTTCTAACGTTGAAAAATATATCATTTAACATCTTTTTTAGCCTAAAAACCAAGTAATTGCAAGGCTTTTGTTAGTGAGGAACAAAATGTGTTCTGTCTGGCTGCGCTCTGTAGGACAG